>NW_022681457.1:35832517-36475434 GCF_009764315.1 Trachypithecus francoisi | reverse complement strand
TTGGAACCGGGTAACAGGCAGAGGTTGGAACAGTTTGGAGGGCTCAAAAGACAGGAAGATGTGGGAAAAATGTTTGGAACTTCCTAGAGACTTGTTGAATGGCTTTGACTAAAATGCTGATAGTGATTTGGACAATAAAGTCCAGGCCAAGGTGGTCTCGGATGGAAATGAGGAACCTGTTGGGAACTGGAGCAAAGGTGACTTTTGTTGTGTTTTAGCAAAGAGACTGGTGGCATTTTGCACCTGTCCTAGACATCTGTGGAGCATTGAACCTGAGAGAGATGATTTAGGGTATCTGGCAGAAGAAATTTCTAAGCAGTAAAAAAGCATTCAAGAGGTGACTTGCGCATTGTTAAAAGCATTCAGTTTTATGTATTCACAAAGATATGATTTGGAATTGGAACTTATGTTTAAAAGGAAAGTAGAGCATAAAATTTCAGAAAATTTGCAGCCTGAAGATGCAATGGAAAAAAATCCATTTTCTGAGGAGAAATTCAAGCCAGCTGCAGAAACTTGCCTAAGTAAGGAGGAGCCAAATGTTAATCATCAAGATAATGGAATGGGGAAAATGTCTCCAGGGCATGTCAGAGACCTTTGCAGCAGTCTCTCTCATCACAGGCCCAGGTGCCTAGGAGTTAAATAATGGTTTCCTGGACTGGGCCCAGGGCGCCCATTCTGTGTGCAGCCTAGGGACTTGGTGCCCTGCATCCCCGCCATGGCCTAAAGGTGCCAACATACAGATCAGGCCATTGCTTCAGAGGTGCAAGCCCGAAGCCTCTGAGGCGTTCATGTGGTGTTGGGCCTGCCAGTGCACAGAATTCAAGAATTGAGGTTTGGGAACTTCCACCTAGATTTCAGAGGTTGTGTGGAAATTCTTGAATGTCCAGCCAGAGGTATGCTGCAGGGATGGAGCCTTCATGGAGAACCTCTGCTAGGGCAGTGTGGAAGGGAAATGTGAACTGGGAGCCCCCACACAGTGTCCCTTCTGGGGCACCACCTAGTGGAGCTGTGAGAAGTGGACCACTATCCTCCATACCCCGGAATGGTAGATCCACTGATAGCTCACACTGTATGCCTGGAAAGGCTGCAGACACTCAATGCCGGTCAATGAAAGCAGCCAGCAGGAAGGCTTTACCCTGCAAAGCCACAGGGGCAGAGCTGACCAAGACCATGGGAACCCACCTCTTTTATCAGAGTGACCCCGGATGTGAGATGTGGAGTCAAAAGAGTTCATTTTTGAGCTTTAAGATTTGACTGCCCCATTGGATTTCAGACTTGCATGGGACCTGTAGCCCCTTTGTTTTGGCCAATTTCTCCCATTTGGAACAGCTGTATTTACCCATTTCCTGTACCCCCATTGTATCTAGGAAGTAACTAACTTGCTTTTAATTTTACAGGCTGATAGGCAGAAGGAACTTGCCTTGTCTCTGATGAGACTGGACTCTGAACTTTTGAGTTTATGCTGAAATTAGTTAAGATTTTGGGAGACTGTTGGGAAGGCAGAACGTGGTGGGAGGTCATTGAGTCATGGGGAAGGGAGTTCCCTTGCTGTTCTAGTGATTGTAAGTCTCACTAGATCTGATGGTTTTATAAAAGGGAATTCCCCTGCACAAGCTCTCTTGTCTGCCACCATGTAAGACATGCCATTGCTTCCCCTTTGCCTTCCACCATGATTGTGAGACCTCCCTAGCCACGTGGAACTGTGAGTCCATTAAACCTGTTTCCTTTATAAATTACCCAGTCGCCAGTATTTCTTCATAGCAGTATGAAAATGAACCAATACACTGGGTGTCAGGTAAGTGTTTGAAATGTTTCATAATGTAACAAAAGGAGGGCGGTTTACCTAATGTTAATAAAACTAAGCTCATGAAATTTCTAAAATCGCAACCCAAGCAAGAAAACCTAAATATGGTATCATGCTATGTCTATCCAGATGTTTTTGTTTGCATATTTGATTCCTTTGTTGAAGGCACTGAATCCCTACAGTAAGTATCATGAAGTATTTTGCTTTGTAGCTGAGTGATTTGTAAGATGAAAGGTCCTTAAACATGAAATGAGATCAGTGATAAGCTCATGATTTAAATTGTTATTTGAAAAAATTGTTTGATCTGCTCCCTCCAGGGGGGAAAAAACATGGTGATATCTTAGATACAATGTGACAATACATTAAGTTTTTTCTTTCTTAGTATCTAGATCATCATGGCGACCAGACAGAAGTTGATGAGAGCTGTTAGAGTTTTTGAATTTGGTGGACCAGAAGTCCTGAAATTGCAGTCAGATATTGCAGTACCAATTCCAAAAGACCATCAGGTAGAAATACAATTACTTTATTGAGGCCATAATTATACTGAGTGTGAGTCTCTTGCAAATAGTGTTCAAAAGAAGCTCAGTCACAATTATTTTTAAAGACATTGAATTAGGATGCAATTTATGCTATATATACATATGGACATTGATAAAGTTAACATAAACCTGATAATTAGTGAAGTAGATGTATGAAAAAGAATAACCTTTGGTTATAAGAAAATTTTTGATGTAGGGAATGATCTATGTAGTACAATAATTGGATTTTTCTGAATGGACACATAAGGAGTTTTGAACAAGTTATTCTATTACAAACATGATTTTTATTTTTTGCATGCTGGGAGAACAATTTTCTTTTGCTTTCATGCTTTTTCATGTGTGATTCATGAGAATTTAAGTGTATAGTTTAATCATCTCCAATGACTTTAATAATATACTTTTGATTTTAAATTACGTATTTTTATTACTGCACCCTCCATGCCTCCCAAGTCTAATTTTCTTAGCAAGCCTATGAGAGTTTTTACAGTTTGGCTATAACCTATCTTTACAAATTTTTTTCTCATCACTCCCTTTCCATATAGAGATATAGTGCTGTAACAACATGAGATTTTGTCCAATTTCCTTAAGACTCCCTTTCATTCCTCTGTCTTTGCACATGCTATTTTTCTTTTTACCCAAACCATCCTTTTCCTCTCATTCCTAATTTCTACTTATCTTTTAAACCCTAACTCAAATACCACTTCCTTTATAAAGCCTTCCCTGACTTTTATACCAGAGGTAATCATTCTGTTAATTAAGGTAAAATTAACTCCTACAATTGCTGTAACCTAAAAATTACAATGGTCCAGCCACAGATAATTATTTCTTATACACTAAATTTAAAAGTTCTCAAATGTGAGTGGGTAGCTGTTCTCCAACAGTGACTTAGGGACTCAGCTGCTTCTTTCATGTGGCTCTGCCACCCAACCCCTGTCTTCCAGGGTCTCCATGGAAGAGGAAAAGCACAGTGTGGCTTGGCTAGGAAGTTTTAATCAGTCAGGCCTGCAAGTGTCTGCTGTCACTTTTGCTAACATTCCATTGGCTAGAACTCAGTCACTTGGCTAATCATAACCATGAGGGAGGCGAAGAAGCACCGCTCTTTCTGTGTACCCAGGAAAAGGAGAAAATGGGTTTGACGAACATGCAGAGGTCTTTACCACATATCCCCTTAAATATTTCTTTCACTATTTTCCCCAAAATGTTTTTAATACAGTACATAGCCATTCTGTCATACTTATTTATGTTAGCTTGTAAAACTGGAATGTGAGCTTGTTGAAGGCAAGCACTTATTTGTTTTGCTTTTTTCTCCCGTTTGATAGCTCCCATAATCAGCACAGTCCTAGCATAAAGTTAAATGAATGCCTATATTCTTTCTGTGAACTAAAATACATTGTCATTGCAGGTTCTAATCAAGGTCCATGCATGTGGTGTCAACCCTGTGGAGACATACATTCGCTCTGGTACTCATAGTATAAAACCACTCTTACCCTATACTCCTGGCTCAGATGTGGCTGGGGTGATAGAAGCTGTTGGAGATAATGCATCTGCTTTCAAGGTATGTATTTTTAATTATTTCTGTTTGGCTTAATTTATTTCCTTAAAATATTTGGACATAGCTTTCAACTGCATCTTATTTAAGGCTTTAAAAGGCCCTGTTACACAATTTCTGCCACTTGGGAGACTCTTCTAGTCAAAAAAGAGATTAGATTTTATCCAGAGGCCTTATTTGTTTACTACTTTGTTGTGAATAGGTGCTAGATAATTTCTGTATCTTCATGTCCCCACAGAATGAACTGTGATTTTTTTGATTTAATAGAAATATGTAAGGAAAGAAAGCACACAAGGAAGTTAGACTATTTCCCAACTCTTGATGATACACAAGCTAATATAATTTTTAATTCTTTTTATAAATTTTGCTTCATAAGATAAAGAGAAAGTTAATTCTTTTGAAAAATAAGTAAAACATGAAAAAATGCAAGGTCACTAGACAATTTTGGAGCTCTGACTCAGTCACTGAAAATGTTATGATTAGGAGATATATATATATATATATATATATGCCAAAAGACATATTCATAGTAGGCTCATGTCCTAGCATCTTTCTTCATAATTCCTTGACCTACTCAACTTTGGCAGCACCTTATCAAAATTAGGTTGAGACAGAGAAGATTACTGTTCCCCTGTACAGGAAGACTGGCAAATTCATACAACTTTCCACTCCTCAGCCTGTGGCAACCTGGCTTCTGCCCCCATCACTCCACTGAAAGGACTCTTGCTAATGTCACTAATGGCCTCTGTATTGCTGGAGTTAATGGGCCCTTTTATGTTATTATCTTTCTTGACTTCTCTGTGACATGTGACACTCTCAGCCACAACTTTTTCTTTAAAAAACTTTTTCTGCAGCTTCTGTGACATCATTTTCTTCTGTTCTCCTCTCCCCTTCCGTTTTCAGGCCTCTCTTTTTCTCTGGATATTCCTCAAATCTTGGTGTTGCTTAGGGCTTTCAGTCTCTATTTAGACTTCTGCTTTCTGTATTCTTTACCTTTTTTGCAATCTCATACACTCTCTTTGTTGCCATTATCACATGTTACATCTTTAGCGTAGAATTTTCTGCTAAACTCTGGATCTGTGCTATCCAAAACGGTAGCCACTAGCCACATGTGGCAATTTAAAATTCAACTTAAATTCATATTGAAAATTCAGTTCCTGAGTCACTCTAGCAACATTTCAAATGCTTAATAGCCTCCTGTGTCCAGTGGCTGCCCTGCTGGACAGTGCAGATGTGAACATTTCCATCACTGCAGAGAGTTCTGTTGGAGACACTGGACTCACATGGTCAACCTCCAGAAATCTCGTACAAAACGTGTCTAAAACTAGCTTATCTTTTCTCACTGCAGATAGTGCCTCTCTTGTGTGACTGTCCTGGTGACTTCTGGGATTTGAGGATTACTCCTCATTTTCCCTTACTAGAACTGTTTTCTCTCTCCTTTCCATTTCCACTGCCAGTAGTTTAGTTCAGGCTATCTTACCTACTTAACTACACCCCTGACCTGGATTTCTATAATGGCTACGTAACTTTCTCTTTTCCCGGGAATTCCTCCTTAATCTAGAATGAATCCTTTTATAAAATTTAATTATGATTGTTTCACACCTCTGTTTTCATTCTTGCATCCATGACTTGTAGACTTCAGGAAGACTCTTAAAATTCCTTATTGTTATGAAATAAGACTGTTTCATGCTCTCTCCCATCTATTTTTCCAGTCTTACCTCCCACTCCTCTTCACAGTGTAGTTTATTCTTCAGTAATGAACTGTTTGTCCTTCCCTGCACATCCCATGCTCTCTCATCTCTGTGTTTTTGTTCATATTGGTTCTTCTAATTGACAAAATTTAATTGAAACTTATAAACATGGATTCAAAGGATTTTACACTTTAGCTTCAATTTCTTTTCATTTTATCTCCTGAAATGGTTACGTACCACACGTTAGTCTGCTTACTCATTGGTAATAAATGCTGCTAATTTCTTGGCATTTATTCCTGTCCCTATCATTTTGCCAACTTTGTTTCCTTCACCCGTAATGACCCTTCCCCATTCTAGTTTTCAAAATCTTGTCCTGTTCTTCAAGACTTACCTCAATTATTAGTTTCTCAATGAAGCTATTCCTAATTTCCTCTACTTAGAAGTGATTTCTTTCTTTTTCTTTTACCTATCCTCAGTGGCTCATCATGTTTGCCTTGCTTTTATAATTATTTCTATCGTTTGCTTTTCTCTCCTCCTAGAGTCTAGGATGCTTGACATTAGGGACAGTGGTATTGATGTCCCTCACATAACTTGAAATAATGCTTTCTATGTCGTATATTCGCAGTAAATGTTTGAATTATATTGAAATCAATTTAACATGTTTTTTAGCTGTAAAAACAGGATTAATCTTCATCATATTTGACATTTCTAGGCAACCATATTAAGTGGTGGTACTTGTCTTTGATTCTTGGATGGCTTTGAGTCTTTTTTGTCTTTATCCTATCAGATAGCATTTCTACATTTTCAGATTTCTGTTAAAGTATACTGAGCAATCATTGCCTTAATAATTTGCCTCTTCTAAGGAATATTTGCTTTTTTTAAGAAGGAGGAGTTAAGGCTGGTGGTTACAGTGGGCAGTCCAATTTTTCCTAACGTGTGGATTACATACTGGACCAATAATGCCTGGCTAGGGCATTACTTCACCCTGAGTCCTGCATCTGCTTTTTAATAGTGAGGTCCAAGAGACATTTGTTGAGACTTTACTGTGTTTCTGGCGCCGTGACAAGAAGAAGGTTGTCCTGGGTCATCTGCTATCAGGGTCCTAGTATGGTTTTCTGCCTTTGGGTGTTTGCATGAGACATAGTGGCAATGCAGGGGTGAGGAAACTCATGGATGGGATTTAGAGTAGGTGTTTGGTGTGTGGAAGAAACTTCAGATTTTATTTGTTTCTTCTCCCTAGCATTTTGGGCAAAAATAACAGTTTATGTTGCCTGCTATTTGCTAGCTGCTTGGTCTGAGGAAATTATTGAACTTCTTTGTTCCTCAATTCCCTCATCTGTGTAGTGGGGATTGCTCTAAAATAAGAGATAAACATGCCAACCTCACTGGCTGTTGTGAAGATGAAATTAGATAACATTCCAGAGACACTTAATGCAGTGCCTGACATAGCAAGCTCTTCATGGACTGAGCCATCAGCATCATCATGATGCCATTCAAGGAAGTTTATCCTTCCTTATGTTTTTTTCTGTTTTCCTTAGATTTTCTTCCCATCAGTTCCCATTATTAAATATTTTTAAATGTTCAGTATTTTAAAATGATTTATGGCTGGCCACCATAGCTCACACCTGTAATCCCAGCACTTTGGGAGGCCGAGGTGGGCAGATCACGATATCAGGAGTTCAAGACCAGCCTGACCAACATGGTGAAACCCCGTCTCTACTAAAAATACAAAAATTAGCTGGGCATGGTGGTGCGTGCCTGTAATGCCAGCTACTTGGGAGGCTAAGGCAGGAGAATTGCTTGAACCGGGAGGCAGAGGTTGCGATGAGCTGAGAGCATGCCATTGTACTCCAGCCTGGGTGACAGAGCAAGACTCCAACTCAAAAAACCAAAAATTATTTATATGAGACCCTAGATATAGAGAACAATAGATAAGTATTCACTTATTTCTTGTTATAAAGGATTATACCTATTTTGACGTAATATTTTTAGTCCTCCTGCATTTATTCATTTGTCTCTTCCCCTAGAAAGGTGACAGAGTTTTCACTAGCAGCACGATCTCTGGGGGCTATGCAGAGTATGCTCTTGCAGCAGACCACACTGTTTACAAACTACCTGAAAAACTGGACTTTAAACAAGGAGCTGCCATCGGTATCCCATATTTTACTGCCTATCGAGCTCTGATCCACAGGTAATAACACACTTTGTCAATTTTATGGCCAATGCCAAAAGAGGGCAGTGTTAACTGCCTCCCTTCTAGTTGTCTGTCCATTCATCTGTTCATTATTTTCGGTTACCAGTTACTTACCATTAAACATTTATATAATGGAAACTGTGAATTTGGGAAATTGTACTAATCACTGGGGACACAAAAAAGAGCGAACACTGTGTTCAAGATGCTCATAGTCTAGTAAGGGAAATGACATAAGAGTGATCATATTTATATATAATGTGGGAAGTACAGTGGTAGAAATGTGCATAGGGATATATAGGCTCAGAAGGCATGTGCCTGTGGTGATGAGGTAGGGCTTCCTGGCAAGGTGTAAGACTTATTATTTTCGCGGTGGCTAACGCCTGTAATCCCAGAACTTTGGGAGGCCAAGATGGGCAGATCACCAGCTCAAGAGATCAAGACCATCCTGGCTAACACGATGAAACCCCATCTCTACTAAAAATACAAAAAATTAGCCGGGCGTGGTGGCGGGCACCTGTAGCCCCAGGTACTCAGGAGGCTGAGGTAGGAGAATGGCATGAACCCAGGAGGTGGAGCTTGCAGTGAGCTGAGATCGTGCCACTGCATGTCAGCCTGGACGACAGAGCGAGACTCCGTCTCACAAAAAAAAAAAAAAAAAGGAAAAAAAAGACTTACTATTTTAAAGCCGTGGTTCAAGAATCTTGTTATCCATTAGAATCATCCAGGCAGCAATTTAATAGTACACTATAGGGCCCTACCCCAGACCCTCTCGTCAGTTTCCATAGCTGGTGCCTGAGAATCTATATTTTAATCCCGTCTACTAAGTATTTGAAAAGCATCAGAGGGAATTCACCTGAGGAAGGGTAACTAGAAGGAGAGAGGACATTCTAGACAATGGGGATAGTATGGGGAAAAACAATGTGGTATGTGGGAACAGCTATAGCAACTTGATTTTGTTAGGAAATTTCAAGAGAAAGAGTAGTGAAGAATAAAGTTGGAACAGAGTAATCTTTTAATAAATGTTAACTGTCATCAAATAGATAGAATTCAGATTGTAAAAGACAGATTATAGAGCTCATCTATTGCTCTGTAAAGGACTGGAAGTAATGAAATGCTTTATTCAGGAGACTACCATTGTGATGTTTGATTGAGATCACTTATCTGCTGTGTGTAGGATGGATTTGAGGATAGGAATGGAGAGAGATAGGAGTGTCTTATAGGAGTCTCCACTAGACAAAATCCTTATGGAGCAAGGGTTCTGGTAGAAGAAGTAAGTAGAGAGGAAAGAATGACTATTTAGTGGGGGTAAAATCCAGGGGTATTTGGTGATTATTTGCAGGTAGAGAATGAGGTAAGAGAATAGCTTAAGAGTAGTCTAGCTTTCTAGCTTGGTTCATGTTTAACTGTGGCAAAGAAAAGAAGGAGAAAGTTTCAGAGGGAAGCTGTATTCAGTTTTGGATTTGAAATTGTGAGAGACACATCCTAATGGAGAGGTTCAGTAGCCTATTGGATAAAGTCAGAAGCTTGAAGACTGGAGATAAAAATTTGGAGATAGCAGCATGTAGGTAAGAATTGACAAGATGAAAAGTGGTTGAAATCCCTCAGGGAGTGAGAACACTGGAGTGAGAATAGAACCCTCGTGAACATCACCATTTAAGAATGTAGTGAGAGAAAAAGGATAGACTCATAAGAGACTGAAAGGATTCCATGGCCAGCAGAATCTAGAGGTCATGGTATCCCTTAAGCATCCAGTGAATGCATGGGCTTTGAAGACAGAAAGGCCTGGGTTAATGTCTTCACATAGTGCTAGTTGTGTGACCTTGGTTAAGTTACTTAAACATCTCAGGTGCAGTTTACTGATTTGAGATACATAGATAATAACAGCACCTACCTGCTAGGGTGTGGTAAGAATTATTTGGAGGTAATGTGTATAAAGTTCTTAGTACAGGGCTCGCACAGTTTCACAAGTTCACAACAATCACTGCTGGCAGCGTTAGGAGTGGCAATTGATATTGCTACTAAGGAGGGAGGCCAGCTGTGAAATGCAACACAGAGGTCTGTTCAGAAACAAATAACAGTTGGGCCCAGCAATTAAGAGGTCATCGGTGACATTAGTCAGTTCCTTTTCAATAGAATGGTGGGAAGAGCTTGATTGAGTGGACTGAGGAAGGAAGAGGAAATCAATTCCTTGAGTGACGACTATTCTTTTAAAAATTGGGGAGACAAGGAAGAGAGAGTAGAAGGTTACCTGAGGAGAGTATGTGGGAAAAAGGGATTTTTTTTTTTTTAAGAATAGGCAAGACTTGAACATATTTACAGATCAAACAAAATCTGCATAAGGTAAGATGGAAAGGACTTAGGACATAGGTAGAGAGACTGGCTTCCAGTATGGAAAGGATAGCTTATCCGTGAAACCTAGAAGGGGTAAAGATGATACAATTATGGAAACATTTATGGGTAGGGAGGTGGAGTGTTGAAGGTACTTGTATGTCATTGCCTCACTTTTCACAATTAAGTAGGAGGCAAAAAGTGATATTTTAACAATCAGAGCTGAAGTGGCACCAAAATGCATGGTCATGTGATTTTTTTTTTTTTTCTATAATACTTAGTCATTTGGATAAAGTATCAAGGAAGCTAGATTTGAACATTAATCCAGGGCTGGAATATTGGTGGCAAAATGGAATGGTGCAAAGGAAATGAGAGCACAGGCGACTGCGGGGAGAGGAGGTTGGGCAATCTACTATGGAATCCAGGCTGAGGAGGGATGGAAGGAAGGCCAGGAGCAGCAAGTGGGCAGAAATGGAGCTGTTGAGAGTCAGTAATCTCTGCATAGTTGAAGAAAGATTTTGAGAGAATATGGGTTTTCAGAATTAGGATAGATTAGTGTCATAATCCTGGTTATTGGCATCTGATACTTCTCAGGGGGAATGGTTGCTGGTAGTTATAGCCCTGGGAGAGAGTGGCTATAAGTGGAGGAAAATTCAGGAACTGTGGTGCTTGATTTTCTGGGGAGTGCTGAATTTCCTTGATTGGAGCTGGATTTGGGGTGGAAGAGAAAGGCTGTGTGCCAGGTCTTAGTCTTTAGTGACTAGAAGATGGTAGGGAACAGCAGCATGGAAGGCCAGGCTGAGTGCTGTGAGCGCCAGGGAAGATGACTGGATTAGTCGGGGTCCTCCAGAGAAGCAAACAACAAGATGTGTGTCTCTCTGTCTGCCTGTCTATCAGTCAATCATCTATCTATTTGATCTATCTAATCTATCATTTATCTCTGTATAAATTCCTTAGGAGTCAGTCACTGTGTACACACACACACACACACACACACACACACACACACGTGCGCACGCACACAGATTGATTCATTTTAAAGAGTTGGCCCATGAAATTGTGGAGGACTGGTGAGTCTAAAATCTGTTGCGGTGGGCCAGCAGGCTGGAGACGCAAGGAAGAGGTGCAGTTTAAGTCCCTAGAAAGTTTGCTGGCTGAATTTACTCTTGCTCATCAGAGGTCAGTCTTTGAGAACAAAAGCCTTCAGCTGATTGGATGAGGCACACCCACATTCTAGAGTGTTGTCTGCTTTACTCAAAATCCAGCTATTTCAGTGTTAATCTCATTAAAAAAAAAAAAAAAACACTGTTACAGAAACATCCAGAGTAATGTTGGAACAATTATCGGATTCCTTGGCCCAGTCAAGTTGACACATAAAATTAACTGTCACAGAGACTCTGCACAAGGATTGAGGAAAGGATTTGCCTGCTTTTTCTCCCCTCACCCCAGGCCTAGGGATTTTTATGAGAATGTGTCTTTAGTGTTTGAGGGGCATCGTATAAGAATTTTTGAAAAATTTAGTTGGGAGGTATTTCATATCCCATAGTTTAACACTAGTGATCCTATCCCCTTGTGTTTATGTTTTACTTTAACATATTATCCTCAGTCTCTTTAGCGCCAAGCAAGAGTGTGGGAGAAAGCTTCTCTTATTGCTCATTGTTGCCACTTCTCAGTTGTTGGTGCACAGCTGGGAGCAGGACTCTGGTTCCTGTGTTCTCTTTCCCAGATGGAGCATAATGTTCCATAATGTCTCTACAGTGGGGCCACCCCACATTGTTCAAGGAAGTAAGAGATCCTTTCTGAGAGTCAGATCTGGATCCCACAGCATCTGCTGGCTTGTGACATTGGCACTGTCCATCTGGAATAGTGAGGCATCCCCTCATGCCTTGCTGCATGTCCCTTCTTTTCAGTATATACTAGAAAAGTAGTCATATGAACCAGAAGTAAAAAGAAAATGCCATTTCACCAGAGAATCTGGACATTTTAGGGGATGACATGGGAATCTTTGTGATAGGATTTATTGCATTTCCGACTCTCTGACCTTTGCTGACTCAGCTTTGCTCTCTGAAGTGAGAGTACAAGGCTGGTGCAACCTGATGTTCGGAGACATGGAGAAGAAAAAAATACTTTCTTTCCTCGGGCAAAAAAAATAGCTACTGTGTTTACTTGGACATTACTCTAGACCACAGAATAAAGACTGAGCTATAATAAACCTGCTTTGAGGCCCTTTCTTTGGGGATATATGGGAATGAGAGATTCCAGATCCTCCAGGCTCAGCAGTTTCACTTCATGACCTACAAGGACTGTAGCTACTCAGAAGTAGCGCCGCATAGTGATCCCAGTGTCCAGCAGCATAGTGCCTGGAACATAAAGACTCCCGATAAATACTTGTTAAAGAAATAAATGAATTGAAGGCTTTGTTTATTCTGTGAAGCTTAGGGAATATTTGGGGCTGTATATAAGGTTGCATTTGCTCTTTGTGTTAGTGTTAGCCAGACTAAGGGTAGAAATTCCTTAAGATGATGAAAACACCTAAGATTAATTAGCTTCAAAATATAAGGTGATGTAACTTATACTTTCTTTTGCAGTGCCCGTGTGAAAGCTGGAGAAAGTGTTCTGGTTCATGGGGTGAGTGGAGGAGTAAGTGTTTTTTTTAGTATATTTTGAAACAAACTTGAATTTATTTCATTATAGTTCCTTTGGTCATTTTTAAAAGTCAGATTTATAAATATAGTCAAAGATGCTTTTTTTCTTTATGTAGTAAAGCTTTTTTGATTTTGGTCTTCTGAAGGTGATATTTAGTCATTAGTTTAGCATTTCTTGGTTAATAAACCCAACAGAGCACCCCTTCAAAAATATGTTAGATTTCCCACCTGTAGTGGGTGTGGACTAAGATAAACTGGCCTTGTTTTTGCCTTCAAGTAGCATATAAAAATATTTATTTAGATTTTTTTTTTTTTTTTTTTGAGACGGAGTCTGGCTGTGTCGCCCAGGCTGGAGTGCAGTGGCGCGATCTCGGCTCACTGCAAGCTCCGCCTCCCGGGTTCACACCATTCTCCTGCCTCAGCCTCCAAGTAGCTGGGACTACAGGCGCCTGCCACCACGCCTGGCTAATTTTTTGTATTTTTAGTAGAGACGGGGTTTCACCGTGTTAGCCAAGATGGTCTCAATCTCCTGACCTCTTGATCCTCCTGCCTCGGCCTCCCAAAGTGCTGGGATTACAGGCTTGAGCCACCGCGCCCGGCCTTATTTAGAATTTTAAACAGTTCTTTAAGGTTGATGTTAATTCCATATTCCCTTAGATAAGGAAACTAAGGCTCATTAAAGCTTACCTATGTTGCCCCAGACAGCACGGTAAAGCTACACTGTGAATTCTTAGTCCTTTCTATCTCCCTTCTGCTGCTTGCCTGCTGTGCTTTGATGACATTCATGGAGTGCAGTATACAGGCCTGTCCTTAACACCACAACCCATGGCTGAAAATGCTAATGTGGGGGAATGGGAGAGGAGGACTCTGAACTTAAAATAAGCCCTTCAGTGAAATCATCCAACACAGGGCTGTGAGAAATCTCTTCAAGAAACTAGCTGCCAATCTGCCTCTCAGGAGCTTAGAGTGAAAAGTTAGAGCTCTGCAGTTAGAATTTAACAAGAAATCCACATGAACTCTATCAATGGATGCTTTGGAAATTTTGGAGATAAGATTTTGCATTTTAAAAATAAAAGGCCTGGGGCTAGATACTTACTTTGAGAAAGCTGTTAACCCTTACAGAGCACTGTGTATTCTGGAGAGTGGATTGAAAGAAATAACATATTAAATGGCACGTTGTCCCCTGAATAATGATTGGTATCTTAAAAATGTGAATTTACCTTTAAAAGTAAAAGGACAGGTAGTTTCAGTCCTTTTTGTCTCTGTTTCTTTAGGTAGATGTGAGGCTTCACACCTAGCTTCCTACACTTGCAATAGGTCAATTCTAAAGGATTTCACTGATCAGACAATTTGTTAAAAAACACCAAGATTGTCTTTATGGGGCTTGAGAAAATATGACAGATACACCTTGTCCAAAACTCCCATTGTTTAACTTCACTGAAGAGGCTATTTTTTGGTTAAATTAAATTTAACCCTAAATAACTAAAGGATCTGTCAAACACATACATTTATTTAAATTACCCTGGCTTTCAGAGAGCTAACATCGTGCTCCCTGCAGAAGGGAAAGATTTCAGTAGAAAGGGGAGAGAAGAGTTTAAAGAAAATCTCTTTATATTCCCTTTACCCTCTTGTAAAAAGCCCAGTTGCTTCACCATGATTGTTTTTTTAAGGTAAAATCCACACTGTTCTCTGAGCTGGCTGAGTTTGTTAAATCCTCGGCTGGCAGGGATAGGCTGTCGACCTGGTGTGTGAAGCGCTTCTGATCCTCCCTGTCCTATCAGAGGGAAACAGTACTGGGTTTTGCCTTGCATCTGTTTGTACTTTCTGTCCTCATTTAATTCAAATTCCTTGGGGATTATGTTTTGTGTTTAAAATGGTGTGGAATTTATGAACACAGCTATTATCCAGATATGTTGGTGAGGAGTGCCCTATTTTAGTGTTAGCAAAATAAGTAGAAGAAAAATAGTTGACACATAATGGTGCATAATCTGTCAAAGGAGTATTGCTGGTATAATTGTTGACAAGAATAGAATAAACAGTGCCTTTTTAAAAGAGCTATTGAGTACCCTTTTAAAGCAGTTAGAACATCAGGAGATGTAGTTACATTAGCTTTTTAAAGTATGGTTTTATTAGAGGTCTTTTATTTAAATTTGAAAATTAAAGTAGAAAATCAATTGGGCCCACCCCATAGTGGATTGTGTTTTATCTAATTGGATGTCTCTCTCCTCCGTCAGACAGTGAGTTCCATGTATTTGTTTCAGTTAAGCAAATTCCTGCCATAACCTGGCTGAGTCCAGCCTTGTTATTCCCATGTGCCATATAATCTTTAAGGTCCCTTTCAGGCCTGGAAATCTGTTACAACTTTAATCTGTTTCTATCATTATTTTTCATCTTAATTCTTTTCTTGCCCAACCCAGTCCTCCCTGTAAATCACTGGTTATGAGTAGCGGGTGATTTTGTATCATTTCTCCTTCTGCTCTGGGACATTTGGCAATGTCT
Organism: Trachypithecus francoisi; assembly: GCF_009764315.1. NCBI lineage: Eukaryota > Metazoa > Chordata > Mammalia > Primates > Cercopithecidae > Trachypithecus > Trachypithecus francoisi. The sequence goes on along the minus strand of NW_022681457.1, from coordinate 36,460,185 downwards.
GAAGACATATTTGGTTGTCACAACTTGGGGAAGGGTTTCTGGCATCTAGGGGGTAGATACTCTTCAATACATGGGATAGTCGCCCACAGCAAATAATTATCTGGCCCAAAATGTCAATAGTGCCAAGTTTGGGAAACTCTGTTCTCAATGTATGTGACACTTATTTGTATAATCATTTGTCATCTAATCAGACATATTTCCTAGTATTGTTATTTAAATAATTGCTCTTTTGTCTGTCTTCTTAAACTACTTTGATTTCTCTTTTATGCTAAGCTAAGCACATTGATCTGGTATTCGAGTGATTTCTTACAATCCCAGCACTTTGGGAGGCTGGGATTTTGCCAGGTTGCCCAGATTGGTCTCGAATTCCTGACCCCAGGTGATCCACCCACCTCAGCCTCCCAAAATGCTGGAATTACAGGCATGAGCCACCATGTTCCACTTAATCCTTTGGCTTTAAATACCGTCTGTAATATAATGAATCTTTAATATATATCTCCAACTGAACTCTTTTGGGTCCATACTCATATTCACCTGATTGCTGAATATCTTCACCTTTAAGTAGATGAGCACTGTACAGCTCAGCATGTTCCAAGTGGTTCTTTTATTTTTATTTTTTAGAGACAGAATCTTGTTCCGTTACCCAGGCTGCAGTGCAGTGCAGTGTATGAGCACTGCACCCTCAAACTCCTCAAAGTCCTAGGTCCAAGCAGTCCTCCCGCCTCAGCCTCCCACATAGCTGGGATTACAGGCATGCACCACTACACTTGGCAAAGTGAAATCTGGAGATTTTCACAAACTTAGTGCTCTCCAGTCTCCTTCTCAGTTACTCTACCCAGTTAATCTGGCCAAAGACATAGGAGACATCCTGTATTTTTCTCTTTTCCTCATCTCCCGCATTCAATCTGTGAGGAAGTCGCATTAGCTTACTTCTGAACTATATCTGAATTTGTTTATTTTTTCCAGTGCCACCACCTTTGTTCAAGCCAGCTTCATCTCTTATCTAGACTGTTCTAACAGCTACAAACTGATCTTCCTCCTCCCATTTTCCTCACCGCCTTCGTTGCGCCTCACATGTAATTGGAGCAGCCTTTTTAAAGCCTGAGTCAACCAGATCATTTCCTGGCTTAAGCTCTCCAGTGGTTCTGCATAGTTTTTAAATATACTCAGAAACCTCTACCTTCACCCCTCAGATCCTATGTGACTCGGCCTTTCTGGCCTCATCTTCAACGCTTTCGCACATGCCCTTCCCTGAACCACACTGCCCCTCTTTCTGTTCTGTGACCCCAACTGCATTCCCAGCTCCCCAGGTTAGCAGTAGCCATTCACTCTGCCCACGGCATCCTCCACATGGCCGATCGGATGTTCTTGTGGCTTGTTCCTCACTTTTTTCAGGTCTCGTTTTTTCAGAGTGACCCTTCCTGATGACCTAAATAGCCCCTATTCCTATCTCTCTAACCCAATAGCCAGTCTTATTTTTTCTTAGCGCTTTTATTTCCTGAATTTATTTTATTCATTCAATTTGTTCATATGACGATTATCTTCCTCCACCCTTAGAATGTAAATTTCTTTCTTACGTTAAGTACCATGTGTAGCACATCGTAAACACTCTATAAACCATATGGATGAATTAATTTGCCCATATACCTGTCTCTTCTCCTTATATGTTAGAAGCCTTACATTTGTTATTTAGAATTTCGTGTGCACAAAGAAGTCAGAGAGCATGTTCTGATCATCTTTAAGCCCTGCAAACATATTGATACAGTGGTTAAAAACTCAAGTTCTGCAGTCAGACTGGTCTAGCTCCTGTTTCCATCTCTGCATGTGACTTGGCCAAATTACTTATAATTTGAAGCTTCAACTTTCTTATCTGTAAAATAGGGACAATAATAGTATCTATAGGGTCATTGTGAGAATAAAATAAAGCAATATGTAGAAATTATTTAGTATGGTTCTGGAATATTTTAAATGCTCAATTAAAGTTAGCTATTTTTCTTATTTCTTCATTTACACTCTTAAGTTCCTTAAAGTTAGTGTGGGTCCTATAGGAGTCTTAAGTTCCTTGTATGTATGTAAGTGTTTGCAGGAATGTAGAGAATATGTAACTCTTGGGTTGTATTTGTTTTTCAGGTTGGATTAGCAGCATGCCAGATTGCTAGAGCTTATGGCTTAAAGGTTTTGGGCACTGCTGGTACTGAGGAAGGACAAAAGATTGTTTTGCAAAATGGAGCCCATGAAGTGTTCAATCACAGAGAAGTGAATTATATTGATAAAATTAAGGTAAAATTTTCCACCATTTTACAAAAGTCAAACTTTGTTCCTTGGAGACTTACGTGGTTTTTTAATACGTTTTTAACCAACTACTCCTTTAAAGCTGTTTGCTTCCGTTTTTCAGTGCCTAGATGAATTTTTATGTGTGTTTTAAAACTTTAATTTATTTAAAAAACAGAGATGTCTAAATTTTAAACCGTCACTATCATTTTTGTACTGTTTATGTGTGTTAAGTAGAATATAACTTCTCTAGAATCTTATAGCTATAAAAATTGATTTTTTTAATGCAAATAACTTTTTAAGTAAAGCTGCAGCTTTGTATTTGCAGCTGTGAGGTATTCTTAATATAATTTCAACTGATGTGAATTCTCCATGGAAGGTGAGATATCCATAGATTACAAACTGGATCTGTGTGGCCCAGGGAATGAAGTTCATTTGTTAGCTGGATGTTTTGGAGGAATAATCACTACTGCATCCAAAATGGTGAGGTGGCATTTAGTTAGTTGCTCCATTTAACAGAATTCAAGCAGATTCTGAAGTTCTTCACTTGTACTATAGTAGCAATTTGCTAAACACTTGTTGCTTTGCTAATCCTCAACCACTTCCTCATGTTAGGGAGATTAGAATTTCCCAAATATTGAGTACTGTGTAAACTAGATCATTACAAATGAAGGAAAAAATAGGAGTGAGAATTTATTACCTTTTTGGCAATCATCTTACCAAAAAGCCCACCAAAAGCACTCCTTTGTTATACATCTGGGAAACCTAAGATCTAGCACTCACTGCTGATACCATTATCCAAGAATATTCACAAAGATGAAAAATGGCTCATTATTTTAAGAGTATGGTTTTTGTTTAGCAGTAATCTAATTTTAAGATCATGAGGTCTTGGGAGCTTCAACTGACTCCTGCTTAAGTCTCTCCCATTCTCAAAAACATTCTCTTAACCTTTATCTCACCCCCCCCTCACCTCCTCTTTCCCACAAAACTTCTTGAAAAAGTAGTATTTATTGGTTTTACTTCCTTACCGTCCATCACTTCTCACTGCAGTTTTGCTTATAGCCCAAGTATTTATACTGCTTCTCAGAGGTCACTGAGAAGCTCCTAATGAACAGTCTGCTGGTCTTCTTTCAGTCCTCATCTTGTTTGATTTTTCAGGAGCATATGACCCTGACCACATTTCTTTGAAACTGGTTCTCTTCTTACTTTCCTGACTTTTCACTTTCAGTCTCCCCCTCTTCATGTTATTTAATATTCATATTCCTTAGGTTGTTTTTGCTTGGTCTCACATCTTCCCTGGTGCTAGACTTTCATCCTGATCAGTCTCATATACTTTTGTGGCTCCCTTAATACCCATATGCTGTTGATTTCCAAAACTGTTTTTGGCGTGAGTTGACTTCCTTCATGCCATCAACCTGCTAGACATTGCTACTCATCTGGTCGCCCAAGAGAGAAACCCTCATTTTATTTGTTTTTCCTGTCTTTTAATTATCATTCTCCCTCCCACCCAGCAAGTTGGTTACCTCATTTTATCAATTTCTTCTCTGACATGCCTTTCAAATGTATTTCCTTATCTCTGTTCCACTCACCACCATAACTTAGTTTAGGCCTCAGTTTCTCCAGCCTCGACTGTTATTCATAACTAAGCTAATATCCCCTTTTATCTATGCTGTCATCTCCCTCTTAAAAAAAAAAAAACTCCAGAAACAACTAAAATGGAAGCTTTATGAGGACAGGAGTTTTGTCTCTCTGTTCCCTACTGTACTTGCATGTACAGTAATAAACAGCTGTAGAAAACAGCAACAACAACAACAAAAACGCAATCCAAATCCTTTAACATGGCATTCACTGTATTTTCGCCATCTGTCCCAACTTACAGTCTCCTCTCTCCTACCTCTTCCTCTCCCTGCCACTCCTCCTTACCTGATTACATACTTCAGCTCTGCTTGTATTTCAGTCCTGTGGTCTCAGTCCCCTCCATCTTCGCTTTTCTTTTTCTTTGGTCCAGACTGACTCAGCTTCAGATCTAATTTCCCCTTACTCATCCTCCTTTCTTTTGGCTTAGGAAACTCCTATTCATCCCTCAGGGCCAAGTTCATCGTCTCTGTGGAACTTCCTCTGACCGTGGCAGGCAATCAATCTTTAACCTTTTTTCTCTGTATTGTATGATTTATTTCTGCTAATGTGTTACTTGGCCCATTGCATTATAGTTATGACTGTAGTATTTCCCATCTTTCTCACTAGTTTTGTTTTGAGCTCCCTTTGTTTGTCTTTGCATTCCTAGTACCTTGTGTAATCCCTGGCACAAGGATTCATTTGTGTGTGTGTGTTAAAATAAATGAATATAATGTAGATGTGTGTAGCTTTTTGTAAGAGCCAGCATCCATCATCCAAGAACCCAAAAGAATTAGTGCGTCAAACAGATTATAAACCATTTAAAACAAAACCAGATGCACTAAAACAACAAAAATCATGCAAAACCAAACAGCTAATGATATTTTCTTTTGCTTTTTGTTTATTAATAAAAATGGGAGCCCCTTGGGGCTTTGGGACTTTTGATTTGTTGTTTCTTTATGAAATTTTATTTTAAAGATAGAAAATTTTCAGCTAAGGAAAAGTATTTTATACTCAAGTTGAGTCTAGCACCTGAAAATTCCAGGCAAATTTTATTTCATTACAGCAATGTATTTAGTACAAATCTTTATCATTTTAGATGTTCTAGCTGGTACCTTGGAATTACATCATAATTATATAATTAGATTATTTAAAATTTTGCATTATTAGTTTCAAAGATGTAGCATTTATATATCATTTGAAACATTTTTATAATATCTTGTACAGATAGTAGCTATTTTACAGTTTTTCACTTGCTATCTTACTCTACATTTCTCTTTTATTATATAGAAATATGTTGGTGAGAAAAGAATTGATGTAATTATTGAAATGTTAGCTAATGTAAATCTTAGTAAAGACTTGAGTCTTCTGTCACATGGAGGACGAGTGATAGTAAGTATTCCTCTTCTTTTTTTTTTTTTTTTTTACCACTTTAATGTTTTACCACAATTTAACACTATTTTGCAGTAATCTTTAACTGTAGACTTGCTGTTTTTCATACTAGGTTGTTGGCAACAGAGGTACTATTGAAATAAACCCACGGGACACCATGGCAAAGGAGTCGAGTATAATTGGAGTTACTCTCTTTTCCTCAACCAAGGTAGGAAAAGAAGTACTTCTGATTTTGATAACTTAAACATTGGTACAGTTTGCCTATTCAGGCAAACTGAAAGTTTGAGTAGATGTTAAACTTAGTTGTATGACTAGAGGGAGTTGGTAAGGATTGTCACCAGAAGGACAGCTAGGGTGACAATATAATTTATATCCAAGTAAGCATACCTTTTGAGATAGAAATGTGATACTACTAATTATTTCAGGACAATAGATATTTTGTACACTAACACTGTCTCGGGCAGATGGGATTTATGGTTATCATGTAGAGAACTACTTTTTGTATTGTTATGGACAAGTTCACAAAAGTCACACATTTGTAAGAGACTATGGTATAACACTTAGGTTCTGAAGTTTTTTTAATGCTTCTGAAAATTAAATCATGGTTCACTACAAAAAGAAATTTATTTTTCCTTTTTCTTAGGAGGAATTTCAGCAATATGCAGCAGCCCTTCAAGCTGGAATGGAAATTGGCTGGTTGAAACCTGTAATAGGTTCTCAATATCCATTGGAGAAGGTGGCCGAGGCTCATAAAGATATCATTCATGGCAGTGGGGCTACTGGAAAAATGATTCTTCTCTTATGATTAATTCTTTCATGGATTTCCTGTGTAATCAGAGGTACTGTCTTTCCCCCAGTTATACTTACCCTATCTTTTCTTTAATTAATACTCAATTTCATGAGTTTCTTACGTGAAAACATAAGATTTTTCTTTAGAGAGCAGAGGCAGAAGAGTAAAATTCATTGCATGGCTACCAATATTTTTTTTATGCCATCTGTCTCAAATCAAGGAGTCATCATAGTAGGAAATAGCATATTAGTCATCGTTTGGCATGAGGGTGCATTCCAGTAATTCTTAATTGATACTTGATTAGTTCCATACCTTTGATTAAAACATGCTAGTTCAAAATAAGACTGCTCAGTTTCCAAAGGTTTTCAAGCCTACTTACCTTTGTAAAGGTTTTCTAGTCTCTGATTAGCCATGGCTGTATTAGACTTTGAACATTTTCTGGACTCAAAACCTCTACTCTAAACTAACCTCATTTGGATGTGTAAGTCTTTTGTAAAGACAAGAATAAATAATGTCCAGGACAATTTATTAGTTTTCTCAGTATTTTCCCAAATATTAGAATATTTACTTCATTATTGGTTGGCTGCCAATGACCCCATATGTTCTGTGAGAATACGAGCTTTATCTTTGATATACTACATAGTCTCCAAATAGGTAATACTTCTCAATTGATTAGATTTTCAGAGTAGATTTAGAGTTATCTGTTTGTCTGGTGAGGGTCATATATTTTGTTGAAATAATTAAGCTCACAAATTTGATAAATTAAGAATTATCTGCATTTGTCTCAATAACGTGTAATAAAGTCTATAGAAAATCAAAACCTGCTTTTCCAGTTTTTATAGTATTTGCCTCTCATCACTTCTGCATAGCTCCTGACAGTTACTTCTTAACAGTGTTCTATGCTGGAAGCCTTTATCTAAACTAAATATAGGGATGACCTCTTAGCAATCTTACCATCAATACTGTATTCAAGGAAATAAAAGTTTGATTATTTGTTTTTTTTGTTTTTCATCACATGAGTACATCCTTTTGTCTTGTCACATTATGTGGTTGATTGTTTTGACCTGATTTGTTCTGTTGAATGACAATTTCTGGCTTGAACATGGAATCCTGTTTCAGTAATAAACAGAAGACACTGCTAATTTCTATAGTTGAAGGATATTATTGGCTTCTGGCTATATGTGCCATGACTGAAATGTTTTTGCTATTAGCATTTTCCAAGTTTATCCACTGTTTCTCTTATAGGTTAAATGCCCTGTAAAATTACTTAAAAAAAAAAGTGTTAAGGCAATGCCATCAATATAGGCTAGCATTTTATGTGCATCCTAAAATGGAGGATTCCTTTCCATGCAACAAGGTAAAAGAATAATTATTCTGTAAAAGTCAGTTTAATCTGTTTGTACATTTGTCTCATCTATAGAAAGAGCTAAAGCATACAGATGACTTAACACTTCAAAATACATCGATACAGTTTAATTAATTTTGAAGGCAAAACTAGCAAAACTATATGCATTAACTACCATTTTTATGAATATGTAGCACTAGGTATGTTCTCTGCATAAATCTCTATGGTTTTAGTCTTATTCCAACTTTCAGCCAACTGCACTCACTACTTGGTTGGTGCCTGTGGCCTTAGGGCTACTACATAGTCATCAGTGCCCGTTCTTGGTGAAAAGTAGAGAATAACCTGTATAATAAACAAACATTGTTTAACTCATCTTTTGAATTTCTGTTCTTGGTTGCTTTGACTTCTGTGACCTAGTCATATAATGTTTTAGAGACCAAATTGGTCAGCACCGTGAGCCCAAAAAGGTGAATCAACATACCAAAGGTCACATGACTAGGAGATTCAAATTCAGCTGACTTTTTTGTAGGCTGTCGATATAAAACCATACATTTAAATTTCCAGGCCTTTGGCTTTCCTTGCTCACTGTATCTCTGGCTTCTCTAATAGATTATTCTATGCATCCATTAGTTCAACAAGTATTTATTGAGTACCTAGAGTCTGAGAAAGTACCCTGTTGGATTTTGAAAATACAGAGATGTATAAGACAGAGTCCATATCCTTGAGCTTATAGTTGAGTAAGGATGAGACCCAAGTAAAACATTTTAGAATATAAGGGAGTGTCATACAGGGTTCTCCAGACAAGCAATCAAAATACAATGAGATGTGTTTGAAAGAATTTGCTCATGCAATTATGGGTACTGGCAAGTTAAAATCTGTAGGGCAGGCCAGCAGGCTAGAAATACAACTAGTTTCTATTGTTGCAGTCTTGCAGAATTCTTTCTCTGGGTAATGTTAGTTTTTCTTCTTAGGGCTTTCAACTGTTTGGATGAGGCCCACCTGCATTATTGAGGGACATCTCCTTAAAGTCAACTGAAAATTTTGTATAAACACATAAGTAGGACATGATGACTATGTTGACACAAAACTAACCATCACAAGGGTTGGGCTCTTAGTGTAGCTTGGGATTTGCAATCACACATTTAATACATTTGATGCATTAGCTGTCTCCATCCATAGTAGCTTTAACCATAGAGGTAAAAAATAGGATGCTTCTGAAAGGAAAACAAAAAACAAAAAAAAACTAGCATTTTATAATGCCCTTAACTCAGCCTGTTGAGGCAAGAAATTATATGTGTGCCAAGGGGCTTCCCCAATTTGTAGTATAAAGAGCTTTCTTTTTCTGCACAATTTCCAAGAACAACAAAACCTGTCAGGTCACTTTGACCTACCTCTTTCCACGCCCTTGACCATATCTCACAAACAGAAAAACACCTGAGCTCAATGCTCCATCATTTCTAATGCTTTCATTTTTTTAGTACAGTGCTTTAAAAAGTCATTTAAAAATTGTCATATGACAATTTTGCTAATCCATAGGGCTCATACTGTGGGAACTTCCTACATCCAAGGACAAGACCTAGGAAATGTTATAGAAAGAAACATAACTTCACTTTGGTCTGTGTCGACCCCTAAGTCATACATAGAGACAGTCCATGTATGTCGTTAAAAGTGAGTCTAATACTGATCCCAAAGTTATGTGATACGGATGTTCATTTAATGAGCTAAATATAACTACAGGTAGCAGTCCCTGATTTATTCATTCCTAACTTCACGTAAAAATACCCACAAAACTCCAGTAGTACAAGACAGTGAAGAGAAAACCATGTGCCAAAATCCACTGGGAATTTCTGACATTAGTGTCAATCATTTGATTCGTTGAACCAAATTATCTAGAGTAGGCAGGAAAAAGCCACAACTCAATCACTGCCTCTAACTTGGGACACAGGAGGTACACTGCTTGGAAAACCAACCCCCCCACCCCCCACCACTTTTTTTTTTAAACCAGAAATCATCTGAACTAGCTAGAGTTGAAGTCTAGGTCCACCCCACAGTATCCTTCAGCTCCTTGTTTTCACATGCATTTTAGAGTCTACAGGTTTCAGTTTTCAGTACAGCTATAGATTAAGGAGGAAGATGGACTGCACCCTCAGATGTCACCACAGAGAAAATCTTGCAAATGGATGGAGAGTGGAATTGCTGAAGAAATACAAGAGTTGTGTAAACAACAGTTGTCTGACTCGAGCAAAGCCAGATAATGTAAAAATTGGAGCAGAAGATGCCCATGCCTTAGTCCAGCAGGCACTGGAATTGACACAGAATATTGAAGAGGCTAGCTCACTCCAGATATTGGTCTGGAAGAAACTGAGCTGTCTTATGGGCAGGGAGGAAGGCCCACAGGTACATCTCCGGTATAGTTGTCAAGAGCATGGGTTATGAAGGCAAAGAAACTGGATTTAAAGCCTAGCACTATTATTGACCAGCTATGGAATCCTAGGCGAATTAATTATTTGGAGCTTCAGTTTTCTCATACGTAACATGGGAAGAAAGGGAGGTCAGAATTGTAAGAATTAAATGAGATAATTGTCATGTAGTACTTAGCACTCTGTCTTGCACAAACACATGTTTAAATAATATTTTCGTTAGCCAAAAAAGAGTAAATTGAGATAGAGGAGGAATGAAGAGAGAGCATCCTGAAATATGCAAAAAGGAATCCCAAATGCAAATCCCCAGAGGAGGTGCACACGAGCATAACTAACATTACAGAAAACTTGGTCACGTGACCAAATTTCATAACTCTCCAAAAGTATAGAGAAAAATGAAGAAAATAATATGATAGAACAGACAAAAAGCAAAAACAACCTTTAAATTATAGGCATGCTCCATAAATTTCACAGAATAATGAAAGAAGTAATAATTAAGGAAAATTCCTGGCCTAAACCGAAGAGCTAAGTTTATTCACTGGTAATATTAATTAGGTTTGTGTAAAATTAATGAAGACCTGGAAATAAGATAATATCCTTTAAATGTTTAAATTTCACATAGATTTGGAAGGGAGCATGCTGAAGGATCATTATTTATAATTATGTTATTCAAAACCTAGGAAATGCAGGAGAACAAATAGGAAAACTATTGATGAGTTAAGAAAACTGGTTAATTATATAATATATAGAAATTAATATGAATCAGTAATGATTCATATTAGAAAATTAGAAAATAATGAAAAAAGATCTCTTTCACAATTGCAATGCCACTACTATCACTAATTTTAAAAGGAGTGAGAAATACCTCATGTGTGTAATTGGATTGTAATTCAAAGGATAAATGCTTGAGGCGATGGATACCCCATTCTCTGTGATGTGCTTATTTCACATTGCATGCCTGTATCAAGACATCTCATGTACCCCATAAATATGTACATCTGCTATGTGCCTACAAAAATTTAAGAACAAACAATTTTTAAGTAGTAAAATATAAGCTATCAAATTTATAAGAACACACAGGACCTTTACAAAGAAAACTACAGAAGTCTCATGGAGGACAAAGAATTACTCAAAGAAATTATTCTTGGTCAGATTCATGTGAAGATTCTCCCTTCATACGCTAGAAATTCAAAGTGATTTATATCAAAATCTCAATAGGAATTTTTAGAAACTTGACAACATATTTCTAAAGTTTTTTTGGGGGGGAGGGGGATGGGGGAGGGGGTAGCAGGGGGAGAAAAAGGCAGCCAGAAAAAATCAGAAAAGAAAATGAGCTGGAACCAGTCCCAGCAGATGTGAACATTTTTTTCCCAAGTTAGAGTTACTAAGGTGGAATCGTATTAGCTCAATGATAACTAGATTAGTGGAACAAAATAGAGTCTAGGTATGCTGCTTCCTTTGCGGATGGTAAAAATGGCTTTTCAGTGGGGAGAAAGGTTATTCAATAAGAGAACTAGCTCCCCATTTGGGAAAAAAAATAAAGTTAATATTCGACTTCACTTCTAGCATTAAAAACTTTTAGATGAGCCGGGTGCAAGTGGCTCACATCTGTAATTGCAGCACTTTGTGAGGCTGAGGCGGGCGGATCACCTGAGGTCAGGAGTTCGAGACCAGCCTGACCAATATGGCAAAACCCCATCTCTACTAAAAATACAAAAAAAAATTAGCTAGGCTTGGGGGTACACGCCTGTAATCCCAGCTACTCGGGAGGCTGAGGCACAAGAATTGCTGGAACCCAGGAGGCAGAGGTTTCAGTGAGCTGAGATTGTGCCACTGCACTCCAGTCTGGGTGACAGAACCAAGGCATGGTAGAACATTTTTATAATCACGAGGGATGAAAAGCCTTACACCATTACTCAAAATCCCAAACTATAAAAGAACAAGAAAAATGGAAAAGTAGAAAAAGATCTCCAATAACAGATAAAAATATTAACCTTAAAAAATTCTCCAAACTAATTAGTAAATTCAAAACATCCCACAAGAAATGGACATGAATGGATACAAGACAAAATACATATAACCAGTGAACTTATGGAAGTTGTTGTTTATTCTCACTAGTAATAGAGGAAATGGCACTCATGTACTATTGGTAGGAGTATAAAATTGTTTCTGTTCTGGAGAGCAGATACATAATGTCTTTAAATTTTAAAATGTGGATTTCCTTTGATCCATTATTTCCACTACAGAAATTTATCCTAAAGAGATAGATGTATCTGGAAAGATGTGCCAAAATTGTTTTCATTGTAGCATTGCTTATTTTTTTTTTTTTTTTTTTTTTTTGAGACGGAGTCTCGCTCTTCCACCCAGGCTGGAGTGCAATGGCCGGATCTCAGCTCACTGCAAGCTCCGCCTCCCGGGTTCACGCCATTCTCCTGCCTCAGCCTCCCGAGTAGCTGGGACTACAGGCGCCCGCCTCGTCGCCCGGCTAGTTTTTTGTATTTTTTTTTAAGTAGAGACAGGGTTTCACCGTATTAGCCAGGATGGTCTCGATCTCCTGACCTCGTGATCCGCCCGTCTCGGCCTCCCAAAGTGCTGGGATTACAGGCTTGAGCCACCGCGCCCGGCCGCATTGCTTATTATAGTACAATATTGGAAATGACTTAAATTTCCATCAACTGCATGATTAAAATGCCAAACATCCATACAGTGCAATACAATGCATCTATTATAATGACAAAGTAGACCCATAGTTCTAGACATGGGAAAATGTTTAAGGCATAGTATTAAGAGTATTATTAATAAGTTTAAAAAGCAGATATGGGAGGTATGTAGTATAATTCTACTTCTATATAATTCTTGTGTATGCATTTCAAGAGATTCCTAGTAGATAGTTATCAAAATGATTTGTCTTAGTGCTGAGATTATAAATATTTTCCCCAACAATTTTAAAGCATTTTCAAATTTATGATTTTTAATAAAAATTTATGACAAATCAGTAGCTAAATTCAATTTAGGAAGAATAATTTATTAAATAATAAATATTAACAAAATCTAAAAATTTAATATCAAAAATAAAAAACTACTTCGAATTTCCAAATATATATATATTTATATTGCCTTGAATCTTCTGTAATTGTATGTCTGTGCATTCAGATTAACAGTTGTCCCTCAGGATATATCAGGGATTGAATCCAGAACCCTTGAGTACATCAAGATCCCCACATACTCAAGTCCCACGGTCATCCTTGGGGAACCTGCGTACATAAAAAGCTAGTTCTCTGTATTTGTGGGTTTCACATCCTGCTAATACACCTGTCTTTAGTTGAACAAAATCTCCATATAAATGGACCCACACAGTTGTTCAGTGGTCAGATGTATTTCTTACTTGTGCTAATAACTTATTTATTCTTTAAACATGCTCAGTAAAAAATTATAGTGTGTTTGTATTGAATTTGAACTAAGTGGATCATAATGATTTACTTATTTTTATATTTTTGAAATAATAAATTGTCCTTTGAAAATATTCCATTTTATTTTCAAAGGATAAAGTATTCGTCAGGTGATGAGAACTATTCTTGGGGGAAAACTCTGTGTTTGCATTTCTCGAAATAAACTATTATACTTAACTCATAGTTAATACAAAACCTAAAATTAACTTGGTCTTATTGATTTGTTTTGGGTGTTTATTTTGATTGTAGCATCACATTTGAAATCCAATTGTAAGCATCACCTCTAATCAAAGCTCTTTTAGTATGGTGTGACAAATGCTTTTTAACAAAATTTTACCCATGTTTTATTTGGTGAAATAATATTTTGCTTAGGAATTAGCACTGTAATTCTGTTTCACAGTTTATCCATGTAATTTGAGTTTTTACATGTCTTGCAGTTTCTTTCATCCTAGAGTAGCTTTTGAGTTTATTAGCTGGTTTCACTTACTCTTGTTTATAGGCCTATCACTATAGCTTCTAAGTGCTTCTCAGATTATGTTCCCTTTTATGTCTATCAAACAGCATTTCCACATAAATGAAAACTCTTCAATTGCTGGAATTCTTTGCTTCTTTATTGTCAGCCTACTAGCTAACCACATGAGGAACACTACTTTCCAGAGTTTTGTTCTACCCAATGGTAGGCAATTGATCTGGATTTTTTTTTTCCAATAAAGGAAATAATCCTATTCACACTTACAATTTTATTTGCATTCTTTTGTCCCATTCTTCTGCTTCATTGAAAGTGATGGCCCTCCTTCTTACTAAGCACAATTTCTCTAAATCTCATTGCTCTGGCCTCTCCATGAACTTTGCTTAATCAGCCCCTGAAACTTATATCTTCATCTTCTTTCTGAAAATATAAACGTCTCAATGCCTTTCCCATCCTGACTTTCAGAATATCATTCTCCTGGTATCCCCGGACCTTCTCAGCTTTATTTGCAAGCATCACTTCTTCCACTCACTTTTAAAATGTTGCTATGCTTTACTTTCTGTTTTTTATTTTTCCTCTACACATTCCCTCTGGCTGACATCTGAACCAGGCCTCAGTATCACTGGGTATTGGTGACCCTCAAGCCTTTATCTCTAGCCTGTTCTATGCCCTAAAGTCCAGATATTAGACTGACAACTGGTTATCACTCAGATGTTTCAAAAACTGAAAATCCACATGTTCCAAATCAAATTATTCCCAATAACAAACCTGTTCTACTTCCTGTATTTCCTATCTCTGTGTATAAAGACACTGTGTACCTCGTTAGCCAAGCCTGACAGTCATTCTTAATGCATCCCTCTGCCAAGAACCCCTTCCAGACGGAGTGCATAGTGGAAAAGTAGCAGCACTTAGGTGCTGCTACTTGGAGAAGCAGAGGAGCAAGACTTAGCAGCTGCAAGACAAGGAAAAGTAAAATTGGTCTAGAGAACCCTGGACCCCCAGAAGTACTTGGTGAAGATTTTTCAGGGAACTGTATGCCCTGAACCAGGCACTGGGGTCACTGAATAATATAATTTGCATTATTACTATTTCTGTAGCCTCATTTGCCCTACCCGTTAACCCCCAGGTGGTGAGGACTAGAAAAGGTTGTACACCTTTCTAAACTCATTAGAGAGGGAGGAAATCAGGTTCTAGGGCAGAGCTTCTAGACCTTCCAGATGGCATTTAAATTAGCCTCTGAAATACATGTTGTGGGCCAGGCTCAGTGGCTCACGTCTGTAATCCCAACACTTTAGGAGGCCGAGGCGAGTGGATCATAAGGTCAGGAGATCGAGACCATCCTGGCTAACACGATGAAACTGCGTCTCTACTACAAAAAAAAAAAAAAAAAAAAATTAGCTGGTCATGGTGGCACGTACCTGTAGTCCCAGCTGCTCAGGAGGCTGAGGCAGGAGAATTACTTGAACCCAGGAGGAGGAGGTTGCAGTGAGCTGAGATTGCGCCACTGCACTCCAGCCTGGGTGTGAGACTCCATCTCAAAAAAAAAAAAAAAAAGAAAAGTACATGTTGTGGATATTAAAATCATGGTCTTAGTCCATTTGGGCTGCTATAACAAAGTACCCGAGACTGGGTGGCTTCTAAACAACAGAAATTTATTCCTAACAGTTCTGGAAGCTGAGAAATGGAAGGTAAGGATCCGACAGATTCAGTGTCTGGCGAGGACATGCTTTCTGGTTCATGGATGGTGCCTTCTCACTGTGTCCTCACATGGTGGAAGGGCAGAGCTAGCTCTCTGGGCACTCATGACCTAATCACCTCCCAAAGACCCCACCTCCTAGTACCATCACCTTGGCGCTAGGTGCTTGTGCCTGTAAATTTTGGGGGCACACAAACATTCAGACCATATCAATCATTTTCCCTCATTTCAATTTTACCTGCTCTTTGACCTCATTCGGTCGCTCTCTTCATGTAATCTCTCATTGCCAGTCTCAGTCCAATGGCCCTAACCAGCTCTTACATCCCACCAAGCTTAAGTTGGTCACTAAAGTACCCTCAATTATCTTGAATCACCATCCTTCTACAAAAGTCACTCATTGAAATCTAGCCCTGGATGGAACTCGTAATCTACCTCCAAATTCCAGCTTTTTCACTACTTCATATATCGTAGATGTAGCCAATCATAAGGAGCAGGTGCTGTTCTGCCTCCCTCTCCAATTTGCCCTTCAAACCCAGCACTCTCCTGCCTCTAGTTCTGCTCATGCCATTTATTCCCATTTATTACCTTTTCTCTGATTAAATTTGAAAATTAATCATTTGATTAGTTTTAGGATGATCTGTGTATGTCTTTGTGTGCAGTATTTAGAAGAAGACATAGGCATCTTTCCCTTTGGGAGGTGAGTGGAATAGTGGGAGCAGCTATTCATTAGATATCACTCTAGTCATGATGGAAAGGGAATTGCTGTAAACCTCACAATAGACAAAGAGATGGACTGCGTGAAGCTCATGCAGTTGCTAATCAGGAGGAATGAATATTTTCATTTTAATTTTAACTTTTTTGCCCTATAACTTAAGCAACTTGAGATGATGGATAAGACCTAGCATACCCCAGGCACTCAGATATTTGATGAGTGAAAGATTATAACAGGCCAGGTTTTCTTACCTGTACAGTTTTCTCTCTCAGGATTAATATGTCACTGATCATTAGAGAAATCCAAAGCAAAACCACAATGAGATACCATCTCACACCAGTCAGGGGCTGAGGCAGGCGGATCACCTGAGGTCGGGAGTTCAAGACCAGCCTGGTGGTCTTGACCAACATGGTGAAACCCCGTGTCTACTAAAAATGCAAAAAATTAGCTGGACATGGTGGTGGGCACCTGTAATCCCAGCAGCTCGGGAGGTGGAGGCAGGAGAATTGCATGAACACAACAGGTGGAAGTTGCAGTGCGCTGAGATCACGCCACTGCACTCTAGCTTAGTGACAGATCAAGACTCCGTCTCAAAAAAAAAAACGTCAAAAGATAACAGATTCTGGTGAGGTTGTGGAGAAAGGGAATGCTTATACAGTGTTGGTGGGAGTGCAGATTAGTTCAGCCATTGTGGAAGACACTGGTGATTCCTCAAAGACCTAACGATACAAATATCATTTGACCCAGCAATCTCATTACTGGGTATATAGTTAAAGGAATATAAATCATTCCATTACAGACACACAACACACACACACGTATATTTACTGCAGCACTATTCACAATAAGCAAAGATGTGGAATCAACCTAAATGCTCATCAATGATAGAATGGATAAAGAAAATGTGGTACATATACACCACAGAATACTGTGCATCCATAAAAAAGAATGAGATCATGTCCTTTGCAGGGACATGGATGGAGCTGGAGGCCATTATCCTTAGCAAACTAACATAAGATCAGAAAACCAAATGCCACATATTCTCCCTTATAAGTGGGAGCTAAATGATGAGAACACATGTACACATAGAAGGGAACAACACACACTGGGGCCTATCAGAGGATGGAGGGTGGGAGGAGGGAGAGAATCAGGAAAAATAATTAATAGGTACTAGGCTTACTACCTGGGCAATGAAATAATCTGTGCAACGAACCTGCAGGACATAAGTTTACCTATGTAACAAACCTACACATATACCCCTGAACTTAAAAGTTAAAAAAATATATATTTGCATGTGCATGTGTGTGTACATATATACATACATATGTATGTATACATGTTTAATTTGAAATTTAAATTGTATTGCAGAAGAACACACAGAGGTATATATACATGTTTGTACGTTAATTGTAAAGTAGAAATTTGACATTTGACATTTGGATCAAGTATGAAAAAGCTGGCTTTATGTGCAACGAAAGCTTAGCTCTGGGCATCTGTCATCTTGCTTCAAAGTAAAGCTTATTTTTGATGTTTCAGAGAAATAAAATGGAATTAAAAAATAAGTAAAACCAATCTATTAAAATTATTTTTCTTTATTATTTTGTTTAGGTGAAACAAGAATCTGCTTCTCTTAACCTTATTCAATTTTTCATCTTTAAAACTTTTAACAGCCTAACTCACATTCTAAATACTGAAAGTGCATAACAGAGGTCAGTATTAATTTTTTAAAGTCAATTCAACTTAGTAGAAAAAAGCAATTGATGTGCTTCAGTAATAACTTCCACTTGTTTTAACTTGTTATATTAGCGCTTGCAGTTCTATTTAATTGGCATGTAATTTAATTGCCACATAAGTTATTTAATTATATACTACAAATGGGAAAAGTTGTTTATAGGCAATCATATCTCTTTTGTTAAAATCTGGAATACTGGATCTTCCTCAATCTTGTGTTTATGTGTTATTCCTTCATGCTGATTATTTGCATTGCATGGTTGAGTTATATCATATATTAATTCATTCTGTCGTTGTTTATAGTGGGGTATATATTTATATTTTTAGTAACAAATTCGGACAGTCAAATTTCAATCTACTTTATTATTAAAAACAAAGGCACTAAGACCTGTGTTTTTCTCTTTATGGAAATTACAGTATCACAATAATTCACACATGTTATTTGTTCAGTCCAGGATGCCTTACTCTCTTTCTTTGCCTAATTTCAGTATATTACTTTTGAAGGTTTACCATAGGTGTTACTTTTACTTAGAAGGCTTTTCTGACCTCACTAATGATCAGGTGGCTTTTCTCTGTGTTCCTTTCAGTACCGTAACAATATAGAGTGAGACAGAACTAGGGTATAGTCTTTATTTTTCAGTAGTGTGGCAACCTTGGACTCTAGCAGGATATCCTTGGAAAGCCTCAGGTTTTTTGGTTGTAAATCAGGGATAATAGTTACTTATTTGATTGTTATGAAAGATATATTAAACAAACCTTATTATGTTTTTGCCTGATGCCTGGCACATAGAAAAACTTTGAAAAATCTGGCCTTCTCTTTAATGTTCAATAAATAAAGGTTGAATGAATGAATGGATTACAATTATTTATTGACTTATTTGACTTCCACTGTTCTGTTCATTTATTCAGGAATGGGTCTGTGACCTCTTGTCTCATATAAGACAGAAAATAGTGCTTTCCTCATAGTAAGTGGCTGACAAGTTGTAAAAACCGTTTGCTTTTCCATGTGACTAAATCTTCCATAAATATTTCAAGTAAATATTACTCATTTAACAAGTATTTGTTAAACCCTTACTCTGAGCCAGGGATTGTTCTGCAGGCAGGTTATACTTCAGTGACAAAGTCTCTAGTTTCATGGAATTTGCATTTCAATGGAGAAAGACTAACAATAAGCAGATAGACAGGCAAGTACACTGTCCAGTGACGAGAAGAGCTATGCAGAAACATGAGTGAGGGGTCAAGAGAGTATCAGGAGCAGTTGCTATTTTTATGCAGCATAGTCAGGAAAGATGATATTTGAACAGGAGACCTAAAGGAAATGAGGAAGTCAGTCCTGTGGACAGATATCCAGATACAGAGCTTTCCAGGTGGAAGGAATAGCAAGTATAAGAAATCTGCACTCGTGCTTCTTAAATATATAACAATTTTTTTAAAATTTAAAAGAAACCTTGGCTTTCTAGCATTTGCTATACAGGGTGGCAGGCTAAGATGCTCCAGTAGTTGCTGAGACCCAATCAGTGGCAATCCACTCAAACCACTCATTATTCATCACAGGCAGTCATAGGAGGGTATTCAGGAAATACACAATCTGAGCTGGGTTTTAACAAGACCACTCCCGCTGCTGTGTAGGGAACAGACAATGGAAGACCACTTAGCGGCCACCTCAACAATCCAGTGAAAGATGATGGGGCTTTAGTGTAATCTTGTATTTGAAAGAGATGTTATAATCTAGCCCAACTCAGTCATTAAACTGATGTCATTCATTCATTCATTCATTCAACAGTTTGTATATCTTATAACATATTGTATCTGTAATTCTTAAAGAGATATATCTGTGTGGTCTTATTCAAAATGGAGTAAACATTTCTGTAAAACCAATAGTGAAATTTGTATACCTATGTGAATTAAAGTTTAATTTAAAACCATCTTTCCAATGATGATAACCTACATTGAAAAATTCAAATACACTTAAAATAGTTTTCTTTCATTTTTTAACATCACAAGATAAACTAGTTTATCTCATCCACTTGGCTACATATAAAGCATGTCCAAACTTGTAGGAGGTTGAATTATAGACAATTACTCCTTGCAGGTTTGATATAGGACACTTGTACATTTGGCAATATCACTTATTTACATGACCCTCATGGAAGCTCATTATTTTGTAGATCGGAATGTGGTAATCATTCCGATGAAGAAATCAGTATTATGTAGCCAAATCTGGTTCTTACAGGAAATTTTATTTTTTATCATTTTATTTTTTCAATTCTTAAAATTTATTCAGATTGACATAAAATTTCAAAATATGAATAAATGCCACCAGTTGGCATTTAAATTAGCCTCTGAAATACATGTTGCAGATTTTAAGCAGATGATTAAAAAATAGACTTCATAATAAACATAATTTTTATTTTTCGATCAAATATTTTTGTAGGTAAAAATAATTCAGCTTCCCTGCTTAGTTATAGTAAGATATGTTTTCCCAGGTGATAATTAATTCACTCTATGTTTGAATTTTTATTCCTTTGTACCTCTTTTTAATATATTCAACACATACTTTGTTTTTCAAAAGAACACTATAATAATTATTCCTGTGGAACCATGTAATGTATTGAGTTAAATGATTTTAAAATATATATATATTTGTACATAGTACCCACACAAGTAAATATATATGTAATATTTATAATTATTATATTATAATTTTGTTGTTAATTCAAGTTTCTTTATTTTTATTTTTATTAATTTTTTCTTTAAGTTTCTGTAAGTTATATTTTAACATACTTGACTACATAAGTGGTATTATAATTAAATACTCTATTCTCACTAGTCAGCTGTCAGGTAAAATATGTCTAATACATAAGAAAATTTTCATTGTTTATTTCTAGAATACTTCCTCATACTTCATGGGTTAAAACAGATGTATACACACCCTCATACACGTGCACACACACATACATACACACAAGCATATGTATATATTGTATAAATATATGCAATATATATATATAGATACACTTTAGTAAATGGGACTATCTGTTCCTGGAAGCTGAGGGATTTATATTATTTTTAATACTTTTATCTTACTTCATACATACAAACACTCAGTAAATATTTGTTAAATAAATGAATGTAAGTGCATGCCCTTGTCTGATTCTCAACGGGAAAATGTATTCCTCTGAGTTACTTTGACAGAGAGGGAAATCATGGCCTCTTTTTCACTATATTTAATTTCTCAATGTATGACTATAGCTATTGGTTTAAGAACTTTAGGATGGGTACAGTAGCTCATGCCTGTAATCACAGCAGTTTGGGAGGCTGAAACAGAAGGATCACTTGAGCTCAGGTGTTCAAGAATGCCACTATGGCACCACTGTACTCTAGCCTGGGCGACGGAGCAAGACTCTATCTCTCAATAAGTAAGTAAATAAATAAATATTTTACACCTTCCTTTGAAAAAACATTGATTACGGTCATCCAAATTTCTCAAGGACCTTGAGTGTGTTTTTCATTGCAGCACTTAAGCACTGTTGACACAAATTGGTGTGTCTGCGTCCTTGTCTCCAAATTGCACTTATTAAGCACTGTCTTCAGGTGAGATCAATATTTTTTGAAAGTCTCCAAATTTACTTTATATAATTATGTGCTTGGATTTGCAGAGCAATTATGCTCTCATAAGATGTGAAATATTTTAACTCTTTCCTAAGTCCACACACAAAGAAAAGAAAGCTACCTACACTAAAAAGCCAGACTCTCTTTTTTTATTTTTTTATTTTTAAGAAAAATAAATGGCTCCTTTTGTTTGTAACCATATAGACATAAAAGATCTTTTCAAAAATCCTTCTTCTTTCTCAGAGTCCACACCCAAAACATGCTTTAATATTGGCTGATGTTCTTTCCGAAGAAAATTTTCTACTTACTGCATCTCCACATTCCCTGCCCTAATTTAGGCTCTGATCTCTCCTGAGCTTTCTCAGCAGCTTCCTGTCTACCTTCCTGATCCTAACTAGTCTCCCTCCCTTCTTTCATATTGCGGTCAGGGTGATTTTTCTAAGGTGAAAATCTGATCCCTTCACTGTTATGCTTACATCTTCCAGTGGGTCCCTGGCTCCTCCTCCTTCAATATTTCAGCATCCCCTTCTCTGTGACACTGTCTCTGATTCGTGAAAGAAGGTCATCTCTGTAGGCCCTGTGGTATCTTATAGGTACCCAAACCAACCTGACAACTTTGACTATAGAAAATAATCTCTCTATATTTAGATGAGTATATAGAGATATTTCTTCCCCAGAAGTCTGTGAGATTCTTGAGTGTAAGGATCAGACCTCCCCCTATCAGTTCCAGTGCCTGTCACAGCACCTGAGACATACCAGGTATTCACAAAAGATAGGTTTGTAGGAATAAAATCTATCCAAGCCTTGATCCATTGTCTCCATTTGTTTTTGCTGTTGTTGACATAATGCACTTTGTTTCTTACCAGCAGGTGTCGCAATAGCTCCATGTTTTCAGCACGATTTTTGGCTTTTCAGCTTTGCTGTAACATATTAATTGGGCTGTTATGGGAAGGAGATGATAATTTAGGCACTGTTTACAGAATAAAGCTGATTTAACCTTTAGTTTCTCTGTGAACATTTTTTTTTCAAACGTAGTGTTCCAACTGAAATTGCCAAAGTAAAAGGAAGACTTCAAATTTAAAAAACGATTAGAGTGAAATCAAAATTCAAGCTAGGGCATCAAGTTAAAAACACAGGAAAAATGTGAAGCACAAAATCAACACCTCAGAATGGTAATGGCACAATGATAGCTATAGCCACACAACTGTTTCTTTCCATCTCACAAGCGAAAAGCAAATTGTTTGATATTTTACCAAGAGAGCTCAAAGGAAAAACATGTCGCAGAGTGAAATGTGCCTTGTTTTTAGGGTTCTTTAGCTTTGAAGGGCTCAAGATCCTGACAAAAAACTTTAATTCATGGACCTATCAACATTAGAAACATAACACTTTTATAAGCTGAGAACCAGGGAAAACGAAGAAACAAACAGAAAAAGAAACACCAGGAGATGATAAATCATCTCCGAAGATATGAAAACATATAGTGAAGATAATTTTTTAAATAAGATATGCAGTGGTCAGGTACACATTACTGAATACTTGCAGCTCAAGGTAGTAAAGGGAAAAGAAAGTCTTGGAATCAGACGATCCAGGTAAGTGATTCTAAAATTACTAGTTGTGTGACCTGGGACTATATTGACCCTGGCATCTCAAATCATCCGTATTTCCAAACATAAAATAACACCCATTTACAAAAGGTGTTGTGAGGTTCAAATAAGATAAGTCATGTAAACATGCTTCATGTTCTTTAAAATGCTGTATTTGCATAAAACAGTATTAGAGAAGGATGAGGCAACACTTATTGAGCATCTTATTGAGTGTGGCGAGTGGAGTGCTGGATACTTTACATAAAATCACATGCAATTATTTTCCAGTGGGGAAGATTCTCTACAAAGTTTCCTAGTCCATAAGCTGCAATCACAGCTCCCTCCTCCTCACATCTCCTTTCTGTCATGGCCCTGTCACCATATTCCAATGAATACCTCTGAAATATGTAAATGATAGATATTACTGCTAGCCTAAACACTGAAGGAACTCAATGAGGGGTGAGCTTTACTAGAACTAGTAATTTTCAGCTTCCAGAGGCATTGTGGTAGGGGTGAGTTAGAATTAGTGCTTCTAAAGAAGCTCTGGATATATTTGCCAACAAATTCTGAGTGGAAACTTCCTTTTGAAGATGTAAAGGAATTTATCATCAGATCAAGATCACATATACCTTTTTAGACCTTTTTATGTGGATAGAAGAGACTTTTTTTAAAAAAAAATTCAAAGGTTTCTTCTATTTCAGGTTAAAACTAGTTTTGGAAGATGACACTTTGAGACAATAGGAATAGCCTTACCCCGGATGAGCCCTCAATGAATTTTTTCTTAATAAATTAAGATTAGGCCATATACCAAGCAATACAGCAATATGTATTTCTAAGGTTATTAATTTCAGTATATGCACAAAAGTATAAGTTGTTTAGTGGTTTGTAATTTCCATTCCAGAAATACTCAGACTTGGACAGGCAAAATATATCATCTTATATATATATACTTTTGGGTGCGTTAGAGTCAATAGTGTTATTCTAATGAACATCACATGGGCTGGGTGAAAAAAAAAGCCAAAAAAGAGTGAAAGAGAAAGGAAACTCTAAGATTTTGTTCAGTTTAAGGTACAGAAAGTGAATCTTACAGCAGTGAAAGTGCTTAATTCCATTCTAACTTTCTCTCCTTTTATTGATCTTTGGTTTTAAATAAATTATGCTTGAGATATTTACTGTTAAAAGAAGCCAAATAGTGCCAGAAATTAAACTGTTCATCCTAAAAAATTTGCAGAGGTTTGAATTATTATCACCCAAACACTGTTAGGACATTAGCAATCTATGCAATAGCTTATAACTTCCATAGATTTTCTTGTGCAGTTCTGCAAAACTTCATTATTTCCATGACTGTTGAACTGGAACTATTTCCAGTTGCTAAAAAGGCAGGTCGAATATTATGTCAATTGCTGATTAATCATTCTATTTCTTGACAAGGTTACCAGTGCTGCCATTTGATATTTTGCACCTAGTGGAATTAATGTTATTCAGGGAAGTAATGGTAATGAACTAAATTTCATATCTACAAAGAAGCCTGGACAGCGGGGCAGTCTTGCACTTTGGTCTTTATCTGAAATCAGATGCCTTATCACCACAAATCCTGTCTGTCAAGCTCCCCCAAATAAGCTGGATTTATTACGAGTTGTTACTCTTTGTTCCAATAATGAGCTCCACTACTGGTGGTTGCTCAAAGAACCACAGAAAAGCAAAGCAGAGGACCTGTCATTAGATAGCAGACTACATAGGCAGCGGGAATTGGATATGACTTTTAACTCCATGCCATTGATGGTAATTTTTGGTTGCTTTGCTGATTTGCCTGGGGCAACTAAAAACATCACCTTAGTTTTATTCAGGCTAATTGTCAGCCTGTGCAGTGGTGCCAAATTTGAGAAATGATTGACAACTAGATATATATCCTCAGATGTATTACCCTCCAGTTCATAGTCATTAGCACTCCATCACAAGGCTGCTCTGCCTCAAAGACATTAGTAGAGGGCAGTGATCTGCTGAGTTCAAAGAGCTCTGGGGAGGAGAAGCAACACATTCCCACCCAGGTGTTCACAATATTTGTTGCATTATTGACCATCTTGCACAGGAGAAGCTGGATGGTGTAGGGCCTATCGATGACCTTGTTTGACACCCATTTGTGTGCAGAGGCAGCTCAGGCTAGATGCCATCTGTCCTGACTTGCTGGCCATATCGTCATGTAGCTGTCTATTTGTGTTGATGGATTTCTTCGATTAGCTGAGTGAGTCGAGCATTAGCTAAGTCCATAAAAAAAACAATGTAGAAACCCTGATGTTGCTTATCACATTTTTTCTCACTCTGGAAAATCCTAAAGACTGTGTCTCTGAGACTTCTATTTTAAAGAAATGCACATGATAACAAGGAGAAAGAAAGATACATAGATATTACATCCATCAACTTTAAAATCTAAACATATCTCAAACTCTATTCTTTTCCTCTTTGTTCTTTTTAAACACATTCCCCCACACAGTGAAAGAGGATTACCCTGTGCCTGTCACTTTTTTCGGTGCTTCTAGTGCTTGGTTGTGTAACCAAACATATTAAAATTAAAATCCATATGAACAAGCTGTTGAAGATTACATCTAAAAACAGGGCTGATGGCAAATGTGCTATGTACTGAAGGTTATCTTTGTCAGGGAAAGACACTTGAAATGATAAAGTAAAGATGACTTTTTCCCCAGTCTGAGGAAAAAAAAAAAATCATGCAAAGAATTAAAGCTTTCACGGGTGTCTTCTGGTGGTCATCCTCACTTTCTAATTTTGCTACACTTCCTTAGGTCCCTGCTCCTTCCTAAGAATGACTTTCTCTTCAAACTAGGCCTTGAGGGTCATTTACCCTTTGGGAAAAATCCACTCCCCACCTCCAGGGGCTGATGTTGCCAGATGATCCAGTGGCCTTCCCAAGTCTGAGCTGTTTCTTCCAGAGAGAAATACTCAGGAGCTTCAGCAAGACAGTGAAGAGGGGTCTCTAAGCCTGCAAGTCCTGCAAAGCAATCTCATGTGGGAGGCATCACTCTAATTGAGTCTTCTTCAGATCTTCCAACCAGTGTGGTTGTTCCTACTTTTCTTTGTCTTCATTTGCCTGATAGATACCTGCTGGTTGATATGGAGACATATATGTGTGCATGGGCTTCCCACTCACTGTTTTCTGAAGGTCAGGCCTTCCTTTCCTGAGTAGGAAGCTTATATTCCTACTCTGTTGTCATAAACTGGAAGCCAGTGGGCAGAATTCTAACCATAGATATTATTTGTTTGGCTTCCATAATGTTCTAAAAAATTTTTTTTAATTCACTCAATCTAGCTTTTCAGTTTCTCTGGAAAAATCAGAATCTGTGACAACCCTAGAAGGCATTTCTAGAGGCGACATAACGTCGGAGCTCAGAAGCAGCCAACTTTTAGACAGACCATGCTATAGGACTGCCTGCCATTCCCCAGTGTCATAATGTTTTTCTTTCTCCTTTAGGTTTTCAATTCCTGGTTTAAGACCATAAGGAAGAAGAAAAACTTTTCAGATCAGACACTGCTCTCACAGTGGATTTGGCAGAACTTATTGATATACAGAGCAGTATTAGGTTCTTTATTTCTACTCTCACTCCTCTCTGAAATTGTGATTCTTAGGCCTTCCAGGAATAAAAAATAAAACCAGCCCTTTAATAAAACATAGAATTTCTGTGGCTGTTTGCTTAACTACATGGGACCTGACAGAAACTTTGAAATGCTCACATGTAAGGGCTGGATCAAGCACTCTTTATAAGGCCTCAGCCTCCTTCCAGGAGGAAGGTAATGGGAGTTCCTTCTTCCAGGACTGGTCGAGGTTAATAGGTTTTCATACCATCATGTAAACACAGAGTTAGTTTCCTAGAAGATGCCTTATAATCCATTTAGTTCAATATAACTTTATGCAAGGATATCCTATAGAGTATTTGATTCCTCTTCTTGATCAATTCCAGAGATAAAGTGTTTCTCTGTCATAAATATTATCCATTTTTGGACTTGTGCCCTATAAAATGGGTCTAAAGTGTTAAACTATGCCCTTTATCATAGGGTTTTTGTGACAAGATTTCTATTTGTTGTTTGGTTCTGGAAAGTTATTTCTTTTGTTGAACCAAAATTCATCTCATACCTTCTCCTAATTATCTCCTATAGATCTTCTCAGTCTCTTCCCTCTTCTGCATAAAATCCTTTCTAATGTTTTATGACATTGATACTTTCCATGGTCCCAATATCGTTTACTTTAGACATCACCAGTTATTTCAATGCTTTCTCCTATGAAATAGTTTCTAGAGTGATCATCATTTTAATAAATTTATATTTTATATTGTGTTTTAAAAGGAAGTTCTTTAGTTTTGGAGTGTTGAATGTCATACCTAGCAGTAAATTAAACATGCATTTTTCTATTTAATTTCAGGAGAGCTTGCACAGACAGAGAATAAAGCAATATGTGCCAGTAGGGCTGCTGAATTGCACAATCAACCATGGGGGGCATCATTCCCATCATGGTCCATGTAAACAGTATACTCTGTAGTCATGCATGCAGTATGCAGCCTGAGTGATCCTACATGGAAGTCCCTGACACATCTCAGAGAGAAGTACCAGAGACATATGCAGAATAAGCATTAGCATATTATCCATTTCCAGGGTGTAAGAAAGAAGGCAAGCAGTTCATTGTAAGAAGGAAGAAGTTGGTGGTATGGATTTCATTGGAGAGAGCTATAAATGTTTTGAGTTCTCCCTGTTCCTACACCTACCTGCCATGCATGAGAGGGAATGCTTCCCCCTCACTTTAAACCAAATGAAGAGGGTTTTCAGAGCACGACTCAGAGAAAGTGGTCCTTGCCTCTGAATTTGGAGAATGCAGTGAAAAATATGTTACTTTGAGATATAAGTCTGTCATATAAGCACAGTATTCCAAACATGATTGGTTTGATGCAAAACCCAAAGGAACTTTTATATCTCAGAGCATAAACCAGTATCACATTGATGGTTTTAGTTGTCATGTCACAAAATTGCCTTATATTGAGTTTCCAAGCAACTAAAATATCCAGGTATTTCCAGATGAACTGAAATTTGGTCACATATATAGATACTTTATATGGGCAAATAATTTTTCGAGAGTAAATCTGAAGCAACTTGCTACAGAAGCAGTGTCATGAATGTGGGGATTTAAAATGCCTTGGTTTGCCTCTTACCTTGTTTACTTAGTTGACCAATCATTGATCTCTCTGAGCCTCAATATCCTCATCTGTATCATGAGAATAATACCTCCCCCAAGGAATTGTGGAAGTTAAATGAGATGATTTGTGTAGGTGGTTAGCACATTGGAAGCACTAGATAAATACAAATTCCCTTCTGCCTTCTTTGATGACACCCACAGTTTGTGATTTTGCTCATCTCCAACCACCCTCCATGGGACAGTGTGACACAGGGACTGAGAACTGTTGCTAAGGAAGAGGAACCACTTATAAGCATGTGATTTCAGGCAAGTTTCTTCAATTCCCTGCTTCTCAGAACCTTTCTTTGTAAAAAGGGGGGAAACAATAGCATTTGAGCATAAGCTGAGATATAGCACTTGAAGCATTTGGGTACAGAGCCTGGCACACATCATATGTTCAGTATTTTTTTAATTGTCATTACTCCTACCCCAGTGACCATGACTATAGTAGGGTTTATTTGCTTTGATGGCAGGGCCAAAAGCTGTCCTCCAGAAATCTGACCAAAGGATGCCTTTGAAATACTATCTTTGTTTTGTTACAACTGAAGAGCCTTTAATTTAGTCTGGAAATCAATAGCCGATTTCTAGCAGGGGAAGGTAGAAGGAAGGATGGCCACAGAACTCCATTTTGAGAGTCTTATACATTTTGACCCACATCGTCTACAAAGTCTTTTGTCAATTTCTCTGAGAGACATCCTCCCTCAAATTCTAGGTGTTCTGTTCTGTTCCCCATAAATGACAAGGTAAATTGGAGTCTGTCACTTTCATTTCACTTGTCAGCTCTTCCTTTTATGGAATTGACTTGAAGAGAAGTGGCTTTCCTCGTCTTTTCCCTGAATTCATTCTCTGGCTGGTTCTTCTACTAACACTGAGTTTTTTGTCATCCTCCCTTGGTCATCACATATGATGTTTCCTGCTGTGTTGCTTCCCTGTACCTATTGGGACTACAGGGGCAACCTGGGTTGTTAGGAGCTAAGCTGCAAATAGAGGGAGAAATGAAAATTTACACTTGTACTGGCCAAAATTTAAGACTTGGGATATAGTAGTGTTTAACAACGTTTTTATAACTAATGGGCCCTTGTATAATTTTTTTGAATTACTATGAACGTAGTGTTTTGATAAAGATTATTTTTATGCAAGAAAAATAACAAATAATGTCCTCCTATGAGAAAGCCAAATGTACCACAATGAGATGACCTACTATAATTATTATAAAAAAGAAAAAAACAATTTTTATTTGGCTTGGGCCATGTTGCCCTATGTAACTCTCATTTCTTCTAGGCTTGTGGAAATCCTGAGAACAGGTTGCAAACCCATATTATTACCTTAATAAACCCTTAGGTGTTGGTCACTCTAGGTTGGGAATGACTGAGCATGGCTTTGCTGGAATTATTAAAACAAAA
The DNA here is from genome assembly GCF_009764315.1 of Trachypithecus francoisi. Taxonomy (NCBI): domain Eukaryota; kingdom Metazoa; phylum Chordata; class Mammalia; order Primates; family Cercopithecidae; genus Trachypithecus; species Trachypithecus francoisi. The sequence goes on along the minus strand of NW_022681457.1, from coordinate 36,430,465 downwards.
TCATTTAGTAATAAAGGTGATTTGTCTGAAGAATAATTTAAAATTCTAATTTATTTTCTTTTTATTTGTTTTTAAAGTTATGATGCTTGTCTTAATATTGTAAGTTCTCACTTATTTAATGATGGATTAGCTGCATTTTCTTAAGAGAGGCAGCATGGTGAGTAAAGCAAGAGCTTTGAATCAGAAAGATCTGATTCTTCCACCTACGAGCTGGTACCTTCATCAATCTGTAAACCTCTCTAAGGCGTGGTTTCATCATCTATAAAAAAGAGCAAGAACACCTACTTTATAAGATTGGTGTGAGGATGAGAGATGATGTATGTACGGGGAAGATAGTGACTGGCACAGTGTAGGTGTCTAATAAAGTGTAGTTATTATCATGAAGATGGTTAAATTACCATTTTTGAATGCTTGCTATATACCAGGTCCTCCTCATTTTCTGATTAGAAAATAGAGGCTTTGGGAAAGTAGCTTTCTCAAAATCACATAGCTAATTTATGACTGTGTTCATCACCATAGGTTAGCTTTGCTGTGATAACCAGCAGCCCCCAGCTCTGAATAGCTTTAATCAGCAAAGATTCATTTCTCATACATGTCATGTCCATCATGGGTTTGTGTGTGGCTCTGTGCCACATCATCCTCAGTGAGGAGGACAAGCTGAGGAAAGCACCACCATCTGGAATGTTGCTGGTCACTGGGGCCAGTAAAAGAGAGATGAAGAATTCTGCTGGAGCTCTTAAAAGATTCTACCCAGAAGTGACACACATCACTTTTCATATTTCATTGGCCAGAACAAGTCACATGGCCATCCGTGCCTAACATCAAAGAAGTAGAAACATACAAGCCTTTCCTATAACCCAAAGTGATAACATCTTTACAGTGACTGAATTGTAATTCAAACCTGGATCTCTGGTTTGCATATGGACAAAATAGGGCAACTGGAACCTCTTGCTTCTTCTTAAATCCATTCTTCATAACATGACCTTTTTGGTACATCTGAAAAAAATTCTCAGAATTTACAATATCACAAGCATAACTACTCAAGTCTTAAGTGCAAAGGTATAATGCCAAGCAAACTAGAGGGGATTTGTGGGTTTTCTCCCTTTTGTGATTATGCATAATGAAACTATGCACCTTCCTTGTCAACTTTGCCTCCTTCTTTTTCATTTATTTGCCTTTTAAGTGAGTAAACTTGTATATTCCCCTCTCGACTTCCTTTTCCTGCTTACAAAATATTTCTCCACATCATAGCACACTCCAGTGTTAACCACGTTGCTTTTTCCCCTTTGGCTTACAGCTTAAGAAATAGCCTTGGTTGCTGTGTCTGAGTACGGAACACATCAGAACAATGAGCACCATAAAATTTTGTGCTTCTGTTTCCAATGTTGCAGAACCTTGGCTCATCAGAGCATTTTTCTCACGTCCTGTCTGACTGACCATTTAGCTCAGGGATAAAAGCTCCCTGTGGTGACAGGCTTGCACAGGTGCAGAGAATAAACCCTGTAGTCATGATTCTTCCTCCTCAACCAAAAGGTGGATTTTGATATGGCCTTTAAGTGAGAGAAAAACTTATTGAAAAAGAAGCCCAGAGGAATGAAGAAACCCCACAATTCTGATCTTGGGTCAGCTATGGGGATCATATTACAAACTGTCAATTTATCAAGGAATCCCCAGATTATTCTTCTCAAGTGATTCTGCGGAGCCTTAGGAGCATGGTTGTGCCATTTTAATCTGCCTATTTATTAATTTATTTTTACTGCTTTGGGTTTTCCTGCAATTCACCAATGAATAATCTCTCTCTCCAAACTCTTACTCTAGAAATGTGTTTTTCTCTTTGTATTTTCTTTGTTTGTTCCACAACTTCCATTGAGTTATTGTCTTTTATCATAACAAGAAATTCTCATTAGTTCAGAATTTGTGATCATTCCAACAGCAACAAAACTTTTTTTAACCTATGTGCCCTCAGGGAGGAAATGTTGGCTAAGCAATTTCCTAGTGAAAGCATGCTTGTCTGGAGAGATTTAAGCCCTATGAGAAAAATCCGTGAACTCCTTTAAGGGTGTTTATTTCCATGAAACTAATATGGTCATTACCAAGAAGAATCTTTACCTAATCAATAACTATGTCTTAAAGTCCCATCAGGTGGCATTTCCTTAATGAAGTCTCAGTTACAACATGAATGTGTAAGTAATAAAGTTATGTGGTTTTTTTTTAAGAAAAAAAAAGATAGTATAGGTCACATGGTTTGTTTTATGAACTTAACTACCATTTACCTCCCAAATGAATAATCCTAGTCTTCTGTTCAAGATCATGAATCTACTTATAACCTAAGTTTAAGAAGCATAATTTTCTTGTCTATACAATTTAATTCAAAGGTTGTGGAGATGAAGAGAGTAAGGCAATTCAGCCAGCAGTTTATGATGCAGGAATGCTTGAAGACCAGTGCTGCTATGCTTTCATGGAAGGGCCAACTCCAATGTCATTTAAACCAAATGAAGCTATAACAGTGTTTCGGAGATGGTTGCTCTTAAGGGTGAGAGGGCATGGAGTACACTATTTACTCTGTCAGAAAACAGATGCGTGGTAATGAATGAAATTCCTGCTCTTCAGTTTTGTTTTTCACCAGCCACATTATTGAGTCACTGTGAGTGATGAGGGTTGGGAGAAGAACAGTTGGCACAATTGAGAACAGCTTTTACTTGAGATCAGCGACCTTGCATTTATTATCTTCCCTTTGTGAGGTTATGTCTTCTTACCTCTTGGATGTGGGAAGCAATATAGCAAAGTGTTTAAGAGTGTGGGTTCTAGAAACATAGACAACGGGATTTGAATCTCAGCTGTGCCATTTACTAGCTGGTATTTAATTTATCTGAACCTCAGCTTTCTCATTTGTAAAATAGTGATAAAAATAAAACCTACCTCAAGGTGTGAAGATTCAATGAGTACCTGATATATAGTGAATGGTCAATGGATATTTTCTGATCTTAGGCCAAGTGGAGTCTTAGTTCTGTGAATGCCAAGTATAATGTCTATTTCTAATGGCAAACAGTAGTGTCAGCCATCTATAGCTGTTTCAGAAACATTGGATCAAGTAAGCTAACCTAATCTATTGTGTCAGGCCATTGTGATGGCTCTACTCAGTTCCTCTCCCAAAATTCAATGCCTGTTGTTTAGAATGCCTTTTGGCTAGCAGGGGACAATCACAGACATGCTGAGCTCCTTAATATCGCTCAAGTTCACTCATACGTGGGTGGCGCCAGAGCCAAGGAAATATCCATTTATTACTCTTTTTATGTCACATTTTTCGTGTCCTCTCCTCCAACTGGAGTGTCAAGGAAAACATAGATTATACTCTTTCTATCATTGTTCATGAAATAATTGTTAAATACTTTCGAAATCATGATAATTTGATACTGAAGGAAAGAGCAGAAATTGTATGCTAGGGTTGGAAGAGAGTAGGCGTGCACACCAACACAGTGGGTGGATAGGAGGCAGGAGTGACACAGACAATCCACAGTAGAAGAGGCGGCGACCTCGAAGCAGCAGCTTGACACACCTGAGCCCTGCTTGAATCCTATCTCAGTCCACGACTGTCAGGACCTTAAAGCATGATGATTTGATGTGATCCAGGGCTACTTTCTTTATCAGCATTATATAAAAGCTCAGTGGGAGGCCAGTAAGGTAAGCGTTTCATCAGGACATGCTCCATTGTGCAGAAGGTTAAATTTACAAGTGAGCTTTGAAGATCTCCGAAATGCCTTTGGGATTACATCTGGGGAGAAAGTCTTGGTAACCTGAACTCTGTCTTTCAGGAGAATAATAAACACATGGAAAAACTTATTTCTTCAATCTATTCATTAATTCCTTCATTTGCTTATTTATTCAGCACCCCTCTGTGAGAGGCACGGAGCATTTGGTACTGAGAATACAAAGGTGTGGTCCTTGTTCTCAAAGTCCGTGAGGGTAAGTTACGTCTCCAATTGTGGTGATAAGTTAGGCCGAAGGTCAGCGAGCTTCTTCTGCAGTGGGAAAGATAGCAAGCATTTTAGGTTTCATGGGCCGTAAAGTCACTGTTACAACTACTCAACTCTGCCATTGTTACATGAAAGCATAGGTCATTTGTTAAAAAAAAACAAACAAACAAAAACAAAAAACAACAACAAAAAACAAATGGGTGTGAGCATATTCTAAGAAATCTTTATTTGTGGACATAAAAAACAACGTGAATTTCATATACTTTTTGTGTATCATATAATATTCTTCTTCTTTTGATTTTTTCCCCAAGCATTTAAAACTGTAGCAGCCATTCTTAGTTTATAGACTGTACAAAAACAGGCAGTGGATCAGATGTTGTCGGCAAACCATACATTGCCTACCTCTGATCCAAGACGTGGTCACTGCTATGGTTTCAATGCGTCCTCCAAACTTCCTTTGTTGGAGACTTAATCTCCAAATTCATATGTTGATAGTATTTGGAGGTGGTGCCTTTGGGAGGTAATTAGGACTAGATAAGGTTATTAAAGTGGAGCCCCCATTGATGACTTTGGTGGCTTTGTAAGAAGAGGAGAGATCTGAGCTGACATGTTCTTGCCCTCTCACCGTGTGATGCTCTCCTCGATGTTATCACTGCAGCAAGAAAGCCCCCACCAGATGTGGCCTCTTAACGTCGAACTTCACAGCCTCCAGAATTGTCAGAAATAAATTTCTTTATAAATTACCTCATCTGTGGTATTCTGTTATAGCAACAGAAAACGAATAAGATCGTCACTGATAGTTTAGATCTGTAACTCCTAAGTCCAGCTGCTGTTCACCCTAAATGAAGATCCAATCAACACTGTAGGTGTAATCCTTATCTCCCCGCTGCTCTTCTACTTCTCTCAATCTCCTGACCTCGACTCTCACTCCACAGGTCTTTCTATAAAACCGAAATATTTTTATGCATTTATGATACTTCTGGGGACATCTGGGGACTTTTTTTTTTTTCCTGTGAGAAAATGAAAAGGACTCCAGTGACTATTTGGTCTTAAAACAGTTTAATTTAGTTTTTTTCTTTATTCCCTTTCCCTATCTCCATTCTAGAAATTAACATAAAAATTCATTCTGGCTAAATTCCCAATACATTTTCACAGTGAGCATTTTCTGAAGTGAAAATTAGTAGCTTCCTTGCAGTTTCATCAGGAATGTGAAATTTTGGAGCTCACGGGGTGGAGAACTCAAACCCATTTATGAATTAATACATGCTGTTGAGGGTACCTCACTGTCTGCAGAGTGCTGGGGAATCTTTTCTACAGAATCCTGAGTATCTAAATAGTATATTTTAACTTCCTTTCTCATTGTACAGCGAGAAAATACCATGTTTTATTTGCAAAAATGAATTTTGGAACAACTAGTACCTATATAAGATTACATTATTTACACCATCCTTAGGGATTGGCAGCACCTGGGGTAAGTTACAATGTATCTTTCTAGTTCCTCCTCCTCCTTCCCCCTCCCGATTTTTATCCAGGTGAAATTTAGTTACAGTGAACTTTAAGGGCAACCTCAAATAGGAACCAATGTTAGTGGGGATAGACATATGGTAGAGGGGCGTGGGGAGATGACCTCTGCCTTGGTCTAGCCATTTGGGCCCTGAAGCAGCCTTGAATCCTTCAGTCTCCAGACCTAAGCTATTGAGCTAGCATCCTATTTTTATTTTCTTTTTCTTGGAATGGCTCTGGTCACTCAGGTCCAAAACCTGTAATGGTATAGAATATCTGGCTTCTCTGGCAATTTATAGGGGCCACGGAAAAGTAAATCAACTTGTAATTGTTAAAGACATTTGTAAGCTCAAATCAGATAGATCTGGATTTGAATCCTAATTTTTCCAGTTGGAAGCCATTGTAGATGTCAGAAAAAATAATTAATTTCTTTATGTATTAGTTTTGATAGCTATGAAATGGAGAAAAAAAAACCTGTCTCATAAAATGAAGATGAGGATTAAATGAGATAGTAAACGCTCGATAAAAGGCTGAGGAGAGCATTTATTAACAATTCATTACAAATGCTACCATTCTTTTTTTCCCTTCACTCATGCTGCAAATATTTATTAAACCGTTGCTTCCTTCTGAGAATATAGAAAAATGGAATAGATGTACAAAATGAAATGCAGAAGCTTGCATTTGAGTAGAAAAGGCAGCCATCTGCTTCAGCAAATGTAATACAGGGGGTAAGCATAAAACAGAGGCATATCCCGGCCGAGTGGCCCCCAGAGGCCAGAGTCATTAGGACACCTGAGGATGTCAAAGAGGAAGTGTTCAAGCTAAGTGTTCCAGGATGAATAGGAGTTTTCCAAGTAGTCAAGGGTGAAAATATGTTTCCACTAGAGGGATAGTGCAAGAGTTTGGTTTTGCTAGAGTTTAAGGTAGTGGAGAAAGTGGTCCCAGAGGCTCGGGAAAGACGCTGGGGCCGGGTGATGAGGGCTCCTGAATGTCACACTAACGAGTTTAAATTCTGTCATACTCAGTGGGCCTTTACCACGTGAGGAAAAGCAGAATGACATTAATGAGGTGATGCTCTTCCCACCTCTAAGTGTGACTGACCCAGAATAGAGACCCTAGAAAGCTCAGTCACCACTGATACGTCCAACCTTCACTTATACATGAGGAACCTGAGGCCAGAGATCAAGTCATTCTGCAAAACACCCGATCAAGCATGAACAAAACAAAAACAGGTTATCTGAGTCTAGTGCTTAAACTTCCTCCATATTAAGATCCTCATTTAAATCCAGGCTGCTTCATCTAAGCCCTGCATTCCATATACTGGATTCCAATACAAGTACTCTTCCTGGGTGCTTTACTGAATAACTGCGTCTCCCCCACCTACTGAAAGCCCGCACTGTCAGCCCTGCACGCTGGAAGTGGGGACCTCAGCTAGGAACAAGGATAGGAGTTTTCCAAGGAGGAAATGAGTCGATTGTAATGCATTACAGATGCAGAAACAAATTCAAAACTCAAAACAGATTGAGAGACTTCCTTCTTTCCCTTGAATTTGCAATCGCTGTTTTAGCACTGGAAACCACCGCATCACGCGGTGGTAATAAGAGCTGCTCCCTGCTCTTATTACCCCCAGCTGCCACCCAGTCCTTCCTTCCCCAGGGCCTAGCAGGAAGCACGCCAGCCAAAATGTGTGCGTGTGCCTGTGTGTGTGTGCGAGCGTGTTTGTGTTTTCATATTACAGGTACCTTGGGGGAACTCCCGCCCCAGAGCAACAGAGCAGGGGCTTGCCTGGGTCTCCTCCCATATCAGGGCCCAGAAAAAGGAGTAGAAGCTGGCTTCACCCCCAGCTTCCGCAGGCTCGGTTCCAGCAGCGCCTCCACTTCTCCAGACCCTGGGCGCTTGCCTCTCTCCTCCCTTAGCAACCGGGAAGCTGTGGATACCAAAGGAGTGTGGGAGCCCCGGAGGCTGCGGGTAGCCCGGGGGCCCAGGGGCGGCGGCGGCCCAGCCCAGGTGCCCGCGCACAGGGGACCTCAGTGGGGAGCCACCCCGCGAGCGCGACTGTCGCAGCGCCAGCGCGCACGGGGCCCCACGCACCCACCCTCCGCACCTGCCGCGGGGTCCAAAAGGGATCCTGCAAAAATGAGCCATTCTCACCCCGCTGGGTAAGTGACAACTGGAGCTTTTCCACGCTGTGGCAGGTGGCGGCTTCAGCCAGCGGCCCCTCCTCCTCCCTCCTGCTGCGGAGGGAAGGGGCGAGAGGGGAATGAGGGGGAGGGCTGGGGAGAGGAAAAAATATACGAATTCTGGGTTGCAGCGAGGATGGCAGAAATCCCAGGCATCATGTCTCCTCCCTCCCCTTCTTCGTTTCTTTCACCCACGTTCGCCCCTTTTGAAATTTTCACCCTGGAAGGATTAAAAAATGGATGTGAAAAACGCATACATTAAGCAAGGACCTTCGCTGGGATCAAGAAGATCCTGTGGTGTGGAACATGTGTGTTTAGATGCAAAAGAAGAGGTTACCAAAATATGCATTCGTTTGGAGATTTGAGACTAGGAGATGCATTCTCGCCGCAGCTTACATATAAGCGAGGTGTGAGTTAATTCAGTATCGAAAGAGGTTTCATTGGGAAGAGGGGGTATTATTTCAGAGATTTTTTTCCGCCCAACTCAAAAGAATCATAAGAGTCTTTAAAAAGTATTTTAATAAAGGAAGCTTATATGGCACAGGAAAAGAGAGAAAGGAGTTGTGTGCCTGTGTATTTACTCATGATCTTCAGTTGCTTTAGGTAGGTAAACCCCCTTAGAGGACCTATTTTGGCAATAATCATTGTATTCTAGAAAGAACACCGTTATCATTGGCTGTTGAAAAAAAAGGTTTTTTTATTGGAAGGGAGACTATCCAATTTCCTCCTGAATTAGACAATGTAATGCATATTAGACAGTTTTTTATTATGATACATGTAGTAAGAAGATAAATATCCTAGTCAATCTTGCAATTAAATTGAAGATACTTTCCTTTTTGATTGCATTTATTGCACATTTTTAGGAGCAGCAAATTAACAGAGGACAACATATTTGAGATCATTTGGAGTTTGTGATGTTTGAAATACCACGTTAGTCGTTGTGTTGGAACTTACACCGAAACTTCAAGATTTTACTTTTTAATGAATTCTCTGAGTGTAATGACATAAATGAAAATGTTTGAAAAAACTAAAGCCATATAAGGTGCCATGCTGAAATCATTCTGAGAACTTTTAGAAAAGTGATATAGCTATGATTAAATGAACTTTTTGTTTTGTCTCAAGTTGAATTTAATTTAGTACTTTTAAACATTTTGATGCTGAACTCCTGTGCAATTTTAGTTTTCTGTGGGTCATGTAAGATGTAAATAGCACTATTTTTCAGCAGCTGATGTTTGCAATATGTTTGCATTTGGGAAAATAAACGTGTCAGTCATGGTTGTCTTCCTATGTTTGTCAAGTTTTTGGCTAGTTAGAATCTGATTAGACCATTTAATCATCTTTTTTAAAATGTGAAAAAAAACCTGTAGCTATTTATTAAACTGTGCATGATTAAGATTTCAGAAACTGAAGTCAAATTTTTCTGAAGTTCCATTAGTTCCAAGCCTATGGGGAAAGGGGAAAATTTGTGATTTAATGAAAGAGTATGTTACATGGTTCTCTTCAGGAAAGATATTAAGATGGCAACAAATACTTTGCACCTAAATGGTAAGCTCCTGAAAAGTAAACACCATATTATATTAATTTCTCTGCCTCCTTTATTTAGGACAGTATTCAGAACAAAATAAAACTCAATAAATATGTGTTGAATAAATGGTATCGCCTGATGGTGCATACAATCCAGAGGTGCATGTATTTAGACATGAAAACTTTGTTAGAACTAAATATTTTTTAAGTGCCTACTATGTGCCAGGCTCTATTCCAGTGTTTTACATGAACTACCTTATTAAATCTTCCCACTCATGCCGGTTTTTAGTCACCCTCATTTTTAAAGATAAGGATTTTGAGGACTGAGAAGTTTCTAGAAGTAGCATTGCTAGGAAGGGTAAGGGCTAGAATACAAAGCCGGACAATATAGCATTAGAGTCATTGCTCTTCACTATCACAATATGTTGCCTCACATGGTCAACAACTGAGATGTGCAGGAGCCTAAATACATAAAACTTTGTGTCTGGATCAAACCAACATCTGAAAGAGGATGGCTGTATGTAAGTATCTAGTATTTTGATAGATGATTGGAGGCTAATTTTGTAATAGTGTGTGTCTGTACATTTTTTTGGTTTTAATTTATCAAAAGAAAAGACAATAAGCATAAATACAACAAATCTAAATGTCTTAAAATTCACCCAAGAACAAAATTATTTGAATTGCTAAAGTTTTTCCTCAAATGAAAGTAGTGACTTTTTCTTGCTTATGTTACCATTTGGAAATAATAAAAGTTTCAGTAGCAAATAAAAGCCTTCATTCAAGCTGAGAAGGCTTTTCTATCATTACTGAAGCAGTTTGTACTTATTACATTTTAAGGGTAAAATGGTAATAAAATGCAGTTATACACTAAAACAAAAATTTTAAATCCCTCAAATGCCACCAATCAATAAATGATGTCCTGATTCCTTCTCTTAGTGCTTCCTTTGATTTCCATTGCTTACTTAATTATAGCATGAAGCACTTGATGTAAACATTGCAAAGGGCCTGTGCTGGCTTTGTTTAGATAGAGTTTGGAGTAAATAAAAACGGTTTTTAAAACTTCTGCCAAAGATAATAGAGATTTTGAATCTGAGCTGCATCATAGTTTGGTGGAAGTCAACTATAAAATACCATTTCCAGCATTGCTATCTCAAATGAAATTGTTTTAGAGTAGAAAATTATAATTGATTGTCCCTCTAGTTTGCTGAATCTCACTCATGTTGCTATTTGTGTGTGTGTTTGTGGATTGTGCATGAGTTCTAGAGGTGGAATGGGGATTTTATATCTCTCAGTTATGCATGAGGATAAAATGATATGGCTCTTCTGGCTCCTTCAAAGGATCATCACTGAATTCATGTGAAGTTGGCTTTCTGTGTGAAAGATACACTTGGCTCTAAATATAGTCACACTCATCTGTAAATTTTCTTTGAGGAAGGACGAATGAGAAGCATTATAGGTCATGTCAAGAAAAAAAGCAGAAGAAACAGTTTTGAAAGACTGTTCAAAGGTTTAGAAGCATTTTTTGTTAGTTTAGACTTATTAGTTTATACCTTTTTAATGTAAAGAAGTGTTTCTGTAATGACAGAGTACACTGAAGACTGGTAAAGAAAGAATTAATACATCCTTAGTACTACCTGATAACTCAGTCATTTTTCATCGAAGGCAGATTAAAAACCACTGTTAGGTCAAGTTGTCAATTTTACATAGTATGTGTATCCAGGAGGGACAACAATGATAAACCCACCACGTTATTTACTACAGAAAGGTCCATTACATTCTTAAGTAGCATACGTTTCTTGCCTTCTGAGTTAGCAAACTAGGATGTACTTTGGATAGCTACAGTAATATTCTAGTCTGTTTGTTACCCACTCGCACCACCAAAATTATCTCTTTCACACAGAATTTCAGACTTTAAATCATTAAACATTTAAATTCAACTTTGGTAGTTTCTATTCACCCTCCTGTTAAATATTAACAAATTAAGGAGTAAATTGATTGTGCTTAAATGAGGTGAATTGAATAGGCTCATTTGTTGTGGCTTCCTCTGTAAAGCATTTCATGTTATAGATTCTGCTCTTTTAAAAATATATATCGATGTCTTTTATTCTCTTACTCCTTTAACAAACATGTTCATGTAAGTAGATGGGAATGGAAAGGGGTCTATTATGGCAATGTCACTTAATTCTTTGAATTCCTTCAGAGTTATAAGCCAAATATCACATAGTGATCACACACAAAAAATGTTTTTTATGATCTTTCAAATGACAGCTCAATTAGGTCCTTCTTCAACTGAACTGAAAGCTAAGGATTGGAAACTACAGTGTTTGACTTGCAATTAGATTTGTTGCCCAGTCATGAAAGCCATTTGTTGTATTAATACCTGTGCAATACTTCAAATTGTCTGTTTCTCAGATGTTTTTCTAAGCTCAAAGCACTACCTAATAAGACCACCAGATGAAGAATGATGTGTCTTTCTGCTGGAAAATACAAAGGTAATTATAAAAAAGTAGGTGGAAATCAACATGACTGGAAGTGCATTTTTCAGGAAGATCAATTTTAGGGGAGTACAAAGTAAACTTGAGCAACAGAAATGTATTCCCTTAAAACAATTGTATTGGCCTGTTTTTACACTGCTATAAAGATACTACCTGACACTGGGTAATTTATAAAGAAAAAAGGTTTAATTGACTCAGTTCTGTATGGCTCGAGAGGTCTCAGGAAACTTACAATCATGGTGGAAGGGGAAGGGGAAGCAAGGAAAGTCTTACATTGTGGCAGGAGAGAAAGCAAGTGAAGGAGAAGTGCCATACTTTTAAGCCATCAGATCTCATGAGAACTCCCTCACTATCACAAGAACGGCATGGGGAAAAGCGCTTCCATAATCCAATCACCTCCTACCAGGTCCCTCCCTCAACATGTGGGGATTAAAATTCGAGAGGAGATTTGGGTGGGGACACAGAGCCAAAGTATATCAACTATCCTTACCCAAGTTCCCCCAGGAAAGTCTTTGGATTTCACTCAGTCTCCGCTGAGAAAAACCATCTCTAACTAGGAGGATAGGTGGAGATTTGCCCAACTTATTTTGATTATTCCTAAATCCATACAAGGTTTTCAGAGAGATGGGAAAATAAAATTTCTGATTCAATTCTGATTTTAAAAGTCAGCCCCAAATATTCTGAATCTGAGGTAGAGTTTAATCATTTTTGAGGTTTTTAATTTCCAGTGCTATCACTTTCAATTAAAACTTTAGCCACTGAAGGTAGTACTGAAATAATCTAACCTTTAGTTATTCATTTTGGTACAGACCAAGAGAAGTAGTGTGCAGACTGAATTACTGGATTTTCCCCTGCTATGACTTACTCACTTCCCATACAAATAGTTGAGAATAGTGTTATGTTATGGAATGACTCCATGCATGTCAATCAGTTTAAATCTGTCAAATTAAGTGGGGATAAAATTTGCAAAAAAAAAAAAAAATCTCAGATTAAACATTCACATTAGTTTGTAAGTGTCTTTGTCACCTTTTTCTAAACTGGAAATCCTAAATGATATGTTTATGATTCATATAAAAAAAGGATAGAGGAAAATCAACTGAGTCATAGACAAGATAAAGACCTTGGCATCACAAAAAATTGTGAACAGATATATATTTAAGCTTTTATTTAACAAAATTAAGGTAAACATATTCATATACAGTTATTTCATTAATTTTACTTTTTGTTTAACTGACCAGCTACTAGTCCTGATCATATTGAATAGGAAGACTTGTAAAGTGCCCTACTTCTACAATGTCTACATATTCAAGGGAGAATTATTTGAGTCTGTAGACACTGCATTTTCATGTTTCCTTTGTTTATTTCTTTGGCTTAGATCCATGGGTCTAAACCTTAAGCATACAAAAATTGCTGAATAGTTCATTGAACACACAATCATGTGTATTGTACTTCATGGGTTAAATAAGTGATTTTTCAAGGATAGTTTTTTTTTTTTTTTAAACCAGGTAGTATATTTGCATATTGTGCTAACTAAAAAGTTGACCCAAACATAGGATAGGATTTACCATACCTCTGGGTTCCAGCAGAGCAGAAGTCATTTTGTTCTTTCACTGGCCAGAAGCTCTAAATCACTCTCTTCTTGCACAAGTCCCAGTAAGGAAACACATTCTTCATTGACAACATCATTGCTGCAAATTGTTGTATAAGGAAATATACTCAGATTAAAGTAATTCACCTGAGAGTTTGCCCTTTTGGATTAATGTTTTTCTGGAGGAAAGAGAAAAAGATGTGACAAGTTGAATAGCGCAGCTTGAAAAATCATACCTTACTAAGGCTCTTTCAGCATCAGGATTAAAAATTTTTTGACAATTGTAAAATCATTGCTTTCATAGTGAGCCACAAGAAACATACTTTAAAAGTGAAGAACATTGAAGGGTGTAGATATATAGATTTCATATAGATCTGGATTCTTTAATAATTTCTTATTCTCTTGTGGGTCTACTCGCTCTTGCTGTCTTTGTCCCCTTGTCTCTTTTGTATGGTTAACTTTTTTGGTCAATGAGCAAGTTACTGTGAAGTGCAGTTTTTTCTGACAGTGAATGCATGGTTTCCCCATGCTCTGGGGACTCTCTTAGAGATCCTCATTATCCTCTTCTCTTTCTTCTGAGCTATCTACATGAATGTTCTGGGATGTAGAAGGTGTCTATGCCCTTTTTTTGATGGTCATCAGTGATCTTTTTCTGTTTGCCAGCACGGATAATTCAGAATCAAGGTGTGGTATTTTGAGTTTTCATGTACTCAGAAAAGATGTGCCTTATTTCTTCTGTCTAAATCCATGATACATAATTAAGTTGGTCACCTTTCTGGTTATTTCTGTGTCATGGACTCAATTGTGCCACCCTCCCCTCTGTCTGCCACCCCTCCCCTTGTAATGTAAATGTTGAAGTCCTAACCCTCAGTTCCTCAGAATGTGACTGTATTGGAGACAGAGTTTTAAAGAGTTAATTAAGGTTAAATCAGGCCAATGTGTGGACCCTAATCCAAGGTAACTGTCGTCTTCAAAAGAGGAGATTAGGACAAAGACATGCTCACAAACACGGCCATCTCCAAACCAAAAAGAGAGACCTGAAACAGACTCTTCTCTCATGGCCCTCAGAAGAAACCAACCCTGCTCACACCTTGATGTCAGATTTCTAGCCTCCAGAACTGAGAAAATAAATTTTTCTTGTTTGAGCTACCTGATGCCTTGTTACAGCAGCCCTACCAAACTAATGCAACCTGTTTGCAGCTGCTGATGCTCCTCATTACTTGGCTCTGCAAAGGCTGAAAGTGTTTTTTATGAGAAATGCAGAATCATTTAAAATAAATGATTGGTTGATTGACTGATTGATAACATATGGGGAGGCATGGGTCATAATCAATTTGGGCCCTTAAAATAGAATACCATAGACTGAGCGGTTTATAAACAATAGAAATTTATTTCTCATAGCTCTGGAGGTTGGGGAGCCCAAGAGACATTTGCAGGGTCTGGTGAGGGCCTGCTCTCTGGTTCACAGAGGGCAATCCTCTTGCTGGGCCCTCACATGGCAGAAGGGGTGAGAGACTTTGAGGTCTTTTCTGGAGTGCAGTGGCGCGATCTCTGCTCACTGCAAGCTCCGCCTCCTGGGTTCACGCCATTCTCCTACCTTAGCCTCCGAGTAGCTGGGACTACAGGCGCCTGCCACCACGCCCAGCTAATTTTTTGTATATTTAGCAGAGACGGGGTTTCACCATGTTAGCCAGGATGGCTGAGGGCTGAGGTCTCTTTTTTAAGGCACTAATTCTGTTCATGAGGGTCCTACCTTCACCTAATTGACTCCTAAAGGCCCCATCTCCTAATAGCATCACATTATGGGTTAGGATTTCAACATATGAATTTTGGGGTGATACAGACATTACGTCTATAATATAGAGAATGGAGATCTGAAGCCAAAAGTTCAAAAGGGAGATAAAAGTCAAAGCTAACAAAAAATATGAGTAAAAGCTTAGTGAGGAGAAATAATTAAGATAATAAATCAATGATCTCTACAGGTAAGTGTTGAACTGTTAAATCTGATTAGTAATCAAATTACTCCCTACCTCTCAGTGCCTGATGCTGGTTGAGATAGAAAATTGAACATTTTAAGCTGCTTTTATGTGACTTATTATTTTTCTATAATAGTCATAAACATTTACAAATTAATGAAAATTCTTAGGGCAAAATATTGAAGCAAGGAAAGAAACAGCAGGAAACTAAACCGACAATATAAATTGCACATAGTAGTTATGAAACAGCATTAAAAACTGAGGATTTTAAATTGAATTGAATCATAGTGTTTTATAGTAGCAGTTAATTTGGCATTCTCTATATGCCACGGATTGTAATATTTTATAATTGTGAATATTATTTGGCTCTCATACAAAGAAGCTGTTTCTCTTCATAGCTTGCTCCAAGATATTTACAATAATATTGTTTCTGTTGTTTAGATTGAAATAAAATAATCTGCTGTAAATTAGAGTAATAGAGTTAGAAGGAACTTCAACTCTCTGGGTACTAGGGATACAAGTGTGTGTGTGTGTGTGTTTTAATCTTCCTCTTTGTATTTATTGTATTTTGAAATTTTTTTACTTTGAGTAAAGTACCACGAGGAAAATCAAAATCATTTGAACTTCTACATCCATAAATAATTCTAGTTTGCATTTTTGTTATAGTCCTGTGGATTATTTAAGTTGATTATTCTGTTTTTAAAATTATACTGATAAAGCTGTGCTATTTAAAGAGCTGCTTCTAAGACTATTTTGTCTTTGAAGTTATAGCAACAAGTACCACACAGATACTTGACTTGTAACATTTGAATAGTTTTTATATCTCCCATGTAAATTGCAAACTCCATAGGGTGGAGACCATACCTCTCTACATCTTTGGGTTCTCACTGCACCCCAGGACTATGCTCCAAACTTAGCTCAATAATTCCTACCATATGTCTCTGACTTTAGTGACCTTAGGAATACTTTCAGCTGCAAGTAACAGAAAGCCAAACTACTAGTGGCTTAAATAATAATAAATGTTATTATTTATTTTACAAGTAGTCCTACAGGTAGGTGATTATATTTTTTAGTAATATCAGGACTTGGGGTCTTATCTTTGCAACATTTTTTTGTTTTTTTCTATTTTAGCAAGATGACGACCCTAGATTCAGTCATTATATTCTTATCAAACCACTCCAAACCAAAAGGAAAAAGATAGGTAAAAAGAAGACTTCTTTTAACAAAAATCAGGAAGGACACCATTTTTAGAACCCTTCCAGTAGACTTTTCTTTATATCTCATGGACCATAACTGCAACAATGGATATACTTTGCTATAACCAAGAGTAGGAAAGGGTATATTTGACTTCTCTAACTTCTACTATGGGAGATAGGCAAGGAAGACAAGTTTGGGAATGGCTTCTTATAGCCAGTCAACCATGTCCACTACAAAGCTTTAGTGACTGGCTGTCTGCTACTGGACTTCAGTTGAGTTTTAGATTGTCATATTTGCCAGATAGTTGTTGTGTGACCCTAGCAAATTTTGTAATGTCTCTGATTCTTGTTTTTTTCTATCCTTGTGGGATTTATATCTACTTTGTAGTTGTTGTTAGGGTTAAATTAGATGCTGTAGTACATTTACCACAGGACCTGACACATAGTATATGTCAATATGTTTGCTTGGTGTCTGGTAGCTTATAATACTGATGGTACGTAAGTAGGCACAGACTTCTATAGAACAACTTCCATACCTAAGTCCTGAGCTAGATGCAGAGTTGGGTTAATTGGAGAAGGCATCCTGGGGAGATTAATTTGGGGAAAGAATGTTGAAGGCCATCCTTCAAGACATAAAATGATCTATCTGGAAACGTTTTTAACTTTTTTAGAGATGTGATCTCACCACGTTTCCTAGGCTGATCTCAAACTCCTGAGCTCAAGCAATTATCCCACCTTAGCCTCCCAAATAGCTGGGATTACAGGCATGAGCCACTATGCCTGGTTGGGAAACATTTTTAAATAGTAAAAAGCACTCTTTAAAAACTTGGTGTAATTTCAGTCATCACTGCAGTAGTCTATTGTGACTTTGAATAAGTGAGAAGAGACAGCAGCATTACTTGTTCATTTAGGTGACATGTTCTTAGAAGCAGGCAAGGATGCTATAAAACCATGTGAAAGCTGGCCTGTAAGGAGAAGTTAGTGCCTCTAATTAACTCTTGTTTTTAAATTCTACTTGTGTCTTGCTTAGTTTTTGGAACCTTGAGTAGAACATTAACTGTACATAACAGATTAGAATTTTTCTTTTTTTAACAAAATGATATTTGCCTTCAATTTTAAGTCATAAATTAATTTCAGATTTATTTCTGATCATCTCCTAAGCCTTTATAAAAAAGGGTTTGAACATTTTTTTTCTGTTGAAGTCAATAGTTATAGTAGCAGTTAATTTGGCATTCTCTATATGCCACGGATTGGCATATAGAGATTGGCAATATCTCTGCAACTGTAACAAATGAATATTGCACCACAATTCATAGGGATTTATGTAAGATTATGACTTTTAAAATCTTCTTTCCCATAGTTCTTCTTTCCTTTCAGTCAAGCTGGAGACATGAAACTTCAACTCATGCTGGAATCTTCCAGAACAAAACCTTAGGGAGTGGGTGAGGCTGGCCTCAGGCTGCAGTGTATGAAGAGGTATATTGAGATTTCAGTCCTTGGTGAGGAGATTGGCTCAGAAAAATTAAAGGAAAGTCTGATGTTTCAGGGCCACATGCAAGAGCATGGAGCAGAAATCAAACTTGAGAACGCTGCGACAGGGAGAAGGAGAGCCCAGGCACAGTGGTTAAAAGACAGAGATATTCAGAAACTGTAGTCAGGAGTGTGGGCAAAAAATGGGAACACTTCGAAGAAGGAATGAATACAATTCCAACTGTCTGAAACTCATCTTTCCTATTTTTTTCTCTTCCTTTAAATTAAAAGGACTGATATTCCAAAGAGAAAACATCAATGTCCAATGCAAAAAACTATGAAATAAACATGCTATTTCAGAAGAGGATTTATTTTTGGAGTCAGAAGGATGTAGCTTTAAAATTCCAGTTATGCCTTATGTAAACTCAGGAGAGTTCATTTCTGCATCTCATTTTCCTCCTTCAAAAATATGGAGCTAATAAATATCGACACATCATGGGAACTCAGTGAATGGCAGCTATTGTGTATTTATTTTGATCTTTGTGTAAAGCATATGTTGCTTAAGTCTTTAGGATTTAATTCTTAAGGGACATAAACCCCAAATAAATAAAATACACAGTTCAAAATAAGCAGACATGTCCCAAGCTAATTGGAAGGGAGCATAGAGAAGGTGTTCCCAGTCAGTATTTCACTTTCTTGTTCAATTAAACTAATTTCTTTTAAATGACAACCTGTTCTTAGATTCATGAATCTTTACAAAGAAAATTAACATTGACCTACCAATTCATGACCCCTCAAAATGAGGTTGCTCCTTTAAGGAAATCATGCTCTGAACAACTGAGAATTTTAATAAAAATGGAAGCAATGACTCAGAGTATTTGTACCTCTTGAGCACACTTGCTCTTTTTATCAAATTTGAGAATTCAAGACAAACTCATGAAACTGCATCATTGCTTTGACATTGACAAATGGTAGAAAGACTGGTGAAAATCTTATGGGTATTATTTTTAAATGGTTAAGTATTTAAAGGTTAGTCAACCTCTTTAACCTTTGCACACGTCATTATCATTTTAAATCTTACTACTGCACATAAGAATTACATTTTAGGGCACTTAGGAAGCTTTTAACGTGGTTGATTATGTTTTTCTTCTCAACCACATAGTAAATTTATTGATTTGTTCTCTTTGGTGTCTGGCTTTTCTGTTTTGGTTTTTCTTCCTTTTTTCATTTCCTTCTTCTTCTTCTTCTTTTATTCTTTCTCATAGTACCTCACTCTGTGGGATCATTTCTGAACATTTTCCCATTGTACATTAAAATAGTACTATTAACATTGAAAAGCATATGTGAGAGTTTTCTTTATGTTTGCCATGTTTGCTTCAGATAAGCAGACCCTATGACTTGCATCACAGAAAACTAGTGGAAATGATTGATAGACACTAGGTACCATTCATAAGCATTTGTGGAAATACCCAAAGACTAGAAAGTAACTAAAAATGATACATACATGTGTAAAAGTATGTGTATATATATATATATATATATACTTCTGTGAATGTGTGCACACATATATATTGAGCCATCTTATAATCAATGGATGGTAAAGAGTTTAAGTAGACTATTCGTATCTATAAGAGACTGTGTTCCAAGATCAAATATAAATAGTGATCAGATTTCCAAGCCAACATAGGCCTCTAAAGTATATTTTACACATAATGACTTAATCAACAATTTATAATTTATAATACTGTAAACTCAATTCCCTTTTATTATACTAATTTTATGTTAAATTGTGTTAGTCTGTTCTCACACTGCTATAAAGAACTACCTTAGACTGGGTAATTTACAAAGGAAAGAAGTTTAAAGAGGTTCCTGGTAAGGTCTCAGGAAACTTGCAATCATGGTGGAAGGGGAAGCAAACATGTCCTTCCTCACATGGTGGCAGGAAGGAGAAGTGCCGAGCAAAAGGGGAAGCCCCTTATAAAGCCATCAGATCTCATGAGAATTCACTCACTATCACAAGAATAGCATGAGTAGCATGAGGGTAACCCCATGATTAAATTATCTCCCACCAGGTCCCTCCCATGGCACATGGGGATTATGGGAACTACAATTCAAGATGAGATTTGGGTGGGGACATAGCCAAGCCATAGCATAAATAATCAACCAATTCCTATTTGAGTGACAGAAACTTGTGATCTCTCTTTCTCTCTGGGACTTTGTGTATGATTTCCCTACTTCTTAGAATGAGTCCAGATAGTACTTCTGTCCCCATAATTACCCACCCAGGTTTTACTTCTTCCCTCAAAACTTGACTTGTCATTTAGGACCCAGTTCAGATTTCAGTTCCTCTTGGATACCTTTCTTGTATGAGTATAATTTACTTATTTGTGAAATGGGATAATAATCTGATATATAGGATGTTTTGCAGATTAAATGAGATTGTGCATGCTGAACACAATAAACAGTTGCTGTTGTGATTGTAGCACATCATACTGCACTGCCATTCTTTCATTGGTTGGATTGTCCCTTCAGGGCAGGGACTGTGCTTATGCAGCTTTGCAGCTTTGTAACCTTGGGATAGTGCGAGGCCAGACACATAATAAGCACTTTGGGTTTGTGGCACAAAATAACTCTTCTAATCTCCTTTGTGTCTGGCAGCAGGCATGCTGACTGACTACACTCCTCTCAGTTTTACCCTCTTTAAAAGACGGTGGGTGGGTGTCTTCTGTTTTTCTAAGGGGGGTTTTGGAACTGTGCATGTGTGTGCACAGGCACACACACACACACACACATGCACCTGTGCAACAGGGGTGGAGACAGTAGCAGGAGGTGCTTCTAGCAGGAGGACAGTGTAAAGATAGGCACCATGGTGCTGTCTTATCCCTGGACCTTTGCATATGGTAATCCCTCTTCCTGGAGCAATCCTCTTGTAAGTTCCCGCGCCTGCCCCTATTCAGTTCCCTTCTACTGGCTCAGACTTCATTTTCTTCCTGATTGTTTAAATCATCCCCCTTCTCCCAAGTCTCCTTACTGCACTTCTTCTATGATTCTAAACCATGGTATATTTTCCTTTCAGAGCACAGGCAAATGTATATGTGGTTCATTGAACAATAAAGCACTGCTAATAACACAATAGCAACTAACAGTGTGATGCACTGCACTAAGCTCTTTACTTGCATTATCATACTAATGCTTAACAGAAGTTCTGTGATATAAGACACAATTATTTTCCCCTTTTACAGATGAGGAAATTGAGCTTAATAGTGAGTAAACAACTTGTTGAAATTCATAGAGTACAAGCGTCAATAGAAGATTTAAAACTGGGTATTTCAGAGGGTGGGGGTAAGTGAACAACACACTGGTAAGATGATCTCAAAAATGGTTAGAAACAGCATGACTTTTTAAAAGAACCAGCTCTTAGGAAATTAACCTAAACTTTAGTGGAAAACAATGAACGAAGCTCTTTAGTACAATTTGATTTTTTTTTTCCTTGTATAATATACTCAATAATATATTTGGAAAATATAGCCTACACAGCAGCATTATTTTTTTCCTTTTTTCTTTCTTTCTTTTTTTTTTTTTTTTTGCCAGATGCACAATTGCTGGTAGAACACACCTATTAGGTTTTCGTTGATTGTTCATTGACAGAGAAGCACTACTTACTACAGAGTTCCCTGATAGGTTGGCCAAGGGTTTGTTTGGTCTGTGTACGATTTGACTTCCCCCTCTGCTCAATGCTGCTTCCTGTCTTTTCCTTTCACAGGCGTTGATCGCTAATAAACATCTTGTACCCAAAACTGCATTTCAGCATGTGTTTTGAACAATTCTCAGAATTGCTTTCCTCAAATTAGCTAAGATGGGAAAGGAGGACAAGGAATTGGGAAGAGGAGGGGAAAAGGAAGAGGAGAAGGAGGAGGAATACCTCATAGAGCACATTCAGTTTTATGGTTAAAGCAGAACAATCCTGGTTTGAATCCTGGATCTGCTTTTAACTAGTTACGGACTAGTTATCTAACCACTCTACATCTGTTTGATCATCTATGAAGAGGGAAGATAATACTAATTCACAAGATTGTGTATGTTATATGGAGTGTTTATGCACTACAAAAATTTAAGAAAGTACTCAATAAATGTTAGTGATAAAAATTCTTAGTTTGCAGAACTTTCCATCCTGGTCACCTTTCCTCTGAACAGCCTCATTATCTCCCTTAGTTTAGATACTATTTTTCTATTAATGCATATTTTTCAAGCTGCTACAATTTTTTTTCTGTTCAAAGATGTAACATTATAAAGAGAAGAATTGATGGTATCTGAAAGCATATACCATGTCTCATATGCAACTGGTCAAACTTAATGTGTCTCAGGCCTACTGACTCCCATTCACTGCTTCCCTATTGCCTCATCTGTGAACACTGCAAAATTATATTGCCAGCAGTCAGCACAGTTGGAGACCAGTCTTGTTTTTACTAGTCACTTCAAACCATCATATTAAGGCTATAAATAAAATAATATTATGGTTCTCATCTGGCTTCATTGTTAGAATAAGCTGAGAAAAATTGTAAATCAATATTTAGCATAATTGCTGAGATCTGGCAGGTTTGGATGCAAATAAAAAAGAATGAAGAATGTAATATAAAATCATTTGTATGATATCAGTTTAATCACCCCCTATAAAGTGACAGGCTATAGAGACTCTTGGTGTAATTGTAGCTGGCAAAGAGTTTTCTTATATAGGAATATAAAATAATTGACCCTCATGTCAGTTGTTCTATATTTGTCTTTCATCAAGTTTCTTCAAAAGGATATATTTTTTTCTGCCTCCCTGGGAACTATATATTTTATTCTAATGAAATATGCAGCATGCCACAAAGGCACCATTTTGTCAAACACAAGAACAAAAACAAATGACAAAAACAAATTGTTAGTATGATCACTCACGTGGAGAATGCTGCATTTAAAAAAGCCAAAATACATAAAACATGCTTTTCCCATAGACTACTTCCGTTTATTGTCCAGAAGCAGAAAAGAAAGGTGATTATCCTCACATGTGGATTTTAAAAAAGGATATATGTCAAGGAATTGGACCAATATGCTTTGTTTCCATTAACTTATTTGTACATTTACTCAACAAATCTTGGCTGAGTTTGTGACAGTTTACTGTGTGCATGGCTCCATGCAACACCTTATAGGAGGGTGTACAGGAAGAGAATCTTACATAAGTCTGAAGAAAGTGATTAAACATGGGTGAAAGAAATTCTGGTGGAAGGTGGTAAGACAAGGACCCTAGGAAAGAGATAGGTACAATTTTATGGGAACTCTTGTGACATTTTGGCATGTTCTTTATTGATTTATTGAGGAACCATACCTACTTTTAGAACTTCAGCTTCCTGAATGTAAAATGAGGCAGTTTGCCAGATTCTATGTGGGTATTTCTGTATGTGAATTTCTATATTCCAAAAACGATGAAGCTTTAAGCAAATATATTTCCAGACAAGTAAACTGAGATGCTCCCTGCAGGGAGTAGTGCGAGCATTTTACTTGATGGATAGTGGCTAGGTAAAGAAGATTGAACTATCAAGGGTCATGTATCTTATAAGGGGTAGAATTAGAATTGGACCTCAAGTCAAGGGCAAATCATGGGAATCAAAATCAAATCATGGGAATGGGTGTGCTCTCTTGCCCTTCCACCTTCTGTCATGTGATGACTATTTTGTGATGGGGTTGTTTCAAAAGTGGTGGTAGGGGAATTCCCACAAGGGAGGGCCTCAAACCATCCTGTGATGGGGCCAGTTGGGATTCCAAAGAAAGGAACACTAAAGGCCAAGGTGATCAGTCCAAAGCATTTATTAAGGGAACCAAGATGGAGAGTGCAGCAGCATATTATCACAATGAACAGTGAGAGAAAAGGGATGTGCTATCTAGGCATGTCCATGGTGAGGGGGCCAGGGTATGGAGATTATATGAAATTTGAGGAAATTTGGTTCACAGTCCGGGCCAGTTTCTTTCCAGCAAACCCAGATAACTTTTTCAGTGCCTGAGAATGTTCAACGCCTCAATTTGGGTTCAGGTCTGCTGGGCAAAACCTACAGCTGGCTGGTTCATAAAGCAGTCAAGGCACTCTGACTTTTAGTCATGATACAGAAAAAAATTGAAGGAACTGGGGAACCTTACAATGACACAGTGAGAAGGGAGAAGGCCCCCACCAGATGAT
The DNA here is from genome assembly GCF_009764315.1 of Trachypithecus francoisi. NCBI lineage: Eukaryota > Metazoa > Chordata > Mammalia > Primates > Cercopithecidae > Trachypithecus > Trachypithecus francoisi. Next base: position 36,406,348 of record NW_022681457.1, on the reverse strand, counting down.
GGCACCTTGATCTTGAACTTCTCAGCCTCCAGTACTGTGAGAAATAAATTTCTATTTTTTAATAAATTACCCAGTCTGTGGTATTCCGTTACAGCAGCATGAAATGGCCTAAGACACAGTCCAATCACCATCACATTCAGTGTCCAGTGTTTCTGCTCCTGGCATCAGGCTTATGGGAGAGGCCTTGCAGAACATAGAAGAATGGCCCTCAAAGATGTTCATATTTTTGTCTTCAGAGCGTGTGGATCTGTTACTTTACATGAAAAGAAGGAATAAAAGTTGCAGATGGAATTAATATTGTAAATCATCTGATGTAAAATAAGGAAATTATCCTTGATTAATGTGGGTGGGCCCTATGTAATCACAAAGGTGCATACATGCGGAAGAGGGAGGCAGAAGAGCCAGAACCTGAGAGATGTCATTGTGAGAAATAGTTGACCAGCCATGGCTGCATTTGGCAATGCATGTAGGCAGGCATGTAGACAGCCTGCAGAAGATTGAAAGGAAAAATAACTGAATTCTCCTTTAGAGCCTGCAGAAGGAATGCCACCTTAATTTGAGTCGTTTCTGTCTTCTGACCTCCAGAGCTATAAGATAATAGATTTGTACTGTTTTAAGCTACTAGTATGTGGTAATTTGTTATAGCAGCAATAGGAAACTAATGAACACTTTATTAGTTAGATGGAATAAGTCACAATTTGGGTTAAATAAAATGAACCTGGTTGAACCAAAATTATTTTTAATATCTCCTCAAACAAGTATACTTTTGAGGAAATTTTTAGTGCAAAGCATGATGCAGGAATATATATTTAAGAGATTAGCTGATTTTAAGACTTCAGCACATTGCTTTTATGCTAAAATTATAAAGGAAAGTTATGTATTTGTTAATATAAGTCTATAATAATTTTCATTTAAAAGGTGTCTATCTCTGTAGTGGAGAATTGGGTGGATTATATTTCTCTGTGAATATTTCACTATTCACATTTTTCCATCATTATACTTAGCATACTGCAGTCCTCACATTAGCAAGATAAGATGAGTGGTGTTCACTATGATTTGTTACATATTAGCAGGAATAAGTCTTAGGTTATATGATCTTTGCCAAGTGATATAACTAAGGCTTGTTTTTCTCATCTACACAATGGGGATGTTCATATCTTCTGATATGGACTGCATGTCTGTGTCTCCCCAAAATTCATATGTTGAAACCCTAATCCCCAATGTGATAGTATTTGGAGATTAGGCCTTTGGGAGGTAATTAGATCATGAGGGATTGGTGCCCTTATAAGAAGAGACATAAGAGAGCTTGCTTCTCTTTCCATTCTCTGCCATATGAGGACACGATGAGAAGACAGTTATATGTAAACCAGGGAGAGGGTCTTCTTCAAGAACCCAAACATGTTGCTACCCTGATCTTAGACTTCCAGCCTCCAAAAATAGTGTTTGTTTAAGCCACCTAGGCTATGGTATTCTGTTGGAGCAACCCCAAAGAGATTAAGAGAAATTGGTACTAACAGTAGGATACACATATCTAAAAATGTGGAATGGCTTTAGAACTAAGTAGTGGGTGGAGGCTGGAAGAGCTCTGAGGTGCGTGCTAGAAAAAGCCTACATTGCCATGAGGCAATTTTTAAAGGTGATTCTTGTGTGGACTCAGAAACAAGAGAAAACCTCCATCTTCTTAGAGAATACATAAACAATAATAAACAGAGTGTTGGTGGAAATACGGATGGTAAAGGTCATTTTAATGAGGTTTCAAATGGAAATGAGGAACATGTTATTTGAAATTGGAGAAAAGGCAATCTTACAATAAATTGACAAAGAATTGGCTGAACTGTGTTCATATACTAGTGTTTTTGAAAGGTAGAAAAATTGATGCAGAGAATCACTTGCTCCCAGTTATGGAGCCAGTAATGGTGGAGCCAGAATTGAACTGAAGCTAGAGTTGGAATTTCTCTATCTCTTTTCATCCCCAAAGGTAATATAGACAGTGTGCGGATAGGTAGTATAGGAAGAGATGAGGGTAGAGTTACAGGGTGCTTCAGGCCAGAAGAAATGACTTTATCAATGTGATCCATAGAGAAATATTGCCTTAGGTTTTCCTAAAACTGACTCATGTTAAGCAGTAATCTTGTTTTGGAGCTTTTCCACTTTAGCAAGATAAAAGAGCTGTAATAGTTAGATATTGTTCATATTACATGCGTCTAAAAGCAACTAGATGAGACTATGTATGTGAGAGTGCTTTGTAATCTGCAAAATGGAATATGGATATTACATTCCTTCCCCAGCTCAGGATTCAGGGCCTGACATGGAGATACTTGGTAATGAATTAGCTTATGATACAGGAAGAAATGTCTCTCTCTCTCTCTCTCTGTCTCTGTCTCTTTCACACACACACACAGACACACACACATGTACACACAGTATGTATATGTGTGTCTCCCCACTAGATTGGGAGCTCCATGAGTGCAATGTCTGTGCCATCTCTGTGTCCCCAATGCCTAACAGAATAACCTAAAATTAATCATTAAACAATAAGCGTTTGTGATTTAAAAACACTATTATAGTGCCTTTCCTTTTAGCTGGGATTTTTGTATGGTAGACTATCTCAGTTTGGGATCAGGAGAAACGATTGTCAGGAATCACTGACTTTACTACAGAGCCACATTTGTATATTACATGGTGGGAGGCAAGGATCCGAGAGTTAAGTGCTAAAAGGCCTTAGCTGGGAAGGTAGCACCCCAGTAACTCAGCTTTGACTCCTCTAAACTTCAGGCCTTGAAGGATGTGGCATGTGCACTGAAGTGAGGGAAACAGGAACCACCATGAAGACAAGGTTGCTGTGTTTCCTGGGAGACTGTTTTCTCCAGTGCACTGAGCCAGGAAGTGGGTTTTTCCCCACCTAGTGACCAGGGAATGGGTAGATAGTCTTGTTCATCACATAAAGAAACAAACATGTTAGACTGGTCTGGCCAGTGAGTTGTGGGTCTTGACATGACAACGTGGCCTGCAAGTAATATGGTCACAATGACCTGGTGCTTTCTGTGATCAATGGAATTGATGAACAGGGTGCAGTGGAGGGTCACAGGCTTGAGGCAGCATGACCAGGAAGTCTAGTGTTGACACTGGATGCAGAGCGTAACATACAAAAGCAATGGAGTGTTCAGCTGCAACGCAATCACCAAGCCCAGAGCAAGGTGACCTTATTCAGCCCAGGGTTATGCCATGAGCAAGAAAAAAAAAAAAAAGAAAGAAAGGAAAGAAAGAAAGAAAGAAAGAGAAAGAAAAGTGAAGGGAGTAAGTGGCACTGAATGCAGAGGAAAGGGTGGAATTTCAGAAAAGCTCTACTAACCTGAGTTTGTGTTGGTCAGTGAAGCTCTTGTAGTTGGGTAAATGCAATGGTGGACTACAAGTCCATGTCAAGTACAGGTGAAAAGGATCAGAACAGAGAGGATCAGCCAGACCACAGTGTGGCTGACACCGACCCACACAGCATTTGACCATTTCCCTGGAAAGGAGTCTTGATGGTCAGAAAGATGGTGATATATATGTATGCAGTGGAAATGCTCGCATTGACCATTTTACCAAATCTGTATATAATTAACTTTAGTGCAATTTCTTGATATCAAGCAATTTAGTAATCTAAAGTTTCAGTTAAAAAATTCCAGCATTGTCTGAAAAGGAAATAACTGAGCCTGGGTGGACCCTGCTGGTTATTTTCAGCTGTTCTACCAAGCTAGTCATATGATGATAGTTGTGGAAGGAGTTGCTTACAAATGGTATCCGATGCAAGAACTCACATTTATTCCTAAATAGGAAAAGGTGATGTGTAAAAAGTTTCAGCCTAACTGGACCTGCTCGACAATTTGTAAGCCTGGACAGGCATCGTGCACACATTTGTTAGTAGAAGCCCGAGAGAGCGGAATTAAAATTAGGTGCTACCACAGCTGGCCAAGCAATTGTTATTAGGATCTAATTTACCAGTCGATAAGGAAGTTGAGGCTTATGTGATCCCAACTTTTTGACCCCCATTTCATTTAATCAGGGTTTTAGCACTCCCAGCTATTCCCAAGCTATTGATATTTTTAAGAAAAAACTTGAGCCTGAAAAACAGACAAAAGACTATATATTATATAACTCTAATGATTTATCTTAAGAATCTGTGAACTGTGGAATCATGATTGTTAGGACTGAGAGACACCTGCTCACCTTTCTGAAATGAGGAGCTGAAAAGATATTCTGAGATTTAGAAAGGGTAAGGTATACAATGTTGACCTTTTGGAGACAGGAAACCTTTGATGAACTATAGGACACCAAGACAGTTCATTTAAAAGATGGTTTCAAAGCATTATCTAGAGCTGGTTTTCTATGTGCCTTACTGAAGCTCTTGGGTTGTCTTTTTACATAAACCTATGAAATAATGGCTTTTGCAGTTGTTCATATGTCTGCATCCCTCATGTGGCACCTTGGTTTCTAAGCTTTGTAACTGCTTTTAGTCTCTTTTGAGGATGAAATTAAACTTTTCTTACCGTTTGGCAGCATGGAACTTTCCTGCGATGTGCTTTTAAGGAGAAAAGAGGCATGAAGAAGTCACCCATATCATCTCCATGTAATTAAGGAGTACAGACTGTTAAATAAAATTGTTGCTAATGATATTTACTTGACTACAATATGAGTCCCTGCTCTGATCTCAGAATAAATTAAGGATTAGCAGCTCATAAAATGTATAGATTGTAAAACTTTGTTGCCTGTAATAGGGTATGCATTTTTTAAAAGACAGCTTTGTGTTTGGACTATCTTTAGGCTTTCTTGTTCTCTTTCTCTCTCTGCCTCTCCCTGACTCTGCCTCTGTCTATCTCTGTCTGTCTTCCTCTATCTCTGTCTCTCTCTCTCTCCCCCTCTGTCTCTCTCTATATATATGTATATAAGTGTATATGTACACACACACACACACACACACACACACGAGTAGCCCCCTCTTATCTGTGATTTCACTTCCATTGGTTTCAATTACCCATGGTCATCCACAGTCCAAAAATATTAAATGGAAAAGTTCCAGAAATAAACAATTTATAAGTTTTCAATTGCACGCTGTTCTGAGTAGTGTTGTCAGATCCTGTGCTGTCCTGCTCCTTCCTGCCCAGGATGTGAATCATCCGTTTTTCCTGGGTATACACACAATATATGCCACCCACCCTTTAGTCACTTAGCAGCCATGTTGGATATCAGATTGAAAAAACCTAGTATACATAGGATTTGGTGCTATCCACGATTTCAGGCATCCACTGGGGGTCTTGGAATGTATTCCCTGTGGATAAGGGAGGACTACTGTATACTGTATATACTAACATCTATGTGTATGTCTATGTATGAATGTGTATGTGCATGCACCATGTATACATACATATATGTGTGCATGTTTTTGTAAGTTACTGAGTAATTAATGAAGGATAGGTTGAAATGGAAAATAGTGCTCAACTTTGACATACAGACTTAGATTGACAATTTACTGAGGTATAGCATATAATCAACAAACCAATTTATCTTCTTTTAACTCTTAAAAGACCGTAAAAATCAAAAGTGATCTATGAATTATTATTTTGATGCTGGATGTGAAATTAATGCAAATGTCTAGATATATATGAGGAAGTTAACACTTCAAAATACTGAGTTTAAATTTAGTTAGGAACTTACAACAAGAAAAATAAGTCCTAGACAAAATCGTATATTTACTGAGCACATTATTATTTTGATACATGACAAATAACATCAGTAGGGATACCAAGAATAATGCTTTATCCTAGCCTAGCCTTCAAATCTAGCAGAGGATACCAAGAAATAAACAATTACATATTATATGATGAGATAGTAACTCAGGGTCTTATGGGGTAGGAGGTGGGGAGCGGGAGTGGAAGGCAACACAGCACACCAGGACATATCAGAGAATGTTTCCTAAGAGAAGAGATGATTATACACCACAGATATTATCTGCTGGCTGGCAGGTGAAGGAAGGGCCTTCACAGTTGGGGCACCACGTTGTATTCTGAACATGAGAGACAGCAGGTAAGTTTGAGTTACCAGAGTTTAGGGTATGTCATGAGAGGCTAAAGACTCTGCTGAAGGAGCCTTTACTTTCCCATCAGGCATCCTCTGTGAAGCCCTTTTTGACAACTGGAGCTGGTGGCCTCCTTCTCTGTGCTGCCATGACTTTTTGCATATTTCTCTTGTTGACTTTCCCCATTCACTTTACTTGTTGATGTGTGATTTCCATACTTGTCTGTGGAATAATTAAAATCAGGATGATTTTCTAGGTCTTATCATGAGACTTACAAAAGAGTAGGGACTCAATACATGTTTATTAAATACATACATGAATGACTGGCAGGCTGCATGAGTGAATGATTATGCACTGTTTGGGGAGAAAGTAAAGAACTGCCTTGGTTATCAAACAACCCTTTGTAAAACCTTATTGGTTTTATTTTTGCATTTTAGGTTACTTGCAGCATATAATAGCCTTATGGATAAACACCTGGCTGGGTATTTTAACAATACAAGGATAAGGCGTCATCTCTTAAGATCAGGACTGGTAAGTTTGGGTTTACTTTCCAATGACCTTCTTGCTTCATGAAGTCCAATAATTCCCTACCTTTTCAGGCTTTCTCTTTGAGTGACATCTTCCACTTCCCCTCATCTTAGAAAAATTTCTTTCTTTCCAAAGTTTTGATTTATGTATTTGAGATTGTTTGAGAAGATAGGAAGGCAGGTCACAATGACTGCTAAGAAAACTTATAAATCATTGAGGAAAAGGCCCTGAGAGTTTCCAACAGCATATTTCAATTGTTTGTTTATTCATTCATTCAACACATATTTACTGAACACGTTGTATGAGCTAGAAACCGTTAGGAATTGAAGATAGAGAAGATTTTACTGTCATCTTCGGAAAAAATACTGCTTTTGATATTCACAGAATATGGTGTGGAAGACATGTACATTTCAACATTTCCCTCACATTTAAAAGCAAATTATTTCCTGTGATGGTTTATTGATAATATTAGTGTATTTCATTAGCTTCACAACTGTTCTTTCCACAAAATTTCTATTCCTCTAAATGTATACAATGTCAAACCTTTCAAAAATGTTACAGTATTCCATGGAAAGAAAGACATGTGGTTATAGAAAGTGTTAGCTGTTTACCTTCTTAAAACACAATGGGTTTCCTTAACTATTGTTGCCATGGTGTTGAAAGAGCACGTATTGCATTTCTAATCCTTGTTTCTGTGCTTGGCACTCTAGCTGATAGATCTCAGAGAGCTTGCTTTTCTCCTCCTGAGGCTTTGTTATCAGACAGACCTGGCTGAAACCAAGCTTGCCATTTATAAGCCATAGAATCTTGAGTAAATCACTTTCTTAACTTTTTCAGCCCCAACTTCCTCAGTTGTAAAACGAGAATGATAGCATGCAGCTCTCAGAATTGTTGTGGCAGTTAGAGATGTGCAATAAATGGGTGTTGTAATTATTGTTACTATTAACATCACTTCTTTGGATAACAGTCTGTGAGTTTTGCGTACAAATAGGAAGGACTTTGTATTTACTTATCAGCATCATTAACAAGCACTTATTGAACACTGGTTGTATGCATGGCAATTCAAATAAGAAAGATGCAGCCCTTTCTCTAGAGGTTCAGATATAGCCTCTCAGTTAGCAGTGTTCAGGGATACCCGGAATCCTGATAGAATATGCAAATATGAGAGCCCTGCCACAGACTTAATTGAATCAGAAGCTCTGGTAAGGGACCTATCAGTTTTTCAACAAGCTCTGCAGGTGGTTCTGATGCAGGGTCAAGTTTAAGCACCTTTGCCCTATAGGAGCTTCCACTCTAGTTGGGGAGCTCAGACATAGTGGCACAAAGACTGTAAGTGGGTTATCTGTAATTCCAAGCACACTTTCTATAAGTATATCTCTTTCTTCCATTGGAAAATGTATTTACAAAAAAAGATTACCAGTAACCCATCACTTGTAGCACAACTCTGGTTGATCTCAATACTCCAGTGTGTTGCAACAGTAGTGGTAAAAAAAATATAGTTAGCAGAATTAAGAAAAATATGTGGCTTGCATGAAAGAGGGGAGCAAAGCTTAAATAAGTGGAAAAGAAGAAGGTGAACAATCCATATGGGTAACGCTCTTTGTTTACAGGGGATAGAGAACAATACAACACATCAACAAATATGCCCACAGGAAGAATTAAAGAAAAATAAGTAAATCCACAACAAAAACGGTCACTCCTGGGACTTGCAATGATGTCAGTTGAGACCAATATTGAATATCTTCTATGTATGCTACCGCATAATGTGTAAAATTCTGAATCAAAACAACAAATTAAATTACATTTTGGGCTGGAGAGTGGAAGAAAAAAAAGCAGCAGGAAAACAAAGTAATGAAACCAATTATTTTTAAAACAAACCGATGAGCTCCTCTGTAGCTCCCATGTTTGCCCTTCAAAGTATTTCCTGCAAGATCATCAGTCCTATGATCACTACTCCTGGTCATTGTTTCAAGGTAGTACCCCACCCTGTTCCTCCAGGAAAGTGTTCAAAAGAGAAACGAAAAGAACACCTGGGTTCCATCAAGGGGAAATTGTTACTGTGATGAAAATCTTGTTTTAAACATCAAGTGTACCACCTGTGTGTGTTTTCACACTTAAGGGTATATGAGACTTCCTTTCTCCTTTTTGCCTCATGAAATATTCATTAAAAGTGAAAGTTTATCAACCATAGTGATATATTCTTTTAGGCTTAAAAGGTACTGCTGCTTTCTCTCCCTCTTTCTCCCCTCTCCTTTTTTTTCTCTCTCCCTCCCTCCCCGCCTCCCCAAGGCCTCTCTCTCTCTCTCTCCTCTCTCTCTCTCTCTCTGTGTGTGTGTGTGTATGTGTGTGCGCCTGTCTGTCTTCTCCACCCTCCAGCCTCTCTTTTTTGGAAACTAATACCACATTTCCTATTTTATATTTCTATGTATGTTTTATTTATTCATGACAGATCACAAGAAGTGGAAGAATACTTTCTGAAAAAGAATATAAACTAAATATTATGAAGCGGGATCATCAAAAATATATCCGGGAGTGCTTAGCCCAGGCAATTTTTCATAAAGTTCTTGATATGGAGGTATAAATATATACTTATTTTTTATTTTATTTTTTTCTACTTCAATGAAGATGGAGGTATAAATCTTTACTATTTTCTTTGTGATTGATATTGTCTAATATGATAATTAATAATGCTTTTGTACCTAGAAAAAGAGATATTCTTTCTGCATTTCATTAAAAAAGAAAACGAAACAAAGAAAGACTCAATATCTCTCTGGGCAGCCAGGAGCCAGAAGTTTAGTGTGAGCTTTTCTCCATTTCAGTTGGAGAAAAATATGGCCATCATTATATATTTTGTGATATTTAATTTTCCAAATGTAGATTTTTCATTCACAATGGCTACTCTAAAGCATACCAGCCCTCACCATCTGTACCTCAATTTCCATTTGCTGAAAAAAGTGACATCTGTTTAAATAATCAGTAATTCCATTGCCATGAATTATTTCAGATCTGTTACTCTTTTAAGGCTCTGAAGCTCAGCCGTATGTTACATTTCAAGGAATAGGCATTTTAACATCTGCTGTCCCTTCTACCGTAGGCCACGCTGGTCAACATAGATGCACAAACCAAGCATCAACAATATATTTTTTTAATCTGACAGGGCATCTTAGTGGGATATCTAGCTAATTTGATAAATTATTTCAGCCTTGCTCCATGGAACTTGTAGTTTCAAGCATCAACACCATTTTAATCTCTGTGAAAAAGCATGTCGCTTCTTGGCTTGACCATACAAGCAGTAAATCAGAAAACTTGGTTCGTAAAACCCTTGACCTGTGAGTGCAGTAAACATTTATGAACAACTGTAGAATCATCAGTAAACCAATATTAAGTCTAGTGTCACTGAAAATATTTATTATTATGCTGCATTAGGTAGATGAAGTGTCCACTTAAGATGTGTATGATCTGTTCATTTAGGAATTTACTTTGTGCTTCATATCATGACTGTGAATTACATAGAATTGTTGTTTGTGGCCCTAAATTCTTGCTTATAAAAGTATTAGCTGTAATTTTTCTGTGAAAACAATAAATAGTACAGTATAAAATTAACACCTTGTTTCAAATTTACCCAACAGGCAGTGAGTTCTCTGTTAGCCTTAATCCTTGAAGTCTAGTTTCCCAAAATTTCACTTCACACATTCTGACACATCATAACTGTTGAATATGCTATTATTTAAATCTTTGTGGATTCCTAGTTCTGAATAAATATTTTAGATAAATGTTAATATGTAGTATATTAAATAATATAATTGTTACATAATAGAATAAATCATATATAAATATAATAGAGCAAACAATTTATCTTTAATTGTCACATTTGTCTCACATTTAGTTTATGCTGATGCTCCTTGCTAATACTGCCGTATTCACATTCATACATTCACTCATGCAACAAGCCATAATTGCAGGCTACCATGTGCCAGTATGAGGCTGTGTGTTGAAGCTGCAAGGCAGGATTAAAAAAAAAAATACTGTAGAATGTGACTAAGTGCTAGAGGAGAGGAAAAAATTGAGCTCAGAAAAGGAGAGAAGGATGACTTTTCTCTGTGGTAGTCAGAGGAAGCTGAACAGAGGCCTTGCTGTTTGAAGACTGAGTGAGGGTTCCTGTGAAAACATGGAAAAGGTGTTCTAGACCTCAGAAGTTACAGAGGTGTGAAAGGACATAGTAGATGGAAAGGAACCCTCACTGAGGCCAGACTGCACAGTGGGTTAGTTGGCAGGAGTGGCAAGAAGTAACACTTTCCCACAAGTTGGTACCCAGTCTCTGGAGAGCCTTAAATTCTCAAGTAAGTTTGGGGTGTAGGTGATGAGGCGATGAAATGTTTTTCAGCAGGGGAGTAAAAGAAATGAGCAGAGCTGTTTTAGACAGATGATGTTGCTAAAAATGTGGAAGATAGATTAATGAGCTGGAAAAGATTGGAGGTGGGAGGTCAATTAGGAAGCTATTGCCGAAGGGTGTAGGCTAATAGCAGTAGTGGTAGTGCTGAGAGATGCAGCTGTCTACAGAGAAGCTGAAGTGGGAGAAAGATTTAAGCTGACTGAATGCGAAGGAGTGAGGGAGAAGAAAGAGCTCAGAAGAAAGAGTTTCTCACCTGGTTGGAAGTATGTGCACTGCAGGAGATCAAGAACAACAGCATGGGCTGAAAAGGAACCTTCAAGTGGTCACAAACATGCCTGTTAGAATGGTGTCCTGGAAGCGGGAAGGTTCTCACAAGCTGCAGAATGGTTAAAGATGATGAGCACTAGGGGAACAAAGGGAAATTAGGTTTGACCCAGAAGACAAAAACATTGGTGGACTTGGCAAAAGTAGTTTCAGCAGTAGGGAAGTGGCAAGTCAGTCGATGTGGATGACTACAGTGAGTTGGGAATAAATGGAAGGTGGAAAAAGGTTGATGGTGAGTTGAACAGTTTGATAATAAGTGGGTAGGAGATCAGAGTAAGAGAGAGAGGAAAGGGAAGTGTTAAGAAGAGGATTGATGATAGGGAATTATTGAGTCTGCAGGGCTCCTAAGGCAGTAGGAGGGAACCAAGAACAGAGGGGAAACATTTTTTCAAAGGGCCAATGAATAAAACACTCTCAAATATGTCTAATTAATTTCAATTTGCCTTTTAAACAGATTATTTTTATGTAAGGCTTATTTTTAAATTATAGAATAATATATTACAAAAACTTAGAGGGAAAAGCATAAAAAAGGAAAATAATTACATACAATTCCTCCTTCAGAGACAACTGTTGTTAACATCCATTTCTTTCTAGTCTCTTTTCTATTCATATTTTTACCTTAGTAAACTCATACTATGTTGTGACAGGGACAACAAGGTTTTGTGAAAAAACAAGTAAAAAACAGGAAGTTAATGTCAGATAGGCCAAGGCTGAAATTACAGCTCCTCCACTGGCTGGGTATATGACCTGGGGCAAGTTCATTATCCTCTGCCTCAGTGTCTTTGTTTGTAAAGTAGGTTGGCTTGGCAATTAGAGTTGTTCAAGAAGAAATAATGTATGTGAAGCATCTTCCTAGCACAGGGACAGACACACAATAAGACTTGATAAATTAAATTGTATTTCTGTGAAATTCTGTATCCTGCTTTTATCCTGCATTAGGTGCATTGTCCATCTTTTTAAACAGAATCTGTATAAACCTTATTTAATGATCTGTATGAACCATTATTTAAATGATCAATTATATTTTATTCCATCATATGAATGTGCCAGGAATATAACCATTCTCTTTATAGTTCATATTGTTTCTGCATTTTCTTTTACCTTAAAGAAAAAGGAAAAAAAATTTTCAGATAGCATCTTTGTGCATAAGACATTTAAAAAAATTACTTAGATTTCCCACAGGTTCAGAAGTGAAATTTAAGGGTTAAAGGTTATGAACACTTTTAACTGCTAATATATGTTGAAAATTGAATTTCCAAATAGTTGCACCAATTTATATTCCCACTTGTGCACTGATGCAGATGATTCTTCTCCATTTCAATGACAAGAGGGGTAATTGAGAATATAGTTAGCTGTTGGAATTATTTTTCTCTAAACTGGTCTTTGCTATAACCGATATGATTCTCTCCTTTATTCTTTCCTATATGCTTAGCGTTACCATCAGCTTGAAATAAAAAAGAAATTGGAAACCTTAGCTAGGAAGGAGCGAATCCAGATGTTTAAGGTAAGGAGTTATATAACTGTCTTTTACTTCATAGTATTATTTTATGATTAAAAAAAACAACAAACAAACAAACAAAAAAAAAAAAAACAGTGAAACTATGATTCCAGTTCCCTGGGATCACTTTACTTTTGGGTAAAACATAGTTGAAGTCAATGATGGTTCAACCAAGCCTAAACCTTAGCCATCACTATTACAGAAGATTGTGACAAAAAGAGGAGCTATTTGTACAAAATAAATTTTAATGAGGCACAAACCTTTCAAAGACAAACTTGAAAATGTTCCTGAAATTTCGCTTTTATATATTCTTGTGATAGAGGGCAAGGGATTTTTGTTTGTGTCTTAAGAAGGTAAAAATGGATGGTAATGTTTCCAACCTGATGGAAAAAAGAACTTTTTAAGAATGATACTATGACACATTTTCATTTGAATGTGACCCTTGGAAATATATGGTGGAAAAGATCCTCATTAGCAAAAGAAAGCATGATAAAATGTAGATTTTGTAAAAGGCATTTTAAAATTCCTTGTTTTCTATTTTTAAATACGTCTTCTTTGCAGTGAACTCAGGAAATATAAACTTGAATCAAGAGATGAGATATTCAGTTAAATTCAAGATTTCCATTTAGGTTGGCAGTTTTACTCAATTTCTGAAGTCATTAGTAATCACATGTTGTTCTTAATTTTCTGTGTACTGTGGTATTACAAATATGCGGCCTCAGATACGTTTCACGAACTGATGAATATTTGTAAAGCTTCTGTAGAATAACTTGTCATAAAAGACAGTAATTTTTCACCCTTGCCTGATGGACTCAGGTCTATTTTATCAGGGTGAGAAGATAATTTTGTTACAAAAATGGTTTCAAATGACAGAGGGTGGGTCAGTTTTTCAAGATCAAAGAGTTGGTGTGTAGAGATTTGTGATTAATCCAGCTTTGCCAATATTGCCCTACATCAAGGACTAAGTCATAGATTCTATGATCTATCTGCTGAAATGTTGATGGAGAAAATGTGGTTACTGGAAAAAAGAGTCACTTACACTGCATGAAGCAGGAAAAGTTGCTATGTGTTATTCACCCTTGCCCAGGTAGCCAGACCCACTAAAGGAAGTACATGGGCATATTGTAGCATTGTCAGAGATTTGCTACCCTTGTGCCTCTTCATATGATTTTTATTTGAACAATTTTCACTTTATTACTGAATTTGGCACAACATGTATTTTAGCTCTCATTGTTTAAAACATGGGACACTTTTTGCCTAATGGAATTATTCATTTTCTAAGATAGAGAAGTACTATTTTCTGGTAGTCTACTGATCACAGTAGTAAAGTTCATTATGCCTTTTTTAGTCATCTGCTTAAAATTAACAAATATTATTGCTAAAATGGAAGATACACTGCTTTTGCTGTTATTTCTTTGAGCACAACTAAAGCCGACTCAATTTCTTGCCTTTTACCACCACACCTAACTCCTTAACAAAAGTAACTCTTGGAAGAAACGAGAAAGAATTTCTTTAGCCATATAGTATTTCGTACATGTCATGCATAATCTAACCTAGATTACTAACTCTATGTCTATTTGATAAATTGCTTTCTTATTCTAGGGAGAGCACACAAGAAAGTCTGTTGAAAATAACATTCCAATCCTGTCTCCCCACCCACCAGTTGGCCCAAAGACTAATCGTGGCCATAGTGTTCTGGTTGATGAAGGACATTCCAGTCCATTAGCACTGGTAAGTAATATTAAACACTTTGTCGTGCAGTATCCCAGCTAATTAATTTATTATTTCTTGTTCTCAGAAAGGATGCTCTCTGGGAGCATGTCTGCATAATCCTGCCAGTCCTACTGAATGAAAATATAGTCTTATATCTGTTCAACTGTGTCTCTTCTGAATGTCTCACTTCTAGTAAATATCACTACTGCCAAATCAATTTTGCTCATGAATGCTAGATTAGTTTTCTGGAAGTCCCGATTACTTATGTTACTTATATACCCAAATACTTTCCCTGGCCTGAGAAAAGCTCAGACTCTCAGGTGACATTTAAGATCTTAAACCATATGACCTCAAATTAGCTATTCCAAATGTTTTTCTGCATGATTACTCTTCAGCACCCTTCAATGCAGCAAAATGGGACCACTATACATATTCTATATTTTCTGACCTCTGGATTTTGTTCTTTCTGTTCCCTCTACTTCCACCTTATCTGTATATATTCAATGGTTCCATATAGCAAGCATATTGGGCTAAATACTAACATTTGAGCTTCTTTTATTAAAAGTCTGTGCACATACTCTAAGATAAAAATAATTAAATGTACAGAAACTCTATCCAAAGAAACTAAACAGTGATATTTTATTCCAGTTTGATTCTTTTCTAATTTAAAGGTGGTGTTTGCTTGAGGGAAGGTAAACTACCTTGAAATAATATAGATACAGGAAAAGATTTGTAAAACATTTGCTGGAGGTTGATGGTTTAAGTTGTAAATGAATTGCTTGATTATATCTTTATTCTTGCTTCGTGTAGCCTAATATATTTCCTTGTTAGCATATACTTTTTCTGAATTGCAAAATATTTATGGAGAAATTGCAATGCTTTCACAAATTGTTGAAGTAGGTTCATCACATATAGTGTTAAGCTTTGACATTTTTCAAAGGGTAAATATGTTTTGACATTTCTTGATGAACAGCTCAAATGATGAAAAGCAACCATCTTTCCTTTGTTGTCACCCTATTTCCAGGTTTGATTTGAATATATATGTATACAAATTCTTGTATTGGATGGCAAATTCACTAGACTCTCAAAAGCTTAACCTGAGTGAAACAAAAGAAACAATCACGTGCTGTTTCCTGTCTTCCCACCTGTTTCAGAGAGGAAAAATCCTTGAAAGTCTTTCTTTTCAATTTTCCAGCTGAACACCCTCAATAAATAGTTTATGATACATCCAGCAGATCTTAATGTGGTAGGAGTGAAAAAGCAATGTTAAAATTACAGGAAACACTGACACCAGCTTCAAAAACCTTTCTCTCTGGTAAGCCAGGATTCTTCACGTGGCCCTCCCTAATGGTGCTTTTGCACCGTGATACCTATTGTGATCTTGGAATTAAATAGTTCCCATTTTACAGAAATCCAAATCTCCCTCCTTTTTTTTTCCAATCTGGATACATATTCTTTAAATTTGACTTATGATCTCCAAGTGTCCCTGAGATAAAGATAATAATCCTTTTGAGATATTGCCATTGATTTTTTTTTTCTTTTTTAACTTTTTTAAGTGAATAAGGAAATCATCCAATACAATGTTAATGCCCTTGGTAACCTAAACTTTCAAAATAGTATACAGATTTTTAGCTGTACCACTCCCATTAAAACTATGGAAAATCATTTCAGCTAATTCTGCATATGCTTGGAACATTCATCCCTACTGATCTACTAAGAATTAGAAATGCTCAGCTAAGCTGAGTAATCACCAGGTAGTTAATTTCAATTCCTATTCTGGTATGGTTTTCAGAATGTTAAGCTACAATGCCATATTTATTCCAAGAAAATATATTACACACAATTTAAAATATAACGAATTTAAGGTGGCTTCTGATGTGAACTACAACAATTTGTAGCTCACAGCTGTTATTTAATGGTGTAGATTTGTTTTTAGAGATAAATGTAATCAGTTAAACATTTGACTACCACATTCATCTAACTGAATGATATCTATATGCAAATGTAGGGAAGTAAAATTTAGAGCACAGCAACCAATAGATCATGTTCTAGTTTGCAGTAAACTGTTCTCTTAAATTTCTACAATAGATTTTTCAAGATCTTGTGTTCAGTTGGATTATTTGACAGGAGAGATCCTTGAGGCATGTTTGTTTTACAAAGTTCAAAAGAATTATTTTAGGTGATCTGATTCCTTTGTTCAGAAACCTCTATTCTAATTTCTCTTTTTGGGTTTTAAGACCTTTTACCTTTTGGACCATATAGGCTTATTTTTTTGTTTCTTTAGACCAAATGCTGCTTTAGTCAATTCACTTGGCTTCTCATATTGGTTGTGATATAGGTTTGTGTATGGAAACCATAAATATAATAACATTGGTATAAACGCAAGAGTCTCCTCCCCATCTCAGCATATACATGAGTCTCAGCTGGCATGCTATCTTAACTCTATGAAGTCATCAAAAGTCCAGACTCCTTTTGTGTTGCTGATCTGCCAGACTTAGGGTATTGCTTTTATCCATAAAAGCCAAGATGGCATATCACCATTTGGATATTTCAGCCAGAGGGAAGGGTAAAGTGAGAGCACATATATTCTCTCTAACCACATGACCTGGAAGTCTCATGTGTCACTTCTGCTCACATCTTATTGGCCAGAACTGAGGCATACATCTACACAGAATTGCAAGGGATGCTGGGAAATATCATCTGTATTCATAGTAACCATGTTCCCAGTGAAAAAAAGAAAACAGATATTGGGGAATATTATCTTTGCTACTCTTTCCAGGTCTTGCTCACAACCAGCTCTCTTCCTGGTTGAATGTTCAAATTTATCCTTCTTCTCTGCTTATCCACTTTCTTCTCTTGTTTACCATTTGGATAAAATCTAACTGCTTTTGTGGAACTTTAAGTTGTATTAGCCTCCTTGGCTTACCCTAAACGTTCTAAGAACTTTTACTTCTAAGTTATGGTCTCAGGTATTTTATTGTCTGTTTGGTAGTATTTGTGTGGTTCATTTGACACTAGTTGTTTTCTGTTGCCATTAGATGTTAAAAAATACTTTTTATGTTCTCACGGTTTCTATGGTGGAAATTCAATAAATGCTGACTTAACAAAATCAGAGATTTAGCAACATATGGCATGCTTCTTAAGCCTAATTTCTAACGCTGGTTTTTGGTAGTAGGAGCTGCCTTATCATCATTTTTTAAAGTATTTACACACACTTTTCCAGAGCTGAATATTTGTTGTTCACTATTCTTTAACATCAATGTATTAAACGCTTTTCATTAGTCACTTATATACCATCATTCTCATCCTCCTACCTAAATATGTATGTACTGTTCTTGATAGGCTTTCTACTATTTTATTGCATTAGAACAATTGGGTCAAAAGTCTATTGTATTCTACTTTTGACACATTGCTAATCTTTTTTTTTTTTTTTTTCTAAGACAGCATCCCACTCTGTGGCCCAGGCTGAAGTGTAGTGGCACAGTCCCAGCTCACTGCCGCCTCGACCTGCCTGGTCTCAGGTGACCTCCCACCTCAGACTCTGAGTAGCTGGTGCACAGCACCACACCCAGCTAATTTTTGGATTTTTTGTAGAGACAAGGTTTCACCGTGTTGCCCAGGCCAAACTCCAACTCCTGGGCTCAAGTGTTCTACCCACCTTGTCCTCCCAAAGTGTTGGGATTATAGGTGTGAGCTGCTGCACCCAACCACATTGCTAATCTTTATACTAAACTAACAATATTCTTTCAATGCCCCCAAAGGCACTTCTAATACATTATACTATCACTTCTGGCATTTGCTGTAGTACATTCTTTTTTTTTTTTTTTTGAGACGGAGTCTCGCTTTGTCGCCCAGGCTGGAGTGCAGTGGCGCGATCTTGGCTCACTGCAAGCTCCGCCTCCCGAGTTTACGCCATTCTCCTGCCTCAGCCTCCCGTGTAGCTGGGACTACAGGCGCCTGCCACCTCTCCCGGCTAGTTTTTTGTATTTTTTAGTAGAGACGGGGTTTCACCGTGTAGGCCAGGATAGGCTAGATCTCCTGACCTCGTGATCCACCCGTCTCGGCCTCCCAAAGTGCTGGGATTACAGGCTTGAGCCACCGCGCCCGGCCTAGTACATTCTTGATTAGAAAATGCATCAATCAGTGGCTCAGCAGGAGACAGATGGCTCAAACAAACAGTGTAATTAGAAAGTGTTTAATAAACTATTTGCAAAGAAGTAGGCAGGGCTAAGGAAATACAACTAGGGATGCTAAGCATGCTAGGGTCAGCATGTCAGAAGCCACAGCACCCAGGCCTAATGGGGCAACAGAGGAATTGGATACCAGAACCAGCTGCTAGTACCTGTAACTGGGAGAGGGCTTCCCAGAAGGAGCTGTGGACTTTGGTAGAGGGACCTACCTGGCCCATTATGACCCTGCAGGGTGAGTCAAGAAGAAAGACCCTAATCTCATCTCCTGCTAGTGCCTCTCACTGGTGGACTCCAGCTGCAATCCTGAGGTTAGTGAGTGTAGTCCCAAAAGGAGTGACCCCCCAAAGTCTAGGTCAGGCCAGAGAAGGTGAACGGTAGATCTAGAGGGACAAATGGAAAATATCTAGCATAGAAAACGTATCCAATTCTATATACATTTTCCAAAGTTGCCAGTTTCATTTTTTCTATTTTTGTTTTCCTACTATTTCAAGGATGCCATTGAATTAATTTTTTTTTTTTTTTTTTTTGAGACGGAGTCTCGCTCTGTCGCCCAGGCTGGAGTGCAGTGGCCGGATCTCAGCTCACGGCAAGCTCCGCCTCCCGGGTTTACGCCATTCTCCTGCCTCAGCCTCCCGAGTAGCTGGGGCTACAGGCGCCCGCCACGTCGCCCGGCTAGTTTTTTGTATTTTTTTTTTAGTAGAGACGGGGTTTCACCGTGTTAGCCAGGATGGTCTCGATCTCCTGACCTCGTGATCCGCCCGTCTCGGCCTCCCAAAGTGCTGGGATTACAGGCTTGAGCCACCGCGCCCGGCCACCATTGAATAAATTGTAATGCATTTCCTTTCCTCTTTTGTTTGAATTATACTGTCTGCTTTTACTTCAGCACCAGTCTTAAGGCTGAAAAGATTCAGAGTAGAGTTTATATAGAAGACATTTAGACAGAAATGAGTCCATTCCAATAATATCCTTTTAGACCCCTAAAATAGGAACATTATTCAATGTAACATTCAGTTGAGCAAAGCCATTGTATGAAGAGCATAAATTAGTTATTGTCAGCAAGTTTACAGTATGAATAAAAATACAGGAATGTAACAGAGGACATCTCCTTTGTCTAAAATACTCTATAATTGTGGCATATAGTTATGTAGAGGACTTCAACACCATATGTTTTAACAAATACTTTGGGTCATAAGGGTATATATAATGGAAGGACATAATTAAAGTTTAATCTGTTCAGTAAAAAGGCACCATTAATTATACTAGGCAATTTATTGGGTTATTAATTGGTTCTGGAAACATGTCAAGATACTAATTTAAATGGAATTTTTTCCCTTAATTGTCTAGACAGCCCCTCGACCATATACTGCTCCAGGAAATATGCAGCCTCCAATTCGATTACAGCCTCTTCCCAGTAACCCTGCAGTAGAAACTGTTCCAAAGGTAACTTCAAGGTCCAGATCAAAAACCTCATTGCTGGAAAATGAAGCTCTGTTTCCCATTGAGGTAAATGTTATATATATTTTAATTTTTGAGTAGATTATTATAAGTTATTACAGTGGTCAAGGTATTATACTAGATTAGAATCTACACAGTGAAAATTTTATTGTATATGTATAAAACACTTACTACATACTTGTGATTAATTATGTCTTACTCAAATGGGAAGGCCTATAATTTGTGTCATTGAGCAAAAAAGTAAAGAACAGATTGGTAATAATGTATGGTGATTTCTCATTAGTTTACAAGGCTGATTGAAAAACAAAGGGGAAAACTTTTCCGAACCAGATATGACTTCTATCAGAAAAGGCCTAATGTTGACTTGCTCCAAATTTTAAATGTATGAAACCTAGAAAATGAAACTTTCCAAGAATAGGTTTGCATTTGCATGCTGACTTCCTTTCCCATCAATGTATGAAATTGCTTCAAGTTTGACTTTTGGAAGGTTGAATATAGAAAGAAAAGAATGTCCATCTTTAAAAAATGCTGAGTTAATCACACATAGGAGCTTGATTCTGCTACCCTCTCAAGGTTATATCTCAGATAATTTTCCCTTATTTAATAGAGCACAGGAAGAAGGTATGGTAACCATGGAATATGAGTTACTTAAATAGGGAGGAAGAATTAGTACATTCACTAATTTGGAAGGTATTGTTCATTTTTCTAACATGAAGAAAATTTTGCCAGCTTAAGAAAAAACCTGCGACATGAGTACAATTGTCATTATGTTCAAAGGAATGATTATGTTTCATTTCTTAAGAAACATAAGATATATGAAATTAAGATATTTTTATTTTTAATTGACAGATAACCTTGACACTAAGAAATTAATTCAGACAAATGATTGCATTTCACAATAAAAGTATAAATACAACAATAAAAATAATAATATATTAATCTACTTAATGTGCTTTTCAGTTTCTGAAGCACTTTTCATAAATCTTATTTCAGTTAATTTAATAATAGTTTTCTAGAAACGAAGAGAAATTAATCCAAAAGTGGTGGTGCTTTATCTAGGGAAGACTGCTTACAGTTGGGCAGGAAGTCATATGTCAATTAGTTTGACACTTTCTAGGCTCTGGTCTCCACTTTGAAGGCCCAGAGAGTTCCTGTTTTAGCCAGTGTCCGGGAATAGTCACATCTTGTGAGATTGTCCAGGCTAACTAAACGAACTCAAAACAAGCTCATTTTTCTCTAGATAATAAACAAAAATAGGAAACTCAATGGTATTCAGGAGCTATTTATTCACCAAGAGATGTCATAGTCAAAGCTTATAGAAGTACATTATCCCCTGGTAGGCAGACATATATGAGAAGCCAAATCACAATGAGAAAGTTGCCTAGTGAGCATGGAATCAGAATGAGGGGATACGGTGTAATAGAATGTTAATCATATAAGGCCTAGATGGCCTGATACACCCGTCTCATCTTGGGAATGGGCTAGCCAAAGGTACCAGAAAACTCAAAACTCTTTGGCTAAAACCCTCTGTATCCTCCAGCGGTAACTTTGACATTGGGACTAGAAATATTCAAAGTCCAATGGGTAGGATTTCCTCTCCCCTAGATAGTACTCGGATGGGTACTTTCCATGCTTGCCAAGGTGATTATATTCATTTTTAAGTTCCATAATTATTAATTCTACTTTGATCAATACTTTGTCCCATTAGATACGTGAACACCATCAATCAGGTATTATTTAAGCTCTGCTGGCTGGGGAGCAATTTTTTTTCCTTTACTGTGACTCTTCAAATCTGTTCTGAGCCACTGGATAGATTTACTAATTGAATCTTTACAGGGCCTTTTCCTGTTTCAAGTTTTTGGGGTATGTGTTATTGAGAGCAGGCAGCTAATGGTACCTCTCATGTGCTGACAAGATTGAGATAAATTCCACAATAATGTCAACTAGCTAAACTCACTTTTCATTTAGTAAATATTTATTGAGCATTTACGATGGCCTAGGTACTGCTTTAGGCATCAAGATAGCCAAAAGTAACTTATTGGAGCTTACAGTGTAATGTTCACAGACAAAGTATACTGTGATTATGTTTTATCTGTAATTTTTTTCAATGGCACTGATGATGACAATGATTTAATATAAAATTGGACAAGTAGCTCCTAAAGAAGAATAATACTCTGTACAGCGCTGAGCATGTAGTGAGCACTCAGAAAACTCTTATTGCTTTTTAAAAGAGTAAAGTATATACATGTTGAAAGTACTTGAAGGTACAACAGATAGAAGTAGGTTGAACTTTGCTAAGTAGCAGCAGTGAGAGTCTTTAATTTAGGCAAAAGTGATTTGGTCAAAAACAGACTGGATGAGATGCAAATGAGTAAAAATAATGACTTGATTGAAAATGAATGTCCTTAGAATGAGAGTTTCTCATATATCATTGGTAGAAGTAGAACTTAGTACAAGTATTTGTGAAGGCAATATGCAAATATCTATCACCATTTTAAATGAACATGCTCAAGCATTTTAACAAGTAGGAATTTATCCTAGGAATACACACATATGTGTAAAGAAACAGATTAAAGAATATTTTGTACTGTTATATTTGCAATAGCGAACAACTGGAAGATACCTAAATAGTAGTGTATTGTTGTGTTATATTAAAGTACTTTTAAAAAGTATAAAGCAGGGGCCGGGAGTGGTGGCTCACGCCTGTAATCCCAGCACTTTGAGAGGCCGAGGCGGGTGGATCACAAAGTCAGAAGATTGAGACCATCCTGGCTAACATGGTGAAACCCCGTCTGTACTAAAAATACAAAAAAATTAGCCGGATGTGGTGGCGGGCGCCTATAGTCCCAGTTACTCGGGAGGCTGAGGCAGGAGAATGGCTGAACCCGGGAGGCGGAGCTTGCAGTGAGCCGAGATCGCACCACTGTACTCTAGCCTGGGGCACAGAGCGAGACTCCGTCTCAAAAAAAAAAAAAAAAAAAAAAATGTATAAAGCAGAATTATTGCACTGGCATGAAAAGATGTCCACAATGCTGTTGAACTAAAACAAGCAAAGTAAAGAACAACATGTTAATGTTTTTGAAAAACTGGTAAACCATTTCCAAACAAGGCATGCAATTGATTGATACCTACACAGAAATCATTTTGTTTTAAATCCTTACACACAAAAAGTTCTAGATTCATTTACTTTCTTGTCCTTATTATTTTTTACTTATTTTTATTTTTTATTACAATATAAATATACTCCATTACAGAACAAATGGAAAATATAAGAAAAGCAAAGTTAGAGCATGGCACAATGCAATATCAACCATTGTAACAATTGTGAACTCCTTGGTGAATATATACTTAAATCTCTTTCTGTTCATATGCTTTTTTCAATCAAAATACGGGCTATCCATGCCCTTCGCTTATAAGTTCCTTTTGCTCATTTAGCAATGAGAGATATTTGGAGTGACTTCTCTTTCTACAAAATAATTTTTTCACCAATAAGCATATTAAAATACAAACTAAGTTGGTCAAAAATTAATTAGAAATTTAAAAATAAACATAAGTACAATATAAATTTATATTTCAGAAATATAAGTACATTTTTGCAAAATATATAAATCTACTTAAATATTCCTTAAAATTTGGAAAACTACCTCAGGTACACAAAAATTACCAATTTGTGAAAATTCAGTGACTCACTTATACCTGACAAATGTAATTATTGACTATACCTTTGGTGTTTTTTAATGATTAAAATAATACATGCTGATTAAACTCTAAAACAGTATGAAGGTATATCCCTAAAGGCAGCCCCACATTCAAATTTTTTCAGTCATTGTTGTTTTTAATCAGAATCCACACATAAATTATTTAAAAGAAATTTATGGTTACACCATATGAACCTTTTCATTTCAGGATAAATAGATTCATGTTATTTTTGTTTAAGCCTAATGAGATCTATCATATGAACAAAGCAAGATTTAAACATCCTCCTATTGATGGACTTATATGATGTTACATTTTGTGTGACTAACTTCCTTATATATATATGTGTGTGTGTGTGCATGTGTGTGTATGTATCCTTACACATATTTATATTAGTAAACTTGTATGGTTATCAGTGTAGGATTTATTCCTACCACTAGAATTTCTAGGTCAAAGGGTATATACCTTAAAATTTTGACAAATATTTTAATGCTCCCTCTGTAAATGTGGTAATAATTTACTCTAAATAGTACATGAGTTATTTATGCTAAACAGTACATGCCAGTTTGTTTACAGCTTTGCAAACCCTGCTTATTCTAATACCTAGATGCTTGAAATCAGAATATGAGAAAAGTACTAATTTCCTATTGCTAAGTGGACTAAAGCTCTGCTTTAAAGCACAACACTTCAAACTTCTTGATTTTAAATTGTTTGTGTTGGGTTTAATGGATTGTTGAAGAAAAACCCCAAAAGTACTATAAAAAGTCATCACTTTATGTTATTTAAAAAATATACCACATAAAGTTAGAATTTTATGAATATTTAATTTGCTGCAGATACTGCAAAGTGTCATTTTTCAGTAGACTGGAGTGTTTTGAGTTTGTCTATTGATATCAGTTATGTTTGCATGCAATGTCAATCATTTAGGCTTGTCTTTAAATTTGGGTTACATTGAGTCAATGATTCTGTTTCATTGCTTCTTATGTGATGAAATATGATTACAGGGCAAGAAGGCAGTGATGAAGTTTAGGAGCTCCATAGGCAATTCACAGAGAATGAATTCATATCAACTTCCAAACATTAACAGTTACATGATGCCTATTCCTCCTCCACCACCCCCAAATGGGAAAATCACAAGAGAAAATAGATCTGAAACATGGAGAAGGAGAAGATTTCGTCCAACCACTGCTCCAAATGGCTTAGAACCTCTTTTGACCAGGGTAATTATGGAACACATTTTTCTTTTATTAATTCATCACAGATTATATTGCACTATTAGATTTCTAGGTTTACAGTAAAAGAATTTGGAGGAAATTGCATGCAAAATGTTCTGTGTAAAGAAATACAATTTTATAAGTAAGCTTGAATGAATCTGAAACCAAAGACTTGAGTAGTTCAGTTGCATAATGAGTTTAGCAAAATTAATAATAAAAGATTTAACAACTCTTGTGGTCAAATTTAATTTGAACAATACCTATTTCCAAATCATTTATTTCCTTAAATGCACCGATTCAATCACATGTTGTTAGAAGTATCTTAACATCTAATTTGTAAAACTTGAGAAACCTTGATATGCCTAAAAAACATAATATAGTTTATTTTTAACAATTTATGGCAAATTACTGTATCATACGTAGACAAAATTATTTCAGTGTTCTTTGAAGAGATTACAGTTTGTTGTACTCATTTCCTCAAAATGCTAGTAGAAGAAACAGTTTTTTTTGTTTTTTGTTTTTTTTTTTTTTGAGACAGAGTCTCCCTGTGTCGCCCAGGCTGGAGGGCAGTGGCGCGAACTCGGCTCACTGCAAGCTCCGCCACCCGGGTTCAGCCATTCTCCTGCCTCAGCCTCCTGAGTAGCTGGGACTACAGGCGCCTGCCACCTCGCCCAGCTAATTTTTTGTATTTTTTAGTAGAGACAGGGTTTCACCGTGTTAGCCAGGATGGTCTGGATCTCCTGACCTCATGATCCGCCCAACTCGGCCTCCCAAAGTGCTGGGATTACAGGCTTGAGCCACCGCGCCCGGCCAGAAGAAACAGTTTTAAGGCCTGTTGGACTTTATAAACATACAAGCTAGTAAGAAAGCAAAATATCTCTTCATTTTTATCACGTTAAATATACAACCAATAGCAATTAAATGAAAGTTTTGTGATTGGCAGATAAGCTGGGTTAACATTTCACTGGCTGACCATCAGGAAGTGAAGTGTCAGCATGCACATAGATTCTTAAAAATCAACCTCACTTTCAGGACCCTTATTCACCCCATGTCCACATCTCACTCCCAGCAGCTGTCCTTACCTCTAACCTTCTCAAAAGTGGGGGACCATCTTCTTCCTACTTGCTTGAATTTCCTTCTTTCAACTCTACTTTTACCAATTCTCTCCCTTTGTTGCTGTTTTTGACAGGATGTTTTCTCTCTCATCCCCAAGGCCCACCCTTGCCCTGTGTCTTTGATCAGATACTCTTTCACTTTTGGTGGTACCTCGTATTATCTGTTATTCTCTCTAATTTGGATTTACTGCCTTCCTCTAATATTCATCTCTGTCTCTCAACATATCCAGGCCTTAGATAAAGGAGCAAATTCTTTCCTCACATGATGTAATCTTAGACTTCTGTTTTATCCTGTTCTTCATTAGTAAGTTCTCTATAGAGCAGTTTACTGGAGCTTAGTCTAACAACCCCAGGCAACCCAACTTACAACAATATTCTTGCTCATAGTCTTATCTACTGTTGGTCTTATCTACTTGCTCACAATCTTATCTACTGTTGGTCAGCTGTAATTCTGGGACCCAGACTGGAGGAACAGTTCAGAATGAAGGAGTCTGGAGTATGTTGGCCTCATAGGCAACAGAACCACAGAATGCTTTTAAGGTTCCACTCAGGAGTGGAACATGTCACTTACACTGGAATGCCATTTGGCAAGCCCTTGACCAAGACTGACCTCAGTGGAGTAGGAAGTATCAGTCTCTAACAGAAAAGGGCGGTAAATATTTACAACAATAATAGAATCTACCACATCCACTCATTTAATTTTTCACTCTGCATGCTGGCATTGGTTTCCACCTGGCCAGTGAACATGCTCTCCAAAGGTGTGGCTCACACTTAGCAAAAACAGTGACTTACTCCTCATTCTCAAACACTTGGGTGGCAGGATTTGATTTTCTGATGTTTAAAATGTAACACTGGGGTACATTCTACCTGTTCATGCTCTTTAAAAAAACAAGTTTAAATGTCTCACAAGCCACAAGAATATATAAAGTCTTATCTATATATACAAGTTCAGCAACAATAACCAAGCAAGCACCACGCACTCACTACATCTTCATAATGAACTCTACTATCATATTATACAGGAGCCCCCTTTTTCCTGCCCCATCATTCTTTTTTCCAGAGCAACCGCCACACTGACTTCTCTGTGAACTATGTCCCTGCTTTTCTTTAGAGTTCTATCGCTTATATGCATAAAACTTCAGAAATAAGCTCAAACCTAGCATTGTAATGAAAGGACACGATTTCTAGAAGAAAATAAGCTGAATAGAATCTTTGGGTCACAGTCTGGGTTTGGTTTGTAAACAGTTTTAAAAGCCCCTTCTGGGGAAGTCAGAGTGGTCAGGTCACGAATGTGTCAAGGTATCTGGTGAGGTCCTAGTGTGAGTCAGACACTGGATGTCCAGCTGGAAAATGACCAGGGGAATGGGCTTCTGTAGCTGGGCATGGAGGAGGGAGCAGCAGCTTCTTCATCCCAGGGTCATGACAAGTGAAGCACAAATAAGCATCTGAGCCAGGTTCCCCTGGGATTCTGCATTCAGGTTAGAAGCACAGCATGGTGTCAGCAGGCATGCTGGCTTTGACAGACCTTATCATGTCTGTCTCCTGAGTCACAGGGCTTCAGTCTGACTTACTCTTTTTTTTTTTTTTTTTTCCAAGAAAGAAAACCTTTTTTCTCTCTTTTTGGAATCTCTATTTTGGGAATGTTAGAACTACTAGACTGATGCTCTAAGATTCTTAGCTTTTCTCTCTTACTTTCTATCTCTTTGTCTTTTTGTTCTACTTGCTGAGAGGTTTTTTTCAATTTTATCTTCCACACATTCTACTGAGTTTTTTCTCCTGCCATGTTTCAGTTCTAAGAACTCCTTTTGTGTTCACTGAATGCTACTTTTAAAATGCATCTTATTCTTGATCTGTATGATTTTAACTCCTTGGTATTTGTGGAGACTTGCTTTGTGAGCTAATATATGTTCAGTTTTGGGAAAGAATCATATTCTTTAAATGTTGGAATTAGGGTTCTATAAATGTCCAATAGATAAATGTTAAGTATGTTACTCATATTTTTACATTTGTAGACTTTTTTTGTGTTTAATCTCTTAATTCTTGAGTTATAATGAAAATCCATTTTCTGTAATTATGGATTTGTCAATTTGTCTTTGTAATTATGCCAAGTTCTGTTTTGTACATGTTTAGAAAATCTTCTTATATGCTCTCAGACTTAAGATTATTTTAATCTTACTGGTGAGGAGATCCTTTTTGTCATATTACTTTTTGTCTTAAAATCTATTTTGTCTAACAATATTTCTTATTTTCTTTAGATTAGTGTATGTGTGTCTGTGTGTGTGAGTGTGTGTGTACTGTATATGGAGAGTTGACATTTGAATAACATGGGGGTTAGGGGTGTCATTACTCTGCACAGTTGAAAATTTGTGTATAAACTTTGACTCCCCCAAAACTTAACTACTTATAACCTACTGTTGACTGGAAGCCTTGCCAATAACATAAATATTCAATTAACACATATTTTGTATGCTCTTTGTATTATATACTGTATTCTTACAAAGTTAAGTTAGAGAAAAGAAAATGTTATTAGGAAAACTATAAATAAGAGCAATTACCTTTATAGTACTGTACTGTATTTATCAATACCATAAGTTATGTCTTCTTTTATAAAATGAATCATCCACCTATGAGCAATCTCAGCTAGAGAATTCAATTCAACCTTTTCTTGTAATGTCATGACTTTGCTTCTTGGAATGCTTCTAGCTTCACCAGTAAAACTTTGTTGAGTCCCATGATGTTATTCAGTGTTTACAGTATTATGCTAAACACAATAAAAATATGTAAGAACTTTGAGAGACTACTTTTGACTCTGATAGATGATTTACTAAAGAGATGAATTGCTCATGTGGACATGACTAGTGTCACACGGCATCTTAAGTGGATACTTGCAACACTTGAGCTCACTACAATAGCAACAGAAGGTGCCTATGAAATTATTACAGCAGTACAGTATGTACTGCAGTTAGTTTTATGCAGTTATGATTTAATACTGCGTCTTTATATTTGTTTACATTTATCTTAATTGTAAATGGCACCATGCATGGTCTGTTAAGTGTATGTGTAAGTTTTGGTAAATCTAAACTTTTTATAATAGATTTGTGTGTATCTTATGGTAGTAAATGATAAAACAGACTAGCATCTACATATATTTTATGCATTTGTAGCATACCTTTTTCTTATTTTTCAAAATATTTCTTGCTATACAGTTTGTCTTCAAGTCTTTCAAATTGTTGTAAATCTCCAAAGAATTTTCCAATATGTTTATTGAAAAAAATCTGCATATATGTGGACCCATATGGTTCAAATCCGTGTTGTTCAAGGGTCAACTGTGTATATGCACATATGTATGTGTGTGTGTATGCATATGTGTATATATATTCCTTTCACTCTTAGTCTTTTGGTGTCTTTAGTTTTAAACTTTAGGCTTTAAATATGTTTATGTAGCATAGGTGTGGATTGTGTTTGATTCAATCTGAGAATCTCTGTTCTATTAATAAATGAGTTTAGTCCAAGTGTATTTATTTTCTTTAGTGATATATTTAGCCTTATTTCTACCATCTTAGTTTTTTTTTTAATTTACCATGACGTTTCTTTGTAGAATTTTATGCTATTAATTGCCTCCTCCTAAAACCTCTCCTCTCTTGCCTTCCACGGCATTTTGTTTTCATGCTTCCTCGCTGTCTCCTTTTACCTCTTGTCCTACTCCTTTGTGATTTCATCTTCACCCATAAATCTACCCATCCCTATAGGCTTCAGCCTTTACACTTGTTTTGCTATTCAAGATGTAGTCATCTTCACACATGATTTCATGCTAGATATCTGTTGGAGTTGACTCTAGCCCTGATTCTTAGGCATAGAGTAAAATTGACTCACTGGGGAGAGTCACACACTTTTACATTAATACTTGAGTTTAGTTTATTTAGATATAGAAAAGATTCATTTAAGGGAAGATGGCTGTTGTGACTAATTTACACATACATTCATCTTTCATTTTACGGCTACCATCCACCAAAGAATCTTTTAAAGGCTCTTAAAAAAAGGAAAGAGAGTAAAAAGCAATGAAATGTGGCTTGCTGGTAGCCACCACCTGCTTCTCCATGAATGTGTAGAACAACATGGTTTCTGGCTTCTGTGATTCATGTCTCTGGGGATGATCAGTAGAGCCAAATGACAAGGTGTGTTAAGACTCACAGTCCAGCAAGTTGCCTCTGGACTCTGTTGCTTTGTCCTGTTTTGTTCTAGCACCTTCAGAACTTTATACTACATTTACAGAATCCATGAGACTAGTTACATTTTGCACTAAGGTTTACCTCACTACCTCCAGACTTTTGTGTTCCCATTCAGATCGAGGTAGTCTAACCTTACCAGTCACCTACTCTACACAGCAGCCTGCTAAAATGTGGATAGTTTCATATATAATTTTTATAAAAGTGAAAGTACAGGCTTCCAAATAAGAACCTACTTAATGGTTATGTTTATCTATTTTAAAAACCAATAACAAAGTTTGCTTTTATTTTTTATACATTTTTTGAAAGAGAGGGCAAAAAGTTTATGATACTAGTTTGGGACTTTTCCATGAAAGCCCCCTATCTGCCTCCTAGGTACCAAATGAGCCCTGTGCAATTACAGATGCCCAATTGATAGGTCCTACTGCTCCTCTAATTCAACATGGTTACAACTTAAGCCAGTTTCTCCATTCAGTTGCCTTATTTCTCTTAAAGCACAAACTTTTGTCCTGTAATTTGGCCTCAAAATCTATAATTTCTTCTTCCTTGTGCATTGCATATCCAGCTAGTTGCTAAGTTCTCTAGATCAGAGATGTCCAATGGAAATAGAAGGCAAGCCACATATGCAATTCTAAAATTTTCTATCAGTCAATTTAAAAAGATAAAGAGAAACAAGAAATAAATTTTAAGATTTTAATTTTTTTATTTAATCAAGTATATCTAAAATATCATTTCCACATGTAATCAATATGAAAAATTTTAATTCAGTATGATATGTTATCTTATACTATGTGTTTGATATTCAATGAATATTTTATACTTACAGCAAATGAGCTACTTTTCAAATGCCCAGCATCCAAATGGGGGAAATGACTGCTGTCCTGGATGGCACAGCTCTAGATGCCACCTGAACAGTGGCTCATGTCTCTGATAATCCTTTTCCATACTTACTGCTCCATCTCTAGTTCAGGGGCTTGCTAACTAATCTCTTAATGGAACTATTGCAGTCATTTATGTACTCGTCCTGCCTCTAAATGACAACATAGCTCAGTCCAGTTTTTATTGATAATGGCAAATGATATACTAGGTCCTGAGGTTACCAAGATGAGTAAGACTAAACTCCTTCTCTCAGAAAGATTACAGTCTAGCAAGAGAGACACACATATATACCATGATATATTGTGATGAGTACTATAATTATGATATAAATAAAGCACAGTAGAAACACAGAGGAAAGAAATATTAGTTCTGACTGAGAAGATTAGAGAATGCCTCACAGAGAAGGTGGCATTTGAAATGGGCTTTGAATGATCAGTAGGAAGTTAGCAGATAGAACCAGGGAACTGAGATTGAAAGGCAGGAAGGGAAAAAAAGAATGAGCAAAATTCATCCCGTTTTTATTAGATTCTACATAATGGTGCTAAATTAAACTTTATGGAAAAACTCTCAATATGCTCCTCTGCTGCTTGAAACCTTCACTAGTTGACCCTTTCTTAATGAAAGTAGGTATATCGTTCTGTATCACTATTTTAAAATGTGGTTTTTAAAAATTATTCAGGTTTGGTGAGACTTACAGATTAAGAGACATTTGCCATCAAAAAGATAGATTGTTACTCACAGTTCCCAAGAGGAGGGGACACACCACGTGCATTGGTCAGGGATCCATCCAGAAGAATGTTTGCCAATCTGGGCATTGGAGTCCAGCTAAATTAATAGGTAAAATTAACCATCACAAGGCCAGGTGCAGTGGCTCACATCTGTAACCCTAGTGACTTGAAAGGCTGAGGCAAGAAGATCGCTTGAGGTCAGGAGTTTGATACCAGACTGGCC
Organism: Trachypithecus francoisi; assembly: GCF_009764315.1. Lineage (NCBI taxonomy): Eukaryota > Metazoa > Chordata > Mammalia > Primates > Cercopithecidae > Trachypithecus > Trachypithecus francoisi. The sequence continues at coordinate 36,374,111 of NW_022681457.1, read as the reverse complement.
AACATAGCAAGACCCCATCTCTAACACCTGTAATCCTAGCTACTCAGGAGGCTGAGGCAGGAGGTTGGCTTGGGCCCAGGAGTTTAAGACTGTAGTGATTGCACCACTATGATTGCACCACTGCACTCCAGCCCAGGCAACATAGCGAGACCCCATCTTCAATAATATTAATAATAACCCTTACACTACACCATGCAGAGCCACACAAGGAAGCACCAGAGTAGATTAGGAAGCAGAGGGAGTGGGGAAGGAAATGTGAGCAGGAACCCTTATTATGATTTCTGTGGGAAGGAATAGGTGAGGTAGATCCTGAAAAATCTAAAGCTCTGATGCCTCTGTAAGGACTGAGGTGTTTCTGGGCATGTTAGGAATAAGCATGAGGTAAGGTTTACACAGTAGTAAGAAAAATGGCCCAGAAGATAATGAAAAGAGAAACCACACTAAAAGCAAAGTGGGAGGTAAAACTAGCGAGAAAGAGAAGAGAAAGAGAAGAACATATGTAATGCAGTGCTGTGAGGTTTTCATACAACCAGCTGCTCCCTAAGTCTTTGGTATATGAACACTCTTCCTCTGGCTTGTGTCAGATTTTCTCTGTCTAAGGCCAACCAGCATCAACATGGGCATTGCCACTCTTTATGTTCAGGCTGGTTTTGTATCAATCTTTATCAAGGAATAGTCACCAAAGTTGGTGTTTGGTTTAACAAGACACTGTGAGTCAGTTTTCTTGTTCTGGTAACTATTGAGTTCCTATAAACGTACCAAGTTTCCTATTTAGGGTGGAATCCACCTACTGTAGCTTTATCAGAATATGGAAAGGACAGAATATGGAATGCCTAATTGTTCCATGTCTGTGTCCTGTTGGATCAATGTTAATTCGGTCCTTACTAAGCGTCAGCACTGGCAAGTTACTGGGGGCATGAAATCGGTAGGACGTCATCCTTATCTACTGAGAGAGAGATAATACAAGGAAATAGTTCCAATATCATGTGACTATACAATTATAGAGGCCTGGAGATTAAAAGTAATTGATAGTCTTTGGGCCACTACAATCTGTTCAGTTGCCAGACATTTAAATGTAGCATGAAAAATTGCAATCACTGGAAGATAGTAGGTGTTAGAAAATATAACACACGTTATGTTGTCTGGGGAACGTTGGAACTTATCCCATGGATAATGGGAATCACTGGAGGGCTTTAAGCAGGAGAGTCACATGATCTATTTAATAACAATAGATCCTTCTGATTTCCAACAGGAGGGAGATTTTGAGGGATATCAGACTAGAAGTGGGGAGACTAATTCATAGGGTGACCATACGTCTCAGTTTTCCTGGAAGAGTTCAAAATTCTGCCCTTTTCTCCCCATTTCCTAATTTTTAATAACACTTCTTTCACTGTGTGTCTAAGTTTGGATGATAAATTTCATGTTCACCCTACTTGGTGTCCAGAATTCACCAGGGCTTTGTGAAGCAGATGGAGAGGGGTTACTGCCCAACACTATGAACAAGAACAGGCCCTTTGACACCTATACTGTTTGCGTGGGCATAGATAAAAGAGATTTCAGTGAAAACTTAGTATATCAATTGAATGCTAAATGTTGCAAATATATAATGGCTGGTGGGTGAACCACTCAATGGACTTGCTGTTTGTTTATCAGCTCAGTTGTACTTGCCTGAGAAATCTGAAAAGAAATGAGAAGGAAAGTCATAAGCAACTGGTGAAGGAAGTCAGAAAGATGAGCTTTAGTTATGCAGGGGCATGAGGCCTTGCTCCTGTTCTTCAAACGAAACCGAATTTTCGTGAAAGGTTTTGATACTTGAGGATAGCAGAAAGGGCCAAGAAACCTTTTCAAGTTTCATCTGTCTCTGGTCATTATATCTTTGCAAGATGGTAAGTATAGAGGCAATTCAGTTAATTGAAAGAAACTACTGTTTGTTTCCTAGTGCATATATTGAATCACAAGCTGTCACTTGGGCCTTCTGTTAGAACTCAGAAAAATTTACTTGGTGGTAGTAATTAGGGGATACTTTTAAAAAAGAGAATGAAATAATGAGACCCAAGAGAAAAGAGATGTTACTATCATAAATAAGCTTTAGTGGAAAGAAATATGAGTAAGAGGAAATGAAAAGGATAAAGGTCTGCCTTTTCCTGTATTTTTCTCTTTAAAAGTTTTTCCTTTCAGTTTCTCATTTCCTACATAGGACACAGGTCTTTCCCTGACTCTAATCCCACTATTACATTGTATTTATATAGTGCTTGTCTCCTAAAAACTCACAGGGCTACTTCTAAATCCATGCTGCTTCAGAAAGTATTGCTTAACAAAAGGGGGATGCTTTTATTTAATCAGTCACTTCATTAAGGTGCTAGGCGCAGCTTGGAGCTGGATTGGCCTGAGGTCTGCTGATTGTGCAGTGGGCTGCACACAGGTTTGTCACAGTTCCACAGTTGCCCGGGCAAGAGGAAACATGGGATTATGATTGTCCAAGTAGGAGCCAGACCTGCCATCAGCCCTTTGCTTCAACTGTGATTCAGGGAGATGTTTCTAATCTGCAAGAAATTATCCAGTTTGCTGATTTACTTTCATGGCTCTTGATGCCCCTGTAATATGTCTGTTGATTATCTCTTTATTTGAAAGCTCTTCCTTCCAACAGGCAAGAAAATTTGCTTGAAAATTTTTGAATCTTGGACTTTCTCCCTCATTTATACTTTCAGACAGTTGCTAGCAGAATTTCATTCCATCAGATTTCTTTCCTCTGGTTTTTACTTCAGAGAAATAGAATGAAATGGAAAAAATATATATCTGAAGTGGAAGAGGATGAGTTTAGGGATGGAAATATTTTAGTAGTTCCTTCAAAAATGTTTGTTGCAACTTCGTTATTCTTTAGAAAATGTATGCTTCTCATGCATCTATAATTTGATGGAATCAACTCAAATTACTGCCTTGGATCCACTTAAAGTTGGTCTCTGCACATTTTTTGTCTAGCTTAAAATTGATTTTTAGAAAAGTGAAGTAGATGAGAAGGAAAGGCTGGCCTGTGTACAATTCTAGAGGGCTACAATTTTCTTACTAGGCCCCCTTAAAGTCTTTCAACCCTCTCAGCCTTTCTTATTTCTCTGCCTCTTCCTCCTTTCCTTTTTTCTGCTTCTCCTTCTTCCTCTTCCTCATAGAGGTTAGGCAAACAGTGTGCCCATTCACTATTATGAAAATATTTCAAACAATTAATTAGGAGTCAATGCCTAGGACATTGATTTTCTGGCATACACATTTGCTACATATTTTATAAATAATTTAAATTGAGCAATGCCACAGGATATCAAATAAGTTTATGCAGTAATTTTAGAGACTTTGTTGGGTGGATTGTTTTGATACTATAAACAATATTGATATTGGGTTTTCAATCAACTGAATGCCCTTGTGAAACTGGATAGTCCCAAGCACAAATTATTGATGACCCCTGATCTTCAGAATGACCGTAGAAGAAATCACACATGTGCCTCTCCCTCTCAGATGGAATAAGCCCAGGGAAGGATATGTTGTCAGTGCTCAGTTATAAAGATAAAGCAGCCAATTACAAAAACTATTGCTAAATCTCTAAGTCAGTACACATTGGAACAAAATAATGTTACTAATATTTATTTAGTTCATTTGTTTGGATTTTTATTGGAGAACCAGCTAAAAGAGCCAAAAGTTTCTTCTTGGTGTCTTTGAAATTTTTACTATATATAACAAACACAACCCCACACACCTCCCCACATACTTGCACTTAAAGTAAAAAATGACAAACTCTATCCAAATCGCCAGTATTTACATTAAAAATACAAAGCCAAAACGTATATGTTATAGTTATTTAGGAGGATTTATTTTGCAATGGGTTTGACTTTTTGTGCATTTGTAAATTGACACTTTATTTAGATTTTGTTGGTAGGTACTTAAAAATAACCTTCTTTATTCTTCGTATTACAATGTCAGGTAAGAACTCTGATTAGAAAGTAATTTGTTAATAAGCCTTATTTTTTTGTTTATTTCAGGATTCAAGAAGGATTCATAAAACATCCTTGCATAGTAATGCAGCTATTACAATGATCTATTTGGGGAAAAATGTGCACCTATCTTCTGATAATCCTGACTTCCGGGATGAAATTAAAATTTATCAACAGCACTGTGGTGGGGAAAACCTTTGTGTCTACAAGGGCAAACTACTTGAAAAAGGTACACATAAAATGTGAATGTTTTTTAATTGCTTGGAGTTGATGCTATAGATAAGCTGCTGTTGATATAATATCAAAATGACTTCAATCACTTTATGAAATTATGCATATCCAGGGACTTATAAACCAGCTGCCTAAAAGTAAATCTAGATTTACTGCTCTATGATTGAAATTAAAGCAGCAATTACTCTCGCAGATTGTGGAAGAAAGGATTTGAAGTGATTTAACCTGGTAACAGATTAATTTTGGGATGGAGATATATGATCATTAAAATGTTGCACGAATAAGCTGTCCCCCAAATTACAAGTTAACTATTTGGCTTGCCATAGTGAATTATACCATACATTATTCTAAGAGAAAAATACCAGATTGGCAATTTGTTCTTTAGAAGTATGTTGAGATAAAATCACAAATCCAATAAACTGCAGGGTGAGTCACACCTAAATAACTTGGTGGAGAATTTGGCTAAATAGCTTTTCAGTACATTTTTGCTTTCATTTGATCATAAATCCACATTTGTCAGCATAGGATAATTTTTATATGCAACATAAGTTTTCACAAATTATACTGTAATGCTTTTTCTTCAATATTTAGTTCAAGGGAGCAGCCGTGAAAAGAAATAGTGTTTACAGGGTTATATTGTTACTTCCTTGCTTAAGAAACTGGGTCCAAAAAGTAATAGCATTTTTACCAATTAAAAGAAATATTTATATTTGGATAATCTTGGTAGGAGTTAAGGGGAGAATTGGGGGCAAACATGGAATTTTTACTTTTAATTTTTCTAATTTCCCTCATTAATTGAAGACAGTAACTATTACTTAACATAAAATTCATGTCCTTAAAGAGAGACTATAAATTCATATTGAGGAATTACATATGGAAAACTTTCCATCACAAAAATGGTAAACACTTAAATGATAGTTTTAACTTAAAGTGAAACATAATATGATGCTCAATGATGTTAGAAACAGTTTTTTTTCCATTTTAATTTTATATATTTGGTAGGAATGCAATTTACCTTGTTTATTTTGCTGTAGCATTCCAGAGTTCATTCCTTTCATTTTGTAGATGAGGAAAATGAGATGATTCCAGAGGTGGAGTGGCTCCCCAAGGTAACACCCTGACCAGAGTTGAGAGCAAATCCCGAGCCCCTGGCTAGGTGCAAGGCCCTTGATCAGTTCCAGGCAGCCCCAGTGAGCTATTCTGAGTAGCATGGAGTTTCCTACACTTTCATGATATGAGTGGTATGAAATCCCTAATGATAGTAGCATAGATACATACACATTTTTTTTCAAAGTATAACTTTCAGCTGTTAATTTAGGAGAATGCTGAAATTAGCTGTAAAGTCGGAATTAACATGATGAAAAACTGTCCTGGACTTTATATCACACTTTATTCAACCAAATGCATATATAACATCTATTTGCTGGAAAATGTGGTAGATACAAATTAAAAAAGAATGCGGCTTAGCTAAACGATTCTCTGGTAGATGATGTACACTCTGTGATGAGAGTGAAAAACCAAAGGTTATGGGAGAAAGGGTGTTACTTCGCTCAGTGTTATTTTGCATACATATTGATGCTGGGACATTTTGTTATGGCATTGGACAGTCTTGAATAATAGGATGGAATGGGGACTTAAATAATTGAATCCTGTCCATGCAATAATTTTGTCTCAGCTTGCCCTTGATTGCCAGGAAAGTAATTGTTCAAAATTGAAAAGTTGGGTGGCTCAGAGTTGACTTGTGGTTCAGCAATCTTAGCAATTTAGCTGGACTGAAAAGAATCTGGCCTTTCTACAAATCAAAGCTGTGCATGATTCAGTAAAATGTGAATAGGGTTTTAAAAGATTTCTGTTAACAAAAGTTAGAGAGGGAGCATTTAACATTGTGCTTGGAACAGTAAACTCATTAAAATTTGACTTTTGTTAATTCATCTTGCCTTTTTATTTGAAGTATCAATAAAATTAATTATTTAGAAATGTGGCAAGTGCGTCCTTTATTCCCAAGTAATTCATGATGTCTTGAGATTTGATTTTAGACTTCAATCCACAAGCTGATTGTTTATTATATACACCTATGAAGTTACTGAGTATTTTCTGCTACTTGTAGAGTACAGTTTCTTCACAGGCATTTTTATTTGCCATGTTTATCTTTTCAGACAACACAAACCATGGCTTCTTGGGTTCATTTTAAGTGCGAAAAAAAAACTAACATATTTTTTTTTTCTGGCTTTCTTGGAATCCCTTCTTTTTCTGCCCCATTTTCTTGTATTTCCATAAATGGATCCTGTTGCATCTATCTGTGCATTCCTCATTATGCTCTGGCAAATACAGCTGCTTCACTATCCCATCCACACTTTTATTTTGCCTTTGCTTGTGCTATTTCCTTTGTCTATAATACTTTCTCTTTTCTCCTTTTCAAATTCAAATCTTACCCATCTTTTAGGACTCAGATTAAGGCTATGCAGCTTTCTCACTGACTTCTCTGTTTTATCCCAATAGCTTTCAGTCAGCACTCAAAACTGAAGCAGTTCATTGTGCTTTGACTTACATTAACTGTTTTTAATTTTTTCTTTTTTGAGAGACAGTGTCTCCCTCTTTCTCACCCAGACTAGAGTGCAGTGGCACAATCATAGCTCACTATAGCCTTGAACTCCTGGGGTAAAGTGATCTTCCTATATCAGCCATGTCCAGCTAATTTTTAAATTTTTTTTTTATAGAGATAGGGTCTTGCTATGTTGCCCAGTCTGGTCTCAAACTCCCGGACTCCAGCAATCCCCCTGCCTTAGCCTCACAAAGCATTGGGATTACAGGCTTTGGCCACCACACTCAGCCCTGTTTCTTATTTTTCTTTTATTCATTGACTTTTTCTTTCAGTTTTAAAGAATAGCTTTATTGAAGTGTAAATTAAATACCATAAAATGTATTCATTATAAGTGTATAATTCAATTTCTTTTTGGAATTATACAGAGTTGTGCAGCCATTATCACAAACCAGGTGTGGGACATCTCCAGCACTTCAGGACGTTCCCTTGTTCTCTTTGACAGTTGGTCCCTGTCTCAGAGCCAGCCACAGGAAGACACTGATCTGCTTTCTGACTGCACAGATTTTCTTTTCTGGACATTTCCTATAAACACAATCATACCATGGGTAGTATTTTGTCTTTTTGCTCTCACTTAGCATAATGCTTTTGAGAGTCATGCATATTTGTAGTATCAGTAGTGGCTCTCTCTTTGTATTGCTGAGTATATTCCATTACATGGATATACCATATTTTAAAAAATTTATTCCCCAGTTAGAGGACATTTGTACTGATACTAGTTTGGGACTATGAAAATAAACACACAAGTTTTTGTGTAGATACATGTTGCTCTTGATTAGATTCCTGGCTGTGGTTTTGATTGCTTTTATTTCTAAGTGTAGGTCACATTTTCCCGTTTTCAAAAACATGTCTTTGGATTGCTTGTTAAAAATTCCATATTTAGGTGGTATATATATTTTTTAATTTTTGTATTATTTTTATTTTATTTATTTATTTTCTTAATTTTTTATTATACTTTAAGTTCTAGGGTACATGTGCACAATGTGCAGGTTTGCCACATATGTATACGTGTGCCATGCTGCTGTGCTGCACCCATCAACTCGTCATTTACATTAGGTATATCTCCTAATGCTATTCCTCCCTCCTCCGCCCTCCCCACGATAGGCCCTGGTGTGTGATGTTCCCCTTCCTGTGTCCAAGTGATCTCATTGTTCAGTTCCCACCTATGAGTGAGAACATGCAGTGTTTGGTTTTCTGTTCTTGCGATAGTTTGCTGAGAATGATGGTTTCCAGCTGCATCCATGTCCCTACAAAGGACACAAACTCATCCTTTTTTATGGCTGCATAGTATTCCATGGTATATATGTGCCACATTTTCTTAATCCAGTCTGTCACTGATGGACATTTGGGTTGATTCCAAGTCTTTGCTATTGTGAATAGTGCCGCAATAAACATACGTGTGCATGTGTCTTTATAGCAGCATGATTTATAATCCTTTGGGTATATCCCCAGTAACGGGATGGCTGGGTCAAATGGTATTTCTAGTTCTAGATACTTGAGGAATTGCCACACTGTTTTCCACAGTGGTTGAACTAGTTTACAGTCCCACCAACAGTGTAAAAGTGTTCCTATTTCTTCACATCCTCTCCAGCACCTGTTGTTTCCTGAATTTTTAATGATTGCCATTCTAACTGGTGTGAGATGGTATCTCATTGTGGTTTTGATTTGCATTTCTCTGATGACTAGTGATGATGAGCATGTTTTCATGTGTCTGTTGGCTGCATAGATGTCTTCTTTTGAGAAGTGTCTGTTCCTATTCTTTGCCCACTTTTTGATGGGGTTGATTTAAATGCTTTGTAGATTCTGGATGTTAGCCCTTTATCAGATGGGTAGATTGCAAAAATTTTCTCCCATTCTGTAGGTTGCCTGTTCACTCTGATGGCAGTTTCTTTTGCTGCGCAGAAGCTCTTTAGTTTAATTAGATCCGATTTGTCAATTCTGGCTTTTGTTGCCATTGCTTTTGGTGTTTTAGTCATGAAGTCCTTGCCCATACCTATGTCCTGAATGGTATTGCCTAGGTTTTCTTCTAGAGTTTTTATGATTTTAGGTCTAACATTTAAGTCTTTAATTCATCTTGAAATAACTTTTGCATAAGATGTAAGGAAGGGATCCAGTTTCAGCTTTCTACATATGGCTAGCCAGTTTTCCCAGCACCATTTATTAAATAGGGAATCCTTTTCCCATTTGTTGTTTTTGTTAGGTTTGTCAAAAATCAGATGGTTGTAGATGTGTGGTATTGTTTCTGAGGGCTCTGTTCTGTTCCATTGGTCTATATCTCTGTTTTGGTACCAGTACTATGCTGTTTTGGTTATTGTAGCCTTGTAGTATAGTTTGAAGTCAGGTAGCATGATGCCTCCAGCTTTGTTCTTTTGGCTTAGGATTGTCTTGGCAATGTGGGCTCTTTTTTGGTTCCATATGAACTTTAAAGTAGATTTTTCTAAATCTGTGAAGAAAGTCACTGGTAGCTTAATGAGGATGGCACTGAATCTATAAATTACCTTGGGCAGTATGGCCATTTTCACGATATTGATTCTTCCTATCCATGAGCATGGTATGTTCTTCCATTTGTTTGTATCCTCTTTTATTTCGTTGAGCAGTGATTTGTAGCTCTCCTTGAAGAGGTCCTTCACATACCTTGTAAGTTGGATTCCTAGGTATTTTATTCTCTTTGAAGCTATTGTGAATGGAATTTCACTCATGATTTGGCTGTCTGTCTGTTATTGGTATATAAAAATGTTTATGATTTTTGCACATTGATTTTGTATCCTAAGACTTTGTTGAAGTTGCTTATCAGCTTAAGGAGATTTTGGGCTGAGACGATGGGATTTTCTAAATATACAGTCATGTCATCTGCAAACAAGGACAATTTGACTTCCTCTTTTCCTAGTTGAATACCCTTTATTTCTTTCTCCTGCCTGATTGCCCTGGCCAGAACTTCCAACACTATATTGAATAGGAGTGGTGAGAGAGGGCATCCCTATCCTGTGTCAGTTTTCAGAGGGCATGCTTCCACTTTTTGCCCACACTTTTGGTATTTTAGACATGAAGTCCTTGCCCTTGCCTGTGTCCTGAATGGTATTGCCTATGTTTTCTTCTAGGGTTTTTATGGTTTTAGGTCTAACATTTTAGGCAGTATATTAAAGCTCCTGTGAATTCTGGATTCTGACTTTTCCTCTCAGAGGTTATTATTCTTTCTGTTTTTTCCTTCTTTTTTTTGTTCAATTTTTGTTTTTATTTTTATTTTTTGGTTTTGTTGTGTTTTTTTTTTTAGCAAGTTACCAAAATTAAATCAGTGAAATTTTGCCTTTGTCATTCTGGTGCAGAGCCAGCCATGTTTTGCTCAGATTAAAAAATATTATATTGCTATTTTTTAGTCTGGACTCTTGGGGTAGTCTCTGTGTTTTATAGCTCAGGGCTAAAGTCTCCAAAAGTATATCTGAAAACATCAAGAATTCATTGTCTCATGGGTTTCTAGGCCAAAAGTCAAAAATGAAGGTGTTGGCAGGGATACACTCCTTGAAAAACCCCAAGGAAGCATTCTTCTTAACTCTGTCAACTGGCTTTCCTCACCCTGTGGTTCCAACACTTCAATCTTTGCCTCTGTGTTCACATGGTATTCTTGTATGTCTGTGTGTGTCCTCACCTTTTTTTATAAGGACATCAATCATTGAATTAAGGGCCAAAGTTAAATCCAGGATGATCTCATCTCGATCCTTCACTAATTATATCTTTAAAGACCCTGTGTCCAAACAAGGTCACATTCTGAGGTTCTGGGTGGTCATGAATTTTTGGAGCACACAATTCAGCTGACTATAGTGGGTTCAGGGGTACATCTAAACTTTGGGCAATTTTCAAGTCTGTTCCAACTTTTATTTTCCACCAGGTTCTCTTGTGTTTCTTCTATGCCTAAGGGAAAGCTACTGGTATACTAGAAATATATGAAAAGGTTGAGCCCTCTCTGATCCATGCCACTTCCAGTTAGCCAGGGATATATAGGGAGCGTATCAAATGCTTCTATGACTGCCTTATTGCTTCTGTCTTCCTTTTATATTTTGACTTGTCCACTGGCCTGTTGCTTGCCCTTGGTAGAACTATAGTCATGGCTGGGTTTAAGTGGCTCATGCCTGTAACCCCAGCACTTTGGGAGGCCAAGGCAGGCAGACCACCTAAGGTCAGACGTTTGAGACCAGTCTGGCCAGCATGGCAAAACCCTGTCTCTACTAAAAATACAAAATATATATATATAGCTGGGCATGGTGGTATGCACCTATAATCCCAGCTACTCAGGAGGCTGAGGCACGAGAATAGCTTGAACCCAGGAGGCAGAGGTTGCAGTGAGCTGAGATTGTGTCACTGCACTACTCCAGCCTGGGCAACAGAACAAGAATTCTTCTCAAGAAAACAAAAAACCAAACCAAACCAAACAACAAACCAAAGAAACAAACAAAAAAACCCCAAAACTACAGTCACAGGCCCATGGGACCTCTGAACTTCTCTATTAGCTTGCCTCTGAGATTCCTGCTTATTCCTGGTCATGCCATGGGCCAAGGGCTTTTCTTGCTCTCCAATCAAGTCAGCCCCCACTGACAGGGAAGCGGCTGGTTATTTGTGGCCTGGCCTACCCTACTAGAACTGCTGTGATAAGGTAGTAGTTAGATGTTGGGGATGAGAGTAGCCCAGGAAAAAATGCATGGATTCCCATTACCTAAATTTCAGTAATTTTTCATAAATGCATGCTTCTCACTTTGTTTTAAGCCTTTGGTTCATCTTCATAGATAAAATTTTAAGGAAAAGAGGATTTGGTGACTGCAATCCAGATTTAATTGTTTATTGATATCTTTTTCAGTGAGGAGACCACATTTGATATTTTTCTCTATTTTTGTTTCTCTTTAGTACCTAAAACAGAGCTACCAACTGTCAGTGAACAATAAATAATCAACTGTACAAATATTATAATTATAATCATATATAATGCTTTCTACTATTTTGCATTCTAAAATCTTTAAGATTGTGTGGTGGATAGATGAGTGCATTCTACCCACCCCCATCTCTATTTTATGGGTAAGAATTCTGAAAGGCAACAAAGTTAAATGACCCACCAAGATATGCTAACCTGTGCCATGGACCAAAACCTTCTAATTTCTAGATTATATTCTTTCCACTGCTCCATGAAGAAATCATCAAGTCAGGATGGGGAGGTGTCACTGTATTTAAAATACAAAAATAAGTAACAAAGGAGTAAAGGCAAAGGGTGTCAATTCTTGTTCTAGAGGTCTGAAAAACAATGAAAAAACAAAATGGAGTAGTATCTGGGTATGCTCTCCTGCTACATGAGTATCAGATGGAAGGGCAGTCACTTTTAGGGGCTGATTTCCTGAGCCCATTCTCAACATTTCCTTAACTGCACTCTCTTCCTGAACTGGGAACTCAGGATGTTGTGGGGTATGACACTGCAGCAGAATGGTTTGTATTACATGAGTGTAGAATCAAGCTTCTATAACAAAAACAATCAAACTCACTTTCAACACCTGAGGAATCCATTCATCATTAAGACAGAAGGATTTTTAAAGATATTATATCCTAGTTTTCCCAGACTCTAAACTTTTTCAACTTTCTCTTTCCAAGTTTGTTTAATTTTACATCAGAAATACTAAGGTATAAATGACTGAATTACCTTTTTAATATGTCTGTTCTTTAGAATGAGTTGCATCTAATGTAAAGTTTTTTTTTTTTAAGGGAAAAATGTGGTATACACAGTGGTTCTAAGTAACTTAAAAATAGATTAAAATAATAATTCACTCATTATTTTGGGGGAGCCTTCTATGCCATTGTCCTGGGACTTGGAGAAAAAAGATGCATCAACTTCAGCTCTTATGGATTTCACAAACACGTAAAGCAGCAAACATCTAGATTAGGGTTCTTGGAAGCCAGTCCCTAGACCAATAGCATCAGCATCACCTGGAAACTTGTTAGAAATGCAAATTTTTGGTTCTTACCACAGACTTGATGTATCAGGCACAGAGGTAAAGCCCACCAATCTGTATTTCAATAAGCCCTCTAGGTGATGCTGATACACCATTAACGTTTGAAAACCGCTGGTATAGCTACATCCTAATCTATTGTAGTAAGTGCAACAATAGGAAATGTGTACATAGTAGAGAGGTGAAAATTGTTGACTTTATTATTGGCAGATGTGGAAGGGTCCAGAGAGGCTCTTTTCTCTTTTTCTTTTTTAGGAAGTGACATAAGAAATATTCATGAGGCACAGGATTTTGAGTCACTCTGTAGAGAATAAGGTTTCCCAGACTTAGGGTTTAGGATATCTGTGGGGATAACGGGGCAGGGCGGGGGCTTTGCAAAGAGCATTATAAAGACTTGGAATGATTAAAAACTATTAACTGTAGGCAGTAGTTCTAAATTTATTGGTGGAACTTTTGGGTAGGTGGGGAAAACAAAGTGTTGTCAAATCCAAACAGATTTAAGTACAGCTTGGAGATGAAATAACTGCTTTATTCATGTTTGTATTCAAATATTTAAAGTCACAGCTAAAAATAAAAGCATTTTAAAATGCATTAATGAGCTCACAGTAGGCTTATCTTATTAACTGCTTTATTAATAAATGGCATAGCAAGATAGAGGCATGGAATCTACAGAGATGTTTGGATTCAAACTCTAACTCTCCAACTCGCTGTAAGATCTTGAGTAAGTTATTGAACTCTTCTAAGCCTTAATTTCTTGACCTAGAATCTAGTGATAGGAAAATTCCTACTTCAAGTGATTGAAAAATAACAAGATAATAAGGCATAACGCCTGGCCATATTATGTGTGCATATAACTTTAGGTATTATTATTTTATTACAAATCAAAGAGTTTTTTTAAAAAACTTGGAGTACTTATTACAAATAAAAGTAATCAAATGCAATTTTATCGTTAAAAATTGCCCTCAAATTAAAAGATGATCTAGATCAAGCTTGTCCAATCCATGGCCTATGGGCCGCAAGATGGCTTTGAATGTGACCCTACACAAATTCGAAAACTTTCTCAAAACTTTATGAGATTTATGCAAGAACTTTTTTTTTTTTTTTTTTTGCTCATCAGCTATTGTTTGTGTTAGTGTATTTTATATGTGGCCCAAGACAATTCTTCTTCTTCCAATGTGGACCAGGGAAGCCAAAAGATTAGACACCCTGATCTAGATCATAATATTGTATTTATCTAATAGAAAAACATGATTTAACCGGTATTAGTCCAAAGTCAGCCGCTTTAACTAATGTATTTCTATTTTAATTACAGAGACCTTTCAGTTTATTTCCAAAAGGCATCATGGTTTCCCCTTCAGTCTCACCTTCTTCCTGAATGGGATACAGGTGAACAGGTTAAGCTCCTGTTGTGAATACAAGCATCGAAAAGGTTCCAGGCTTGGAGGCAAACGAGGCTACTTTGGGTTTGTGTGTGTTGAAAGATCATCTCCTTGCTACAAGTATGGAAACAAATGTCCTTTGGTAGAGGGCAAGTTTTGCTACATTTTTCTTTGAATGCTTTTACTAATGCATTTCTCTTCACAATTGTTAAAAAAAATTCAGTATAGATGAGCCTGAAATATCTAAGTTCAGGGTTATTTATTGTAACATGGTGTGCTGAATTTGAAATTTTAAGATGGAAATCAGACTTACAGAGGTGTTATATGATGAAGATAAAAGCTAGTGCATTTTAAATTATTTCACTTTCTATCTCTCCTTTCTTCTCACTTTAAGAACTGTTTCTGAAGGGAAGGAGAGAGATTTTTTGTTCGCTTGTTGTGTTTGTTTGTTTGTCTGTTTTTCCTCATTCATCTTAGTAACTGGTTTTAGGCTGAGCCTTAAAGTGTGTGCCAAGCATCTGACTTACATGACTGGACATTTTCAGTTATGCCTATTAGAGGTTAGGTTTGCCTGCATTACTGTCTGACCCAGTTTTCATTATCTCCTTTAGTTTCAATCTTGGGCCTAACAAAATGCATGATAAAAGGTCAGTTTTGACTGTTATCAGCTTTCATATTGAACATTCTGTTTGAAATCAGGAGTGTTGCTTGTGGGCTTTTATATTTTCTAAAAGTATTGGCTAGATGCCAAGCTAGAACACAAGAGTGAATCAACTAAAGTACTTGTCTCCATGGAACTTATTCTAATGGAGGAAAAGCTAATAACATACCAATAAAGAAATTAATATATGTGAGATGGTCAGCATGATGAACACAAAACAGGGTAAGGGAGATATATGGAGTGAAGGGAGACAAGAGTCATGAGGAGTGTGTTATTTTATGTAGGATGGTTAGGAAGGGCCTCTCTGATGAGATGTCTTTTGAGCAGAAACCATAAAAAAAAAAGAAGTTGCTTTCTTGAAATAGCTTTTGAGATAGAGGAAATGCATATACAGAAGGCATGAAGCAGGCACATGTTTGGTGTGTCTAAGGTAGCTTGGCCAGAGTGAAAGGAATAGAACCATGAAACTGGAGATGAGGTCAGAGAGACCATGAGGGCAAGCCACGTAGAGTCCTAGAGTCGTTGCAAGGACTTTAACTTTTATCTGAGAAGGATGGGAATCTTCTAAGGTGTGTTTTGAGCAATGACTTATCATGATCTAATAGTAACTCTTATGGGAAAAATAAACAAGGGAGTGTGGGGAAAATAGCAGAAACTGCTTTAATCCAGAGAAGAGATAATGGTGGAATGAGTTAGAAGTAATTTTAAAGGTAGAGCTTACTGATGAATTGGATGCAGGAAATGAGATAAAGAGCAGAGTCAAAGATGTTTCCATTTTTTTTTATCTTGAATAACTGGAAAGAAGTCCAGTTAACATGTATGTAAGATGAGACTGTGGAAGAAGCAGGATTTTGGGGTGGAATGAAGCAGTTTTGGTTGAGGACACATTGAGTCTGAGACATGTATGAGATAAGCAAGTAGAGATGCTGAGTAGGCAGTTGAATATACGAATCCGGGGTGAGGTGAGAGGTCCAGGCTGGAGATGCAAATCTGAGACTGGTTTTTATACAGATGACATTTATAAGATTGCTTAAGAATTGAACATAGAGAAGATGTCTGAGTAATGAGTGTCACTCTATTTAAAAGATGAGGGAGATAAAGAGGAACTGGCCTAAGAAGGAAAGGCAGTGAGTAGAAAGAGAACCTAGAGAGAGTAGTATCTTGGAAATAAAGAAAATGGTTAAAGAATAAGGGCATGATTAATGGAGTTGAATGTGTGGATAGGTAAAGTAAAATGAAGACTCAGGATTGGACATTGATTTGGTAGTGTGTTGGCTACTGGTGATCATGGCACAAGTTACAGTGCAGCAATTGGGGTGTGAGCTTTCTTGGAGTAGGTTTAAAAAATAGTTGGAGAAGAACTAAGGCCAGAGACTACAGAGAAGTTTTAAAAATAATTTTGCTATAAAGAATGGTAATTAGGTGGTAGCCAGGAGGAAGAACGTAGGGCTTCAAGGAAGGCTCTTTATTTTTTAAGATGGGAGATACTATAATATGTTTATATGCTGATACAAAGGATTATTGAATACCTTAGAGAAGAAGAAACATGACGTATGACATAAAGGATGGAGATTTCTGGAGCTAAATACTTGGGTAGACTGGAGAAGATGAGATGTAGGGCTCAAGTAGGGGTATAAGCCTTAAGAAGAGGAGAAACATTCTTGTATGGTAACAGGAGGAAAGAAAGAGGGCATACAAGATAGAGACATAAGTTGCTATTAATAGATGTGCTGGGAACAACTGGAAGCTCTCTGCTGTTTCTATTTCTTAAACAATACATAAATTTATTAGCTGAGGATAAGGCTGAGAGAAGAGGGGTTGGGTGTTTCCAGAGAGATAAGAGCGTGAAAGAATCATCCAGAGAATGGAAGATTGAATGGCCTAGGGCAAGATAGTATCAGTGCCCATCTGTACTTAGGGACCACATGAACTGCCTTCCCATTCCAACTCAGATATGCTGTCTCCTTATTTGGGGGCAGGTCATTTCACACAGTTCTGTTTAATTCCCAGGAAAGCTAATAAATATCTACAATCATCCATGTGCAAATATATTACATTCTTTTGGAGTTGTTGTATAAATCCAAGCTGTAAATTATTAACCCTGAGCACTTTCTATGGAAGTTCAGTACCAAAATCTGACTGACAGCATTTACTCTCATTCCACACTCACTAGCCTCTGTATAATTCTTTCTATGATTTTAACACTTGGTCCCCTCTAGATTCTTTCTTCAACCTTTTCAAATAATAACATCAAAATGGTTGCAATATTAAAGAATAAGGCCTTTGACTCTCAACCGAAATGCATGGTTCTTACAGAAGAATCGTTTTCAATTTTTTTGTTAACTTCATAACCATTTTTCCAATGAAATCTGTGAATGCCCAAAATGGAACAGTACATTGCCATTGGCTGTCTCCCTGTTGCAGGTCAGGTAAAAGTTGAGTCAGACTGGTTTAAATGGGACAGGGTTAGGTGAGTGAGTGTTAGAGCCTTGCTTGTTTGTCCTCTTCCTCACTTGAGACTTTTCTGGTTATTCTAGAGACCATGACACTGCAGAACTCCATGGAGAGTTGAGAACTACCCCAAAGGAGACTGATAGCACTTACTATCTTCTGTAACTTTGGTTTTTTTTTTGTCACACCCATAATGATACTTTTAGTTATATTAAGCAATGCACACTAGTTCCTCCAATACATTCAAAATGAAATTAATTTTAATTTATTTTAAAAATGCCAGTCCCTGAAACATTTATGATGAGAAAAAGGAGGACATGGTACACTAAAATAACAGAAAATTATATTTCTAAAATGATTAGGAATTACCTGTTTAAGGTCCTCAGAAAACAAGAAAAGCTGAGCAGTGATCACTTCCAAAGTGTAAGGTTCCACAACTGTCCTCATCTCTCAATTATAGGAACTGTTTGAAGAGGCATAGTAATTTTCCATTGCTAGCATGAAACATGGGAAGAAATGCCTAACCATGTAGAATGCAGACGGCTTTGAGCTTTAGTAATCATAATCAACACCTCAAATTATATTCAGAAGTCAAATAGGTAGTCAGTGACGAGGAGAGCAGATGTTGCTCACTTTGTTTGTCCAATTCCCTTCAGCAGATGGGCAATAAAAAGTCTGTGCATGCAGTAGGGAGGCATCAAAGCCTTTACGCAGCCACAACATAAACTAAAAGTAACAGCATATCAGAGGCTCCAAATCAATGGATTTGGTGTTGCAATTGATAAGGGAAGAACAGCTTGAACAGAAGGCAATGCTAGTAATCATATTCTGTGAAGATTCATGACACCTTTATTCCAAGGAAAGCAATGTGCTAAGCACATCATCATTATAGTCAAGAAATATTTATCGTGCTTAATATGGGTGAGATAAGTATAATCTTGTTATCTCATTTTTTACAGCCTGATAGTTACTTTGAGTGCAAATCCTTTTAGCTTTATTTTATGGGGAGATATTGAAAAGTTAAGTGATATAACTCAGTTCTCATATTTGCTTGTTGGAAAAATGTATTAAGATCAATTCCTTTGCTAATTCTATACTGCAGATGGCTGAAATTTAGTGAAATCTTCAGTTTCAGAAATTGCCATTGGATTTGTTCGGGTTGAGGCATTTTTCAGATTTTACGTATTATTCCTATTCTTCTGGGACTGGCAAGTCTTGACTGCTTGCTGATCCCTTTCACCTATCCACTATAAATTCAGTTCTCTGATAGTTGTGTCACATGGAGAGAGGCGGATGTGAGTAGTTCTAGAGAAAGAAAATGAAGAGACTGATAACTACTAGATACTTTTTTCAGATCATGAATTTTATCCAGGTCTTGCCAGAAACTTCTCCAGATTGTATTAGTGTCAGCTGAGAGAGTGTGACATTTGTCTGTGTAACTAGTTATCTCTCCTAGTTATATCATAACTAGGAACTGGAGGCCTATACCTGTAATAGACCAATATGGTTGTGCTTCAGTACGATGTGATGGAGCCTAGCAGTCTTGAGCTAGAATCCAGCTCCATCACCCACGTACTGGGTGACCTTGAACTGCTAGAGCCTTTTAAGCCTCAGTTTTCTCATTTGTAAAGTGGTGATGATCGTTCTTAATTTATTGGTCTATGAGGTAATGAATTCCTTAAGATAATGGATATAGAGTACCCAGAAAAGAGCTTGGCCCAGCGAGTGCTCAATAATCTTACCATTATCATAATCATCATTTTTATTAATGTATATATTATTATCATTGGAATTCTTATTTTAATATCAACTTAGATATAAAAAAGCTTTAGAAGACAATTTATTCACATTACTTTTGTTATAATGGACTTGAAAGTTTGAATGTCATAATGCATTCAGATTATCTGCATGGTTCACCAGATTTGACTTGGAATGACTTCATAACCTCTATAAATTATTGCCATTTTTGAGGAATAAGAACTTATTACCAGTAAAAATCACCAGAAGACTGTAGTAAAGACTCCAAAAGGCCATTCTAAAAGCAATAATGATAGTTCTATGAAAATAAGTGTACAAACTCCTGAGTTATTTACCTAAAAGATGCAACAATATTTGATTGTATATATTACTTTAAAAAATCAATCATATTTATTTAGAGCCAATCTTGTAAGTCCTTTGTTACTGTTGTTGTGTTGTTAAAATATGTTATCAGACTGAATGGCATCTTGCTTCTTCTGACCATTTTTATATCAGCTTCTCTATGTTTATAAATCTGCATGTTCTATTATCACACAATTCTCATTTAAAGACTTGAAATATATTTTTATGTATGTAAAATTATATACCCATCTATATTTCTGTATCTATGATACATGTTATTGTTTAGGACCAAAAATATTCTTGAAGGCACAGATTTTAGTTTGAAACTATAGTTCTTGGTTGATGTTTTATTTTATTTTGTTTATTATTTTGGATAATATTATTAAGAATTTGTTGTGTTTGTTTACAATAGTTTAGTATCAAAAAAGAATAGTTTATTTTTAATTAGTTTTTTAATTGTTTTTATTAGTGTATACTATAATCAAAATATTTTTGTATCTTTTTTACTAGTATAAGAGATAAGTTGCTTTCAAAAGTTTTGAGGTTCCATTGTGCTGTCTATAAGAGTTAACAAACACTTCCTGTTTGTTAATATTTTTCATAGGTGCATTATTGCAATGGGCCTTGACAAAAAAACATCTTTGCCAAAATCTAGGAAAGAAAAGAGCACTGAGAAAGGAGAGGAACTGAAGAAGGCTGAGGGGAAAGTGAGGCAAGAGAGGGAGTATGTGATACCAAAAAGAAATGAGATCAAGAAGAACCAAACCTCTGTCTCAGCCAAATTTTCAGCTCAAGAAATAAAAACAGGGCTCAAAGAAGTTATAACTGCTGTGGAGGAAATGACAAGTAAAGGAAAACCAGGACAAGATGTCTGGGAAGATGACCAGGAAAATACTTTAAAATATGGTAATCAACAACACAAGTTTCTTTTCTTGTTGCTGCGGCTGTTTCATTTGTCTTTGAAGTGTGATTATCAAAATTTTCAAAAATACCCATTAAATGTTACCCAGCTGTGGACTTTAGGCAGCTCTGTTACTGTGGGGCGTCCCTGACCTCCTTCCTCTGCTATTTTGTATGGAGTCCTTTGTCACCTACCTTAGAGGTGGGCAGACCTAATCCCCGAAAGGTTAAAGGTTCTTGCTGCAGAGATGAGGAGGGAGAATAGAGTATATGTCAATATGAGTTAGAGACTCTATTGACTCTATTGACTTCTGCATTTTGACCAAATAGAATTTTACCTATTTTAAAAGTTTTTGCAAGTACTGTTTTTCATGAAATTGATGAATTGCTTTGACACCAGGTAGGTACAACCTATATAATTATACGGTGATAGAGTATTCCATAACTAAAAACAGTTGGCTATAGGCTTAGGGTTGTAGAACCTATCTGTCTACTGTTTTTCGCTTTCTTCTTTATTCTCTGTTCTCTCCTTCTTCCTCTCTCCTGCCTTCCCCTGCTTCTCTGTCTCCCTCTCTCCATACACATACACCCACCCCACCCCCACACACATGCATACATGCACATTCATATATATACATACACGCATACATATGCAGGCATGTCTCATTTTATTGTGCTCACTTTATTGCACAGGCTTTGCAAATATAGCACTTTTTATAAATTAAAAGTTTGTGGCAACCCTGCATCAAAGTTTATCAGCATCATTTTTCCAACAGCATGTGCTCACCTCATCTCTGTGTCACATTTTGTCAATATTTCTAACTTTTTCATTATTTTGATATCTGTCATGGTGATCTGTGGTCAGCGATCTGTGTTGTTACCATTGCAATTGTTTTGGGATGCCATGAGCTGTACCCTGTAAGAACGTCAACTTAATCAATGTTCTGACTGCTCCACTGACCAGTTGTTCTCCAGTCTCTCCCCTCTCCTTGGTCTTCTCTGTTTCCTAACACACAATAGTATTGAAATTAGGTTAATTAATAACCCTATACAATATACTCTAGATGTTCAAGTGAAAGGAAGAGTCTCATGTCTTTCACTTTAAATCAAAAGAATTGATTAAGCTTAGTGAGGAAGGCATATTAAAGGCAAGATATGCTAAAAGCTAGGCCACTTGTGCCAAACAGTTAGCCAAGTTGTGAATACAAAAGTAAAGTTCCTGAAGGAAGTTAAGAGTGCTACTTCAAGTGAACATGTGCATGATAAAAAAGAAATCTTTATTGCTGATATATAGAGAGTTTAGTGGTCTTGATAGAAGATCTAACTAGCCACAACATTCTCATAAGCCGAAGACTAAGTCAGAGCAAGGCCCTAACTCTCTTCAATTCTATGAAGGCCGAGCGAGGTGAAGAAGCTGCAGAAGAGAAGTATGAAGCTAGCAGAGGTTGGTTCATGAGGGTTAAAGAAAGAAGCCATCTCCATAGCATAAAAGTGTGAGGTGAAGTGGCAAGTGCTGATGTAGGAGCTGCTGCAATTTTATCCAGAAGACTAGCTAAGATCATTTATAAATGTAGCTACATTAAACAGTAGGTCTTCAGTGTAGATGAAACAGCCTTACATCGAAAAATATGCCATCTAGGACTTTCATAGCTAGAGAGGAGAAGTCAACACCTGATTTCAAAGCTTCAAAGGATAGGCTGACTCTTCTTTTAGCGGCCAATGCAGCTGGTGATTTCATGATGAAGCCAATGCTCATTTAGCATTCAAAAAATCCTAGGGCCCTTAAGCCGTATGCTAAATTTTATCTGCTTCTGCTCTATAAATGAAACAAACAAAGCCTGGATGACAGCACATCTACTTACAGCATGGTTTGTGGAGTATTTTCAGCCCACTGTTGAGACCTATTGCTCAGGAAAAAAGATTTCTTTCAACATATTACCACTCATTGACAATGTACCTGGTCACTCAAGAACTTTGATGAAGATGTGTAGTGCGATAATGTTGTTTTCATGCCTGCTAACACACCATCCATTCTGTTATTATCCTTATGGATCAAGAAGTAATTTCAGATCTTAGAGAATATATTTTATAGGGCTATAACTGCCATAGATAGAGATTCCTCTGATGGATCAGGGCAAATTCAGTTGGAACCTTTCTGGAAAGGATTCACAATTCTAGACACCATTAAGAACATTCATGATTCATGGAAGGAGGTAAAAATATCAACATGAACAGGAGTTTGAAAGAAGGTGATTTTAGCCCTTATGGGTGACTTTGAGGAGCTCAAGACTTTGGTGGAGGGAGTAATTGCAGATGTGGTAGAAATAGCAAGAGAATTAGAAGTGGGGCCTAAGATGAGATTGAATTGTTGTAATCTCATGATAAAACTTGAATAGATAAGGAGTTGCTTCTTAGGGATGAACAGAGAAAGAAGTTTCCTGAGATGGAATTTACTCTTCTTGAAGATGCTGTGAACATTGTTGAAATGACAACAAAGAATTTAGAATATATATAAAATGTATTAGTTGATAAAGGAGTGGCAGGATTTGAGAGGATGGAGCCCAATTTTGAAAGAGGTTTTACTGTGAGTAAATGCTATTAAACAGCATTGCATGCTACAGATAAATCTTCATGAAAGCAAGAGTCAATAGATGTCGCAAACTTTATTGTTGTCTTATTTTAATAAATTTCCGCAGCCACCCCAGCCTTCAGCAACCACCACCCTGATCAGTCAGGAACCATTAACATCAAGGGAATAACCTCCACCAGCAAAAAGACAATGACCAGCTAAGGCTCAGATGATTGTTAGCATCTTTTATCAATAAAGTGATTTTAGTTAAGGTGTATACATTTTTTTATAATAATATAATATAAAGCTGTTGGGTACTCAATAGACCGTAGCATAGTAGGAACATAATTTTGGATGCAGTAGGAAACCAAAAAGTTTATGTGACTATCTTTTTTGCAATGACCTGGAACTCAACCTGCAATATCCCTGAGGTATACCTGTATATTGAATATATATAGGTATACATTCAGGGGTATAGGTATGCTTGTATATACTTACACGTGTATATAGGTATGCCTGTATATACTTATACGTAAAGCAGTAGTAACAACAATAATAAAAGTACCAAGCACTGAGCACTGAACTAGGCACTGTGCACACACAATCTCATTTTATCCTCACCATTCAACATGGTAGGTATTATTACTTCAATTTTACAGGCTGGGAAATTGAGGCTTAGATACACAAAAAGAAAGTAGCAGAACAAGAATTTGCACCCAGGTTTGTCTAATTCCAAAGCTCAGTCTTTCAAACACTGTACAACCTTCTATTACAAGTTAGCCTACCCACTACATGGTTGTGATAGTGTGTCCAAAGTATCAGAAAGGGAGAACTGCCTGTGTGTCCCTCATTCTCAGGAGACAAAGCCTGGTTAGGGGGCACAATAACCATGGGTTGGGGTGACCTGTGGAAGGGCTGGCTTCGAGAAAGGGACAACTTCTAGGTATCTTCTTCCCCACCTCACATTTTTGCTGCCCAAGTGTTTCAGGAATCCAAGAGATTAATTACAGGGCTGTTATAGCGCTAGACCTCATGTGGGATTACTACTGAATATAGTGAATCTTTTACAAAAGATTTCACTTAGAACAGTTTTACCAGCTCACCATTCTTCACAATCTCTTCTAGTCTTTGTCTTATCTTGGCATGAGAATTTTAATATATCTGTAGCAATAGTAATCACAGAGGTATTAACAAATAAGATGTGTTTTCATGTGTTTTAACTTTGAAGACATGGTGGTTTATGGAAGTCATGTTCAGTGGAAGCTTTTCATTTTCTTTTTTTTTTTTCTTAAACCAACATAACTAGTGCCATGAGTGATGTACTTTATACTCATGATACCTATGATAAAGTTTTTCCTGGAGTCTCTCTTCCGTGTTGACTAGTTAATGGACTTTAAATGTCCATTTCCGTTTTTAAAAACGCAGCCACAGCAGCAAGGGTTCAGCTCTCTGCATAATAGTCGCTGATGTAAGGGCAGCAAGAAGTTTGAATCGAGGTCAGCAAGATTAGGTTGTGGCTAGATTGATGTTGACCTGGTGTTGACTCACGTCCTCATTAGTGGGGATGGTAAACAACAAGCTAATTAAATTCTCTAGAAGAAGGCAAATGGGATGGAGAGAACAGAAGAAATTATGTAAAAGGTTTTAGAAAGCATGCCACTGTTTTATTCATATCAAAAACGTGAGTAGATGGCACAAAGGTGGTGTGCTTTGAGCTATAATGCCAATGGAAGGCTTGTGGTTAATAGAAAGCTAATATTTAAATGTGATGATAGCAGGGATAGAATAAAACCAGGGCAGCCTTGACTTTATATTTGAGAGAAAACACAAAATATGATGCCGGGACTGTTCTTGTGGTTCACTTCATGTTCCTTCACTTTTGTGCTGTGCTTCAATTATATAATTGTAATTGTGTCCTAATTGCGGGCACTTGTACTGCCTGATTTTAGTCAGGTGCCTCGACTAAAGTGTGTTTCTGTCAAAGGAGTACATATCATTTGTGATTTCTCCTGTTCTATAATCTACTCCCTTCGCTACGCAATCACAAGGACTATTAGTACTAATCCATAAAATTTATTATCCACCTGCTTTTCATGGCACTGTGCTAAGCATGTTTCAGGGATTATTGCTCTCGATCCTCACCACAGCATTGTATTACCCATGTTACAGATGGAGAAACTGAAGCTTAAAGACAAATTGCTCAAGGTCACATAGTTAGTAAGTGTTTTAACTGGGTCTTGGGCACATGAATGCCTGATTCCCAAACCCTCACATTTCACTACTATGTAACACTACGGATGGAATTACAGCAATCCATTCATATTCTCTCTGGCCCTCTGCTTATCTTATGATCAGTAGCAAACACCTGTAGTGTGATATATGTATGTGTATTCTGCAGCTAATCTCACCTTTCTCTTTTGGGAAGTCTTCCTTGAGACCCTAAAATGACTTTCCGCTCTCTTTTCATTCCATTCTGCTTACTTGACACTACTTCACACAATTAATTATATGTCCTATATAAAAATCCATAGCAGGCCGGGCGCGGTGGCTCAAGCCTGTAATCCCAGCACTTTGGGAGGCCGAGTCGGGTGGATCACGAGGTCAGGAGATCGAGACCATCCTGGCTAACACGGTGAAACCCCGTCTCTACTAAAAAATACAAAAAACTAGCCGGGCGAGGTGGTGGGCGCCTGTAGTCCCAGCTGCTCGGGAGGCTGAGGCAGGAGAATGGCGTGAACCCGGGAGGCGGAGCTTGCAGTGAGCCGAGATCCGGCCACAGCACTCCAGCCTGGGCGACAGAGCGAGACTCCCTCTCAAAAAAAAAAAAAAAAAAAAAAATCCATAGCAATCCAGCCCAGTTGTGTTGAAAAACACATTACTGAGGATCACATATTAAAAACTACTATAAAGTGAGTACAGTGTTTCTTGTGTACCTACATCTTATTCCCTCAATAAAAATTGGAGAGTCCTTCATGGCAGGGAATGTCTTATTGTAGTGTCTTCTATCTTGCAGTTTTATCCTCTTAAACATAGAAGATTCTCAAAAAATAGGCTTATTGATTGATAGTTAACAGGGTTATCCTATAACTTGGGAATTATCCTATAACTTGGCCGGTAATACTTGGATCAAAATATTTGCTCGTTTTTATTAGTATTTTCTGTTTGTGTCTAGCAATATAAAGCAAATTCTTTATCTTCTTGCTTATTTTACAATTTTGGTTTACTGATATTCATATTTTGTATTTAAATGTATTAAATCTCTTTTGTGGAAACATTTTTGTGATTATCTAATTTTCTTTGTTACAGGTTTTGATTTCACTTTTCCCCTTCTGTCTCCCTCATTCTCTGTATTTACAGAGCTTTCTGCATATGCACAGGGCATACATTTCTAGATTAAGTTTCTTTCTCTGGGTGGACAGCTCTCAAGTAAATTACCCGAGAGGGCCACCCCTGCACTGACAGAGAAGCCAGAATAGCTAATAACTAAAACACACAACATTGAGAAACCTTTATTTTCATGGTAATTTTTATTTTAAGGATAATTGTTTATTTGCTTAATTGGTTCTGCATGAGATCCTTTTGCTCTCTATCCTTGGCATGTTGTCACTTCAAGATTTTTAGTTTTTCGTGGAAGAAAAGGGGGAACAATTAAATATGAAAGGTGAAAAATTATAACCACGAGGGACAGCTGGAGTTTATCTGATGTGACAATTTCCTTTTCCTGCTACAGATTTTTTGCACCTCTGCAGGGAATAAAGCAAATATGTGACTGTGACAGGAATATTCTATTTTGTATAAATTTTTGTCATTGAAATGTAATTATTTCATTTATTGTTGAAATGAAGAAGGCATATGATTTCAGTTCTGGCCTACATATAGAATGCTTCATAATGCCTTTTCTTGATGTCCATTTGTTTCTTAAAGAATGTGCTATTCACAGTGTTACTTCTCAGGGCCTTTGGACTTGATTAATTGAATTTTTCCACTTCACTATTCATTAAGTTGATATCCAAATATTTTGAACACTTTTCATATGAAATATGACTTCACTGGATCTCCAAATTAACTTTCATTATTATAATCCTGTTCTCTTCATTTTTAATTTATTTCTAATTTATTGTTTTGTATCAAGTTCTTCTCTTTCCATTTTGGTTATTTTAGATGATGATGTTCATTTGTAAATGAACTTTTATTAAGTTTCAGCCTTGTCATTTGGAGCTTCATTTCTTTTGTGCTCTTGTGTATGTAGGAATCTTTGATCATTTGCTGTTAGTTTTCCATGTTCACTAATTGAACGAAAGAGAAGAAGCAAAGAAAGGCTTAGAGAAGAGAGGATAATGGAGTCAAAGTTCTCATTAGAGAGAAATAGGTTAAGATAAGGGGTTCTATTTTCATTCTTATAGTGGAGATTTTCTTTTTTCAGAGTACGAAGAAGATTTTGAAGTAGATGAGGAGAAACAAGGTGAAAAAGCTAATGAAGAAGGACAGGCCGATGTTCAAATGAATGGAAGACCACAGTCACCTTTGGATGATAAAAGAGATAATTTAGACCCTGAAAAAGAGAATGAAACCTCATCACAGAAGGCACCAGATGCCCATAACAATGTGAAAGATGAGAATGATGGATGCTCTGAGAGTGAACTGGAAGAGGATAAACAAGGCGAGTTGTTCAGCTTATCATGTAACATAGGCTGTTTATTGAGTGTGTGTACTATTTTTCTTTGTTTTCTATTTAATGAAATAATCCTCTTTTTTTCTCTTGAATATATATATATATATATTTAACTTTTAAATAAGGGGTACATGAGAAGGTTTGTTACACAGATAAACTTATGTCATGGGGGTTCGTTGTACACATTATTTCATCACCTAGGTATTAAACCTAGCACACATTAGTTATTTTTCCTGATCCTCTTTCTCCTCCCATGCTCCACCCTTCAGCAGGCCCCAGTGTTTGTTGCTCCCCGCTATGTGTCCATGTGTTCTCATCATTTAGCTCCCACTTTTGAGAGCGTGAGGTAATTTGTTACCTTCGTACTTTATTAATGCAGCTTCAAAAATCTAATGAAAGAGGGCGTAAAACAAATGTGTCTGTAACTATTTTAGAATGTAAAGGAATCTTAAAAAGGACATTTATGACTATAGCCGTATCCTATCAGTGTTCCAATTACATCGCAAATGTAACAAATTGTTTGGAAGGAAAAAGTTAAAAATTTCCTATTTCCACAGTTCAGTGTATCTTTCCACTTACATAAACTTACATACCAAGATTTATGTAATTTTTTATAAATATGTGAACATATAATTCATGTTACTCTTGAAACTGTTTTTTTTAGTTTACCTATGCACATATATTAAGTATCCCAAGAAGTCAATACATGTATGAATAACTTATTATTGCTAATAGCAATATGAATGTTTATGGTATGCCAATTTACTGTTTTGTGTACTGATATTTCTGTATCTTTAGGCCATATTTCCTTAAGTATTTGCTTATGTTTAATTTTAGTAAATCCTGGCAGACTGCTTTCTGAAAAGGTCATATAATTCACATTCCTAACAAGGATATAAGAGAAAGCCTGTTTTGTGATACACCCACTCAGTGGATTTTATTAATCTTATTTATGTTAATCTTATGGGCAAAAAAATACTAGCTTCTTGTTTTAGTTTTTATTACCCTAACTTCTGGTAGGTTGAGCATCTTTCCTAATATTCATTGTCCATTTATATTTCCTTTTCTGTGAATATATTGCTTGCTTTACCCATTTTTCTATTGGATATTATGGTTATTGAGGGGCTCTTTATTAGGCATAGTTTATCACATGCTATCATGCTTTCATTTAATTTTTTTTATTTCATTAATATTTGGTCATTCAGAACTTTTTGATTTTTATTACTCTAATCTATTAATCTTGTTTGTTATTGTTTATCAGTTTCTTTTCTAATTAAAAAGCCTTCTCCTAATCCAAAGGTTAGGGACACATTCCCAAATTTTCATCAATTTTCATTGTTTAATTTTGATTCAGATACTTAATCCCTATGAAATTTGTGAGTTTTTTTAAATGACTTGAGGTAAAGATTCTTTTCAATGCAAGACCATAAAATTCATGTAATAAATAATACTAAATTTCACCTTTAGCATAAGTTGAATCAATCATTTTCACACATACCTCAGCATTTCAGAAATACAAGAAAGTATAATTTTAATAATAGGTAAGATGGGAGAAAGAGAGAAAGCTACATATAAGAAAATATGTAGAAAACAGCAATCAGTAGACTTTCATGGTAAAAGAAAGAGAAATTAAAAATCCTAAGTTAGAAAAGAAAATACAAGAGGAGTAGAGAATGTTGGAGAGGATCGAAACACCAGTGGCAGACTACGGCATAATAAACAATGTTCTCACTAAAGGTTAGGAGTTTGGAAACTCAACAGATGTTCAGAAGATAGATACAGGAGATGAGGCAAAATGTCTGACTCTTTTTTGGTTCCATATGAATTTTAAAATAGGTTTTTCTAGTTCTGTGAAAAATCTCAATGTTAGTTTAATAGAAACACCATTGAATGTATAAAAAACTGTTTTGGGAAGTATGGCCATTTAAATAATATTGATTCTTCGTATCCATGAGCATGGAATGTTTTTTCATTTGTTTTTATCATCTTTGATTTCCTTGAGCAAAGTTTTGTGGTTCTCCTTGTAAAGATCTTTCACCTCCCTGGTTAACTGTATTCCTAGGCATTTTATTTTATTTTATTTTTGTGGCAATTGTGAATGGGACTGCATTTTTGATCTGACTCTTGGCTTGAGTGTTGTTGTATAGGAATGTTAGTGATTTTTGCACATTGATTTTGTATTGTGAGACTTTGCTGAAGTTATTTATCAGCCTAAGGGGCTTTTGGTCCAAGACTGTGAGGTTTTCTAGATATAGGGTCATGTTGTCTGCCAAACAGGGATAGTTTGACTTCCTCTCTTCCTATTTGGATGCCCTTTATTTCTTTCTCTTGCCTGATTGCCCTGGGTGGGGCTTCCAATACTATGTTGAATAGGAATGGTGAGATAAGGCATCCTTATCTTGTGCTGGTTTTCAAGGGGAATGCTTCCAGCATGTGCACAATCAGTGTGATGATGGCTGTGAGTTTGTCAAAGATGGCTCTTATTATTTTGAGTTATGTTCCTTCAATACCTAGCTCATTGAGAATTTCTAACATGAAGGGGTATTGAATTTTATCAAAAACCTTTTCTGCATCTATTAGGATAATCATGTGGGTTTTGTCTTTAATTCCACTTATGTGATGAATCACATTTATTGATTTGCATATGTCAAACCAACATTGCATCCCAGGTATACAGCCTACTTGATCATGGTGAATAAGCTTTTTGGTGTGCTGCTGGATTTGATTTGCCAGTATTTGGCTGAGGATCTTTGCATTGATGTTCATCAAGAATATTGGCCTGAAGTTTCCTTTTTGATGTTGTGTCTGTCAGGTTTTGGTATCAGGATGATGCTGGCCTCAGAGAATGAGTTAGGGAGGAGTCCCGCGTCCTTGAAATTTTTGGAATAGTTTCAGTAGGAATGGTACCAGCAGTTCTTTACACATCTAGTCGAAATCAGTTATAAATCCATCTAGTCCTTGGTTTTTTTGATTGATAGGCTATTACTAACTCAATTTCAGAGCTTATTATTGGTCTTTTCAGGGATTCATTTTCTTCCTGGTTCATTCTTGAGAGGGTGTGTGTCCAGGAATTTATCCATTTCTTCTAGATTTTCTAGTTTATGTGCATAGAGGTGTTCATATTATTCTCTGATAGTTGTTTGTGTTTCTGTGGGGTCAGTGGTAATAATATCCCCCTCGTAGTTTCTGATTGTGTTTATTTGAATCTTGTCTTCTTTTTCATTAGTCTAACTAGTGGTCTGTTTTATTAACTAAAAGAAACTAGCTCCAGAATTTGTTGATCTTTTGAATTATCTTTCATGTCTCAATTTCTTTCAGTTCAGGCCTGATTTTGATTATCTGTTGTCTTCTGCTAGCTTAGAGATTTGTTTGCTGATGGTTCTCTAGTTCTTTTAGTTGTGATGTTAGGTTATTAACTTGAGATCTTTCTAACTTCTTGATGTGGGCATTTAGTGCTATCAATTTCCCTCTCAATACTCTCCTTAGCTGTGTTCCAGAGATTCTACTATGTTGTGTCTTTATTCTCTACTCAAATGTCATTCTGGGGCAAATTATTCAATTTCCATGTAATTATATGGTTTTGAGTACATTTCTTAGTTTGATTTCTAATTTGATTGTGCTGTGGTCTGAGAGATTTTTTTTTATGATTTCAGTTCTTTTTCATTTGCTGAGGAATGTTTTACTTCTGATAATGTGATTGATTTTAGAGTATGTGCCATATGGCAATAAGAAGAATGTATATTCTGTTGTTTTTGGGTGGAGAATTCTGTAGTAGTCTACAAGTTCTATTTCAACCAGTGCTGAGTTCAGGTCCTGAATATCTTTGTTAATGTTCTATCTCAATGATCTGTGTAATATTGCCAGTGTGGTGTTAAAGTATAAGTGAGAGACTTTAACACCACACTGGCACCATTGCACAGTTACCTCCACATTATTATTATGTGGGAGTCTAGGTCTCTTTAAAGGTCTCTAAGAACTTGCTTTACTTTATGGATCTGGGTGCTCCTGTGTTGGGGGCATACATATTTAGGATAGTTAGATCTTCTTGTTGAATTGAATCCTTTACCATTATGTCATGTCCCTCTTTGTCTGTTTTTTTTTTTTTAATCTGTGTTGGTTTAAAGTCTGTTTTGTTTGGAACTAGAATTGGAGCCACTGCTTTTTTCTGTTTTCTATTTGCTTGGTAGATTTTTCTCCATCCCTTTATTTTGAGCCTATGTGTGTCACTGCATGTGAGACGGGTCTCTTGAAAACAGCATAGCAATAGGTCTTGGTTCGTTATCTAGCTTGCCATTCTGTGTCTTTTAACTGGGACATTTAGCCCATTTGCATTCCAGATTAGTTGACGTGTGTAGATTTGATACTGTCATCAGGATGTTAACTGGTTATTATTTTCCCATTGTTTTTACCTCTGAAATTTTTTTGGTATAAAATCTCAAAATTATGAATTTGAGAAGTATATTAGGATAATATAAAATAAAAGTAAATTAAGTAATCACAAGAGCAAATATTTAGCTTACAGTTCTACTCTTTTCAAAAAAGAATTCAAGCAATCCTATTCTAAAATTTTATGCACACACATACAAGGCAATAGAATAAAGAACATAAATTATTAGGCGAAAAGAGAAGATAGTTTTGCAAGTGCCAGAGATGGGACTGTGACTAGGCTTGAGCTAAAAATTTAATCCCAGGCTTCCTGACAGTCAAGGTAAAGAATAAAGTACAATGGGCAAAATAAGAATGATGTTAATTATCAGTAAATTTTAAAACAACATTTGCCATTATTTTTATTATGTTGAAAGAACTACTCAAGACCAATGGTCAGGCAATGAAATTTTCTTTTTATGTCCCTCTTTGTCTGTTTTTTTTTTTTTTTAAGGTTTTGAAGGATCTTAATACATATATTTTATGTTTCTTAGATTAAATGTGACTAGTACATAAGCTCTTTTGTCAATTTGAATATTAATATTAGAGTTAGGCTTATAATCCTATATGATATAGAGAAAGTTAAATTTTTTTTGGAAAAATGATATAATCTAAGTCAATAATTTTGAAGAAATTATCCAAGTGTCTTGAACCTGGAAAAACAGTGAAAATATGTTTGCATATTCATATAACTAGTTCAAAACACAAAGGACTCTTAATTATTTATTTCTTTAGTACTGGTGGGAAATTATCAAGTTGTTGATTTCATAAAGATTCAGTACACTCTTTGGATATCTTGTAATTGGGGGTACATTTTGTCCTGTATAATCATCTTGCTTTCTGGAATCAAATAGATTTTTCTAAAACAGAATAATTTTTTATGCTCAAACAGAGAAAAAATAGGCAGTTCTGGGTTCTTCCTTGGAAGGAAAGCTTTAATCATTTAGACCTGTAATTATTGAGTAACTGACAGCAATAGATAAGCTTTAACATTGAACACTGTTTGCATATAACTAATTGGAATCCTATGTTTGGAAAAGTATCTTATAATTGATAATGCAGTAGGTCACATACTAGGCACTCTTTATTGAGACTATTTAAAGTGTTAAGCCCTGTGCTAAATATTTTATGTGAATTATCTCAGTTACCTCAAACAACCTTAAAATGCAGACAATTTTCTTTTATCACCATTTTATAAATAAATAAACTTGGAAATGGTGATATTAGGTAATTCCTAAAGTCACACAGTTAGAAAGCAGTGGAATCAAGATGAAAATGCTACCCAACTTTGGAACCTGCATTTTGGAGAAAAAATAATCAAAATCAGAAAATACCCACTTACCTAAAGTTAAAGCAAATCTCCCCGATAAAAGAGTTGTGTTGCCTTTAAAATATGCATTTTAGATAAATTTATCTTGAGCTCTTCACTTTATCCTAGTCTCTAGCCTTTGTTGTGTTTTTTAAATTTTGTTTTTAAGATGAAGAAAATGGACAGTTTCTATGATCAACTTTTAGCTTTTTCCTCCCTGGATGGACTTCCCTATCTACTCTAAGATGGTTTGCTTAGTTCTAGCACATCTCTCTCTTCTCCCATGACTCTCATCTACATCACCAGTCTTTATTGAGCTCTATATTTTATAAAAACTCATCATTCAATAGTTTAGTTTTCACTCATTGTTTAGGTATGTTAAATTTTGCCCTCTAATTTGTTACACAAGTTAGTAACACAAATTAATTATACTGTAAAAGCTAGGACTGTGTGTACTTCTTATTTCTCACAAAGCTGATTTTTTTAAACTTTCATGTTCAGGCATTCATGTGCAGTTTTGTCATATAGATAAATTGCATGTCATGGGGGTTTGGTGTACAGATTATTTTGTAACCGAGGTAATAAACATAATAGCCAATGGGTAGTTTTTTGATCCTCTCCTCTCACTCTCTACCCTCAAGTAGGCCCCAGCATCTATTGTTCCCTTCTTTGTATCCATATGTATGCAAAGTTTAGCTCCTACTTTAAGTGAGAATATGTAGTATTTGGTTTTCTGTTCCTGTGTTAGCTAACTCAGAATAATGGCCTCCAGCTCCATCCATGTTGCTGCAAAAGGCATGATCTCATGGCTGCATAGTATTCTATGTAATGGAATAGTATGGCTGCATAGTATTTTTTATGGGTCTATAGTATTCCATAGTGTATATGTAACACATTTTTTAAAATCCAGTCTACTGTTGATGGCATTTAGATTTATTCCATGTCTTTGCTCTTGTAAATAGTGCTGCAATGGACATATGTATGCATTTGTCTTTATGGTAGAATAATTTATATTTGTTTGGGTATGTAGTCAATAATGGCATTTGCTGGATCAAATGGTAACTGTATTTTAAGTTCTTTGCAAAAACACCAACTGTTTTCCAAAATGGCTGAACTAATTTACATTCCCATCAGCAGTGTATAAGCATCCCTTTTCTCCACGACCTTGCCAGCATCTGTTATTTTTTGATTTTTTAATAATAGTCATTCTGACAGTGTGGGATGGTATCTCATTGTGGTTTTGATTTTGGCATTTATCTAATGATTAGTGAAGTTAAAAATTTTTTCATATGCTTATTGGCCATGTGCATTTCTCCTTTTTTAAAAAGGAATGTCCTTTGGCCACTTTTTAATGGAGTTATCTTTTTCTTTTAAACTTAAGTTCCTTATTGATTCTCAATATTAGACTTTTGTCAGATGCATAGTTCACAAATATTGCCTCCTGTTCTGTAGGTTGTCTGTTTAGTCTGTTGATAGTTTCTTTTGATGTGCAGAAACTCTTTAGTTTAATTAGGTCCCCTTTATCATTTTAGTTTATTATTTTTTATTTTTTTATTTTTTTATTTTTTTATTTTTTTGAGATGGAGTCTTGCTCTGTGGCCCAGGCTGCAGTGCAGTGGTGAGATCTCAGCTCATTGCAAGCTCTGCCTCCCAGGTTCACCCCATTCTCCTGCCTCAGCCCCTCGAGTAGCTGGACTACAGGCACACATCACCATACCCGGCTAATGTTTTTGCATTTTTAGTAGAGATGGGGTTTCACGGTGTTAGCCAGGATGGTCTCCATCTCCTGACCTCGTGATCCACCCGCCTTGGCCTCCCAAAATGCTGGGATTACAGGCGCGAGCCACCACGCCTGGCAATTTTTATTTCGATTGCTTTTGGTGTCTTCATCATGAAATCTTTGTCAGGTTTTATGTCCAGAATGGTGTTTTCTAGGTTATCTTGTACAGTTTTTATAGTTTTGGGTTTTACTTTTAAGTCTTTAATACATCTTGAGTTGATTTTTGTATATGGTATAAGGAAGGGGTTTAGTTTCAATCTTCTGCATATTTCTGACATAGCTGATTTCTCGAAGGATGTTTTTTAAATATTAAGCAAGTACTTGAATGCTAACACCAGTAATACTAAGATGCTTTGGTTTGTGCCATGATACCTAGCTACATTTATGCTTTATGGTTATTGAAATTATCAATGGAAAAATTATATAATTTGCAACATTGTATAGATATAGAATATATAATATTTTAAATAGATATGCAATGAAAACTATAAGAACATATAGCTGGTTCAAGGATATTGGGAAATTTAAGAGCTAAACTTAAATTGGCTAGCTATTTTCTTTTGTTGTTTCATTAATGACATTATTAAGCTACGCTTTTAAAGGGCTCTTTTGCATGCTTGGTATTTCAAAACAGTGCCGTTCTGAAATCAAATCTCATTGCTGATTATGTTTTTTTTTTACTCCATTATCAGACTTTCTTATTTTCCATTCCTTTATTGTGATAACTTGCCTTTGTGTTATTCAAGGCATAAACATGCCTTTTAGTATGTGGAATATCAGCATTAGAGATTTTATCCAGCGAATGAGTAGCATGTATTAAAAATGATAATGACATGATGGATTCCTTGGAATACTCTGTTGAAAAGCCAGACTGCATTTCATTTTCAAAAGTGTGAGAGGCATATGTGACCACTGAATCCCAGACACCAGTACATCCTTTTTATTGACATGATTAAGAATCTTGCTGTTAGTATTTGGATGTATTTCATTTGAACCTGCCTGCACCTGTTCCCAGAGGGCAAACAATTGCCCAGGCTGTCACTCTTGTGACAAGTTGGCCCCATTTGAACTGCCAGCTAACAATTGCGTCGACCCGCCTTGATGAATACACTGTGCTGAGCAGCCCATGAGTGATAGAGTGCTACTGGCTGCAAGCTGACTAAGAGAGGACCCTGGTTTAGGAATGATGTGTGAGACTTCCTATCATTTAAAAAGAACGACAGCTTCCTTTTCTCTGCATTTGTGTTGGCAACCCCAGGCACTAATTCACCAGTTGAAAATATATTGTCATAGATGAATGTTATAAGGTTGAGGGGAAACGTATCATGTGGCTGAGAATATACTTTTATGGACAGTTTGGATGATAGTGTCCATGAGTAAGAGGTCAACGGGTACAAAGTTACAGTTAGACAGGAAGAATAAGTTCTAATATTTTACTACACAGTAGGGTGACTATGGCGAATAACAATGTAATATGTGTTTCAAGATAGCCAAAAGATTTTGAATGTTATCGCCACAAAGAAATGATGAACGCTTAAAGTGATGCATATGTAATTACCCCAATTTGATCATTATACTGTGTGTACATGCATTGAAACATCACGTTGTATCTCATAAATATATAAAAGAATTATTTGTTAATTATAAATTTAAAAATTAGTAATGAAAAAAAGACTAGCTCCTTTTGAGAAAGATTACACAGATTGAGATAAAAGTAGAGATAAAGAGACAGAGAAGAGACTTCTCCCAGAATATGAAAAAAAGAAATTAAGACTTGAAGTAATTTTTTTCTAGTAAGAAAGATAATTTCATTTGTGCTATTTTTCAGTCTGTTTGAAGAAGTAAACCTTATAAACTTTTGAAGTCTCGGAATCACATTAATATTCTACTTAATTGACTTATGATTTTAATAATCTCATCCTTAATCTTTCGGCTTCAATATGGGTTTGAAAAGAAGTATAAGGGTGGAGGCTTCTCCTGTGTTGAAATTCTATGTGCTGTGAGATGCACTCTTGGACTTCAGTGTAACGTGTCTGCTTCTTGGATCAGAGAGGATTATGGGAATATTATAGTTGGTGTCTGATTAAAGACTATAATATGTGTGATTTTTTGCTTGGTCAATCAAACTTAAATGTTTCTTAATGGTAATAATTCCCCAATCCATAGTCACTTTTCAATTGTCGAAGTAGGAAGGCATAACTTCAGGTGAATACTTAAATGTAGAACCATCCTTTAATTCACACAAAAGTACTTTACTATGAAGTGTTTCTCTACAATTTGAATCTGCCTTGTAGAAAACAAAGGCATTACGTAGACACTCAGTGAACTCTTGTGAATGAAGGGCTGATTGACTAGATCAATAGATGAATGAAAATAATGTATGCAGCATAATGTGACACATGATTTGTGTGTATTATAAATATTTTAATAATTTATTTTAATGTTTAGAAAGTGAAATTTAAGATAAATATGGAGAAGATTTTATTTTGTTTTATTCTCCTCCTACTATATCTGCATTTACCTGTGAATATGTATTCTTACATACACTTATCTCACTGACGATTTGAGACATTTCAACTGATAATAATAACTATCAGTATGAGGGCATATGTTCCCTGTTAAGACTAAAAACCAGTTACTGTTCATGGCTGGAATCTGATAATTTATACTTTCAGTTTCATTAAGCACAGATTCATCCTACAATATTTATTGAGTATAAAGCACTTATCTAATTCACTATTACTGTACATGAAGATATTGATTGAACTGACATATAATATAAACAGATTTTCATGAACTTATATCATTAAGACAGAACTATTTATACAACTAATAGTAGGATATATAAATTCATGTGTCATGGCTAGTTTGAAGAAAATAAGATCAGCACATATGCAGATTTTGCTGTGAACTCTTGCACTAAGGAATAGGAAGGAGAGAATTGGTGGGTATTAGAGTTGAAAAGCTTATTGGATCCACTGGGTTGGGATCCATGGTTATGTCACTGATATCATTTAAATTTTTAATTTAATTTATTCATTTTAGTTTGTGAACTTAAACTGCAGTTTCTGTATGTGCTTTCAGCTAATAAACCAAAAACAAAGTAGTTAAAATCAGGATACTAATTAAGGAAATGGTGAATTTAAACTGTGGTAAAATTATGCTCCTTGCTAGCAGGTGAGAAAGTGATTGAAAACTGAGGTCAGGTCTTGTCATTGGTTTAAGACAATTTGGCTACTGATTGCAATAAGAGTGTGGCAATAGTTTCTGAGAGAGTTATCCGCAGTCACTGTTAGAGTGAACCAATATCTTTATGAACATGTGCAGTGGATCTATTGCCCTCATGTGAAAAGAGGTGGATAATTAGTCAATCTCTGTTTTGAGTGTGTATTATAGGTAGAAACAAGGACCAAGGCTTCTGTTTTCTTGTAGAACATTGCCTGGCACATAGGAAGTTCTCAATATATATTTAGTGGACAAATGAATCTATGTAAGTTGGAAGGAAAGTGAAGGACAACTCAGAACCTCAGTTATGAGGAGGGAGAGCAGACTTTATCTTGGATTTGCTGGACTGGTGTTGACTTTGGATGTGTGTGTGGCCGGTGCCCTTGGTCAGGCGTATCAAGCTAGCAATCAGAAAGTATAAACAATGAGGATTGCTGGCATACAAAGCATACACACACGCGTGCACACACACACACACACACCCTATTTTTATGAGTGTCCCCACAGTGTTCCATAGTTATTTGTAAATAACTGAATAACATGTATAGTTTCATAAAATAGCATGATAATCAATGTTATAAATAAACTAGGGAAAACTTTGATTGCTACCTTTTGCTTTTGCTTTTGCTTTATATTCATATTCTGTGCCTCGGAATATTTTAAATGGAGTTTACGCTCTAGAGTGGTGGACAAAATTAATAATGACCAATAGAGATAAAATGCGAGGACAGACTACACATGTCATGAGTTCTGATTTTTGAAAGAGAACAATTTCCTGTCTGTCAGTCTTGAGTGGTAACAGTGGAAAGTTAGCTAAGAAGAGCAATGGCGGGTCCGTGGCTGTGAGTACTTCCTGTCCCAAAGTCTTTTAGCAAATAGAAGGGTCTTGGTTTTATTGCAGTGTATCGTTACAAAATAAGCATTTACGAAAACTTTCTACTTACTAGCTAATGGACATTGGGTACTATTGAACCTCTTTGGACCTCTCTTTCTGGATCTCAAAATAGAAGATAATCATTATTCCATAGGATTAAGTGAGATGTTTGTAAAGTACTATTTCATGGTTTGGTTTACATAATCATGATTAGTTTTATCTTTATCATGGTAGCTGTGATATCACTCAATATCACAAAAACGAAACTACAAGAGAGAAATTTATTAGAATATACTACATGTATGACATCACAGAGGAAAAAAGACTATAATTATTTCATCTGATTAGATTAAATATTTTTCTCGTGTAATTTCTACAATTTTGTAAGGAGAACAAGTAGAATTATCCCCATTTTACAGTTAAGAAAACAGAGGCTTAGATAAGTTAAATAGCATAACCAAAGTAGAAACTATTAAGTAGCTGAGCTGTGACTGGGACATCAGGATTTGTCATACAGAAGAATATGTCATTTTCTCTCAACCTCGTGCTGTGTCAAACAAGATTTTAATTATAGTGATGCCAAAAAAGAAAGAAAGAAACAGTTACCAATGACATGAAAAGGGAAGAAGGGTCTGGAGACCTCCTGACTGTGGAAAGAGAAAAGTCAAAGATCTTGCTTAGGACATGGAACAATGGCACCAAACTTGCTGGCTTCGGCCAAGACCTCAGGCAATGAGTGCAGATCTTTTCTTTGCCAAAACAAGCAAAAGCAGGTTCTTACAGCATCACTACCAGAAGGGAATACACAAACAAATGGAATTGGGTAGGAGGCATAGCTGTTTATCAATATGCTTGCAAGATAATTTTTCCCTCCTAATGACAAAGCAAATTTACATATGTGCTCTGAAAGTTTTTTTTTTTAAATATAAGCATTTGCTTTATTTCTAAGAGAATAAATAAAATTAGTTTTGAAAATCCTATTCCATAACCCTGAAGCTTTTTTAGCTTTTTTATAGGCAAAGTCTTACCCCAGTGTCTCTGTATGTAAATGACAGAAAGAAATGAGAGTGAAACTAAATTATAGCATGAGGTTAGGGAGAAATTTGAAAACTGAAATGAGTTTGTATGGGAGGTCAGGTGCCCTGGCCACTTGGAGGCCATTCATTCTCCTGATCTTTCTTCTCTGAAGGACTGACTCAAACTTGAACCAGAGTATATTTCAGCCCTTTGAAATGAAATAATACAATTAATGGAAGCTACTAAAGAAAGGCAAAGGAGCACTCATTTTAAAAATTATATGACCAACTCTCAGAGCCAAAAGTAGGAGTCATCATTTCCATATTCAGATGACAGATATATTTTTGGAGTTCAGAATGAGTATAACATGGAGTCCTAGCTAACTATGTAATTAATGAAAGCCATCGGTTAAACTGCTAATAAATCAGAACTGATGTTCTTTTTTAAAGAAGAAACATAAGACTCCGAAGGGAAAGGGGAGTTCAGAGACCCTAAAGTTTCTGAACAGATACAAATAAGATGGGGAAGAACTCTCCTTGATCTGCTACATTTTCTACCGGGGACACGGCATAGCCAGATTTTATAAAATGGAGAATAAAGAATGAGTAGCTAGAGTGTGTGATTTATTTGAAAAATAGTGGTCATCTGGTGTTTGTCAAGGTATCAGGAGATAAAAGCAAATGGAATTAGACTTAGGGGCTCTGTTGCTTAAAGGCTTTTTGAGTTTGTTTTTTACTGCTGTGTAGCATCTCTCAAATCTTTGTGGAAACTCTGATATGTCTCTGAGACTATATTTAAAATGCTAAGACCTGTCATGGAGAGCCGGCAGGACTGGAGGCTTGGAGAGAAGAGGATAAGGGCAAAGACAGTTATTTCTTCTCTTAAACTCTGCACTAGCTGCTACAGCTATTGGTGCAGCTGCCACATGGAACTGAAAGAAATAAAGAAACAGAAAAAACAGTGAGGAGTACAGAGAAGACAAAAAAATAGGCAGCGTTTAAATGTAGGATATTTTATTTGAAAGTATATTTATGAAAAAACAATTACAAACATAGACCTATTGGTTAGAAAAGCAAGATTGTATTTCTCTGGCCTATAGCAATGTATGCAGTGATTTTTTATGCTGTTCAGCTTCCTTATTGAGATTCAGTGTGTATGGTACTTTATTGGAAATTGTTAAAACCTTTTTAGGTATTACATAAACCAGTTGTGGCTACCGTAAGTTTCTAGACTGCATATCTGCAGCACCCTGTCGTCGAACTGCCTAGATGTCCCAGAATCTCTTACCAACGTTGTTCACCCATTGCCCATCTTCTGCTCCCTTCACCTTTTTCAGAGGACTGCCCTGACTACTGGAGGTGCTTCACCCTCAGACTGGAAATGCTAGAGAGTTTACATCCCCCTAGGGAGGCCCATAGTCAATGTCTGACTTTTCCAAAGTATGAAAGCCCAGCTCCTGCCTAATATAAATTACATCCTAATACAGCTTACACTTCAGAAGTGCCCATGGGAACAGGTTGAGGTTGAGATGGGGCTTGAAATAGCTCCCTTGATTGATTTCTGCCCTTCCTTCCCTTGCTTCCCCCACTCCCTTAAGAGTTCTCCTGGAGCACATCTTTAATACATTTCTCGCACATGAATCTTCATCTCAGCTTCTGCTTCTGCAGAGCTCAAAATAAGATAAAATCTCCATCTATGCACACACACACATGCAAGTGTAGCCTAAATATATTTGTCTACTTACTGGGCAAATACACAGATCTTGCTGTGTCCAGATACCAAGATATACTAGGATAGTGGATGGTATGGTAGATAAAAATTTAAGTTTCATGCACACAGAATACTGTAGTGATAGAAGGAAATAAATAAATAAAGCTTCTGTTGAAGAGACAAAGGATTATTCATTTTTTTCTATAACAAAGTAGATATTTACAAAGGTTTTTCAATAAAATGGCTTTCTAAAAACAACAACAACAAAAATCAGGAATGGTTGATAGTTAAATGTGATCTATTGAAAATTTCTATATACTCATATATTCCATCAATTCAATAAGTTTTCTGTATCCTAACAATGATTTAGACCAGGGATCTAATCCCTGGGCCATGGACTGGTACAAGGTCCACGGCCTATTAGGAACCAGACTGCACAGCAGGAGGTGAGTAGTGGGGAAGCCAGCGAAGCTTCATCTGTATTTACAGCCACTCCCCATTCCCCATTGCTGGCATTACTGCCCGAGGTCCATCTCCTGTTAGATCAGTGGAAGCATTCGATCCTCATAGGAGCAGAAACCCTATTGTGAACTGTGCATACCAGGATTCTAGGTTGTGAGCTCCTTATGAGAATCTAATGCCTGATGGTCTGCCACTGTCTCGCATTATCTCCAAATCAGACTGTCTAGATGCAGGAAAACAAGCTCAGGGCTCCCACTAATTCTACATTATTGTCAGTTGTATAATTACTTCATTATATATTACAATGTAATAATAATAGAAATAAAGTGCACAATAAATGCAATGCACTTGAATCATCCCAAAACTATCCCCGCTCAACCCCAGTCCATGGAAAAATTGTCTTCCACGAAACCAATCCCTGGTATAAAAAAGGTTGCGGACCACTGAGTAGACTATATGGGAAATGGATATCAAGTCTGTACTAAACTATATTTTAAAATTTTTAGTATGATTAATTGCTAACATAATTTTCACAATTAAACCAGTTGCTTTATGGAAGAACA
This sequence comes from Trachypithecus francoisi, assembly GCF_009764315.1. Taxonomy (NCBI): domain Eukaryota; kingdom Metazoa; phylum Chordata; class Mammalia; order Primates; family Cercopithecidae; genus Trachypithecus; species Trachypithecus francoisi. The sequence continues at coordinate 36,331,226 of NW_022681457.1, read as the reverse complement.
ACAATGTCATCACTTGTATTATTTTGTAGATGTGAAAACTCCTTCATCAGACTCATCCAGAAGTCACCCTTATTCTAGTGACAGTGAGGATGAATCTGCAGTGGGGGACAGGGAAGCCCACGCTGACAGCAGCACAGAGGAAAGTGCCAGAAGTTCATCTTCTCAGGAGCTGAGTGAAAATGATGAGCCAAGAAAGTCTCACCTTCCAATTGAGGAATCCTTAGAAACTGAAATTGAAGACCAAGAAATAACAAAAGCAGATGTGGAGGCCAAGCCAATGCCAATAGAGGAAAGCTTTGAGAATGTTCTTAAAGAAAGAACGGAGAAAGGAACCCAAAGGATTGCAGAGGGTTTATCTGAGAAGTCCAGGAAACATGTTTCTGCAGAAGAAAAGGAAAAGGATAAGAGTAAGCTTTGGGAAGAAAGCACTGCTCGGGTGAAGGACAAAAAGGCAGGTCTCCCTGGGGTGGAGGAAGGTGGTAAGTATGGCCGTTAAGTTGAGCTGCCATCGTGCTCATGCATGGAAGCTGATTTTGGTCATTGCATTACGCCAAAGCTTGGGAAATACTGTTGCGATAATGCTTCAGGGATTCAAGATTTTTCCTGTGTCTCTCTTTGTCACATAATCATATATGTATTTTCAGTTTGCTGTTTGCCTTCTCTTGCACTTAAAAAATTACTTGATAATTTCTATCCAGCCTGTTTCTTATTTTCAGTAAATTCCCTCCTATGGGAATTTCATTTCAAGAATGAAATAAAGCACAATATGTGTTTGAAGGCAAGGATGTGTGTGGCTTTTAGAGATTATTTATTAGTAGAAATACTATTTGCTTTTAGCTATATATAGATTTTCAGATATATAGCTAATGTTAATAGGTGCTTACTATGTTCCAGGCAAGGTTCTAAACACTTATATATTAACTCATCACATCACAAAAACCCAATCTCCCTCTAAGTTACATTCTATTATCATCATCTCTTCTTTACAGATGAAAAATAAAATGTGGCTTCCAAAGGTTAAATAAGTTACCAAGGATTACACAGCTAAAAGAGGCATTCCTAGGATATGAATTCAGGCAGAGTTGTTCCAGAACTTCTAAATATTGCCTATCGCGTCTGTGTAATATGAATTTAGATTTAGATAATAGTGTAAAATTTTCTTACAAGATTCCAAACTTTCCTTTGAGTTCTTCTCTGAAACTGAGTTACTTTCTGATCCCTGGGGATCCTGAGTGTGTAAGATTGTTCATTTGACATGGAAAGAGTAAGGAGTGTCTGGATAATCAGGCCCCAGATCTTAGACACATGGAACGTCTGATGCTTTTCTCACCTTGAGGAGCAGAGTGAAAGGGCTGAGGGGTGTCCTGTGGACAGCTGGATTGTACCTGCCTGACGCTTGCCTGTCACATAACCTCCTGTGCCCTGGAACTGGTTCACAGTCCTTTTGTTGCTCTCTCTCATCTGTCTCCCCTGTCAATGCAGGAGCCATTCTTCTTGATTTTAAGACAAAATTTGTTTTCACATTTTAATATTACTAAAATTCAGCTACATTTTAACAACATATGAATATTTTTAGTGTCTATGTTACTTTTAGGCCCTTAAAAACTACTATTAAACTACTGAGGTCTCCTTCTAGGAATTGAAGATGTCGAATAGTTATCTATCACTTCAACCAATATTATTAATCTTCTACTATGCACAAGGCACCATAGTCAATAAAAATGTGTAAGAGAGGGTTTCTCCTTATACATAACATGCTGAGTGGAAGCCTTGGCACACCACCGGACAAAGGTTAGTAGTCCTATGTAAAATAGAGAAGTTACAAAATGCTATGTGGCTTCAAAGGAAGAGAAGTCCTGTTTGTTAAAGGACACCTTGAAAGTTTTCATGAAGAGCATATTTAAGAGACTGTAAGGGTTAAATACAATTTTGAAGGTGGGATACAGGAGGGTAAAGGTGTTTTAGATAGTGGAGTATAGCAATGCATATGACCTTTGAATAAGTTACCAAAAATAACTTTAGAACAGAGTTTGACAAACTTTGGCCCGGGGCCAAATCTGAACCATTACTGTTTTGTCTTGTTTTCTAAATAGCCTGAAAGCCAAGAATGATTTTCGTATTGTTAAATAACCCAAAAAATCCTAAGAATTTACAAACTGGGACTTTAGAGATAAAATTCATCAACCCCTGCCCTAGAATTATAATGCAAAGACCCTGAATATCTTCAAAAGAATTTTTGTCATATATAATCAAGATTCTAGCTCCAATATATTTGAAACCCTTTAATAAAATAATTCAAATCTTTGATCTTGAATTTCATTATGAAATTTTCGTACATATAAGGTGTCATCTAGAAAATGTGTACAAGATGACAAGCTACTAATAAAAAAGATAGAGGTGTTAAAGGTCAGTAGAAACACTAACATTATTTTCATTTTTTAAATTTTCACTTCAGAAAACTAGATTGTTTACCTGAATTTCTGCAAGTAGACATCTTTTTGTAAAGTAGGATAAACATAATGAGGGTCATAATTAGGCTGTAGAATATCAGAAATGTGGCACTATGATCATGTCACCTGGAAAACAGTAATTTTGTTTTTCTCTGAGTTTGTGAAATGAAAAGTGTATTGGTTTATTACTTTTCTTAAATATATTGGGAAACCATGTTCTTAACTTGATAACATCTATAATTTTAAAACATTTTGTTATCTTTTTATTAAGGTGGATTCAACACAAGATGGCAAGGTTTGGGATTGTTTATCGTTGTTAAGCTGTAATATATGTGCTATTATTAATTTTTTATTAACAATACACATGGAATGACATTTAGACAATAGAGAAAAGTAATTTTGAAAAATTACTCATAGGTTTATTACACACAAAAAGATCCCTTTTAGCATTTGGTCAGGATTTTTATTTGTAAACTTAGGATTTACAAAGTTTTGTTTTCATATTTTGTAAAATATATCCTGCTTTATATCTTAACATTAGACCATGATCATTTTTCACATCTTTAATCTTTATGAACATATTTAACCTCTGTATGTTATGCCATTCTGTGGTTTTCTCATAATTTAGCCATTTCCTTATAGTTGGACATTTACATTTTTTCTTGCTTTCACTATTGCTATTAGTACTTTAGTGAGTGTCTTATTACTAAAATTATTTCAAATTTATAAACATTTTTTAAGATATATTTCAGTAAGCATAATTTTTGTTCAAAAGTTATAGATATTTTAAAGTTTTTAATAAACTTTTTCCTCACAAAAGTTTGGTTTAAAAGTTTAAACATTACAAAACAGACAAGAATAAAGTGAAAGTGAAAGTCTTTCTTGCCCAACCTCTACTGTTTTTCTCCAGGGACAATGGTGGATAGCAATTTTTTTGTGTGTGCATGATTACAGAAATTATAGGTAGGTAGATAGATATAGATATATTAATATGTATTGATATATTACAAAGATACATACATGTATGTTATTTTTATATATAGATGGAAACATACTATATATTTTGTTCTGAGACTTACTTTTTTTCACTTAACCCTGTATCTTGAATGTCTTGTCACATAAGCACACTTCTCTTTTCTTCATATTCACCTAATCTGTTATTCTTATATTGCCACAGTATTGTATAACTGCACATTTTCTTTAAATAGTTCTTTAAAACCTATTTTAAAGAACTCATAGTTTTGTTCTATTGTTCATCTTCCACAAAGGAACAAAATTTGAGGGTTGTGAAAGCTAGGCAATATAGAGTCAGGGAATATAAAGCACAAGACATTAACAGGTAAAACAGAACAAAGACCACGTATAATATTCAGAATGATGTGGAAGGATTAATGCTATCAAAAATCTGAGGCTAAGTAAATTACAACAGTTGGGCGGCTAATGTTTTCTAAATACAAATACTCAGGGAAATGATTCAATAAATTTGTTAATATTTTAAATAATAGATTTAAAAGTCAAAAATAGTCTTTAAATTTTTGTATGAATAACAATTTCTAAGAAAATTCCACATAAAATCACAAAATATGCACACGTATATATTTTACTTAGATCCCTGACTAGAACTGTAGGTAGAAATGAAAGAGGGCTGAGAGAATGTGTAAACGACCATGTCTCACATTTGTATGGTACTTAATCGTTTTTCAGTTAGGATAAAAGCTGTGATTATGTTAAAGAATAACCTATGTTACGAATAAATCTGTGGGCTAAAAATCACATACAATTAATAATGTTTTATAGACTCTAAGCTAACACAATTTAATTTGAATTGTTTTTACTTGAGATCATAGTAGCGATGGATAAATGAGTAAAGTAAAGCCATTGCCTTCATACCTTTTAGGCTGATTGCATAAAATGATATTTTCCTTCTCATTGTTTTATAGTATGTTGTATTTAATTGAACTTTGTCCAGTCCATCAACAAATCAGATGAATTGAATAAAAGATATACGGTACACAGTGAAGCAGAAAGTAAAAGATTATAATTGCTAGCTACAATGAGACAGTGTTCTTGGGTGTTAATCCAGTATTACAGGGCATGGTCTTATTTTAATATGTTTATTTTTCTGTTACTTTCAGCTTAAGCTGTCATGCATTGTGATACAGTCTTGGCACTATGTTCTAATAGTGGAATAACTCAAGTACATTTTATTTGTAAAGTTAATTTAATTTATACATCATAAATATAGATGACATAAAGAGTAGTATATTTAATGCAAATTATAATATAAAATGCATATGGGAGTAAGCATTTTTTATTTTTGTATGTGAGTCAGGAAAAGTCATAGTGCTTGACCAGGCAATTTGAACTTAAATAATGGTATAACTAAAATGAAATGCAATTTTGTTATCAGGCAGGCAGGATAAACTGGTCCTGATGAAAGAACAAGAAAGTCAAGTGTTATGAGTTGAGGTCTAAATACAATTTCTGAATGACCTGTGAAAGCATGTAGTTGTTCTAATAGACCTCTTCAGTCAATAAATATTTGCTGAGGATCTGCTTTATGCCACACACTGTTCTCACTGTGAACACGACAGTCCCTTTCTACATGAATTTTATATTCTAGGAGGGAGATATGCCTGCCAAGTGGAAAATAAGCATGTGATGGGGTATCTGGGCTAAGTGATAGAAGGAAAATAAAAGCAGGGTAAGGGGATAATAGAGTGATGGTTTGAGGAAGGGGTGGTATTTTCGGGATGGCCTCTCTAATGATAAGACATCTGAACAGAGATGAATGAAGTACAGAGGGAGGCAACTCTGTCATCTACAGAAAGACCACAGGGAACGAGGAGTCCCGCAAGTGCAACAGTCCCAAGTTGGGAGCATAGTTGCTGAATGAAGGATTTGGAAAGGAGGCCATTGTGACAGAATCTAGTAAACAAGTGAGAGAGTAGCACAAGATGAGGTCAGAGGAAGAAGCTCATAGGTCATGGGAAGGAATTTATTCTGAGTTAGGAAATCTTTCCTCTAGAAAGATGTGAGCCCAAAATGGCATGATCTGAATGTTTCGAAAAGATTATTCTGGCTACTACATGGAGGCTAAATTTTAGCATTCTCTGCAACTGTCTTTGAACAGCTATGGTCTTTGGTTTGTAATTAATCCTGGTATTTTGTGGGCCATGTGTCAATGTCAAAGATGACACAAGAACACCTTCACTGTGTGGGTAGATGATGCTGGTCATGAATTTTGTCATGGTGAGTTGTTGGGAAGATAATTGACTGGCTACACAAAAATGATGAAAGCACTGGGATGCTTTTCAAGGTCACCAGGAACTTGGAATAAGCTTGGGCATATCTTTATGGTGTTTTTACAGGCTTCTTACATTCTTAAAATACAGATGAAAATTCTTGATAAAACAGTCTTCTGATATTCAGTTGCTCAGGATTCTTAACATGTTTTAAGATGGGATCAATTTGTTTTGTTTGAAACAGCATAGGAGAGAGAATGAATTAGATGTCATTGAGAATACATGATAGGGAATGTAAAAGGTGTAATGTATACCAAATTAGAGCATTTATGTTTGACATTTGGGAACCTGGAAGAAAGAACCGATAATGAAGATTCAAGTAAGCATGAAGTAGAATAACTAGTATTTTTGTTTCATGACTTAAGCCATTTATTAAAGTTATATGTATTAGTGGTTCTACTTCTCCTTACCTTTCTATTGCCCAAACCCCTCAGATACTATTGGCTAGAAAATATGTAGCACAGTTGACCTGCTTATCTGCGGTTTCAGTTACACATTGTTTACCTCAGTCTGAAAATAGGTGAGTACAGTACAATAAGACAGACAGAGAGAGAGAGGAGTAGAGAGAGAGAGAGAGAAAGTGAGAGAGAGAGACTATATCAACATACCTTTTATTATAGTATATTGTTATAATTTTCTATTTTATTATTATTGTCATTAATCTCTTATGTGCTTAATTTATAAATTAAACTTTATTATAAGGATGCATGTATAGAAAAAAGCATAGTATATATAGAGTTTGATACTACCTACTGTTTCAAGCATCTGCTGGGGTTGTGAATTGTGTACCCTGTAGATAAGGGGACTCCTGTACTGTAAAAACAAACAAACAAACAAAACCCCTGAAGCCCCAAGATATACAGTACATTGAAGTTCTTGTATGACTTCTTGAACTTTCCTTCTTATTCCTCTGTATATTTTCCTTTTCATCTGCTCTGGCCAACAATGACATCCAAAGCTTTACCGTGGAGAACAGGCAATTACAGGACAGAAATACTGTGGCTTTGTTCTGCCCCTTTTACATTGTTTTAAAGGAGAAAAATGGCCTAGAGGATATGTAAAATTGTAGGAGAGTCAGGGGAGAAAAGAGAAAGAAATAAACAAAATAAGCACAGAATTACCAAAAAAAAAAAAAAAAATTAGAAAAGAGAAAATGCTAACCTACAACTATGTTAGACCTGAAAAATTACAACTTTCATCATCATCATTCTAAGCATTTTTTGTTAAATCAAAGTTTATGTTAAAGAATACCTGAAAAATTCCAAATTATTCATTTAAACCACATAAATAATGCTTCAAAATGATCATAAGAATGTTTTTTATTTAGTAAATATTTAATAATTCAATTTGCATCTTGACTAGTAGATATTAAAGTGTCAACTTTTACATCCCACCTGTGATGGCCTGAATTTTTATATGTGATTTGATTTGTTTCCACAAAAGCAGCTGAATTATTGCAGTGAATTTCTAAGTTTCTACATTAATATAGCAGCAAGTGATATGAAGGCTATAAATCGACTTTTAAGGAGAATGTTAATTAGAAACACTGTGAAATTTACTTCATTTGGTAATATGAATTCAAGTACCTGATTTCTTTCTCCCTGTTCTATTTTAAATGAGGAAGAAAGTATAAAAATAGCAGTTGAAACGTTTCACAAAGTTTAAAACGTGTTTTTGTATCTAAGGAAGGTACCATCCAAATGTCACAAAATCCAAGGAATTTGCTACATGAGGGCAAATTAGAGAAAGACATCAGGAGCTATCATGTGTTTGTTTCCCACGAGAAAGAGGAGCGTCCTCATAGAAGTTAAAAAAAAAATCATCCTAGACTTAAAGGATCAGAAGAGGCTGGAAGCAGGGGTGAGCTGTGAGGACGCAGAAAGCCGGTATGCTGGCCTCTAACTGTTCAGTGTTCTTCACTGTTGCCACCCGCCCCCCCGGAAAGTTTGTGAGGCAACGCCAACAAAAAGTCAGCTGCACTGATGGGTAGAGGGTCTTCTCCCCTGAATTCATAGAGGCACTTCCCTAACAAAGAAGATGGCAATGTCAAGAGTAGATGTCTAACCAAGCCTGGAAGCTCTTGCAACCATAGAAAAGTAATGCAGTGAATTACATTTCTGCTAAGAAGGTTCAAAGCCCCACTTTCCTTACCTTTCTCCTTTAGCTCTTGGGTCACTGAATTGGAATTGGAAACTACTTCAGCTTAACATTTGTGAGGAAGATCTGCATCCCAGTGGGATTTAAGAGCATTCAAGAAGCTAACCACTCTCTTAATGGAAAATACAAAATGAATAACTCTCATTTGTATATAAACATAAACATCAGTCCTTTTCATAATACATAAGGACACAGAAAAAATGATTAATGTGATTTAGAAGGTTGGCCTATCACGTAACTATTATTCTCTATGTGCCTTTTTTTATAGCAGCACAGAGCAGAATTTGTTGAATCCACATTACATGATAACAGTGCAATAAAACTATAAATTATTTACAAAATACAATTAACTCTCACCAGAAAAATGGAAAATTTAAAAGCAGTACTCTAAATAATTCTTGGATCTAAGAGAAAAAAACAATTCACTGGATAATTAATTAATTGCAATTATTAGTGCCAACAAGTGGTATTTGTAAGGTGACCAATTTCTAACTATAGCCTCAAACTACCAACCCACTGAAACTATAACAACAACAACAAAAGTAATAAACCACAATGGAGAAGTATTCATAAACAGACTTTAAGAAACTTATAAGAAGGAAGAACCTAATATATGGACAATAAGAAAAACATGCTTTTCCACACAAAGAGGATGAAAGAGAAATATGATAAATGGGAAATCACTCCCACTATTTGAATAGAAGACTAAATATAAAGATGATGATAATTTTTGCCAGATTAAATCCAAAATTTGATGTAGAATGTCTGTAAATCCTAACAATAATAGTTTGGGATTTGAAAACAATTCATTAACTTGGAAGAAATAGTACTGAGTAATGTGAGATTCTTTGCAATAGCAGCAGCAATAACAGCAATAACACGCGACTATACAGGAAAACAAACTCTGGAGGAAATATTTGCAAGATGGATATGCAAAAAATTTATGTTTGTATGGACATAAAGATGGGAACAATAGATATTGGGGACTACCAGGTGGGGGAAAGTGGGTTGAAAAACTACTTATTGGGTATTATGTTCACTGCATGGTGATGGGATCATTTGCACACCAAATCTCAGTGACATGTAATTTACTCATGTAAGAAACCTGCATATGTACCTCCTGAATCTAAAATAAAAGCTGGAAAAAATGATTGATGTTTGTAATACATAAAGAGTTCTTACAAATCAATAAAAAGGCAAACATCATAACGGAAGAATGTACATTGTATAGCAGGAAATTCACAAAAGGAAAGTTTGCTGCTAATATTGAAAGCTCTATCCTTGCCACTACTTTTCAATTACTAAAATATCAAATAAAGAAAGAATTGGTGGAAATTGTGAAAATAGTGCAGGCACATAGGCCTTTCAGTCATTATTGACGACATTGTTCATCCCACCTCCTTTTTAAAAGAACATTTAGAAATATGTATAAAAAGCTTCTAAAAATTCATAGCAATTCCTCTTCCAGGAATGTGTCCTAAGGGAATAGTCAAAAATATGTGTAAAAATGATTATAAGTAGTGTTTAAAATAGCTTTATAATCACAAAATAATAGAAATAGCTCAATATTTAACAATAGACATTGATGAACCGAAATTTAGTAAGACTTTATTAGAATGTTTTATGTGTTACTGAAGAGTCTTTTAAATTTAATGATATGGGAAAATAGTCACAATACATTTCTAAATTAATAAAGTTGGATATTAAGTGCTACCTTTAGTAAGAATTTAGTAAAAAATACTTGGAAATCTATTAAAATGTTAACTAGTAGCCTTCTCTGAGTAGTGAAACTATGATAATTATTTTCTTCTTTGTATCCTTTACTTTTTTCAAGCTTTGGATAATCCATCTAAATACCATCTCCATATTTAGGGAAAATGCAATACATATTAAAATATATTTGTTTTTATACTAAAAAGCTGACATTGTAATATAAGAATATTTTGATATTTTAAAAAATATCTTAAAGTATCATTATATCATTTGAGTGAAAAAAAAAAGCTTATTCTCTAAGAAATTTTCTATGTGTGACAATTCCATTTTGCAACTAATGCTGTGAGAACTGACAATCACCTTTGCCTCTAGTGGTCACCTTTATCGATAGGTAAAAGACAGGAGCCTTAGGGGATGAAGGGCTAAATAGAGAGAGGCAACAAAGTGATGTGTCGCATTACTGAAATGGGAGTCTCAGCATGCACAGTCCTCTTTTACTATGGGTGGAAAACAGTTGGGGTTAGACACCAGCCAAGTTCTTGCTTTTAAGTTTCAGTTTCAGAAGAACATCTGAGAAAAAATGACCAAGTGAAGCCTTTTCTGGTTTCACACCTAGTAAGTCCTTGATACTTAGGCCAGCATCCCACTCATACTGAACTCAAAATAGGCAACACCTAACTATACAGGCTCTCATCTACTTCCAAAGGCTAATCCTCCAGGGGCAAGCCAGCAGACGTGGGAAAATGGTGATAACATCCCTGAGACAGAGGGACTACAAGCTTCACTATCATTTCTGAGTGAGTTTTAATTTTCAGAAGATGTTAGTATTGTTTGGCTTCTTATAGTAGTCTTTTGGTTCAGTAGCTGCTAATTGCATAATTATTGTTTATTATCAATATTGTACACTATATTTTTATACCCTGAACTACTTGGACAAAACTTTGATGTCTTAGCACTGATGGAATAAAGCTTCATGTAATTGCCAAATAAATTTATATGTAAAACCTAAAACATTGCTTATTTGAACTCTCTAGATATACAGTATTCACATTATACTGGAAGGAAGGAAAGAAGGAAGGAAAAATGGAGAAAAGGAAAGAAAGGAAGAAAGGAAAGGATGATATTTAACTCATATGTATTATGTTTATCAAGTTTCTAAAATGAAAACTTGATAGCAAATCCAACTATTACATCATTGTCATGAGTCAATATCATCTCTAAACTCTTATTGTAAAAAACTTTTGTTGTATTGGATAAATGAGGAAAACTGATGTTCAAATATTTTTAAAAGAGAATATATTTGAACTATATTATTCCCCTTTTTCATTTCTGTTTGTTCTCTTAACATTGTTAAGTCATAATTTTCCCTTCAAAACCGATTTGAGGCAGGTATTCCACTATTTGTTTCCAAATACAGAGGAGTCAGTAAGTAATTACCCCTTAGTAGTTCACCTTAAAAGAAGCAAGAAGCTGCATTCTAGTTCTGTTTTCTCAAAGTAAAGTCGTTGTATCCACTGTAACAGAATATCAGGGGAGGATGAAGGAAGGAAGGAAGGAAGAAGGAAGGAAGGAAGGAATGGAGGGAGGGAAGAAAGGATAAAAGGGAGGAAAAAGGCAGAAAAGGAAAGGAAAGGAAAGGAAAGGAAGGAAGGACGGAAGGAAGGAAGGAAGGAAGGAAGGAAGGAAGGAAAGAAGGAAGGAAGGAAGGAAGGAAGGAATGGAGGGAGGGAAGAAAGGATAAAAGGGAGGAAAAAGGGAGAAAAGGAAAGAAAGGAAGAAAGGAAAGGAAAGAAATTAGTTAGTTTCAGAAATACCATGTTCTTATCCCAGAAGACAGATCTAAGTCTAGTGTTATTTGAAATAACTTGTTAACAAGGAGGTGATATAATGGTAATGTCAGAGATTTATGGGATTTATGATATGGGTCATCAGATGATAAGCAAGGGTTGTAGAAAGGGAATTGTCAGAAACTAAAGACAAACTTAATTGACTTTACACTTTGACCTAGAATCATACCACATTGGGTGATGACACTTAGAAATGCCCATCATCATCATCATCATCATCATCATCGCTGGTATTTATTAAGTGCCTAGACACTTGCTAGTAAGTGGAAGATGAAGATGCTCTCTCTATATTATTTCATTTAATCCTCTCAAGAACTTTTGAGTAGATAACTCTTTTTGACAGATGGGTAAACCAAGGCATTGGCTTAGGCCAAAGCAATTGCTCAGTGTGATATGGTTAGTATGTAGTATGATAATTGAATTTAGGTCTCTGTGATCCTGAAGTCTATGCTAGTAACCAACTACAGATAACATGAATTTCTATAATAGCTTTTACTGTCAAATTTATAGGAATTGTGTAATAGCTTTTTTGCTTCTGTCCACATGGAGTGAATATTGGGGTCAAATCACTAAAATCTACTAATGGATGAAATGCTCGTAGTGTAGTCAGCTCTAGTAGTTTTAGTAATTTAAAAAAGCAGTGATGATTGGTGTCATAAAAGCCATGGCACATATTCCTAGAAGGGAAAATGCAACGAAACTGCTTTTTTCAATCATTTCATTGCATGTTCATTTGGCAAATCTATCACTGCTCATGGCTACTCGCTCTCTCCTTTTTTAATGCAAGTATTTCTCTGCATGGATTTCTTTACTTCATGATCTTCTCTTGTGTATTGTGTTTTCTTTTTGAAATCATAGCTTGGGAGTTGTTTATGCTTCAGAGATTTTTAAAACAAGGTTACATTTTAATGTAAATGCATTTAAATTGAACCACTTGTTTACATTATGTGAAATGGCTCAACAATGTTCCCATGACCTGTTTTTATACCTTTTGATATTTTACGTGACATCCAATAAGCTGGACAGATAATAGCAGAAGTCTTGGCATCGGACTACCACTGCCACTATGATGCTGAGTCTGGTGTCAGCAGTGAAGATGAGTGTGGGAAGCCACCGAGGAAGCTGGAGGTTGACACAAGTGGCGGTAAGGGCACATCATTACCTAGGAACGACCTTCAGAAATCCTCTGCAAAAAATGGCCTGTTTCCACCCTTTTTATTCTTGTTTCTTCCTTCGGCCACCTTTTTTTTTTTTTTCTTTTCAACTAATGAATAGCATGGCCAGAAGTAGTTGACAGGCCCTAAGGGGAGCTTTACAACTAACATCAAGTAAAAATTTATTATTCTTTTTTGAATATATTGATGTCTAGGATTAAATAAAAGAATGTTAGATTATACAATATCGGTAGGTATTTTCACATCAGTCTTATTTCAATAGCCTGCCTCTCAGACAGTTGAACAGCTAGGTGAATTTGCCTTAACTGATCCAACTGGAGAGATGGAGAAGGATGGTACATTTCACAGTGATTCATTTGAACTTTTCTTTTCTTTTCTTTTTTAACTAGGAAAGGATTCATTTCCATTAGCCTATGACCTGGCTCTTGGTGGTAAGTATTCCATCTGCAAGAGTTCCAATTAGAGTGATTCAACAGACCATGACTCACATAAATCTGGTCAAACTTCCCATGTTCTTGAAATCTCTAGGCTTTCTGGTATTTATTGAATGACTTTTAAAATATGCCCTGATTTGAATATATTTATGTGTATGGGAGCAGGGAAATATATTCATTTATTCATCATATGGTCACTGTATCCCACCTTCAATTTTAGTAATTGTCATCAAGCATTGTGAGGCATTTGAGATTTTACCCTTCTTTCAAGCAATAACTTAGCCAGCCACAGTTTTATGGATCATGGCAGAAGACATAAGACACCTGGGTCAGAGAAAAAGGACTTTATTGCTCATAGCAAATAGCAGTAGCCAGAGTACCTGTATTTATGCTGGTTCCCTGAGCTCCAAATCTCCCTTGGCAACATGAAGAGGAGCAGGTAACACTTGATTGTGCAGTGGGCTGAGTTACAGCAGAGGGACCCTGAGCTTAGGAACCCACATCTTTTATAGTGGCCATTCAACTAGAGGAATTCAGGTGCACCTTCCCAAATATTTATTCTTCAATGCAGAGATACTGGTTATTATTGGTCAAATTGCATTCAAGCAAGAAAATCTAATTATTTGTAAGCAATGAAAGGTGTGTGCAAGGAAGATTATTAGGGCTTTCTTTGTGTCAGGAACTGTGCTAAGCATTTTGCATAAATTATCTCATTTACTGTCAAAGGATTCTGTGAGTACAGCATTGCTATTCCCATTTCATGGATAAGAAAATGAAAGATTAGAGAGGTGTTATTTCCCAAGTTTGTACAATTAGTAAATGACAGAGCTGGCGTTTTTTTACCCAGGTTAGTCTGACTTCCAAGTACACACTCATTCCACTAAATCAAATTGCCACTGTTTGTGAATATTACTTGTTCTCCCATATTAAATATTTTTCAAAAGTCCATGGGGTTACCATCAAAAAACATGTCATGTTTTTATAGTAATATTTCTTAGAAAAGCTTCAATTACTCTTTCTCTCTTGCTTGAGGAACGTCATGTCTGGCTCCCTTATAGTGTGTGTGTGTGTGTGTGTGTGTGTGTGTGTGTGTGTTCATATAATATCTCAGCTGGATGCCATTAGCACTTTCTCTCCTAGAATTTAGGCATAGTATATTACTACATGGTGGCTAGGCAATTTTATTTCCCTGTTTCCCTGAATGTTCCTTAATTAATCCATAAATTTAGAAACCAGATTAGAAAAACAGAGGACTTTTTTAATATACTTTCATGCAGGAATTTGAATAGTAGCAGATACACTATTAAAGAGACTTGACAGACATTATTGTTTCCTATTGTTTCAATTTAATTTTGTTTCAAATCCGGTAATAATCTGTAATGAAATAAAATGGACCATATTCTCTCAGGTGAATTGGCTACATGTTCTGTAAACCAATATTTGATTCTACATATCGCTTTGGAAGATTTTAGGTAAAAGTTAGGAAATAACTGCTGTGATAAGCAGAGGATGACTGTAAAGTCAATCTCAGCCCTGTTGATAGGCCTGAAATTTTTATTTTACTCCTTTGAAAGGAGACATCACAAATTACCTTCCAAACACATTTTAAGGGAAATGTAATATTGGCTATTATTGCTTTACCTCAAAATGGTTTATCATAATAGCTGGCAAGAGACCGAGGAAACGCAACAAACGATAAGCATCTTTTGTGTTAGAAGAGGTAATGAAAGGAGACAGTCTTGGATGGGGCATAAAGTAGAGAAGTGAGTAAGATAAGGACTTCAGACTCCTGGTAGATTGTTGCTGATGATGTTGGGGGTAAGATGGCTAGCCAAGAAGGCAAGCAAGTAAAAAACAAATGAGGAACATCATACTTGCCTACTTTACAAGTTGTTTTTTTTTTTAAGTTAGAGTTTGACATCTTGGTATGTTAACTAATTTTATAAAATCTAGTCTAGTGGTTTTTTTTAATAAATGAGAAAAGATTAAATTGATATAAATTATTAAGATGACTTTTTCAAAGCTTCCAGCTCCCTAAGTCCTATTCTGCAGTTGGGAAGTTGAAATGCTTTAGGTGTTTGGCATAACATGCCTTTCTTTACTTATTTTGCTTGCAACATATATATAACTTTATTTAATAATAAAAAAATCCACTTGTTGCTATTAAAAAACATATCAAACCTATATTTATTGAACTATGAACTATAATAGCTTGTGCACCCAGGTTTGCCAGGAAATTATGGGTGAAAACTTGTACTTCAAGAAGAGTATTTAGGCTGAAAACTGTCCCAGTCTACAAAGTCCTGTCTTGCTTTGTAATCCTGTTTTGCCAAAGGCAAATTAGCTTCTGAACACAGGTGAAAGGTAATGCAAATTGGTGTCTTTAGTAAAAAGTCTTACCTTGAGCTACAAAGGTAAGACTTTTTACTAAAGACACCAATTTGTGATGACTAAATCTAGATATAGTAGCTTATCATCTGGGAGTGAGAATCATCAGTTCACACTGTATAATGATTGTGTTGCTAAAGGCCCATGTGAGTTCCAGAAAACATAGGCAGAAGAGAGACATATTATGCTGCTGCAGAAAATAATGATTTCAGGGCCAGATGCAGTAGCTCACACCTGTAATCCCAACACTTTGGGAGTTTGAGACCCAAGAGTTGAAACTAGCCAGGGCAACATGGACAGACCCTGTCTCTACTAACAAAACAAAACAAAACAAAACAAATCAAACCAAAAAAAGTAGCCTGGCATAGTGGCATGCACCTATGGTCCCAGCTACTCGAGGGGCTGAGGCAGGAGGATTTTTGAGACCAGGAAATCGAGACTGAAGTGAGTCATGTTCACACCGCTGCCCTCCAGCCTGGGTGACACAGAGAGACCCTGCTTGAAAAAAAAAAAAAAGAAAGAAAGAAAGAAAAAGAGACAAATAAAATAATAATTTATTTGAAGATTAAATACTCACTATTTTTCTTATTGCATAATTTTTTCCATTCCACTTATTATTATTTCTAAGAAAGGAATCTTGTATGTATGTGAGAGAAAGAAAGAGGAAGCCAAGAGAAAGAGTGAGGTGGAGATTTTATTGATTCCAAGACATGGAGACATGATAATTTTTTTGCTTATTGCTGCTTATGTTAAACATCTCTGATATTCAGCTTTTCTTTAATATCAATGTATTCCTTAAATTTGAAGACATTTCATAGTGAAAAACTATTATTAAGTCATGGTGCATGTTATAGTCAGCATCCTAGAATCAATGGAAAATTGTTTTATATATAATACAATGGCCTTGTGATATCACATATAAATATCTCACACTGTAAATAAGTGTTATATAAGATTATAATGTCTCGTCCCTTGTTCACTTGGATTAAAGTAACCTTGATTTCTAACCTCATTTTTATAGCGCCAAGAATGAATTTAGTGGTGGATGAAACAGCAGCAATTAACTCAAACAAGGAATCCCAGCAACTGGCCCAAGAAACATATACACTGGAGAAGAAAGGAGCAAAGGAGGAAGATGAAGGGCCCCAGCACAGAGATGCTGACATAGTACAGGGAAAAGGGGAGGCAGCCCTGTGGGGAGAAGCAGGAGTTGTTCATGAGGCTCCCTTGAGGACATGGAAGCCAACAGCAGAGCAGTCAGAGTTGGCAGAAGAGTTTACAGAAAAAGGGGAGATCCCTCCAGGCATAGAAAGGGGGGCAGAGGCAGCAGCAGAAGCAGAAGGGGCTAGAAGGGTGGGTGAAGCATGCTCAGACCCCATAGGACAAGCAGCAGCCAAAGATGCTGTGGGTCTGAGTAAAGATAAGGCTCCTGAAAAGCAGGCCTTGATGCTCACAGTGCTTGAGACAGACAAGGCAGCTTTTGAAGGGGAACAGGGTTTGAAGAAGGCAGTGCTTGCAAATAAATCAGCAGCTCTGAACTCGGAGGATCTTCAGGAGGCAGCAGCCCTAAGAGATGCAGCAACATCGGAGGAGGGAGAGGCTGAGGGTGGGGTGGCTGTGAATGATGTCAGGGAAAGTGAAGAGGAAGCATCCATAGACCTAGAGGACACGGGACCCATGGAGGACACAGCACCAAAGAGAGAGGATTGTTATGAAGAGGCAATTCTTGGGGGAGAGGAACCAGCCAAAGAGAGAAAGGAGGTTATGAGAACAGAAACAGCCTTGAGCCCCTTCACAGGAAAGGCAGAGGCAAGCCGGAGGCAGGTTTCGGAGGGCAGCCCTGAAGACCTTTGCAAGGAAGATGTGGAAGGGGAACAGATGGTGACTGAGGCAGAAGCTAATAGGGAAGATGATAGGAAAGAAATTTTACCCAAGGAATTAGATGTAGCAAGAGAGCGAAAGAAAGCTGAGAGGCCAAAAACACCTCTGAGGAAAACTGACTCTGAGAGAGAAGAGGTGACAAGGGTAAATGCACTCAAGGATGAAGACGCTTTTAAAGAAGAGCAAAAACTTAATGCAGAAGAGGGGAAAACAGAGACAGAAGTAAGATCTGAGGAAGAGACAAAAGCCCCCCCAAATGAAATGGGATCTGATGCTGAGAACGAAGCACCTGTGGAGGCATCTGAGTTGTCTGACAATTCAGGGATTCTAGGAGAAGATTCACTAAAAGACATAGTGGTTCCCATATTTGAAGCAACGCCTGGATTTGAAAAGTCGCTGGAAAACATAACAGCTTTGAGGAAAGAAGGAGGAGGAGAAAGACTGTGCGAAGCCAGAGACACAAAGCACAAAGACAGAGAAGAGCTGTCCAGCAGGGAGAATAGGGCTCTGGAAGAGAGGCCCCGCCAGGATGCAGAAGGGCCCTTAGTAGCTCCTGAAGGTGAGCCAGCAGGAAAGGTGCAGGCCCCTGAGGGGTTGATCCCAGCCACAGGCCAGGCAGAGGAGCTGACAGCCAAAGATCACGACTCCTGCGCAGGACTGGAGGGGAGGGCTGAAGGACAAGGAGGAGCGGATGTCATGCTAAGGACCCAGGAAGCTGTTCCTGAGGAAGATCCCGTGACCGCAGAAAAGTTCAGGCAGGAAGCGATGGGTGAGGACCCAGAGAAGGAAGAGGACAAAGAGTGCACTCTGGGGACAGAAGCGATGCGGGACAGGAACTCGGAAGGGGACGGGGCCATGGAAGGCGGAGGAAACACAGAAAAGGATGAGGGCATGGGAGGAGGAAAGGTTGTGGCTGGGGAAGATCTACATGGAGGTAGGGGAAACGGCAGAAACAGCCGCAGAGGAGAGGGAGGCGTTGGCAGGTTCGGAGACAGCCGAGGAGAAAACAATAGCAAATAAAGCCTCCCCCTTTTCAGATGCTGCTGAGGAAGAAACCTGGCACCAAAAGGATGAGTTAGTAGGAAAAACAGCAGCTGCAGGGAGGGTGGTGGTAGAGCAATTAGCACGGAGTGGGGAGGAAGTGCCAGCAGTAGAGGAGATGACAGTGACATGTACAACAGACACTGGGGTGGGCACTCCAGGAGTCCTGGAAGGGAAGACCTCAGGGCCTGGACAGGAGCAAGAAGGAGGGTCAGAGGGCCAGGAGGCAGCCACTGGGAGTGGCGATGGGAGGCAGGAGTCGGGAGCAGCTGAAAAATTTCGATTAGGATTATCACGGGAGGGAGAGAGGGAAGTGAGTCCAGAAAGTCTACAGACGATGGCAGCACTTCCTGTGAAGGCTGATTTCACTGCACCCCAAGAGAAGCAACAGCATATGGTGCAAGGAGAAAGCGAGACTGCAGATGTTTCTCCCCAAAACATGCAGGCCTAAGAGACTTGCTGGCAGATGGTGAGTTTAAGCCTGATGTGTTTGAATTAAATAGCAGCCCTGCGGTGGGTCTCCTCCCCTTGGGGCTGGCTTGTCCCTTTATTGGTGTTTGTGCACATATAAACACACAGGCTTCAATTCTGTGTCACTTAGCCCTAAGCCTGTCAGGAAAGGGGCTGGAAAAGATGAAGGAGGGGCCAAAGCACACACAGGACCCACTGCTCTTCCCGGTGTGACAAGTCATACTCAGTCTTTGCAAGGCAGCTCCCTCCAGTAGTGAGATGTGTGTCTCCCGGATAGGACCCCAAAGAGAAAATACAGAGGAGAATGTGCCACAAAGGACAGACCATAAAAGTAAAGAATCAAAATGAAATGAAGGTTGTTTGTAATCATTTGCCTTTAAGTGGGCCCTATCCTTTCATTTCTGCAGTTTTGCAAAGTTTAATACATTTCATTTTTACATATGTAAAATATAAGCATTCTATATTTAATATTTTAAGTATATAAAATATTTTACATTCTGTATGTAAAAGATTTAAATATATCAATCTTGAAGAGTGGAACTAAAGATTAAAATTTTTTTTTTGCATATTCTGCTATTTCCTTAATGCCCTCACATTCTTAGTGTCCAGTTTCTACTATTGTGAGTGATTTTTATCCTGGTACTGTTATCCTTTTTACTGTTTTTCAGAATAATTTAAAGATGTCTTCTGGAAGATGTAAAGAGTGGAGAAAGATTCACCCAAGCATCTCACCAGGATTCTTGATTTTTTCTCTCTCTTCTTTTTAGTTGCTGGTTGCGCTTGTCTGAGATGATTCCCAGTCTGTCAGCCCTGGTCAGTAGCTCAGTAAGCAC
This sequence comes from Trachypithecus francoisi, assembly GCF_009764315.1. NCBI lineage: Eukaryota > Metazoa > Chordata > Mammalia > Primates > Cercopithecidae > Trachypithecus > Trachypithecus francoisi. The sequence goes on along the minus strand of NW_022681457.1, from coordinate 36,311,531 downwards.
CTTGAGAATAGCTCAAGTAGATCTGTAGGACCCTTATTAGGAGCAGTGGTTCCTCAGAGAGAAACTTGTGAGGCTGTTACACGTTCTACACACCTAACATTTTCAAATGCAAGTGATAATTTTCAAATGTTTGACTTTTACCAAAGATCACTGGAAGGCCCAGTTTGTAATGTTAAGGATTTGTTTAAAGTCGTTTTTATTTTACAATACAGAGCCCCAATCAATTCCACAATCTCAATTTCATACATGGGACTTTTACTTAAAATCTGTGGTTTGGGGCTTAAATGAATTGGCCTGTGAAAATGAGCTCTAAAGGTCCTCCCACGCACACTCAAAACTAAAATTGCTCCAAATCTCTAAGTTCTTCCAGCAAAAGGTTTCTTGGCATGTATATTCACTTATACTTAGAAATAGTCATTCTTTTAATTTATGCCAGAATAACAAAGTGAAAATCTTATTTCAAAATGCTCTTTGTGTGTGTGTGTGTGTGTGTGTGTGTGTGTGTGTTTCTGTAGTTCTGCTTTCTGGGGTAGACTAATAAAGTGGTAGCTTCCAGCATTTTGTCCCTGGGGCCTTATTTATAGGGCCACTCAGATTTAAATAAAAGTAGTAAGTAATTTAGCTAAGTGGAATAAGTATAATAATTATAGCAGTAGGCATAGCACATCAGCATTATGCCAACATTCTAGACTCTTTAGTTGATGTCATTAAATGGAAAAGAAACTTGGATTAAATGGGTGTACTGTTCACCTTCCCAAGTTCTGTTATTTCAAACCTTTGAACTAACCTTGCAGTTCATTATAAATCAACAGTTGCAATTGCATTCTAAATTACTCCCTGATATTATTTTCTAGTTGTGTATCAGCCTGCCTCCTAGGGGTTTTCAGTTCCTTGAAGACATAACCAGTGCCCCAGAGCGCATGTATTTATCTACCATTTCTCTATGTGAGAAGGTAAAATAATTTCCTTAAGCAGTGATTTTCCAGCCAGAATATACATTAGATTTTCATGGGACACTTTTATAAATGACTCAACCCTTTTCCCCACCCCAGAGATTCAGATTTAATTCGTTTTAGGTGGATCTACACATCAGTATATATATTTTTAACTTTTCACTTGATTCTTCTATGTAGCCAAGGTTGAGAACCACTGCTCTAAATCATCATATAATCCATGCTGGCCACACTACACTCAAGGTCCCTAGGGACCAGTCATATTATCATAATAAGTATTTTCCATTTTAATGTGTAATGGAGTCATTCAATGATAAAAAATACACTGGGCCAGATAGTAGACTGGTCCCTTGATCAGAAGGATCAGCACACCAGCATTACCTGGAAATTGTTCCCAGCCTCTGTCTCCTACCTACTAAATTAGAAACTCTTGGTTGGGTCCAGTAACCCATAGCTTAACAAGCCCTCCAGGTAATACTGATGTACACTGATGTCTGAAAACTGCTGTCATGGACTATTGATTGTATTGAGGATTAGTCTCAGTTGGAAAGCCAACTACAGAGGCATTTTGAACTTTCTTTCTTTGCCTCTCTATGTCTATCTTTTCCTGTCTTCTCATTTATCTGTCTCTTTCTCTAGTAAATGGCACTCAATATAAAAGTGGTGAAGTCAATCTTAAACTTACTTTTATTATGATTTTATGCATACATGCACGAAGTCCCTCTGCCCTACTCCCTATTAAAGGATATTACTCACTGCACATCATAAATCTCCATCATCTGTCTTAAAGTTTTATGAGTAGATTTCAACTACATTATATTCAAGTTCATTTATTACTGAGCTGTATTACTGTGGAGCTCTAACAGTATTTGTTTCCTGATTTCAACCTCAATGCTACAGAGCACTTTGAATACATCGCACCTTATGGGAAAGATAGTAAACTTATTAATCCCTTTGAAAAATTAGTTTGGTACAATGTGCTAAGTGGTAATTGCTTTGGATTGCTTTTATATTTAACATACTCCATCAAAACATCCCATAACATAATTCTACAATCTGCATGTGAATTTGACTGTGAAATTCAGTATTGTGATATTTTGAATAAGTTAATCCTTTCTCTGCAAATGCTATGTTGATAAAATTACTTGTATGTTCACCTGAAATGATATGTTTCCTGTTTCTTGATTATTAAAACATAAATCAATCATACATTTACAGATACATGTGAATGGTTCTTTGTAAATAAGACTCAACTTTTAAAATCTCTGTGTTCTTCCCTTACAATATTTGAACTCCACGGAGCAGAGAAGAAAGGATTAGTTTCACTGGGCTGTATTTTTGAGTACAGTATGTGATGTATTTATACTGACTGTCTACACTCATATGTGTCTTTCACACACATGAGATAATGTCAGTGAGAAAAATTATTATCGCCTATCACCATTTTATAGGTAACTGAGCAAAAGCTCAATAAAGTTAAATGGCTTGTCTAAAAATCAGTCAATCTCAGATCATCTGACACAAAATTTGGACTTTTTCTTATCATATCATATACACTACTTCTAAGAAGAGGTATCTTAAATAGATACTAAGATATTATATGTGAACATCTACATGTTTTTGTTTACTTGTAGAGGGGAAAAATTTAAACTTCCTCAATATATCCTCTATCAGTGAGAAGGGAGTTATATTTCCAGCTAATGTCAATCAAAGAACAAAGGAGATTATTAAAATAGTTCAAAAGAAAAATAGGCAATCAAAGGAAATGTAGATAGAATTAGGTTTTCTGCTTGAACTTCTTGAGTTAAGCCTTTTCTAAGAGTGTTAAATAAATAAGTACAGTTGAGTTCCTTAATCCTTCTAAGATCAGTAATTTTGCCAGAATTATTGCCTTTGGAAAAATGATTGTTTGAGAAAAGAAAAGAAAGCCTTAAGGAAGATTCATCTAGTAAGTGAAATATTCCAACAGACTCAAGGACAGCCCAGAAGAGGCCGCTTCTGACCTTGGGTAATATTTCCTCTCTGTTTTCTGTACCATTTGATTATGTCATTTAAAAAATAAGTTCCTAACACCATGGCCAGCAGCAAGAGCTACAAAAGAACAAGGAATAAATACAGCTGGAATTCTTTAAAAGTTGCTCTCAAACTCACCCCTCTTTTTTTCCCTTTGCTTTTTTGTTCTTTATGCTAATAGCATGCCCTGTGACAGGGAAACTAAGCTCTTCAAAATAACTGGAAACTAAATCTGTAAGATAAAATGCTGAAATTTGAGAATGCGCATGCCTTTTGTAGTTTTTTCCAGAAGGCTCAAGCTATTTAATAATCTGTGGGACTCAACAGTGTTTTGGAGTGTTGAAATACCCTCATTTTTAATTAGGGAAAATGCAGTACACAGAAGATTCTTGGGACAGAGAAGCTGGTATCTAAGTCTTGCTGCTTTGTCATATGTTTCCTGGTCTTTATTAAATATCTATTTATAATTAAATATTATATTAGGGACCCATAAATTATGCGAGAAATCTCACAGTTGTTCAGGAAATTGGTGCTAATGAGACACAGAGACTTTCAAACTGGTGTAAATGTACCTCCCAGGGAAGATGAAGCTTTTCATGGGATTCACTGGCAAGGCTAGTTTGCAGATGCTTAACCTCCATATGCACTTTATCTTAAAATGGACTTGAGAACTAGCCTGCAGTCAATGTTTTTGTCAGACTCCCATGTCTTTTCACAATAGAGGGCAACTCTTCATTCACTTACCAAGTTCACTGTGATGCAGTGACCCCTAGAAAGACACAAATCAGACAAAGGAACAATGTGAAATATGGCATAAGGGAAGGACTTTCCTTCCTGGAAATGACTGGGTAACAAATCTTTCTGCAAATCAGGTGGTTTTCAACTCTTTGTTTACAACAAAATTAAATGAGGATGTGATTGAATTGCCAACTGATAAATCATTGAAATATTTTTGGTATATTATCAGCCTGTAAATTTTGCAAAATCAGACGGAGTTCAAATTGGAGCATTGTTGTACAATATAACAAAGTGACTTCCATTCCCATCCACTTATTTATGTGACATGCACAATTACTATATTTTTATATCTATGAAAATGAAACCAAAAGTGGAATAGAACTGATGTTGAACACTGTTATTTCAGCAGTAAATAATATTTGTTCACAGACATACAAACAAATTAAAAATAGAAATCACTATCTTAGATGCATTTTTACTTTTACTTTTTATGTGTAATATTTACCAAAATTTATAGTATGAATGTTGTTTTGATCAAATGTGTATTACTAATAATTGCAATGATAGCTCAGTCCAGGTGAGATTTAACACATAGAGTCTTATGGTCACAAGAAATTTTTTAAATTAAAATTTAATTTACGTAATAATTTAATGGCAGATAATTATGACAGGGTGAGAAGTAAAAGACTTTTAAGTATAAAAATATACTGAAGTAGCATACAAATCTGTGGGCAAAGTGGAATGGAAATGTAAGTTTAAGAAAATAAAAAACATGAGACTTTCTAACACTAAAGAAGAGCTTAGTCACGTACTTTTGAAAATGGATGTCTTAGGTCAGGTTCCCCCAAAACACTCTGGGTTAGAGGTTCGTGTGCAGAAGGTTTATTGGGCCATGCCCTGGAAACAACACTGTGGAGAACTGAAAAAGCAGAAATGGGCCAAGATACAAGATAGATAGAGATGTAGTTGCCACAGAGGTGCAACTCCTCAAAGGGGAACTCTCAAGGTGGGATGGTCAAATGCAGATGAGAGACCAGGCCTCTAAGTCCCCACAATAGGACAGTCGCTCGATGTTGGCTTCCTACTCAGGAGCAAGCATAATCTTGGACTGAATGGTCCCATCAGTCAAAAGCAATTCCTGTGGAGAAACTCAGATAGCATACCCTACCCCAGGCTGCTGGAGGCCGATCGTGTCCACTGTGAAGAGATTATCAGGGTGGCACTCCACTGCATCCACGACATGGATAAAGGTGATATGGAATTGCTATGGCATTTTCATTTCTTTGGATACACTTAGAAAAGAGATACAACCATTTCATCTTAAAATGTCTTGTTTTATAAAATGATAGAAGTTACATCTGTAACTACTTAAATATATAAAAATGTTTACATGTCAATATAAAAATATATGAAGGGATATTGTTTTTCAAAACCCTTCCAGAGGTATGTGAACAGAAATATTGGCAGTCCACTAGCGTAAAGGACAAGATGAATAGCTGAGGGCCATGTTTCTCGTGGCCTGGCAGTCATCCAGAGTCAGTAGCCAAAATTTTGATTAATGTACAAAATTTGTTTTGTCTACATACTATTAAAGTGATGTCTGCCAGTAAAATAAATGAGTGCGTCATCCAGTTTGGTGTTGCTACAAGGAAGAAGGGTCCTAGCATAACATCTAGCTGTTTCTAGGAAAGGAAGTGTGCCCCTCTAGTGTGTCTGAGTACACCATCAGGGAATGATATGGTTTGGTTCTATGTCCCCACCCAAATCTCCTCTCTAATTGTAATCCCCACATGTTGAAGGTGGGGCTTGGTGGGAGGTTATTGGATCATGGAAGTGGTTTCTAATGGTTTAGCACCATTGCCCTAATGCTGTCTCGTAATGAGTTTTCATGAGATCTGATAATTTAAAAGTGTGTGGCAGCTTCCCCCTTGCTTTCTCTCTCTCCTACCACCATGTAAAATGTGCCTTGCTTCCTCTTCACCTTCTGTCATGATTGTACATTTCCTGAGGCTTCCCCATCACGCAGAACTGTGAGTCAATTAAACCTCGTTTCCTTATAAATTACCCAGTCTCAGGTAGTTGTTTATAGCAGTGTGTAAAAGGACTAATACAAGGCAGTTAACAGTTGTATTCAAACAAAATCTCACTACTAATGAACAGGGATTAGCTAACTTTTCCTGTAAAGAACCAGGTGGTAAATATTAAATCTTTTAGGCTTTGTGGGATATAAAGTTGCAAATATTCAACCCTGTCATTTTAGGATGAAAGGTGCCATAGACAATACTTACAAGAATTGGAATTGATATGGGTATAGGTGTGTTCCAATAAAACTTTATTTACAAAGAGAGGCAAAGTGTCAGATTTGTCCTGAGGACTGTGCTCTGCAGACCTCTTCTAAAGTGCTTTCAACTTAATAGATAGTTCTGTAACTATGAAGAATAATCTTCACTCTGCCACAGAAATTTTAATTTTCAAAATGTGCCTTAAACACAAATATTTGGAAACAACTAGAGTAAGGAACCAATGACCTTTAATCATTCAGGGGAATGGATGATTTATTAGAATTTGCCTCTCCTTTTAAGATTATTATTTTAAAAGTTTCATTTTAGTCAGGTTTTCAATCCTTCCTTTCCATTCCCATCTTCTCTGTTATCTCTGTTAGAATGCAAATGTGAGATGTTGTGAAGAAGGGAAAAATAACTTCAGAATTCTGACAATTACATTTCATGTTAACACAGGCTGATTTGTTCTTCAATAGAACAGTATTTGCCCCATGACAGAAGAGATGTGATCTGTTCTGGTCCACGTGCAATCCCCTGTGCGAAGAACAGTGTCTGGCACACAGTGCATGCTCAATAAATATATGGAAACGAATGAATACCTGAAATAACATCCAGACTAGGGGAACATTGTTATATGCTGTTCTAAACATTTTTAAGGCCAGATTTGAGTGATACTGATAGGATGCATAGAGTATCTGAGTTTGTTGATTGAAGAGAAAAACTAATAATTTTCATAATACATTACAGTTGGTAGGGACATTAGATATCACACACTCTACCTGTTCCCCTTTATGTATCAGATTGTGAACACAGAGGCCCAGAGGGTCTGAGGAGTGGGTTATACATTGATTAGGGACAAAGAACTGGAACTTCTATCTTTAGTCTAGAGCTTGTTTCACTTCAAAATGCTGTTTCTCATTAGTCAGATTTTCTTTTCAGAGATGCAGAATCCTAATTTCTAATCAAATTTATTCTCTAAAACTCAGTGTTTTTTTTGTTTGTTTGTTTGCTTTTTGTTTTTTTTTAGAACAGCTAATTTAGTTCTTGCTTTGCAAACATGGAAATCCAAGTTTTCAAATGCAGTATAAGGCGAAACATTTTGGTTGTCTGGATCTTAGAGGTCACTGAAGTTAGTCATTGCCCTTTTATAATCCCCACTGAGACTGTCAAGGTCAGTTAGAGGGAGACAGTAGTTATTTAGCACACATACATACACACACCTGTGCACTCACGCACACACACACACACACCCGTCATTAACTTAAAGAAAAGAAAATCTCTGAGAATGAATGGAAACTCTTCCCACTGAACTGATCATAATGTTAATGACTCCCTACTTAGCACTGAACTCTCCAGTAAAATGCAACAAATTACAAACCTATCTAAGCATACACAAATTGGCTTAACAAACTCAAATCTAAATTCCTGCATATTAGCGATATTGGTTGTATATCAGAATTTTACTGAAGAGATTTTTTTAAATTTCTGGGAGTAGAAGTTGGGCATAAGAACAACAACAACAAAAATCTTCCCAGGTGATTGATACGTGCAGCTAAGCTTTCTGACCACTAATCTCAAGTTTGAATAGCTACTGTGATTAAAAAGTAAACCTATTTCACAAGCCAATTTAAATCGTTATAACACACCTTAACCCATTATGCTTTTACTGTTGTACTCTTTTACTCTTTAGTTTTCCTCTTTTTCTCCTTTACTCTTTAAACCTCAGAATGCTATGAGGAAGGTACTATTAGCCCATTTTACAGATGATAAAATTGAGGCACAGAAAAGTGAAGTAACATATTCAAGACACAGAGCAAGGAAGTATCACAGCTGATATTCAGATCGGGCAAAGTGGCTCCCTCTGCAACAGGAATTCTCAAAGTTTGGTCTGTGTAAGACTGAAGGATTTAGTAGGATAGAATTTGCTGGGCCTTATCCCTAGAGTTTCTGATTCAATAGGGCTGCAAACCACCTGTAGTTCTGTATTTCTAACAAGTTTCCATGTAATGTTGATGTTGCTATGACAGGGACCAGATTTTGAGAACCTAGAATTCAAATTGTGTTGGTAATATGGATGTAAGCTAGAGTTTGAGAACGACTAGTCAGTGGTTCTCAGCCTAGGCTGCACATGGAGTCCCATGGGAAGCTTTAAAAATCCTGATCCCCATTCACCCCAGACAATTTGAATCTCTGGGGTAAGACCAGGCCATCAATACTTTGTAAAGCTCTCTGTGCAGCCATGATAAAGAACCACTGCTTTAGAGTACACTGTATTAGCCACAACATTCTATCCCGCCCTCCACACCACTGAAATTCATCTCTAATACATAATACTGCTACAATTACAACGTTTCCAATGCACAGTCCTACTGCAATGACAAGATCCATGGTGGGATCATTGTTCTGTCATCCAAGACACAGTATTTGAGTTGTACACTATTACTCTGTAAGATGCCAATATCCTTCCATTCACCACCGAGGCCTCTTCTGGAGTAGAATATTTCTCCCATAATAGATTCTACTGGTTTTCAGGGCTTCATCACCTTTCGCAAACCATAAGATCCATGAAGCTGAGTCCTGATGGACGTGGGGCTGATGTTGCCTCTGGACAGCCATGGCATGTTAAGTGCTGTGTCTTTTTTCAGAGTCATCTGCCAATTTGATTTTTATTTCTCTGTTTCTAATTTTCTGTTTAATGCATCCACTGAGCTTGTGCTTTCAACAATTTTATTTATTTTCTTTTTTTCTTTTCTTTTCTTTTTTTTTTTATGAGATGGAGTCCCACTCTGTTGCCTAGGCTGGAGTGCAGTGGTGCAATCTCTGCTCACTGCAACCTCCGACTCCTGGGTTCTAGCTATTCTCTTGCCTCAGCCTCTGGAGCAATTGGGATTGCAGGCGCCATCCACCAAGCCTGACTAATTTTTTTTGTCTTTTGAGTAGAGACGGGGTTTCGCCATGTTGCCCAGGCTCATCTCGAACTCCTGACCTCAGGTAATCCGCCTGCCTAGGCCTCCCAAAGTGCTGGGATTACAGGTGTGAGCCACCACACCTGGTCTATTTTTTTTTCTTTCTTAAGGTTTTATGCAGTCATTAATCCAAATCTACCTGATCATATTTGATAGTCACAGGCTGCTTGTTAAGTTTTCATACTTCACATCATTTCTTTTAAAAATTTCTTTAAATATTTTACACTTAGCTATTTCCTGTTCTGAAATGGATTCTTCCACTATCTGGAATTCTTAGTGATCTGTTACTGCAGTTTGTTATTTCCACTGACTTTTATTCATGATGGTTTGTTTCTCAATTATGCATGTGTATTCAGTTAATCTTAATTTGTGAATGATTTTTTGGGGTCCAGTTTAATGTGCCAGTCTTTAGTAAATCTTCTCCTTATTGTGGTCTGAAGGCTTAATCTTCAGTTTTAGTACTAATATTTCATTGTGTTCAGGGAAACCTTGATTTTCTGTTGTGATTACCAAGATCACTGCTGGTAGCTCACTTTTTTAAAGAAAGAGTTTCCTTATTTCCTACAAGTTCAGCAATTAAAAAAAAAATGTTTTATGTAGGCTCTACTAGTGTTATAATGGAAAGGCCCTTCAAAGTATAGAGTCCCTATATTATAAAAGGCAGACTTTTGACACAATCTTTAAAATAACTGTATCATTTAATTGAAAAGAAAGATAATACATATATGTTTTCCAAATATTCATAGGTACCAATATATAAATAGGTACAAGGTCCCAAGAATAAGGTTTGAATTTGATTATAAAGATACTAGCAATTGAGACAATTTTTTCACAACTGAAGCTTCTTGCATGATGGTTTAACACAATTGTCTTTAAATGGTTGTGAAGAGATTTTAAAATCGCAGTGTTCTTGTTATTGGCATTTAACATTGTAATATTCTTTTTAGTGGCATTCAAAATTGCAATCCTCTTGTTAGTAGTATTTCTTCTCTTATTTCGACTCCAAGGCAGGGTTCATACATGGGTCAAGGAAACAGCTAGATTGTATGAAACTTTAGAGAAGTAAAGGACCTAAGTATTTTGAGAGCCCTATTTTTTGATTTTTTTTTAACTCTTTTGTAACTTGTCTGCTGCAGCTGATAAAATAAGATGGACTCAGAGCCTCTTTCTACTTAGCAGCAAATAATAGGACCATTTAATAGGGGAAGTGGGTTGTCTTAGTCTGTTTATGCTGCTATAACAAAACACTCACACACTGCTTAATGACAGGGATACATTCTGAGAAACACGTCAAGCAGGTTTGTTATGGGAACGTTGAAGTGTACTAACACAAACTTAAACCTTATATCTATGGTGTAGCCTATTGCTCCTAGACTACAAAGCTGTGCAGCATGTTACTGTACGGAATACTGTAGGCAACACAGTGATGAGTATTTGTGTATCTAAACATAGCAAAGATACAGTAAAAATATGGCATGAAAGATTGAAAAAAAATGGTACATGTGTATAGAGCACTTACCATGAATAGAGCTTTAAGACTGGAAGTTGCTTTGGGTGAGTCAGTCAGAAAGTGAATGTGAAGACCTAGAACATGATCCTACCTCAAACTTTATAAACACTGTAAAGTTAGACTACACTAAATTTATTTTAAAAACTCCTTCTTCAATAAATTAACCTTACCTTACTATGATTTTTTACTTTATACATTTTTAATGTGTTATTGACTCTTGTAATAACACTTTGCTTAAAACATAAACACATTGTATATGGTACATAAATATTTTACTTCTTTATATACTTGTTCTATAAGCTTTCTGCATTCTAAACATTTTCTATTTTTGTACTTTTGAAACATTTTCATTAAAAACTAAGACACAAACACACATATTAGCCTAGGTCTATGTAGAGTCAAGATGATCAACACATTACTAGGCAATAGAAATTTTTCAGCTCCATTATAATCTGATGGGATCACCATCCTATATGCAGTTAGTCTTTGACCAAAACATTGCTATGCAGCACATGACTGTATCTGGGACTTGGTCATGTATAAACAACAGAGTTTTTTTTTTTTTCACAGTTCTCAAGGCTGGTGAGTCCAAGATCAAACCGCTGGCAGATGCTGTGTCAGGTGAGGGCTCATTTCTCATAGATGGCACTGTCTTAGTGTCCTCACATGGCAGAAGGGACAGAAGGGAGAAGGAAACTCTCTTTTTTTAATTTTTTAAAAATTATTATTATACTTTAAGTTCTGGGTTACATGTGCAGAACGTGCAGTTATGTTACATAGGTATACACATGTCATGGTGGATTGCTGCACCCATCAACCTGTCACCTACATTAGGTATTTCTCCTAATGCTATCCCTCCCCACAAGTCCCCCACCCCACCACAGGCCCTGGTGTGTGATAATCCCCTCCCTGTGTCCATGTGTTCTCATTGTTCAACTCCCACTTATGAGTGAGAACATGCAGTGCCTTCTTTTGAGAAGCATCTGTAAATACCCTTCACTCACTTTTTGGGGGGTTGTTTGTGTTTTTCTTGTAAATTTAAGTTCTTATAGATTCTGGATATTACCCCTTTGTCAGATGGATAGATTGCAAAAATTTTCTCTTGTTCTGTAAGTTGCCTGTTCACTCTGATGATAGTTTCTTTTGCTGTGCAGAAGCTCTTTAGTTTAATTAGATCCCACTTATCAATTTTGGATTTTGCTGCCGTTGCTTTTGGTGTTTTAGACATGAAGTCTTTGCCCAAGCCTATGGCCTGAATGGTATTGCCTAGGTTTTCTTCTAGGAGTTTTATGGTTTTAAGTCTCCTTGTAGGTCTCTAAGAACTTGCTTTATGAATCTGGGTTCTCCTATATTGGATGCATATATGTGTAAGACAGTTAGCTCTTCTTGTTGAATTGATCCCTTTATCATTATGTAATGGCCTTCTTTGTCTCTTTTGATCTTTGTTGGTTTCAAATCTGTTCTATCAGACACCAGGATTGCAACCCCTGCTTTTTTTGTTGTTTTCCATTTGCTTGGTAGATCTTCCTCCATCCCTTTATTTTGAGCTGATGTGTGTCTCTGCAGATGAGATGGGTCTCCTGAATACAGCACACCAATCGGTCTTGACTCTTCATCCAATTTTCCAGTCTGTGTCTTTTAATTGAGCCATTTAGCCCATTTAAATTTAAGGTTAATATTGTCATGTGTGAATTTGATCCTGTCATTATGATGCTAGTTGGTTATTTCGTCCGTTAATTGATGCAGCTTCTTCATAGCATCAATGGCTTTTACAATTTGGCATGTATTTGCAGTGGCTGGTACTGGTTGCTCCTTTCCATGTTTACTGCTTCCTTCAGGAGCTCTTGTAAGGCAGGCATGGTGGTGACAAAATCTCTCAGCGTTTGCTTGTCTGTAAAGGATTTTATTTCTCCTTCACTTATGAAGCTTAATTTGGCTGCATATGATATTCTGGGTTAAAAATTTTTTTCTTTAAGAATGTTTAATTTTGGCCCCCACTCTCTTCTTGCTTTTAGGGTTTCTGCTGAGAGATCTGCTGTTAGCCTGGTGAACTTCCCTTTGTTGGTAACCTGACCTTTCTCTCAGGCTGCCCTTAACATTTTTTTTCCTTCATTTCAACCTTGATGCATCTGGCAACTATGTGTCTTGGGGTTGCTCTTCTCAAGGAATATCTTTGTGGTGTTCTCTGTATTTCCTGAATTTGAATGTTGGCCTGCCTTGCTAGTTTGGGGAAGTTCTCCTGGATAACATCCTGAAGAGTGTTTTCTAATTTGGTTCTGTTCTCCCCGTTACTTCTGTGAAGCTTCTTTTAAAAGGGCATTAATCATATTATCTTCCAAGGTGCCCAGTTCTTAATACAATCAACCTAGGGGTTAAATTGCAGCCTATGAAGTTTGGAGGGACACACATGTTTAAACCATAGCCTGGACCAATGTCAGTTTCCTGGTTTTTGAACTGTACTATACTAACACAAAATATTCCATTTGAGGAAAATGAATAATGAATATCAATACCTCTCTGTACAGTGTCTTGCAAATTCCTGTGAATTGGTTGTTATATAAAATAAAAAATGTTTTCTAAAAACCCAAAGTGGGGGCCTAGCACAGTGGCTGTAATCCCAGCTATTTGGGAGGCTGAGGTAGGAATATCCCTTAAGTCCAGGAGTTCAAGATTGGCCTACACCAGACAGTGAGATTCCAGTCTCAAAACTGAAAAGTAAGTAATAATGTAAAAATGTTTTAAAAATCAAAGTGGAAACTAGGGTAAGGCCTAGAGGATGGGAGACAATAAAGGAGAATGTTGTACCTGTCGCTGACTAGACCTGAAAAGAATGGAGAAAAAGGAGTCTTTGTGACACAGACAGTTTGCTCTAGTTCTCCAAAGGCCTTGTGAGCCAAAGCTCTAATTAGTGATAACAAGCATTCATTTGCCTGTTGTGTACTCTGTTATGAAATCCCTGAGTGACCCGGCAGGGTGACACACAGCTATATGAGGGTACAGAAAACCAGTCATCTTCTCCTTGGAGACACGACTAATAGCCCCTTTTAAATGAATAGTGTTATTTGGATAGTTATTAATGCCATGCTTTACAAACATACTCCATAAATTAGCACCACAGGAAAAATAAACTCTATGGAATATATAAAAATCAGTGAAAACATGACTTTTAAGGCAGATTATTTAAAATTATAAGGGGATGAAAGGCAATCTTTTAACCAGGGTAAGAACATTTGTAAACACTCCTATTTGTTGTGCAATGTGATTCTGATTAATTACAATGAAGGCTTGTGTTATGAATAATGATTTTCGATATGGCAGTAATATTTGATGGAAAAATTGCAAACAGGAGATATCTTTCTGTGATTCTTGAGCTGTATTAATACAAATCAATTAACAGCTTAATGGACAGGATGGGGAAAAGAACATACTAATTTAGCTTAAGCAAGCAACTTGGACAGTTTCCACTACTCACTATTTTACATTATGCAGAATTTCCATTTGTATTAATAACTTATTACTTCTATTAAACATGCATTTTCCCTAAAGCTTAATGTTTCTTCAGTGGACACCAATTAACTGAGACAGTCTTTTCTTAGCTAGCCAGTTATTTTAATTACTAAAATTTTTAAAAACGTGCCTGCTTTGCATAGATTTGACCAGTTGAACTTGCCCAAATAATTCATTGAGTTAGTATAACAAGAGGTGAAAGATTTTTCGTGAATAATTCTAAAAAAAACATTTCAGACAGTTGGATTCCACTGAGCATAACAGTCCTGTGTTGCTATTACTTTGCATTTTAGTATTTATCTATAACTTTAATGTGGTACCTTTCCAATCCAGCAGGGGTTTTTTTTGTTTTTTTTGTTGTTGTTGTTTTTTGTTTTTTTTTTTGAGACAGAGTTTCACTCTGTCACCTAGGCTGGAGTGCAGTAGCAGCGAGATCTCGGCTCACTGCAACCTCTGCCTCCCGGGTTCAAGCGAGTCCCCTGCCTAGGCCTCCCAAGTAGCTGGGATTATAGGCACAAGCCACCATGCCTGGCTAATTTTTTTGTATTTTTAGTAGAGACAGTATTTCACTATGTTGGCAAGACTGGTCTAGAACTCCTGACCTCAGGCAATCCGCCCACCTCAACCTGCCAAAGTGCTGGGATTACAGGTGTGAGCCACTGTGCCCAGTCTAATGCAGCAGTGTTTTGTTCTGTTTTTTATTTAGTTTCTTTGTTCTCTTTGTGCAGAACTATGGCTTGAAGGATGGGTAGGCAATTACTATAACTAAGGAGGAACTATAAGGTGGTGGGTAGGTGCAGCTCTCCTATAGAAAAACTTGAGTTTTTGCTTCCTGATTCTTCCTGGACTAGTAGTGAAAAACAATGCGTGAGGCCCAGGTTAATGAGTATTGAAGAGTTAAAAGTACAAGTAATGAAAGATCATTGTACTCATTAGTCCTCTAGGGTGGTGAGGAATGCTTAAAGGGAAGGAATGAGAAGCACCAGGAAGACAGTTTCTTTGGGAGGTTGGTATCCTCCAGACCACACCAGGAATCCAATTATTTTCATGCAAATAACAGAAGATCCTGAAAAGCAGGTAAAAAGTCCTTGCCACCTTGTGGAGACACTGATCAAGCAAATCAAGAATACTATTAATAATATGAAATTTAAATATTAATATTCTAATAAAGTAGGAAAGTGAGTAAGCAGATTAATAGAATAAGAGCTACAACAAAGAGAGAGAGAGGAAACAAATAACTTCATGGAAATAGATAGAGCAAAGGCAGCAAATTCCTAGTAACACTCCCTAATTTTGCTGATGATAGCTGGACTGCAAAGGGGTGGATGAAGCACAGCAGTGCTGAGTACAACATGCCATATGTAAGTGACTGTGAAATAGTGAAAACAGAGACAACAGGAGACATCACAGGGACTGAAAGAAACAAGACAAAAATATAATCTCATCTTAACATCCAACTAAACCCATTCATTCATTTACTGATTCATTCTTGCTCTCATTTGAGCATTAATTCACTTATTCCTTCACTCTACACACCACTCCTTACTAAGGAGGAGCTGATGGTGAAAATTTATTTGTATACTGTCTATCCTAGTTTGGTCCCACCTGAAAGCACAGCCTAAGGCAAAAGTTCAGAAACTGCTACTTTTTAAAGGCATGCAATCCTATAAAAGTAGGTTTGAATGGAGGAAAGTCAGAGTAAGAAGGGAGAGGAGGGAGAGCACATCTTAACAGTTTGTTATTGAGCTAGATGTTGTTTGGAACCCAGGGCAACTGATTGTCAGTCTCAAGGAATTGTCTTCTGAGGCTCTAAACATGACTGTGCCTCAGGACAATGGGGTGCTGTGCAGAAGGGAAAGAATTTATTTCCTGGCTTTGGTCTCCACAGGGCTGGGAAGACTTGGAATATTTCTCCTCAAGGCAACAGGAGAGCTCCAGGGAACAGAGCAAAAGGCAATAGGCACCTGCCTTGCCCTTAGGTGAACGTGGTGAGGTTGTGTCCACATGAAGTTAGTTATGGTAATGGTGGGTGGCTTAATGGCCAAGGGCATAGGTGATGCCAAGATCTGAGATGGGACCTAAAAGATGTCTACTGTATATTCCATAAAGATATTAGCAATTGTTTAACTGTTCTGCAAGTCTAGTTATAATTGTATCCAGATAAGATTGTGCTTTTGTGTTTACTTTCATATTCTTTTTGTTATAGAGCCTCAATTGCAGCATGCTACTTCAGGGCTTATCTTACAAACACTCAAATTTTCTCAAGCCATAATGCTTTCTTAGCATCCAGGAAATAAATAATTAGCCCTCGGCGCTTGGGTGATTCCTCTCTCAGTCATGTGATATCAAGCATGGCCAATTGTTATGGAACATTTATCATGTGCCTGGCCCTGTGATAAGTGATTTTCATGCATTATTTCACTTAATCCTGTCTCTGAGGTAAGAATCATTATCTCCATTTTACAGATGAGGAATCTGAGGTGAGAGAAATAAAGTAACTTGCCCATGTTTGCACAGGTCACACAGTGATGGGGGAAGCCAGACATTCACTCAAGCCTAACTCTAAAGTTCATGCCCTTGACAACTATGCGCATGCTTTGCAAGTATGGTTCCAGGACAAGCAGCATCAGCATCTTCTGGGAACTTGTTAGAAATACAATTTCTTGGGTCCAGTTCCAGAGCTTCTGATTCCACAATGCTGGTGGTGGGCCCAGCAACCTGTGTTTTAATGAGCTCTCTACAAATTCTGCTGCAGGCTAAAGTTTAAGAACTGCTCTATGCTATTCCACCTTTTATAGTTCCATAACTGTATAGGGCAAACATGGGTCATCTGTTATTCTGATCACCTCAAGGTACCCTCAATATTGACATTAATTCTTATTCCTCAGATGATTTTGAGTTTCAGGAAAGAAAAAAAAATAGTCTTAAAGACGAGCCTGATATTCTTCACTGTGGACTAATTTTTGAAGTGGTGTTAAGCAGACCATGGATTATTATAAGTAAAACACTGAAAGGCAAACCTACATTCAAATTATTTTTATTGCAGATCATGGTCCTGCTTCAATCTTACCCTTCCCTGATCAGTTGAGATAAAAGAAGAGATGGAGGTCAGTGAAATTAGTGCTCTTCAAAACCTTCTTTAAAGATAGTAAAGATACCTTTCTTCTGCATATGAGCCCATTGGTTAAAAGACAGATACTTGAGATAATATTCTTTTTATCTCACTAATTAAACATAAAGCTAGGCTGGGAGTGCTTTGGAGACATGTCCTCATCAGCAGGGCCTGGACCCCATGGCAGTGTTTTAATTCAAGAAGCCTAATTTAATTAGCACCCTGCGACTGGGTCAGCTGCTCTGCCGCCTTGGATCTCTGGCCCAAGGAGATATGTGCAACCCCTGCTCTTTTTATTTCTAGTTAGCCTCATAAAAGGTAGGATGTCCAAGGAGAGAGAGGAACTTTGCTTCTCCATCATGTTTTGCATATGGTGCTAATTGAGCTGACAGTCTTGGACCACAGTCTGTTATTGCTGCAGCTGAGTCTTGAGCTGATACCCAGTGAAGAGATTGCACATGTCAAATGGCTCATCTTTGCCCTTGTGGCTCTTGAAATATGGAAGCAAATTGATCAGGGGGAGCTCTTCAGTCTGCACGCTTGAGTAACTGCAAGCAAAACAAAACTAGGAAAAAATAAGGTATTCAAATCCTACTGGTAATGGCTACACCCTCTCTCCTCACTTTCCCTACCCAGTGTGCTAATGAGGAAAGGAAAATGTGAAACTCCTTGGCTTCCCTAATTGCTGTGCTTTGCCCTTATAACTTTTTTGTTCTTGCTTATCATGGTGAGAGTCCTGTTTCTGTCAATCATTTTTGGTTCTTTCTGCCTAGAAAATAACAATGCATTTTTTTTTTTGAGCCTTGAGATTATTCCATCCCCTTCTCTTCTGTAATTACAACAGGGAAAATAATGATTATTATTTTTTTGGTTTTACTTTGCAATAATAAGCTGTAGCAATCAGGAAAGGTTTATTTTTCTGGCCACTGAAACTTCTCCTGTGATAGTTTCCAAATTTTCCTCAGGACTGTAGAACTGCAGAACTGCAGAGTTGTTCATTTTTACCACAATTCTAGATTGTGAGTATGTGTTGTTTTTCTATCTTTTTCTCCCTCACAGTGGAGGCTGTATTGTGTAGTGAATGAATCATGGACATGAGTGCAAGACAAAAGTTATTTGAAACCTGCCTCTATTCTATACGAGTTTGGATTCATTACTTTGCTTCTCTGATTCCCCACTTGAATAATAATAATAATAATAATAATAATAGTCCCCTCTTCCCAGGGCTATGCAGAAAATTAGGCCAAATACTATATTTTAAGTAGTTTTAAGCCATTTTTCCACATAATAGTGCTCAATAAGTGTATACTCTTTCTATTTTCACTTAGCATTCCCCTTGCTTGGGGAATCCTTTCTGGTTCTTGTATTTGGCTGAAAGGATTTGATTTGTCTTCTAATTTAATTTTAGGATAAACAAGGCATTGCTATCTAAGGTCTGCTGGGTCTTGGCTCAAACTGCCTCAGAAGTGTAGGCTCCCCAACTTGCTGTTTGCAAAGGGAGGTTTTTAGGGACATTGATAGTTATTTTTACAATGGAGAAAAAAGTCTTCACTGTTTTCTTGCTCTTCTTTTATAATATAGTCCTTTGGATGCATAGTCATGTAAAAACAACACAAACAACAACATATGCTGGCCAGGTCTGGTGGCTCAGGCCTCTAGTCCCAGCACTTTGGGAGACCAAGGCAGGCAGATCTCTTGAGCCCAGGAATTCAAGACCAGTCTGGGCAACATGGCAAAATCCTGTCTCTATAAAAAATATAAAAATTAGCTGGGTGTGGTGGTGTATGCCTCTAGTCCCAGCTACTTGGGAGGCTGAGGCTAGAGGATTGATTGAGTCTGGGAGGCAGAGGTTGCGGTGAGCTGAGATCATGCCACGGCACTCCAGCCCAGGTGACAGAGCAAGACTCCATCTAAAGAAACAAAAAAAAAAAAAAGAGAGAGAGAAAATTGCTATGGTGTTTCGGGAACTATAGTACATACTTTATATCATTTGAAACACTTATAGCAAATCTACAGGATAAATTTTTGTTTGTTTGTTTGTTTTTGAGACAGGGTCTCACTCTGTTCCAGGCTCAGGTGATTCTCCCACCTCAGCCTCCTGGGTAGCTGGTACCACAGGTGTGCACTACCAGATCCAGTTAATTTTTTTTTTTTTTGTAATTTTAGTAGAGACAGGGTTTTACCATGTTGCTGTGGCTGATCTTGAACTCCTGGGCTCCAGTAATCTGCCTGCCTCGGCCTCCCAAAGTGCTGAGATTGCCACCACACCCAGCCAAAAAGATAAATTTTATTATTATCACCTTACAGATAATAAACTGGAACTCAGACTGGTTGAGTGACTTGCCCAAGGTCACACAAGTACTATGACAGGTCTGAGTGACTTCAAAGCCGCTGCTTATTGTTTAAGAAAGAGAAAACAAATAAATAAAACAGGAAAAGAAGGACAAAGGGAAAGGAAAAATAAAAGAGAGAGAGACAAAGAGAAAGAAACAGAGAGAAATCAAACACTTCATTTTAGATGTATTGTCTAGCATTAGCCTTTTCTCCTACCACAAGCACCCTTTTTTTTTCTCTCTCTTTCCTAGGAAAATGTCAGCTTTGGAAATAATTTAACCCAAATAATCACTCTGTTGGAATAACTCTCTCCTGGTGCTGCTATAATTTGGCTTACAATTACAGTTAATTGAACATCTTCAGAGTGAGCTCAATGCTGCATGCACGTAGAAAGAAATTTAATGTGCTAAGCATGCAAAACCATGATCTTAGAAGTTCATTTTTTCTGGGAGAAAAAGAAAGCAATTAGTGAGACATTTTTCAGCAAGGAAGAAAAAAACCTTATAAAACCCATGGTCTTGAGACAAGCTCTAAGATGATCCCTGGGCCCCATTAAGGGTGCAGTAATGAAAAGGGTTTGTGAGCTACAGGTTGTAATCTGCGAAAATGTTCTCCTCAGGAATCAAGACACATTAGCCTCATTATTTGCAGATACTTGACAAGACAAGAGCCAGAGGGAAGCGGCAACATCAGGAAATGCAGTGTGAAGAGAGGAGGTGGCTAATTAGAGGAAACAAAGAGAGAGATCTTGACGAATCTGTTCTAGAAAATCCCTTTCTAAAAAAGGGGCATTTCAGAAGCAAACAATCCTCTCTCTGAATATGACCTGGGAGGACACCTGGCTGGGGTTACCTAAGCAGATATGCCTAAATACAGCCAGCCAGAGTTACCCCAGCACTGTCCACTGCCCTGACTATACACACATTTGACACTATGTATACTGTGACTCTTTTGGTTAAAACTATCTTTTGAAAAAAAACTCTCCAAGGTATTTCTTTCAACTCTACTCTTAAAAGGATTAAGCCCCCAAAGTATCCCAGGCTAAGTGCTGGTTCGTTTCCTAGAGTTGCTAGAGCAAAAGAATATAGGGAAAGCTATGGAGACAGGTGTTCTTTAATCAGCTCCTTTTTCTCCTTCTCTGTCTTTGCCAGAGGATTTATGCCTGAGGGGTCACTTCAGGTTCCTCGGTCCTGCTTATTATACAGTCCTTTGGGAACCTGATTGGTGGGATAGAGTACCTGTGACTCCAGAATAATTGCATAAGGAAATGAAAAGGCTGGAGGCTAAAAGAAGATAAATCTAGTTGGAAGTACCAAGTTGCTTTTAATTTCTGTCTCTGAACCTTCACTGGGCTCTCTACAAGCGAATCAGAGCATGCCAGGATTTGTGACTTTGCAACCAAGAGTCGTAAGAAGAGGCTCAAAGGGATTTGAAAGGTGGGTTTGCTGTTCTTCTGATAGCAATTGCCCTCTAGAAATATAATTTCTAACTGGCAAGGGAGAAGTGGAGGAGAGAGGAGCTTGCCACAGATATCTAAGGAGCAATCAGCACTTCTACTATCCAATTCCATTTATATATGAACCCACATTACTTCAGGAGGAGGAGAAAGCAGGTATGCCTAAATTCAGCCAGCTAGAGTCAGGCTCTAAATTTCTTGTTTGCTCTTTAGGCCTGTGGTTCTCCTCTTTGAATTTAGAGAAATCGGTCTCAACTTGGGGCAATTTTGTCCCCCATGGCATATGTAGAAATGTCTGAAGACAATTTTGATTGTCATAACTTGGGAGTGTGTGTATTAGGGCTCTCTGTTAGAAAGAGAACCAATCAGATATGTGTGTGTGTGTGTGTGTGTGTGTGTGTGTATGTGTATATATATATATGTATGTATATATATATATGAAATTCTGGAGGCTGGGAAGTCCCATGATCTGCTCTCTACAAACGGGAGACCCAGAATAGCCAGTGGTAGAGTTCAAAGGCCTGAGAGCTGGAGAGCCGATAGGGCACATTCCAACCAGAGTCTGAAATCCTGAGAACCAGGATCACCAAGGGCAGGAGAAGATGGATGCTCCAGCTCAAGCAGTCAGGCAGAGAGCAAATCCTCCCTTCCTCCACCTTTTTGCTCTATTCAGGCCTTCAATGGATAAGATGATGCTACTCACCCTGGGAAGGGCTATCTGCCTTTCTCAGTCTACTGGCTCCGATGGTAATCTCTTAAGGAAACCCCTTCACAGACACACCCAGAAAGAACATTTAACCACATATCTGGGAATCCCATGGTCCAGTCAAGTTGACACATAAAATTAACTATCATAGGGGGTGTTACTGGCACCTGAGGGTAGAGACCAGAAAGCTGCTAAACATCCTACAATGCATGGCACAACTCCCCACCCTCTCAACAAATATCAACAGTGCCAAGGTTGAGAAACCTTGATTTAGAGGATGTCCAAGATTCCTTTGCTAACCTTCTTTCTCTTGCCAAAATCAAAATACATGATTATTCTTCAATTTGCAGTCTTCTTGACTTAAAACTTGTTACTGTTTTTACCAATAATGGCTAGAAAAAAAATGCACTCAGTGGAAGTCTTGTTGAAATAAAATACACTCCTAAATCAATTTTCTATTTCACCAAAGAATCTTTAATCACAGAGGTGAACACTAGAAGTAACATAATGAGAAAAGAAAATGAACAATGTTCTAAGAAATCAAACCCATAGCTGTCAAACACAAGTCTACATAATTCAGCCCTGGAAAACATAATTATTATCTGTCCACCACAGACTTAAGCTCCATCTCCAAGTAATGATCTAATTTTTTTTTTTTAATTTACAAAATTAAAAACAATTCGTCATATACATTCTGTCTTGGTTCTTTTGCGTATTATTCCTTAGGCACAAATCCAAAGCCTGCTAATAGTGGGGAATTAAATAGGACCAGTAAAAACCATTCCAATATGAGGAGACCTTTGAGAATAAAATGTTATAGTTGGAAGCCAGCTTGCCGTGGTTGGAATCGTTGCTGTCAGTTCGGGGAAAAAACTCTCCTTAGGTATACACCGAATGCTGTCAGCTGCTGTCCTCAAAGCTGCTACCATTTCAGCAAAAATGAAAATGCATAGGGCTCATGGGATCAGATACATAGCCTGCATGAGAAAAGAAGTTCAGTTGTTACTCACTAGTCTTTCAGTACATCCCCCAATTTTTTATTACCAGCCTGAACCAGGCAGGTCTTCCAGATCATGTGAACAGAGAATCTGGACAATGGTTGCTGGTGAGTGGTTGCAAGGCAGAAGCAACATTTACAATGAAAACAGAGAGCTGAGACCAGGCAAATATGAATGATGAATGTCTAATTTGGACCCAAGCTGGCCAGGTGGCATTTTGGGTTTGGAGTAAAGAAGGGTACAGCTCAGGCAGATGGCATGTCAGGCTGGCTAAAAGCACAGGCTTTCACGTCAGGCAAATCTGGGTTTAAGCACGGATTCCGCTACTTGCTGGCTCTGTGACTTTTGTCAACTTAAACTTTCTATGCCTCAGTTCTTCATCTGTAAATGGGAGAAATAATAGCACTTATTCATAAGGTCGGCAATGCACCTAAGATAATTAGCACTGTCTGATACCCAGTGAATGCTAAACAAACAATGGCTATAAAAAGGAAGATGGAGAGAGCAGTAAAGAAAAAGGAAAGAGGCCAGGTGCAGTGGCTCATGCCTGAAATCGAGCACTTTGGGAGGCCCAGGCAAGCGAATCAAGAGGTCAGGAGATTGAGGCCATCCTGGTCAATATGGTGAAACCCCATCTCTACTAAAATACCAAAAATAGCGGGCTGTCGTGGCACATGCCAGTAGTCTCAGCTACTCAGGAGGCTGAGGCAGGAGAGTCACTTGAACCCGGGAAGCAGAGGTTGCAGTGAGCCGAGATTGCACCACTACACTCCAGCCTGGTGACAGAGCAAGACTGTCTCAAAAAAAAAAAAAAAAAAAAAGAAAGGGAAAGGAAAGAGCCTTTCTTTCTCAAACCAGATGGCTTTGTTTGTTTTCTTCTCCCTGGTAGCCCAAATTTTAAAGGTACATAAAATTCTCAGGTCTAAATACCAGTGGCATTTGATGCCCTTTGAAGTAATAGCCTTGGATGTGTCCAGAGAATGAATCTAGTGGCTCAGGATCAGGCCACTGTCCAAGAGAACCACAGGGCTATGTATAGGGAAGCAGTTTTCTTTCCACTCTGAAGCAAGAAAGCCATTTATTGCTTCTGTGAAAGTGAGTAATTTGTCAATAGCTATTGCTGCTTTTGCTTCCCTTTGATAGCCGAGTTTTCATAACCAACCCAGTCATCTACATTTTCATTAAGACACATAGCAATACGCAGTTGGATAGACATATTTATTTTCATAAGAAAGGTCTCTGTCAAAATATCTTAGGTAGCACATAAACTCTCTTGAGAGAAAATGCCACTGATAGCGATACTCCTGTCAACTGGTATCTCCCACTCACCTCTTTTGGAACTGGCTCTGGTCAGATGTGAGGAAGGTTATGATGGGGGAGGATGAGATGATGGGCAGTGGGATATGTATCAGCGAATCTAAATTCTGTGTAGACTAAAACAAAATCTACCTGCTACAGCAAAATATTTTCTATATCCAGGCTAAAAATGAGACTTCATTTCAGGCACAGATAGATGCTTTCATAAACTTGTAATACTTTTATGCCCATAATCAGCTTTCTAATACACCACATGCAATTTTACTGGCCTGTGATATTCCAGTGCCTCTTGCCCCATAGGACTCCAGTGGAAATTTGATTGTGGACATATGTCCCACAAGGGTGGATGGGCTCTCCCCTCAGGAGTGAGCAGCAAAATCAGTAAAGCATTGAGGCTAGCATTTACTATTGATGCCATTATTGCCAGAATGTAAGAATAGATGTGTTGGATTGTGGACCCAGTCGGTTTAAGAGGAACTCAACTGAAATTTGACCATAGGCTTTAGGAACTGAACCAAGTCTGCATGTTTTGTTACTTTAAGGTAAAAGATCTCAAGTAGAGAGTAAACAGCTATGTGTTTCATTTTATCTCCATTTTCGAGCTCTGCTCTTTGGTGGCAAAGCAGAGGGAGAAGCAGCCCATAAAATTGCTGTTATATTGCAATCAGTTTAGGAAATAGAATAAAGGGCAATTAAAGGGTTCTTTCCTGTATGATGTGATGCTCCTAATGGGAGTTATCAAATGTATCTTCTTTGTTTATAGGTACTCTCACTGCATCCAAACACCCTCATGTTTTCTTCCATCCCTGAGACAGATATGCATAGGAAAACCCAAATTTTGCATTATTACACCACATTTGTCGTACTTCTCCATCTTGGGGGAATTCTTCTTTAAGAAACAGATTAAGTTAAAGAAACGCTTCATCTTGAAACCTCACCACAAAAGGAA
Source organism: Trachypithecus francoisi (assembly GCF_009764315.1). Classification (NCBI taxonomy): domain Eukaryota; kingdom Metazoa; phylum Chordata; class Mammalia; order Primates; family Cercopithecidae; genus Trachypithecus; species Trachypithecus francoisi. The sequence goes on along the minus strand of NW_022681457.1, from coordinate 36,286,690 downwards.
AGACTTCTGGTCAAAGCACATGTTTCAAAGGATGCCCTATATTTTGTGGTTGTGAAGTTACATCTGTAAAGGTTTGAAGAAACAATATTATATCTATTAAAAAATGTGAGGATGTGACACTTGGAGTGCATTTTCCCCTCAAAAGGATCTGTCACTGGACTGGCCAATTATGTTGTAAAGCTGATGATAAAAAGCACTCATCTGCATTCTAGACACGTATTGGGAGTCAGAAGCATAAAGTTTCCCTTTTTTTAATGCGCCCAAGTAGTTTGTCTGCATCCATTCAGAACATATATTTTTCTTTGTTTCTTAAAAGATTTCTAATGCCTTAGGTAATGAGTCTCTGCAGATGAGGTGAATTGGTGAGGATCCCAAAGCCGAAAGTCTCCTAGGTCTCTTGCCCCGTACCCAGGCTCACATCATCCAATTTATTCTTTCCCAAACCCAGCTCTTATAATAAATCTGATCTCTTTAACTGACAGACACTTTTTCAGTTCTTCATATAGTCAAAGGAAGTAGCAGTGGATAAATGGGCCCATTGTGCTAAAATTCCAATTAAACATAGTGCCTCTCAGGCTTAAAGGTTGGTAAAAGGACATCCCAGCCCTAACACATTGATATGGCAGCTGATGATAAAGGCAATTGTCCATCCTCTGGCTTCCAGAGACCTGAAAAAAACTTTGCTAATTATTTCCAAGAGCTTTATTAATTCTTTCTGAAGAAGCCCTGTGTAAACTGGATCCTATCAACTGTCCTCACCGCCTCTCCAGCTGTTTGAAGGAATGGCTGGATTTGCATTTTACCCTTGAGTGCTTGGCTAAAGGGGAAGAGCTCTCCCAACATATTATGTCATTGTGAAAATTCATCTCTTGTTTTTCCTCTCCCTGCCTACATGCACTTAATGTTGGGCTTAGAAGCAACGGACTTAATAAAATGTTGACAAAGTATTTGGAATATCATGAGAGGAAGGAGCTTTTTTTTTTTTTTTTAAAGAGTTGTACATTTTTCTATGTACACAAACACAAACAGGCACTCACAAATAATCACACATATACTTACACACTCATGCACACTCACACATGCTCACACACATATTATTAACCTTAAAGGTAAATGAGTTATAAAAGACATGTAAAATCAAATTTTATAGTCTTACATTTTTAACGCATCAGTCATTTTTGATATTACAATGTGCAATGTTTTCTTCCTTTTTGTCAAATGGATATCACCTTCCTAAGGGTAGTTTTCTTAACAAACCTAATGAATCTGTCTACTTACCATATTTGTCAATGGGTGAGTATTGAAGACTTCTTTTCATCTCCTCCAAAGACAGACCTTGAGAGGAATCTTGTCCAGCACTGGAAAATTAATAAAACACATAGTTTCACAGTGTGGTGATCTGATAATAACATTTTTATAAACACAGAATTTTTCCACTCAATATAGATCCCAGAGAAGTGGCAAAGTGATACAAAGCAGCTTTTATCTTAAAAGTGACTAGTTGGGGAAGAGTTCAGAATTATTTGGTTTAAGTCACATCTAAGTGTGAATCCTGACTCTTATGCATGGGTTACAATTTCTAGCAGTAAAACCTCAGGTATGCCATCCTTTCTGAGCCTCAGTTTATTTATCTGTAAAATAGGAAAAGAACATAAATAATTTCCAGTTTGTGCTTGTAATCCTTACTAAAAAGGACTAAAACAAGAACATTATTATCTTAGTAATAATATAAATAAAACACATCTCAAGAAGCATTATTATTATATTGTTATTTTATGATAATGATAAGATATAGTGATAATATTCATTGCATGATTCTTTTGTGTTTATATATATTACTTTACATATAATATCATTTCCTTATTTTATAGATAACAAAACTGACACTGGAACAATTAAGTAACTTGTCACACATATTGGCTAATAGCTCATCCAGGATTCAAATCCAAGTCTTTTGGATTCTAAAGATGATGTATTTATCTACTATCAAATATGAATCTCTTCCTGATTCCTACCTTCCTGACCCTTCTCCTTTCTCAAACTCCTCCTGCTCTTTTGCCGATTTGGTAAATGGGGTCACTTCCTTTCCAGTTCATCTGACTCAAAACCTGAATTTATCAAAACTCTCATCCTAAAATCTACATCCATCAGTTAATTATATATCTATTATCTCTCTTGAATTCATTCATCATTTGTCTTTCTTAAAGCAACTACCCTAGTTTGCCCTAGAACTTCACCATGACTGTGGAAGAACTCTTAATTCTCCCAGCCCTCAAGCCAGTTCTTTCCATTTCAGTTACTAGTATTACATCATTCAGTTACCTTGAGCCAAAATTCTTGGAGTCATCCTTGGTAATAGCTTCTTTCTCTCACATTTCTCACTCAATTCAAGTTTTTTTAGCTCAGCCTCCAAAACATAATCCTAATCTATCCATCTCTCTGCAGCCTCAAGGCCTAGACCAATCTTTTTCTTCTTTAGGCTTTTCCAGTTTGCCACCTAATTGATCTTCCTGCTTTCACTTCTGTCTCTATATTGTCCATTCTTCATATATTACCCAGGGTGATCTTTTCAAAATATAAAACAGATTACGTCATTCACCTACTTAAAACTTTTCAATGGCTTCCCAGTTCATTTAGAATAAAACACAAATGTTCTACCTACAAGGTCTTGGTCCTGCCTATTTCTCAAACTTCAACCCATTCCCCTCTCCATCATCTTTTGCTAAATGTTTCTTTTTGGCATTCTTTCTGCCTCTTGAACCCTCCAAGCTCTTACCCAATTCAGAGCTTCTGCATTTGTTAACTCTTCTTGTAATGCTCTTCTTAATAAACTCAAATCCCCTTTTGCTGAACACTTGCCCTGCCTTCATCTGTCACTGCCTCCTCTGCCATTTAGGCCTCAGTTCAGGCCTGGGACAGTCACAGATCCTGACCACCACTCTGAGTGAATACTCCTCTGCCCATGGCCACTCTCTATCACATTACATCACTTTATTTCCTTCTTTCAGAACTATAGAAAATTATCTTGTTTATGTATCTGTTTACTTATATACCCTCCATATTCTTTCCACACAATGAGGGTGGGGACTTGTCTCTCTTGTTTGCTGCTATATCCTCAACACTCAGAACAGTTTCTGGTACATAAGAGAAGCTTAACAAAGAGTTTTTGGAGCATTTAATAGAATTAATAGATCCTTAAATGACATTCTCTCCCCAGTCATTCAGTACTCCCCCTAAAGGGTCCTATTATAATAGAAACCTTACCACTGCATTACCCTGCAATTCCCCAAGCCGATATACCAAGTTCTCTATAGCCCTACTTGTGTCTCTGTGTCTTGTATTCTACAATTCCTCAACACATTTTTTGCCCAAGTTCAAGCCAGACTAATAAACTGAATTTTTCAAACATTCCTCAGTTTTCTCTTCTCTATGACTGTGGCTGAGCTGCTCTCAACTGCTTGAATATGCTTATTTATCCCTGACAGGAAGCAGTATAGTACTATGGTTAAGAATGAGCATTGTAGTGCCAGACTCCTTGAATTTGAATCCTGACACCATCATTCACTATCTTGGCAAGTTATTTAACTATTCTATGCCTCAGTGATGCAACTATAAAATGGGAATTATAGCAAGACTTAGCTTATAAAGTTAATCATGAGACTTAAAAGAGTTAATAAGTTTAAAGCACTTTGAACATTGCTGAAATTTAGTAAGCACTCAATAAATGTTACCTACTTTTATTATTCTTCAAGATCCAACTCAAAGTTGGCATCTTCCTTGAGGCCCTCTTGAAAATTCCAAGTCAGAATTAACCTATTCCTCTTCCATATCCCTCTGGAACCTGATAATTCTACACAGTACTCATCAAAGTCTGCCTTAGTGTAGAATTATCTGTATGTGTATGCTAGTGAACCTTGTGAGACAGATAGTTCCTGGAGGTCAGAGATTATGTCTAACATCTTTAGATTCCCCACAGGGGTTAGCCAATACTTTGCAAATACTTAAAATAAAAGTATGTTAAATTAAATAAAATTAAATTATTACAAAATGTTCATTTAGAGACATCAGATTTTCCTGAAAGCTAACATCAGTTCACACTGATTAATTCTTTCTACCTGCCTTAAAAATGACTGCGTCTTTGGCCTCACTTCCTTAAGCTATAGAGTAGACATGCTGTTTTTTAGAAGAAAGCAATGCTTAAAAAAAAGACAAAGTATTGACTTAAATGGGACATGATGTGTTCTCAATCAACATTAAACATGGTAATAGAATATCACTCAAGACATTTTTCAAAATATAATTTCCCTTATTAATAAGACCTAACTTCTTTAAAACTCTATCTCCTTTTAAGAAATGTGCTATACATAGTAGTCTTGACAACACAAGATAATAGGAAATCAATATTTTATTACCAAAATGGCTATCTGGTTTCCTCTAAATAAAAGCTCATTTCCAAGCTGCTCTGTTTGTTCAGTTGCTAAATGCAATCCATGTCAGGGGACTTAACCTTTTTGCCCAAGAGATAGATACCACATAGTCTGGCTCCAGATGCTGTTCTAGGATGACAGACAGATGGAAGCTACCCATGCCCAGGTCAAACAAACAGAAGAAACCAGACCCTGATCAATGGAACTAGCTGTTTCAACGCATGTGCATCCAGACTTCAGCAAGTGTTTCACAGATGCCCGGGTTTAGAAGATACATCAGGACCTCTATTTGCTGAAGCTGTGGTCAGTGAAAATAAGGAACTTACAGTGATGCAGCTGCCTCAGGAATTCAACAAAAGTAAATGCGAACTAATGACAGGTAAGGAAAGCACTCAATTTTGCAAGTATTTCAACATTGCTGGTCAACTAGGTAGTCTTCCTTATGCTAAAAAGATGATCTATATCACAGATGGCCATATATATGAATTACTAGTTACTATATGGGTAATTTTGTGGATGTAAAATAAAACTTTATTTTATAAAAAGGGAGTAACAGTCTTTAGGTTAGTTTTTGCATACTACCATGTTATATTAGTATATATTATTTTAGTGCTAATTCAAATTAGCTCCATGATGTATACATAAATATAAACATTATCATCAGTCACTGTTTTTATAAAGGTACATTAAGATATGAATAATTTATTAAAATGAAGAATAGAACCAAATTTTAAAAAAAATATATTTTTACTAATTAATTCATGCTTTAGGTGTATAGATGTCCTAGTGAACATCTGCCAATTAGACCAGTTCACACTCAAATCCACAATATGTAAACTGCATTTTGGAGCGTGCATGCCGTTTAGGCCATGGCTTGTCAGAACCAACTAGCCTGTTTGCAAATGGTCACATTGTCTGTGAATGAGTTAATGCACCCTGGGTAAAGACAGGAACCAGGGTATTTAAAACTAATGGCAGAAGAGCGAAGAAGAATAGGAAAGGTGCTAGAAAATAATATATGCAAATATAGCCTCAACTCCCCAAAGCAGGAGTAAGACAGAGCCTACAAACTAGGCTAGTGAGTTAATGTACATTATAGGCAAAGCTTCAGAAAGGAATGATTTAAACAGAAGTTTTCCGCACTCTTAGAAAAATACTGATTCCTAGGAGCTACCATGGATACATTAAGAAAAGAAAATCATTCTAGATTTACTTTATTATTTTTTGGTGAAGAAAAATATAAAGGGGAAATCAATAGGCTAGAACATACAACTGGATTCTAGCAGAGTGTTGGACAGAATTACTCCTGACTGCTTTGTAAGTAAGAAGGGGAGATCGGTGCCAGATGACAAGTGATTAGATTGAATTGTGACTGACTGAATATCCACAATTGACACAGTCTTCAAATGGTGAAGACATTTCATATAGATGACATTCCCACAGAGTTAAGTTGAGCCTTAGACATCGACAACAATTAAAACAAAACACAGCATTTCCTAAGACTAGAACTGTCCAAAAATAGATCGAATTGTTCTAGTAGGGGATACTGTTCCATCTCTGGAAGTCTATAAGCTAAGGACTAAAGCACCTCTTGGCTGTAGAGGGAGCTAGCACCTATCTGCAGAGGGATTCAGGCACCTACCTGCAGGTCACAAGATGTGACGAGTGACGTTCCAGATTCGTCCATTTCTTACATTCTGTGATTCTTTTTTTGTTTGTTTGATTTGAGACGGAGTCTCTCTCGGTCATCCAGGCTGGATTGCAGTGGTGCAATCTCGGCTCACTGCAATCTCCGCCTCCTACACTCAAACAATTCTTGTGCATCAGCACAAAAGTAGTTGGGATTACAGGAATGTGCCACCATGCCCGGCTAATTTTTTGTATTTTTAGTAGAGATGGGGTTTCATCATGTTGGTCAGGCTGGTGTCGAACTCCTGTTGATCCACCCACCTCGACCTCTGAAAGTGCTGGGATTACAGGTGTGAGCCACAGCGCCTGGTCACATTCTGTAATTCTTTAGAAGGCATTCATGAATCACGTAGACTTTGAGAAGCTAGCTTTGGCATGTTGGAAAGGCAGAGTGAGATTACACAGTCCCCATTTAGGCAGGAGACTTTTATCTTCCTTATTTGACATGTCCAACATTCGGCCAGAGCTGAATGCCTGATTTGTACATACATGCCACAGTACATCTGGCTATACGTTACCACTGCTACTCAGCGTGCTGTTAGTAGCTTTTGTCTAAATACATTTCATTTGAAATGGTAACTGAAACATGCTATATGCCTGAAGGAACCATTGCATTTAGTGCTCCATTTCAAAGGAGGAACTACACTGGCATTTAAAATGAAGCAAAGGAAACTGTAGAGAAACCGCTTTCACATAAACCCATCGTTAAGGATTTGAATGACAGGTTGTGTAAGGCTGGCACTAGGAAATCTAGAGTTGCTTAACAAGAATTCTTATATAAAAGAAATTTGTAGAATATTCATGTTGCAATGCTTACAGGATAGAGGAGATACTCCTAAAACTCTATGCAATTTAATCCAAAGAGATATATTGTTAAGCAAGTCCCAAGAAGAAATACAAAAAATAATGTCTGAAGAGACTGGGGAATTCTGGTGCCATCTCTTTAGTGTGGTGGGACCAGGCAGTGTCACAAAGAATCCAAATGGCCCCATTTAGAGCCTTGAAAATAGACAGTGTTGTGGCTTCCAAACTACAGCCTGCCAAATGTTTTTGGTATTGGAGCAATGAATCATGGTTTTGGCTGTGGGATTTCATGAATTCTCAGAATATTTGCTAGTGCCACAATTGCTTCTGACTGAATTGCATTCCAAAGAAGACTTCAGATGGATATGCAGTCCAAAAGGAATCATTTTTTAAAATCACATTCTTCTGAGTGTGGCTTTTGCAAACTTGGGAACTTTGATTTGATGAATTATAACAGACGTATACTATTTTACACGGCTTGAAAGTAAGAGTGAAATTAAAACAATTAAATAAAAATAAAGAGACCCAGAACATTAAGTTCTACTATGATATAATAATAATAATTTCTTATACTTGCAGAGGCTTTATAGCTTGCATACACTTTTCTATCACTAGCTTGTAACATTTTTACAAAAACCCTGTGGGGTGTCTGGGAAGGAATTAATTTCACCTGCGTTTTGGGGATGCAAAGTCAGGCTCAGAAAGCTTGAATGACTTGCAGAGACTCACAATGCTAGCCAGAGGCAAAAACCTAACTTGAACAGAAGTTTTCCAGACTTTCATTCCATACTCTTTCTACTAAAACACACTCCATTTAATAATAGCACATGTCAAACTATTGTTCAGTTACCATTTGGGGAGCTCATTGAATTACAGAGCTGATCATAAGTTACAGGGTTTTGGATTATGTGCATATAAAGATGAACACTAAATTCTTCTTAGAGAAACATCCCTTATAATCATAGCAAAATCAGAATCAGCTTTCTCATGTTTGCTTGATCTTTAAAAAATGATACTTCCCTTTATCCAACAATTGCTTGCTGTTACCTTGCTATGATGTGAAAACATGAGATACACATGCACTAAACTTTCTAAATGAGAGATTTATTATTCCTCTCAATCCTCTGATCTTTCATAAAATTTTCTAAGCTGCATGCATGGATTCATCTTCCTAAACACAGCCTGGGCTATGTTGAAGAGAAAACCATTAAGTTATTAGTGTGATTAAAGACTTCAGGCAAAATTTTCTTCCATTCAAATTGGTCCAATTAGTTTTTATGCAGCTAATAATGCCCTCAGGCTACCTGTACCCTGGAAGATTTAGCCATTTGGATTTTTAATAAGGCAACACCAGTTAAGGCCTCACAAGTTTGCAAACATGTTTTGTGGTTTATTGCCGTGTGTCATAACGATGTTACCTATGTGATAATATTAGCAATGCCATATGCACACTTCTCCCCTTCTTCATGAGGAATATCTCCAAGTTAGAAGTTATCTCTTATACTCAAAAGGAAACACATACAATAATACCTGAATAGAATTTCAGTTCTTTGCCCCAATCTAAGGAACTAATACAAAGAAAAGGTGGAGAAACAGCTTGCTGAGATGCCTAATAAAGGTGTTTACACAAGGATAATAAATGTCTTGCCATAGAAAAGGCTACTAGAGTCATCTGACTCATCCTTTTGGCATTTAGCTGAAAACAAATAGATCTATTTAAAACAGGTCTGTCAGACGAGGTAAATGCCTTTCTACGCTTTGCAGTGTCTTTCTATGCAGCCCACCTTTCCTCTGGCCTAAAGAGTAAGATGATATTTCTATTAGAGACAGGAATTTATTTGGCCTAACTTTGAAATGATCCAGTCAGACTCTTATGAATGACCATTTGCTAATTTATCAGTTAAGTTCAACATGTTTATTTATTCATGATTTCATCCTGGCTGTTTTCAAAGCATTATTTTGTTTTTGTCAATATTTCCTACTTGACAATGTCCTAAATTGAAACAAATTTATTGCTCCCATTACAGTGAATGGGCAAGGGCCAAAGCATTTAATGGGGCCAGAGGTCAGTGCAAAATATCTCTTTCAGGAATATCAAACCCATCAGTTTTCTTTCAATGGCAAATGTCTCCAGGCTATAAAAGAACTGAAAGACTTGGCAACCAGGTCATGGTTCTGCTTGAGCCATTAGGCAAATATCCAAGGTCTCAGCTTCCCCCATTTTTAAAGGAAAAAGCAATTAGGCAAAGAATTATGAATAAGGAAAAATGCAGTGAGAACTTAAAGTGTGTATTAATTCCTAGATGGCTCATAAATTATTAATAGGTTCAACAGTAACCTAACAACACTACCACCTCTCAATTTACCTACTAATTTAAGCAGATATAAATGAGTCAGCGGTACAAACCATTAGGAGGCACGCTTTGCATGCCTTGACTGCTAAATCTGAGGAACATCCTCTATAGCAAAATCTTTCATAGCCCTCCTCTTCTATACTATCATCCAGAAAGAAAAAAAAAAAAAAAAAAAAAGTTTTGAGTTCTTGGGTTCTTGGTAGCATGACAGTCATAAGTCCTACTCCTTACTTCCTCATTTTCCCACCTACCTCTTACCAGGAAGGAAACTGAGGTCTTGAGAATTGAAGTAACCTATCCCAGTTCATATAGTAAGGCTGTAGTTAAATCGAGAATATAACCTGAAATTCTGATCTTCTAGTTTTATTTGATGATTTTTATTTTTATTTTTAAGGAGAGTAGGAAAACAAAATTGTTTCATACCTGCTAAGTGCCAGGGACTCTACTCGATGCTTTACAAAACTTACAAAATTTGCCCCACCTAACAACCCATTTTACACATGAGGAAACCAAGGCCCAGAGAGTCTATGTCTTATCCAAGATAACTCAGTTGTAATTCAAACCTAGGCCAGGCAGTTCTTAAATCTTTTCCAACTTAAACCTGTTGGCTCTAGAAGTGATTCTCAAAGTGATGTCTATATCCTTATCTCTCTCCCTTTTTCCATGACTTTTTATCAAGCACAATGCCAGGAGCTGTGCTCTGTGTTGGGAATGCAGACATGAGTGTGATGGACATAGACCCTACCCTCTGGGGTAAATAGAAATGTAGACATATAATGGCTGGGCACAGTGGTTCATGCTTATAATCCCAGCAGTTTGGAAGGCCAAGGCAATAGGATCTCTTAAGGCCAGGAGGTAGAGGTTGCAGGGAGCTGTGATCATGCCACTGTTCTCCAGCCTGGGTGACAGAGTGAGACCCTGCCTCAAAACAAGAAAAAAACCCCATAGACATGTACAGGTAAACTTCAACACAGGAGAAGAAGGGACATGCTCTAAGGACATTCTCCTTATGCAGAGAAAATGAAGAACAAACCTGGTTCACAAGGGGTGGGGTCATCCAGGGAGAGAGCAAGGTAGGGGCATGTGCAAAGACTTTGGAATCAAATGTCTGAAGTGAATATATGAACTTTCTTAAAAAAACTTTTCATTTAAAAACTATCTTAAACATAAAGAAAAGTTGCCACAATTATGCAGTGTTTATTTTTCTGAACCACTCGAGAGTAAGTTGCCAATCTAATGCCCATCATCTCCCAAATACTTTAGTGTATTTCTACAATAAAGACATTTTCCTACATAACCACAATACAATCATTTGATTCTTCCATCTACCCTCAGATGCCATTCAAGTTTTGCCAATTATCTCAATAATGCTTTTTACAGCAAAAGAATCTAATTCAGAATCACATGCAGCATTGAGTTGTCATGTTTCTTTATTTTCTTTCTGTCTGGAATGGTCTCTCAGTCTCTACTTGAATTTCATAACCATGACATTTTTGAGGATGACAAACCAGTAATTTTGCAGAATGTCCTTCAATTTGGTTTTATCAGGGGTCTCCTAATGATTAGATTGAAATTATGCAGCTTCGGAGGGAATTCGCAGAAGCGATGTTGTTTCTTTCGTTGTGTCCCATCACATTTCGATTTCTCTCATTATTGTGTTGTTAATTTTGATTACTTGATTGAGTGATGTCTGATAGGCTTCCACACTATAAAATTACTCTTTTTCTCTTTGTAATTAATAAGTATTTCGTGAGGAAGTACTTTGAGACTATATAAATATTCTGCATCTCAGACAAATTTTGTTTACTTCTATCATTTATTTATATCTATATGAACATACAGTTATAATTTTATTGATGTCCTGTCATTATTTATTTTGATACTCAAATTAACTCGTAGTTGACCACCTGGGGTGCCTTTGATATATCCCTTTGCTATATCACCATCTTTCTTTGTATCTCTCTACTTTCTGGTGCAAGATGTTTCAGGCTTATTTTCTTGTTTTGTACATTCCTTGTCTGAGCCTTAAAGCCTGTCATTTCTTCAAGTGCCTTGTTTCCTTTTGGTAAATAATAGTATTTGGAAATGAGGATCAAGGTACCAGGTGTGTTCCTGCGGATGAAGTGCCGCTCCTCCCAGACCCTCTCATTTAGCAAGCACAGCTAGAGCATATGTATGAGAATACATAGGTGTGTAAACACATTTAGACTTCACTCTGTCAAAGCATAAGTTTCCAGCAACATCTCCAATTCCAAACTAACAAGCCGGGTAGATTCTAGTTTTCATTCTCTCTATATTTACAACACCATTCTCTGACAGTGAGAAACCTAACTCCCATTATCCTAAATATATTTACTTATTTGATCATTGTCCCTGAATGTACAAATCTCCCATTGCTGTTGCACCCTTTCCCCACTCCAACACACACACAGATATCCTCCTTTACCCACAAGGACTCCAATATCCCACACCCATGTGGAAGGCTTCCTCACCCTCATGCGTTCTGACACCCACATGCCTATTCCCCACCTGCCTGCCCCAAGTGGGTCCGCTCCTCACTTACCTGGGGATCCAGCACTCAGCACTGTACTATGTCCCTATGCCATGCCTTCCTTACCCTGCTCAGGCTCCAGCCCCTTGCTTGCACTGGACTGCCTGCCCACACATACACCTTCTTCACTACCCTTATGCTCCAACTTCCTTCCCCCAGGCACTTTCCTGTGCCCATGTCCTTCTTAGCCTGCATGGAAGCACAGTGGCACTACTCTGTAGGACGTCCTGCTTACCATGCTTGGACTCTGGCCTTACTTGAGCCACTGTTCTCTCCACGCTTCTCATAGATACCCTTCTTCCTGGGCTTGGATTCTGATCTCCTATGCCAGGGTGCTTTCCCATGTAGCTACCTTCTTTACCATACTTATGCACTACCACCTTGGCTGGGCAGCCCCAACCTCCTGTGGAAACCCTTTCCTTCTCCCACTTTTGATCTGACACCCTATGCCAGGCAGTGCCACCCATCACTCCCATCCACCACATAGACATTCTCCACACCTTACTTGGATTCTGACATTCTGCTCCATATCCATTGGGGAAGTCCACCTTACTCAGCCCTGTCTAATGACTTTGGACTAAATCATTCATGAAGGGAAGGGAAAGGAAGGGAAGGCAAGGGAGGGGAGGGGAGGGGAATGGAAGGGAAGGGAAGGGAAGGGAAGGGAAGGGAAGGGAAGGGGAAAACAGTAACAATGGTGAAAGTTTTAAAATGCTAATCAGATCATGTCACCTCCCTGATTATAATCCCTCAATGGCTGCCCAACACATGTCGATCAACAACCTAACACCCTGTCTGATAAAGCCCTCATGACCTGGACTCTATCTAGTTCTGGAACTTCATCTTGTGCCACTCTGCCCTGTCTCCCCTCCCTATCCACCATGGTGGCCTTCTGGTTCTCCTTTTTGCTCATGCCTTGGAAACCCCACATTTGCTTTTCAGTTCTGCTGAATGCATTTCTCAGAGTCTTCTTATGGCAGACTTGTTTTTGTCATTTACCACCTCATCTAACCTTGTGTTTCCTATTTTCTCCTTGCCTTGTTTCTCAGTAAATATGGATTAAACAAATGATTGAATGAATGAATGATGTTTCCTCTTCTGCAATTTTATTCATGTTTATCTTTGTCTATTTACTCTGATTCTTTTTAACAAAGTTTGTGGTCATTGGTGAACTTCCTTTCATTTCTTTAGCCACTGCTCAAGGATGAGCCTTATGAGTCTCTGTGTGCCTGGCACTTCCCACAGCACTTGGCACGGACTAGTAAAAGTATTTACAGTGACCTGAAGGTAGTCTTTGTATTTTTCTACAGGGAGATGGATTTCCAATGTATACAGTTTTGGGGCTATGTGACTTGAACAAATATAGATTTTTATGCTTTTAGAGCAGGCAGGGATCAGCAAACTTTTTCCTATAAAGGACCAGACAGTAAATATTTTAGGCTTTGTGGACCATATGGTCTCTTGCAACTACTCAACTCTGCTGTTTCAGTGCAAACACAGACATAGTTAATATGTAAACAAATGAGTGTGGCTGTATTCCAATAAAACTTCACGAAACAAGCAGGGAGTTGAATTTACCCATGAGTTGTAGTTTACCAATCTCTTTTTTAGAATGTCAGATAAGTCCTATATGTGTTGCTCTCCTAAGCTGCCTTCTACCTTTGGGCCAAACAATGATATCTCAGTGAATGTAAGATCTCCATTCTTCTTAGATTTTCATAGCTTCTCCTAGGAGAGGAATGTTAAAGACTAAAATGTATGAGTTAATGGAAAACAGAAAAAATACCCAATTTATATTGATTTAGTGTTTACTATATATTAGACATGTAGAAATTGCATTCTCACGTCATCTTCATTACAATCTAATGAAGAAGATGATATTCTTATTTTCATCCTATAACTGAGAAATCTGAGACTTGAAGAGCTCAACCAACGTGGCCAAGGTCACAGGTTATAAGTCGTAGAACTTGAATTTGAACTCAGGTCCATCTGAACCCAAGCTTTTAACCACTACTTTATACTCATGGCCACTGGGTAGTTACATAAATAAAAATCACAAAACCAATTTTATTGATGGAAGATAAAAGCAGCAAGTAGATTGGAGCCTACAGAGCAATACATATTCTTTTCCCCTTTTGGATTGAGGAAAGTTCAAAGGCCATCTTTGTTGATTTTAGATCTCTGGGCTCCTTTGTGTGAATTCAGATCCCTGCAAGAAATTCCATGTTCCTTTGTTCTTTATGACAAGCCAGTCTGAATGGGGAGGTTTTAAAACTCCCTAAACTCTTTGAACATGCAGAACATTGATCTTCACAAACCATTTGAAATACCCTAAGGAGGTTGCAAATTACAAGCAATGTTTTTTTTATTTTGTTTTGTTTTAAGTGAATGTATACCAAACCTCTGGGACCCTTTGCCTCATCACACAACACCAAAGCTTTCCTCTCCTCCTCTGTGTATTATTTGCTGTCAGACCCTGAATAAAAATTATATTATATAGTGGGGGTGCCTTGTTCTCACTGAAAACCTCTGCTCTTGCCGGTAATGTGGGGGCTCTTACCCCACTCTGGCGTGAAGTGCTGTGATGCCTCTTTGAATCCTGGGGCAATCCAGGGTTTGACATTTCCTGCTGGGCCAGCTGCTGCTCTTGGCTTTTGTATTGACAGGAACACGACTGTGGATGCTGCAAGAAGTTCTCTGTGGCCTTCTGCACAGCCAGGCCTCCATGATCATATTTATATTGGTATTTATTAAGCTTTAATATGTGGCACACCAGAAGCACATTCCTTTCGAATAGGAGTCATGCTTTGTTACTTATCTCGTAGCCCTGGCATTTGGGCACAGAGTTTACTTGCAACACTTATTTTAAAAATAAATTTGGTTGAACTGAGCCCCTGGTCATTTCTTCAGCCTCATCTCTTAGACTCAATGTTCTATGCAGGTTGGCCAAGTGGTCAGGGACTCGGGGTGTGAAGCTGACTGAGCCAGTTGTCAGTCTGGGCACCTCTACTTCCTAGCCACTGGCCTTGAGCAGATGATTTCACCTTCCTGTGCCTCACATTCTTTTTTTGTTCCATAAGGACAATAACAATACTTATCACATATGTAGTTATTTGTGAGAATTATATGAGATGGTATACACGCAAAGTGCTTAGAAGAATCCCTAACACACAGGAGGTGCTCAGTATTAGCTATCTTATTATTGTTGTTATTATTCTCATTCTCATGCATGCCTGCAGCATTCTTTCCTTCCCCTCTTCCACTGGATAATGCTACTGATCTTTCAGGCCTCAGCTTCCCCAACACTTGGTTAGGTGCCCTCTTTAGCATGTTTTTTATCACACTAAAGAATCTCATCTTTCATTCTTTGTCTCTTTCCCCAGTATCCAGCTCATAGCCGATGCTAAGTAAAATACTTACTATACAATTGAATGCATAGAAAGTAGGTATAAAAGAGCAAATTAATTGGCTACCTCTCCTTCCAGCCCCAAAGTACCTCAGCCAGAGCAATCCTTTTAGAAACAACCCTAATGATGTTACCTCTCTGCCCAAACCCCTGCAGTGGCACGCATCTCAATCATAGTAAATCTCCAAGTCTTGCCAGTGGCCAGTCCCCTTTCATGATGTGGCCCCCTTAGTTCCTTGTTTTTTTCTGTTTCTTTTTTTTCCTTTTTCTCTTTTCCTTTCTTTTTTTTTTTTTTTGAGACAGAGTCTCGCTCTGTCACCAGGCTGGAGTGCAGTGGTGCGATCTTGGCTCACTGCAGCATCCGCCTCCTGGGTTCCAGCGATTCTCCTGCCTCAGCCTCCTGAGTAGCTGGTATTACAGGTGCCCACCACCATGCCCAGCTAATTTATGTATTTGTAGTAGAAACGGGGGTTTCACCATGTTGACTAGGATGGTCTCGATCTCCTGACCTCGTGATCCGCCTGCCTTGGCCTCCCAAAGTGCTGGGATTATAGGCGTGAGCCACCGCACCTGGCCATGGCCCCGTTACTTCCCTACTTCATCTCCTACTACACTTACCCATGATCATTTTCCTTCATCTGGCCTGCTGGCTATATTCTCTAAATCTGCAGACATAATCCCACCTCAGAAAATTTGCACTTGCTGTTCCTGGAACTTGCAAAGCTGTTCCCCAGGGACTTGTGGTTCTCCTGTTCACTTAATTCATGTCTTTGCTCAAATGCTATCTTCTGGGTGAGGCTTTCCTTCACCATTCTGTTTGAAATTGCAAACTACATTGCTTTCTTCTCTCCCTATCCTCCATACCTACTGTAATACTATATAATTTACTTTTTAAAAAGTTGCCTGTCACTCTCCTCTCACGTTAGAATAAAACCTCCATGAGGGAAGAGATTATTTTGTGTGTTTTATTTGCTGCTGTATCTCCAGAGCCTAAAAATGAAAGCTTTGGATATTTGCTAAATGAATGAATACATTAGATTAAAGTATGCCCACTGCCCTTAGAACCAAGAAAAATGACAAATCTTTTATGAGCATCATTCCAGAAGAGATTTATGTGACCTTTTCCTAATGCATTTGCCTGTACAATTTTGTAATAGGGAGAAGCTGTGTGGAGTTTCCATAGCGAGTCACCAGTTGGCCCTACATACCCCAGCTGTGACCACAGCCAGTGAAACTCCACAGCAGCCCTGGATTCCACACAGTGTCGGGTGCAGAATACTTGCACTTTGCTATCTAATAGGCCAAGCCCCCTCTATTTCTGGCAGGCCCACAGAGCTATTCACTTTGCATGTTTCCATAACCATCTGAATGGGGCAGAGATCAGGCTGTTAAAATTCCCGACGCACTCTACAGAATGCCTCTAAATACTTCTGATGGTAATTGCCACACAGTTACTCTGTGTTTTGAAGACTTTTCACATAAAAGAATTCACTGGAGCTTTTGTGGACACTGCCACCAAAACTACTGGATTGTGTTTGCGGCTGGCCACAGTTAGGCTCTTGACAAATATCAATGCTTTGCAAAAACAAGTTTTGGTGAAAGCAACAACTCCACATTCACTCACGCCTTTGGAATTGTGGCTTGATAGAATTGCCTTGTTCTCCATATGGGCACAGGGAGTGGAACATCCCACACTGGGGCCTGTCAGAGGTTGGGGAGAAAAGGGAGGGATAAAATTAGGAGAAATGCCTAATGTAGATGACGGATTAATGGGTACAACAGACCACCATGGCACATGTATACCTATGTAACAAACCTGCACGTTCTGCACATGTATCCCAGAACTTAAGTATAATTAAAAAAAAAATAAAAGAGAGAGAGAGCAAACCACATGCCACAGGGCACTGATTCCTCAAGACCAAAGAAAACCTCAAAAGTTGTATTAGCAATTACCAACAACTATGTATTGATCACTTACTGTATGCCAGACCAGACACTGCCAACTGTCAGGGCCTGGTATACAGTAGGAGCTCAACCTCTGCAAAGCTAGACTCACAAAGAGGGCAGAGCTGAAGTCTAAATTTTCACTGAAATTACTATAAGCAGCTAATGGTCAGGCAGAGTCTATAACTTTGAGGCCCTCCCCACTTTTTTTTAAGTCAGTCTCTTTCTCTCTTTCTCTTTCTTGTTCTTGCTTTGGACATTTCAAAAGAAAGAAAGAAAGAAAGAAAAATCTTACACAACAGCCAACTATATTTGAATACACACACAAAAGAAAGGAAAAAAAAGAATTGCTTTTTCTCCTAGATACATGTATAGAAAAACACAAATATCATGCTCAAAATTTGATGATACACGTCTTTACAAATCCATATGAAGTATCAAGTGAGTTAATGTCTATAGATGTGCTTTCTGAAATAATAGGTGTTAGAAAATTTATTTCACATACAATTCCTTATTTAATCTTCCCAGCTCCTTTGTGGTATCGGTATTATTATATATTTTTTTCTTGAAGAAACTGAAGGGCAAATTGGTCAGGTAACTTGCCTCAGGTCACCTGGCCAGTAAGAGGGAAGAGAAGAATCAGACAGAACCCACACTGAGGCGCACTGTTTTTCTGTTCCACAACGTGGCTGTGTTACAGAAACCTTGTGATCTGCTGTAGTGAATGCTTGGGGTGTCCCCCCTCATTAGTAATTTGGATTCTTCAATTTCCAGTGGACAGTCGGGCTTGGAGTTAGAAGTGTAGCCTTCTGATCATGAACCTACTGAAGCGTTGGATCATGCAGCGCTGGATTGTAAGTGTTCACAGTTTAATCTCGAATTCCTTCTACAGGCAAAGTTTCCACTAAAGCCAGGGGCTAAGGTAGAAAGACTACAGATTTTCAACCTAACAAATACACCAGTTTTAATCCAGATTTGAATCAAATGATCAATATTCCAATCAGAAAATGAATCATGTTATTCTGGGATTGCTTCCTGGGGTATTTCTCTCTCTCTCTCTCTCACACACACACACACACACACACACACACACACTTTAGGGACCAGAAAAACAGCTACTTACATTTTGGGAATATGCGGTAAAAAGACAGATTCTCTCTTTTTCATGCTACTTTTTAAATGTATAATACCCTCAGGAGTAGGTCTTCTATACCGTGTGGGGAGAATTAGTCATGCAACTCCTACTACAAATATTCCCCAAGCACCATTCTGGAAGTGTACACCTTGGTCTACCTTTTAATATGAGACACCAAGCTGAAAGGAAATCCTGTCTAGGGAACGGGTAATCTGAGCTGCTGCAGGTTCCCATAGGAACGCTAGGAACTCACTGCCTTTATTTATGCGCATTTGCAGCAGCTGTCTCCTTTGGATTCTGGCTCTTAGCAAGTAAGTACAAGCAGCAGCTCCAAGAGCAGATCTGTCCTAAATGTCTCTCTTTGAAGCCCTTGAGTCCATAGCCTTCTATTTGTGTCTGGCCCCGATTCATCAAGGGCCTGAATGCTTCACCTGCTATATTAAGTTTCCAATAGCACCTGAACCAGATTATTTTTTTAAAAAGAACAATCCCTGGCCAGCGAATCAGCATGAGAGCATTGGAAAAGTGATAAGGCAGATAGTAATTACTGCCTGTCATCTATTATTGGAGGGATGTTGATATATCTCCCTCATCTGAATTGTTTTGACTCTACCTGGATCTCAGTTACCTGTTTAGAAGATTAACAACAGTTGGATGCAGCCCCAGAATCACTCTGGGCTTTTGAGTAGTTATAATTCATAGCAGAAATGGCATTATGAATAGACCAGCACAGGC
Source organism: Trachypithecus francoisi (assembly GCF_009764315.1). Lineage (NCBI taxonomy): Eukaryota > Metazoa > Chordata > Mammalia > Primates > Cercopithecidae > Trachypithecus > Trachypithecus francoisi. The sequence goes on along the minus strand of NW_022681457.1, from coordinate 36,267,645 downwards.
TTTAAAGAAATTCTGACTTATTCTCAGGGATCAAAACACTTAACATTTCAGTAGAAATAGCAAGAAACATTCACTCACACATTTATTCATTCATGTATTCATTTATTAGACCCTGTGCCCCTCTTATCATAAATTTATCACGCTTTGCTGCAATGGCTTGTTCACCAACTCTGTGAGAATAGGGACTGGGGCTGTCTTGCTGACACTGTGACCTCCGTGCTAGGAATATAGTGTGTCTTTACCAATCGTTTGCTTAATAAAGGAAGGCAGAAAGGTAATGAAAAAGGCTTTATGGAAATAGCAGCATTTAATTTTGACTGCATATATATATAGACATTATCTAAAAATATTCTGAAGTTGAAGCTGTTGCCCAAAGGAGAAGATATATATATGTGTATATATATACACACACAACACACATACATACACACACATACATAAAGCATTTACATGTATGTGTGTGTGAGAGAGAGATAAGGTAAGGATTTATTGTGCTAGAATACATATTTCATAAAATAGTTAACATTTATTGAACAGTAACTATGTGTCAGGCATTGTTTTAAGTGACTTACGTAGATTGTTTCATTTAATCCTCACAATAACCATGAAGTAAGTATCATTATTATGCCTGTTTTATAGATTAGGAAGCAAAGGCAACTGCAAAGAAGTGAATGAGCTTGGGTAAGATCTCACAGAGAAAACGGCAGTGCCACAATGTGAACCCAGCCAGTCCTACTGGGAGCACATGCTCCTTATCACTACAATACACAACCTCCAAATATATCCTAAGTTCAGCTCTACAAACTTCTATGGTGATGGAGCGAGGACATTATCTAAAAATATTCTGAAGTTGAAGCTGTTGCCCAAAGGAGAAACAGTTGTAAGAACACTCTGTCCAGTCAGGGCATCCAGAGCAGAGAAGGTGGATCTGTGCTCCCAGAGATAGGCCCCCCACACTGCCACAGGGACCCTGCGGACTATTCAGTCTTCCCTTCACCTCTGCTGCCGTGTCACCACTATTCACAACTGTGCAAATTAAAGCTCCAAGCAATCCTCCCCAAGATGAGTCAGCTCCACATACAACTACCAGGTCTAAATTTCATAAGGGGCCTCTTAGCCCTGTTACACCCACCCCAGCTGCTTAAACATGTTGCAACTCAAAGGGGACTGTTTTCTTTATCACCACCACATAGACCAAGTCCCAAATACCATATAGTATGCCCCAGGTCTCCCTTTCTTCTTCCTTCTCATTTGTTCTCAGTGTCTTAAAAATGGAGGCAGACCATACAGTTATCATTTAAAGAAGGATTGATTTTTCCCATTTTTTTGAAGTTGGGAGACAAAAATTTTGGTGTTTTTCCAAAAATTTTGGAAAGGGAGGAAGGAAAAGGTGAAAAGAGACAAACAAGGACTGAGGGAAAAAGAGCCAGAGGCAGAAGAGATAACAGGGAAATAGACGGATGGATGGGCCTCAGAAATGAGAAGGTCGATTTCTCCATCCAAGGTAAAGAGAGGTGAATCCACAGAGTCACAGAGAGACTGGAGGTGCTGAGGAAGAAAGGTGGTGGAACTCATGCGAGTTAGTCTCAAATTCTTCATAAAAGTCAGAGGCAAGGTCACTTCGATTCTGTACGTGTATTTAAATACCATATCCTAAAATTTCACACTCAAGATCCCAGTTCAGTCAATTTTTTTGAAAAACTGAATTATCATTTATAATCAAGGTATATGAAGATGCGGATGCATAAGAATGACACTATGGACTTTGTGGACTCAGGGGGAAAGGGTGGGAAGGGGGTAAGAGATAAAAGACTACAAATTGGGTTCGGCGTATACTGCTCGGGTGATGGGTGCTCCAAAATCTCACAAATCACTGTTAAAGAACTTACTCATGTAACCAAATGCCACCTGTTTCCCAAAAACCTATGGAAATCAAAAATTAAATATACAAATGAGATTGGGCAAGATCACACAGAGAAAATGGCAGTGCCCAAAGGAGAAATAGCTGTAAAAACACTCCAGTCAGAGCATCCAGAGCAGAGAAGGTGGATCTGTGCTCCCAGAGATAGGATCCCCACACTGCCACAGGAACCCTGCGGACTATTCAATCTTCCCTTCACCTCTGCTGCCGTGTGTGTGTGTGTGTGTGTGTGTATGTGTGTGTGTGTGGTGTGTGTGTGTGTATTCTAGGCATAGATAACGAACTTTTCGCAACAGAATGACACATATTATAAACTTAAAGCTTTGGCTTAACTATAACATATCTTCGTTACAGTTACTTGTCCTTACATTAGAAAAATTTCATGTATAAAATTTAATTTTCTTTTAAAGATATATTCTGTGGGGTTATTTTGTAAGACTATTTACTTTATAAAAAAGGATTCTTAGAAGTTTTTATCTCCATTATTCTAGCTTTCCTACGATTTTAGTTTAAAAATCAATTCAAAAAATTATACTTTTAAATTAAGGTAATTTGTTTTAAATTGAAGACTAAATACTCCTTAAATAATCCATATTTGTAAATGTTTTCTTAAAATCACATCCTTTACTTATGGAAATAAATTATATAAAAGCAAAATATGTGTTCAAAACACTAATATAATAATTTTGAGCTTAAAAAACAGATACTGTTTTGAAAACACTATTAGCGATGGATTATGAAGCCTCTGCACTGACAGTGTGCTCTCCAGATAGGTATCAGGTAAAATATGGGAACCATAAGCTTCGCCACGATTAGTCGAATCCACTAAGATCTGTAAGCAGTGGGAGCCAAAGAGCCACCCTAAAAAGGAGGTATATTGGGGTGGGAGAATCAGAGATCCTTGAGGTAAGAACAGCATCTCAGAAGTGACCAAGAGTCTATAACTGCCCTTTAGATACATTGGTCCCTTTAGGTAAAGAAGAAGAACGAAAATGCTGTGGAAATCTCATAAATAAAAACAATGAAAGGAGTGAACAGTAAGAGGCTATGTGGAAACAGGAGATGAAAATAAATATAAAAGTAGAACTCCTTTCAATTTCTATTAATGGCCTAATAATTCTTCTAGCCATCCAACTGAAAAGCAGACTGTCACATCTGACAACTCTTTTTTTCCTCCATCGATCAGCAAACCCTCTCCTTCTACTCCACTGGGCCAATATTTCTCAACATCTATTATCATTTCTCTGCTTCTTCTTGACTTACCTGGGAACCTCCTGGTCCACCATCTGTCCTCTAGTAACCTGCACACAGCTGCCATATTAATCTCCTAAAAGTGCTATTCTGGTGAGGTCATCACTTGCTCAAAAACTCTGAATGACTTCCCACTGTATGCCGACCACAGTCAAAGATTGTTACTTTAAGTACTAGCTAGAGCAGTGGTTCTCAAAGTGTGATGCCTGGGACATCAGCCTCCCCTGGGAACTTGTTAGAAATTCAAATGTTTCATTCTACATCACACCTGCTGAATCAGAAACTCTGGTAGTGGGCCCAGCAATTTGTGCCTTAAAAAACCTCCCAGGTGATTCTGGTGCATTTTCAATTTTGAGAGCCACTGGCTTTGTGATTGAGACAATGAATTAAGATGTCTTATTTTTAAATCCTTTTTCTGTTTACCAGTTGTACTCCTCACACAAGACACTTTCTAAGCCTCAGTTTCCTCATCGATGAAACAGAACCTAACTGAGGTTGCCACTGTGAGTTGGACATAGCAGATTATATATAATGCTTAGCACACAGCCCACACATATGGAGCTCTCCATAAATACTGTTATTACTAACTATTATTATTAAAGGCTACTCCTGCTCTGATTCTAAACGCTTTCTACAGGCTGGCTCAGTTGACCCATTTACCATTTCCTGTCCAGCCTGGTACCACCAGCACAGTACCTTGCTCAAATAAGTGCTTGAGCATTTGACATATGAATCAGTGAGGAGCTAATGCCAGAAAATTTTTGATACTAATTCAGTTCCTTAGCGAAGAAGCAGCTTAGTTTGAAATTGGATGGAGTGAAAATTCTAATGAACGTCAATGGGGCATTGATTTACTATCTGACCTAAGAGACTATAATAAACCAGTTATCTTTTATTCCCATCTGTAAAATGGGATTAAAGCTATTAACCTTTTTTTTTTTAAGAGTTACCCCTACAAGATATATTGCATATAGAAAGTGCCCACAGGTGTTGAGAATGATTTGTGTAATACATAATAATGAAAAGCATCTACCGAAATAGGGATGGGGGAAAAGCTAAATTAAATAATCCCCATCAACAGAGCTGGGGACAAGAATGTTTCTGTTTTCATTTTTTTGAATCGCTACCAGCTTTTTCTCATATGATGCTCATGGGAGCATGCATTGTAAATATTTCTTTTAGACTTCTGTAGAGTGGTTGCTGGAGAAAATACTGTCTATCATGTGGTTAACAATTGTTGATATCATTTTTGTGAACCGGCAATAAGGGTATCTCATCTATGTAGAATATTCTAACACTGAAAAATCCCAGAAGTAAGCTGCCTTAACTTGTTATAATAAGGGTTGGGGAAACATGTGGTTGTATGAGGGTGCATTCATTGTTACTACTAGAGAAATAATGCTGGAATTAGTGAAGGGTAATATACAATGCTTTCTACATATATGAAGTGGATACCATATTATCATTTGTAACATATAATACTTGCCATGACTTGTCATTCCTCTTTTAAAAATAGCAAGACTAACTAAAGCCAGATTCTGACAATACTAAACCAATTTCCTCTACCACTGGGCATTGTTTTTCTCTCTCTAGGCCATCCTCAACCAAGCTGTGGAAATGTCCTTCTTTTTAAACGTGGCTGACCACACCACTTACTGCCGAGGTCCCATGTCCCATAGTAGTAAGGTCCCACGGCCCAGGTCTTAAGTAGCAGGTCTCGGTCTATTTCTCCAGCCTCAATATCTATTGCTCCCTGCTTCATATAGGCAGGCTCTGCACACAATGAACTTCTTTCTCACAGTTTTTCTCGCATACTAAGCCCCACAGTAAAAGGACTTGATCTCTTTACTATGACACCTCATGCCTTGTGTTGTATGGATTTGATATTGCCTTCCCGACTCAACCATTCTCATCTTAAGTCAGAAACCATGTCTTATTTTTCCTTTATTTTCATCATTTAGCAACATATCTAGAAATTAGGAATCCCTTCCCCATCCAAGTAGATAGTGATTGAGCAGATGAGTGAACAAACAAATGGACAGCAACATTCACTGAGTAGTCTTCAACATTAGTCATTTTTTTTTTCCTGGCTAATGGGAAATTTCAGAACAGAAATAAATGACCATATTTTTAAAAACTTTGAAATACCAAAGTTATTATCAATAAAAACATGGATGATTTACACTTCAGACCTACAATCTCAGCTTAGTTCCAGCTCAAAAATCCGCAGAGGATGGCTTCACTGGTAAGTTGACTGTCCTTTCCTTCCCCTCTAGTGAGGCTCCTAAAAACATCAGTACTGCTGTCTCCATTTACATTTTCTGCAAAGGCAAGTCCCTTCTTCTCAACTGAGTCAGACATCAGAATCCTGAAGGCAGCCAGAAGGTAAACTGGCTCTATGGGGCATTAGGTTGGCAGGTGTAAGTATAGTCCTGTTAATAACTAATGATCTCCAGTCTAAAGAAATAGCCAATTTAGGAAGACTAGGCTTCTGAAGAGAAAAACCTCAGACTTCCCTTAGCTTTTATCACACTTATTTTTTGACCTACTCGAATGTTATTGCCAGATTCAGCTTTTAGCTATTTCCATCAGTGTTCAGTCTCCATTCCTCACCTGTTGTGTCTGCCCACCTCAAACCATGATCTCCTTAGTTTTACTACATCAGATGTCAGCCACCTGCCCACCCTGAGTTATGTCTGACCTCAATTACTTGCAGTATCTTCCTGACTTCTGCCCTAATTAGACTTGTGCCTCTTGCAGAACTGGTTGCCAACAGCAACCATCAGAGAAACTTCAGTCAAACAGCACACCCTTTCCTAGTATCATTTTGATATGTATGGGCATGATAAAACGTTAGAATTTCACCTTAATTTTGGTTAACCGTATATTTATTTTCTGAGACAGCACCAAAAAAATGTCTTTCAAGTTTCATACTGGGTTAGGTGTGGGTTTTCTGCATAGTCCCAAATGATGAAGGAAAAATAACAGGACTACGACCCAGGAAGGGCACTGACCTAACATTCAGTCTGGAGCTTGTTTTCTTCCTAAGCTCTATGAAGTTATGTCATCCCCTGTATTTGTTTCCTAGGGCTGCCATAAGAAAGTTCCAAACACGTAAAGGCTTCAAACAACAGAAAAGTATTCTTTCACTGTTTTGAAGGTTAAAAGTCCAGAGTCAAGGTGTTGGCAAGGTTGGTTCTTTCTGAAGGAATATTCTGAGGAAAATTCTGTGCCTGTGTCCTAGTTTCTGGTGAGGGCTGCAATCCTTATATTCCTTGGCTTCGAGGTGCAGCACTTCAGTCCCTGCCTCCATCATCTTCACATGCCATTCTTCTACACGTCTCTGTGCTCTTCTTATAAAGACACAAGTCATCTTGAATTAAGGGCCCACCCTCCTCCAGTATAAACTCCTATGAACTTCTCGCATCTGCAACAACCCTGTTTCCAAATAGGGTCACATTTTGAGGTACTGGGGTCTGAAACTTTAACATATCTTTTTGAGGGATACAATTCAATTCATAATATCCCTTCACATTATTACCACAATATTGATCTTGTTTTTTGTCATGAGTTCCAAACAGAATGTCTTATGCTGTCCTGCATACATGGCTTTGGGTTTAGATAGACGAGTCAACCCCAGCTTCCTCACTTAGTATCTCGGGAGATGTTTCCTGTTTTGACCAGTTTTCCCATCTTCAAAACAGAGATAATATCTACCTTGCAAATAATTGTGAATATCATATTAATAATATGTGTCCTAGTACATGGTATATTCTCCATACATTGTATCAAGACTTCTCTTCTTAAGTAATTGTTAGATAGTAGAGAACAACATAGCAATTTTTATTAAAATGAACCTTTTCATCAATGCTCCCCTTTCACTTAAATGCTTCCTCTTGATAAGGAGCTTCTGTGTAAGTGTATATACAATCACACAAATTGCCAAAAGCATCACAAAGCCCTTTCAGCTTGTCAGCTTGTAAGCCTCTGACAAATACATAGAATTGTGTGAAAATGCTTTAAAACAATTGCTCCTAGCATTTTGGTCAGAATGTATTTATTAGACCGTACCTTATACTTGATTGTGAAAATAAACAAGGACATAAATGATGTGGCTTTAAATGCTCTATAAAGTCTGCATTACAAGACTCTATGATTCATACAGGAAGCTTCTATTTTGGTATGCCTGGGTAAATTTGGCTATGCAAACTTTGAATAGCCTTTGAATTGAAAAATGCAGTTATCGTTTACTGGCTGACAAACTTTTCAAGGGAGAGAGAGGCAGGCACTATACAACCAAAGATAACTTTACTTAATTAGTTTTTGGAAGATTATTTTCTCCCCTTAGTCTATAGAGAAACAAAGGTCTGTCAGCACCAGATGCATCTGAGCTTTGCAGATGTGGTTGTGGCTTCTTGAAATCTTTAAAGATTCATCTAAAATATGCTTTCAGGTCTCCTTTTTGTGAAACTTTGACAGGATAATAGAATTAGATTTGCTGAATTTCACTAAACTGTAAAGTAATGTGTCATCAGCTTCACTTACTTTCCAAAAAATATTTCTCTCTAGTAATACTCATCAATCTAGCTTTTCAACCCCTAAACATGAAACTCTGAAACAAAAAGGATGACTCCATCAGTTACGCAAGTGACAAGATGTTAAACATTTAACACTCCCACATAGTAGCACCAGCTGCCTCTGGATGAAGCAGATTTGCTTAGGTTTGGCATAGAGGAAGAAAAGGAAGACAAGGAGAAGAAAAATGAAAGGAAGAGGAACTCCTCTTGCAGTGAGAATGCAAAGTTCTCTGCAGACGTGCAGGAGTCTGAAGTGGGATGTGCCTACTGCACAGAACTTTTCTCCTGAGGGAACATTGCAAAGACAGTCATCATCAGGTTCTCAACTCCCACTACCAGTGCCCCTGCATCCCCACCATTTCACGGGCTCACTCTGATAAGAGTCCCTAGTACACTGGATTAAAATAATGAAGGGATGGGGACTCGGTACATTTCCACATCCCAGTATAATTGCTCAATAAATATCAGCTGAACAAACGAACTACAAAAGCACACATGGGCCTCTGGGTCATTCGGACTCTCTCCACAACGATTTCCTCACCTTAGGCACCTACCTCTGCTGTAATCTTAGGCCAGTGAAACAGTGTCGACTGAGCAAGCTGTGTGCTAGGTTGATTCTAACAACAGAAACCCCTGACTTTGTTAACAGCCCCAAACTGGCATCAAATTTAAAGAGTCAAGACTATTTTCCTCTTTAAGGGTCTTATCAAGAGGAATGTTAGTGAAAGGGCAAAAGTCATCTACAGTTTTCCATGGTGAGCCATTTACCTGGATGAGGGACAGGAAAGGCCAGCTTTAGGTGATCACACAGGGACCCCATCATAAGGCTTGTTAACAGAGAAGTTTTCCTTGTAGAGTGAGGCATGCTGCAGGGGGAGCCCATTTTGAAGAACACAGTATGAAGCTCCCAACAGTGAAGACAGAACAGTATAAATAGCAACCCGTCAGTGGTAGGTGTTTGTTCTTTCACTCAGTGGACTTCTGATGAGTAACTACCATGTGCCAGGCGTTATTCCAGGCACTAAAGGATGAAGCCAGGAGGGGGTGGTGTGGGAGTGGAGATGCATATAAAGAGGAATAAGGCATATGGCTGAGATGCTGGACAGTTAACTCAGTAGGTCTCAGATTCATCATCCACCTTTTAATGTAGAGATTCACAAACTACAAGCTGTGAGACCTTTGGGTAAGTTAATTTCTTTCTTTCGGTGTTTTTGTTATGATGGCTGGATTTTTACACCTTTATTTCTCTTTCCTCACCATCTAAAGAGACAGACTTATAAACAGATGATCATGTGTGTGATGTCATCAGTACAGGAATAGTTGAGTAACATGAGCCACGCTGCAGTGCTGCCTGTTTTGCACAGTTCGAGGGGCCAATTTTGGGTTCAAGGTGGAGCTCTACTGTGTCTATGTCACTCATCTCTCATCTAGATTACCATATTATCCCTAGCTCCACGTCTGAGTCTGTACAATGACTCATAGTAAACACAGCTGCAGAAATCATGCTCCTTTAGGGTGCCTCACAGTTTCGAGTCACGCCCCAGGGCAATTTCAATAAAGATTGCTGGCTGCTCTACCCAGTCCCACTCAGATCTTTTTATGCTCACTGCCTGAACGAAGAGAAGAGTCCGAGATCTCAGTGACTGGAAGGGAAGCTGCATGAAGGACAGCTACCCTCTTCCTTCCAACTTTCCTGAACTTACTTGTTTCTGTGTTCTTTTTTGTCTACTTCTATTGACTTTAAATCCTCATCTGTAGCTTCTGCTCTACCCACATTCAATCCTTTGCTAGTCCCAAATGTACTGCGCAGTTTCCCACTTTCCTGACTTTGTCCCTGTTGCTTCCCTTTCCTAGTATACTCTTTCTTCCTTTCTCTGCTTGGTTAGCTCTGCCAAACTCAAGTGAAACGGGATGGCTTTTGGGAAGCCTACCCTGACTCTTCCCAGGCTCGTAGGGCTTCCTACACAAGGCTTAGTACTGATCTTCCTGTTTGTTTCTCTGACCTCCTCCCTTAGACTGTGAATTCCCCCAGGACTGAAGAGATGTCTAATCCATCATTGGGTGTCCAATATTTACCATATGATTCAATACATAAGAGATGCTTAATAAATGATAGATAAATGCGTATCCAATGGAATTAGATCAGTGAGGAGGCTAGCGTAATAGGGAAAATGACACAGACCTTTGTGTTTTCCACCTGTAAGTAATATATTGTTAATTCTTTAAATAAAGAAAGAGTGGATTACTTGAGGTCAGGAGTTCGATACCAGGAGTTCGAGGCCAACATGGCAAGACCCTATCTCTACTAAAAATACAAAAATTAGCAGGGTGTGGTGGTGTGTGCCTGTAGTCCCAGCTACTTGGGAACCTGAGGCACGAGAATTGCTTAAACTCAGGAGGCAGAGGTTGCTCTGAGCCCATTGCACCACTTCACTTCAGTCTGGGCAACAGAGTGAGAGACTCTGACTCAAAAAAAAAAAGAAAAAGAAAGAAAGAAAGAAAAAGGCCAGGTGCAGTGGCTCACGCCTGTAATCCCAGCACTTTGGGAGGCCAAGGAGGGTGGATTACCTGAGGTTGGGAGTTCAAGACCAGCCTGATTAACATGGAGAAACCCTGTCTCTACTGAAAATACAAAATTAGCCGGGCATGGTGGTGCATGCCTGTAATCCCAGCTACTCAGGAGGCTGAGGCAGGACAATCACTTGAACCTGGGAGGCAGAGGTTACAGTGAGCCAAGATCTCACCACTGCACTCTAGCCGAGAGGACAAGAGTGATACTTTGTCTCAAAAAAAAAAAAAAAAAAAGCATATTCAGTTTGCTGAAACTCTTTATACAAGAATACAAGACTAGCTATCAAAATATTGGGCCTCTCTGGATAGGAGCAGACACAGTACTGTGTACTTAGAAGGAAATCAACACACATTTGTGAGTTAGTTGATTAATTCCATGAACTTTTCAATGCTAGCTATATTTAATTAAACTTTATATACTGTTCAAGATCCTATATATGTCTCTCGCAAAGAGAAAGAAAAGTTTATTTAACAAAGTATAACACATAGATCTCGGTAGTTGGTAGTTTTGAACAAATTACAGACAAGGTGCTGTCTAATTTAATGAGCAGTAGTTTTTTAAAAATTCAAGAGATTTGACAATCTCTCAATCATTTTTTTCTCATTTTATTTTTTTTTTTTTTTTTTTTGAGATGGAGTCTCACTCTGTCACCCAGGCTGAAGTGCAGTGGTACGATCTCGGCTCACTGCAAGCTCCGCCTCCCGGGTTCACACCATTCTCCTGCCTCAGCCTCCCAAGTAGCTGGGACTACAGGCACCCACCACCATGCCCGGCTAATTTTTTTTGGTACTTTTAGTAGAGACGGGGCTTCACCCTGTTAGCAAGGATGGTCTCAATCTCCTGACCTGGTGATCTTCCCGCTTCGGCTCTGAAAGTCCTGGTATTACAGGTGTGAACCACCATGCCTGGCCTCAGATCTTTTTAAAAGGTGAGAACTGATTGCCCTGTGTACTACTCATCTCAGGAAGTAAAAATTGGGGGTAAAAAAAGTAGTTAAACATCTCTAAGTCATATTTAAACTCAGAATTGTCTACCTTTTACAAAAGAAATAAAATACACAAAGAATACACAAGCAATAGAAAATTTGTTTGTAACATTGAAATTCAAGCTGGGTGCACAGGCTCACACCTTGGAAAGCAAGCAGATCGCTTGAGTTCAGGAATTCAAGACCAGCATGGGCGACTTGGTGAAACCCTGTCTCTAAAAAAAATACAAAAATTAACCAAGTGTGGTGGTGTACGCCTGTAGTTCCAGTTACTTGTGGAGCTGAGGAGGAAGAATCACCTGAGCCTGGGGAAGTTGAGGCTGCACTGAGCCATGATCGCACAACTGTACTGGGTAACAAAGTGAGACTCTGTCTCAAAAAAAAAAAAAAAAAAAAAGAAAAAGAAAAAAGAAATTCAGATCACTCAATACCAGAAAGTAGTTCATAGGTACCTTTCTAAGTCAAACACAATACTCTATTCCTTCACATAGATGATATGACAAAACCAACTCTCACATTTTAATATGGTGCTTTGTCCTAAATTTTATTTATTTCATAATTCATTTTCCTCTATGTTAATCTGATAAAAGATTATTGAAGAAAAGAGTATATGATTTATCTTGCCCTAAACAATAAAGGACAATTTTTTTAAATAAAATGAAAATCATTCATTTGTGTAAAACCAATAAATGTAGATTCATTAGTTCTCAAGCATCTTAAATCTTTTCTATTTTTATGTAGTACTCTAGCATTCAGCAGCCACATTCACAATCGACTATCGCTTTATTTTCAGGGATTACAGAGAAAAATTGAAATCCTCAAAAGTCATTTTCCTGATTTCTGTCATTGTCATAAACAGCTGTTCGGTAGAAAACATCCAGAAACCTTTAAGTTATTCCAAACGGCAGCTTGACTGAGGAGTGGTCAACATTGTCGAATTTGACAATCAGGGAGTGTAAATAAGTAAGGAAAAGCTATGAGAAATTTATGGGTAAAGCTGCTATTTAATGAGGAAAAAGGAGTGCTCTACTATCTCAAAGAGAATAAGTGATAAAAAGAAGAAGAAAGTATCTGAATAAGGATCCTGAATTTCAGATAGACACAGGCTTTCATTTCTCAGCCTCAGAAAGGGGTTTATCCATCCGTGGGTAGAGCTGTGAAACAGGGACATTTATCTTTAGTTCAAAACAAAACAACACAAGTTTCTCAGGGATGATATTAAGTGTTTTATATGAATTTTATGCAGACCCTGTAAAAACCAGACAAGGTAATATTATGGTCCCTATTTTAGTTACTGAGGAAAAAGTTTATACCGTTCTTAAAGGCAGAGGTGGGATTAGAACACATACCTCTGGCTTCAAGAAGCAAGTTCTTTCCCAGTATAGCACAGTAACTCCCACTTCTGTTATCAGCAAAGCATCCTTCCTCCTGAGCCTCTCTTCTACCAGACGTATGCCCTGGGTTGGGCTCTGACCCATAGCTTGCTGTTGGTTTTCTCAGTTTGTGTGCAATCTCTCATGTCACTGGTCTGGCAGACCGATTCGCTACTTATCCTCTGAATGCAGTCTGCCTCCTGGCCTGTGGGCTATTTTTTAAATGCTTTTCTCTCTGCCTCTTGTAGAGTTTGGTGTCCAGATTCACCAGTTCTAGAATTACTCTGGCCAGGTTTAAGTCCCACATCAGGCATTTGCCACTTGTATTTTGGGGACTTTATTTTTTCTCATCTGTGAAATTGAAAAAATCATAATGCCTTCTGTATTTTTATGAAGATTAAATGACATAACATATTTAAAGTACCATGGCCTGTTATCTGGTACAACATAAGAACTCAGTATGGTTACACTTATGATGGTTATTATTATTATCACTATTTTTATTATACCTTCAGTTCTAGGGTACATGTGCACAAGGTGCAGGTTTGTTACATATGTATACATGTGCCATGTTGCTGTGCTGCACCCATTAACTCATCGTTTACATTAGGTATTTCTGATCTGTTTGCCAAGGCCACCTTTTGCAAGAAGCTACCCACATGCCCTTTAACCTGATGGAATCATTGTCTGCTTCTCCTTTTCCTTAGTAACGCCTCCATCTGTGTTAGAATACACTAGAGTCATGTACCCATTATTGTATACAATCACATTGCATTATAATACACTTGGGGTCTATTTTCCATACAAACTACTTAAAGGTAGAAATATTATACTATGTTTGCTTTTTGGCATCTTTGGTTCTTGGCAAACTCCCGGCACAATATAGGGACTCTGCAAATGTTTGTCGAATGAACACCTGACCAACCAGAGAGGAAGAAATACAAATGCTGCTTCAATTTTCAGCCTTTGTGATTTCAAAGGGATTTGAGTTCCTAAGTCTCAGAGCCCACGTTCCTAGATGACTAGCTCATACCATAGTACACTAAAGTACCATATTAGTAGGGAATACCAACGCGGCTAAAACAAGTTGTTTGAAATTCTCACCATAGAACTGTGCATCCCCATATTGTTGGTGTCAGTGAACCATCCTAATGTGAAGGAGAACAAGGTAGTACATTAAAGCAAAAAGGAGACTTTGGGGCCAGAAAGATTTGTATTGATTGAGCCATTCATTCATTCATTCAAAATACATATATCCATCACACTATATGTCAACCATCGTGATAAATATTAAGAATGCAAAAATGAAAGACACAGTTCCTGGCTTCAGGAAGCTTACTCTTTGTAAGTGCACGTGCATGTGTGTGTGTGTGTGTGTGTGTGTGTGCGGCAACTGACATTCAAAGACATCAATAATTACAATAATGTTTCTATTCTCTGATGGGATATATACAGAATATAGTAACAACAAACATGATGGGTAACTAGTTGAGGGTATTTAGGATGACTTCCTAGAGGAGGAGATGTTGGGATTGAACTTGGTCTTAATTGAATTCTTTAGGTATTTTTGTGTTAAAAAGATGGGGAAGGGGTGTGAAGAAATTTAAAAACTGCTCATCATGTGTGCTATTTGCAAATTTTCCTGGACCTATATTTAAAGAACTTGGATTGTGCTTGCCTTGAAATATTTGTAATGAATAATACAGGGATCTTGCAATCAGCACACTACTTACCATTTGTAACTAAATTAAGATAATAATTTGTTCAACATTCCTTTCAATATATTTTCTTTAGTTTAATGAACCTTGTCAATTGATATTACAGATATAAAATTATTTAATATGAATGGCTCTCCCCCTCAAGAAACTTATTCAACAGAGACATGATACCAAGTAGAAAGTGGTAAATGAATTAAGATAGATAAATCTTTTCTGAGAAGACAGTGAATCTTTGCATCAAGTAAAAGAATGAGATTAGGAATGCTCACAGGGAGCGGTAAAACAACCTTGGAGAAGGAACAGAATCTAGAAAGAGATAAGAGCGAGGTGACTTTCTAAATACAGCACACTAAAGCTAAAAGGGTCCACAGAGATTGGTTACTGTATATTTGCAAGTTGCCTGTTAAAATCTTGTTAAAACGCAGATTCAGCAGGTCCAGTATGGGGCCTGAGTTTTTTTACATTTCTAACAAGCTCCTAGGTGATGCCAAAGCTGCTGGTCTGTGAGTCACACCTTGAATAGCAAGCATCCAATTCAAATGCCTCATTATAGATGATAATCCTAAAACCCAGGGCAGGAAGGGATTTGCTCATGTCACACAACTGATTAGTATGAGAGCAGCTCTCTTGTCTCACACTGTAGCAGCTCAGCAAGTAGTAAAAAGATCATGGCCTTTGGAGTCAGGCTGATCTTGGCTCAAATCTTGGCCCTGCTGTTTACTAGTTACAAAGCCTTGGGCAGGCCATTTATACTTTCTGTGCTTCAGTTTCTCATTTGTAGAATAAATAACTCTTAGCTGCAGAAGAGTTGTGGTAAGTCTGTGCTACCACAGGCATACAAAAAATGCACAATAGCATCTAGAACATAGCAAGTGTCTATATTCAAATACACATTTCTGTTCTACGCTACAGATCAAAATATGTAATGTGTCTTCTCTTTTTATCCTTTGGCCAGGTCTGTATTGCCATCAGTGCACACGGCAATATTATCTACATCATATCCCCCTGGGACCCGGGCTGTGTTAGCATCTGGTGACACTTAGTGGCACAGTTAACACTGGATGGGCTGGCAAATAAGAGACTGATGAAGGCCAAAAAAACAAAAAGTGATTTCATTTTTCTCACTGTCTCTTTGAAAGAGAAGTCAGGGTGGCAAACATATATCCACTAGTAAATTTTTTGTCCTTGTTTGCAGATGAGGCCTTTAAAACATCTCATTAATAAAAAATGTTCAGCTAATATCACAAATATTAATGGTGATGATTTTCATTCCACTTTGGTTAATCCAGCAGTTATTTTCTTCCTGGGCCCATTATTTTTTCAGATTTCCTTAGGTGCCATTACCTAAATATCAAGAAAAGTCCATCTCATAGGTTCCAAGGAGATAATAAGAAATGACAACTGGTTAAATGTGTTCTTTTACAAGAAAATTCCTGCTTCAAATACTAGTAAGCAAAAGAAAGAATGATGGCATTTTTGCATTATATGAGGTTTAGATTTAGTCCACATGGAAGATGTTAAAGGTGAAAAAAAGAAAAAAAAAAATCCATGAGGAATTAAACCTGTTAAACTGTTCAGAGCCATTGTGAGAGCCGCTTCAGAAATCTATTTAGAAATCATTGCTCTTGTATCTGAATCATTACAGAGACACCAGCATCGCCCACTTCTTATTGCTGTGAACATAGCAACAGTTGCCATGCTAGCAAGAGATTCAGATTCGCAACACAAACACTGGAGTCAGGAGGGAGCAGGGTGAGGCCCGAGCTGGAGTCAGGGCGGACGAACAGAACACAGTGCTGCCTGTATAGATTTAATTAGGCTGGTTGTTCTCTTTGGTCCCTGTGCTTGTCCTGTCAGATATTTCAGGAGAGCAGAAGCAGTCTCAAAAGCAGCATTTTTGGACCAAGTCTTACTTTCAGTTGTACACACAAGCAACTGCCAAAGGCAGGATCTGTGTGCTTTGATGTGCTTAAGAGTGGGTCTGGACTCTCCTTTGTGTATGAATGGAGAGGGTTTCTCTTCATTTCCAGGAATGAAAACCTCATAAAACGCTCATCATTAGAAAGTCAGGCCATTCGTTGTCCCAATATGTCATTTCATCTAATTGAAAACTGAGAAATCTGTCACCATTTATTTAGCAGTTTGCCTCCGGCGAATCTTCGCAGGTTCTCTTCATGTGACTGGGAATTAGTTAATTAGTATTACAAAACGCTTGAAGACGGAAATGCACTCTGGCTCGCCCTTTGGGTTAGGAGGGAGTGCATTTTAGCTCGCTAACAAGCACTGCTGACGGATAGAAAAGAACACGAAATTACAGCATCAGAATAGCCACGGTGAGAGCTGCATCTCATTCTCTCTCTCAAGTGGATATGTTGTAACCTAAATATGTCACTCGCTCACTCTTTTCATGCAAATCTTTTATGTGCGACAATAAATCCAGGTCCTTAAAGCTTATTTTTTTTAAAAAAAAGTTGCCAGTTTTACACACGTAGGGCTCTTTTCATATCTTCACTTTTATTAATTTCCCATTTTCATCACCTCCTCTTTTGAACAGAATATTTTGTTTGATGTTCTTTTACATTTTTCATGGAGAAAGGCTGTTTCAAGCTAAGGGTGATTTTAAAAGTCAAGGAAAGATTGACATTTTTCACATGCTCCTCAACTTTGAGGCTGCACACCTTTGTTCGGTGTGAAGTCTCCAAGCCTCTCTCCTTAGTACAGCAGTCAGGAGGTCTGGAGGCGGCCTCACTCGTGGTTTGTCAACTGACTGCTAGATGGCGCTAGAGAGCAAGGCAGCCAAAAACAAGCAGCTAACATGGTTGCTTTAGTCCACATCAGCCGAAAAGGAGTTCTTAACATAGAACCCTATCACCTTTCAGCACAGACTATGTCCAGTTCTGGTGATTTGTAAGATACCAGAAGCATGAAATGCAGAGGGCACTAGCAATCAATTTATAGCCCTTCTTTCACTTTTCGTGTATATGTTTGTGTAAGGGAATTGCTTGGTCTGGGTATGTATCTACGGATACGGTGAAGAGGTGTTATGTAAATACAATAAATGGCTGTGTTTATTGTTTGGACCTTCATGGAGATTTTTAACTTCGTGAAAGGCCCCGCCCCACTTTCTTTAATTTCCCCATCTATATAAGATGGCATTCAGGGACATAATGAGTTGTACCAAATACTTTCACACTGTCACATCAAGATGTATAGTTATATATTTCCCTTTTCAGCCCCATACCACCACGACATTAGGAGATTTTCTGATTTTGTTAATTAGTAAAAAAATATGGGCATCTCAAGAAGATATGAGCTTAAAAAGAAAGAGATAAAAGGCAACTGATAGGCATCGTGGCACTTGCTTAGATTCTAGCTTCTCTCCTTTGGCTTTTATATTTTGCCACTGCAAGCCCTTAATGAGCTTGATAACTGACGTTCAGGAAGTGCGTGTCATAAAATTTTTGCGTCTCAGAGATGATAGCTATCCTAAAAAAAATTAAAAAAAAAAAAAGGGCTTGTCCCTAGATTTAGGCAAGCAACATCTTGTTCTCCTCATTATACATACAAGATCCATAGAACTTAAGTCACCAGTGTCACTGAGTAAGAAAGGCAGCTCTTCCTACAAGCTCAGAAGACACTGCTGAAGTGAGGGTTCGATACTAATATGATGTTCCAATAAGCACTGCAGTCTTTTGTAAATTCTGTAGATATCATATTTCAAATCAGCATTCTTTGAATAAGTAAAATATAGGTTACAAAGCCAAAGGCGCTTTTTGGTTTTATTAAATTTATAAATCTTAAAATTATTTCTATGTAGAATTAGCTAAAAGATGCTGATTCTCTATTGTATTTATGTATGGGAAAGAGTGGTCTTTTTCTTCATTTCTGGCCCTGAAAAACTCTTAGACTCTCATCACCAGAAAGTCAATTGTTGCCCCCAAATGACAGCTAAAAGTTTGTTGGTGTTTTTTGCATTCAGTGAGTGCAATTGACTACTACAGTGGAGAGTATGTTTAATGAGAAAATGAAAAGAAGAGCCTAATTTTACAGTGTACTCAGTTCCATAAAGAAATCATGCTAAAATAGAGCTATCCTCAAAGCTAGTCCACAAGTGTCACTTCAGTTAGGTTCCTAGAAAGAAGAAGTTTGTCATTTTATGTGCTCTGACTGGTTGTTCTACTTTTACAAATGTGGTCAGAGAGTGAGCCTGTTTTGGAGAAGCGTGATTGAAGAAGACACAGAGTGTAGGGCTAGGCATGCCTGTGAACGAGGCAGCAGCTGTGGAGTTGTGTTCAGTTTGGGTCTGTATCAGCACAAGCAGGTGATTATAGTGTTTCATCAGGAGGCATAAGCTTAGGCAAAGTGACTACTATCAGAGTTAGTCAGAGTGAGAAGGGAAATTTCCCTGCAATCAAAGGCTATTGGCCATAGACAGAGGGCAGTATGTTCCAGTATATCTGCAGAGTTTAAGTGTGAGGTAGTTCAGTACTCTGGATAGCTCCCTGCTGATTTTTTTTTTTTTTTTTTTTTTTTTTTTTTTTTTTTTTTTTTCCCTCAAAGTCCAAATTTGACATTAGAATTTTCTGGTGTTGGCTGGGCGCTGTGGCTCAAGCCTGTAATCCCAGCACTTTGGGAGGCCGAGATGGGCGGATCACGAGGTCAGAAGATCGAGACCATCCTGGCTAACATGGTGAAACCCCGTCTCTACTAAAAAATGCAAAAAAAAAAAAACTAGCCGGGAGAGGTGGCGGGCGCCTGTAGTCCCAGGGGAGGCTGAGGCAGGAGAATGGCTTAAACCCGGGAGGTGGAGCTGAGCTACCATTTTTTCTACTAAATAGTTATTGGCATTACTTACATTATTGAGTTTCTGAGTTTTAGCTAAAACAATGGAAACCATGAGGCATGCTTCACAAAATTGTTGAATTCAATGGCATCATGTTTGTGGGAAGTCATTATGTTCACGTACTTCACAAATAGATGTTTGGCACCTACCATGTACCAGGCACTGTTCTAAGTACTGGAGAAACAGCAGCAAAAGGAGAGACATTTTATGCCTGCATGATGTTTACAATCTACTGTGGGTATGAATATAAAAGTAAATGATTTTCTAAGATTATCACTCCAAGCAAATATAAGTGCTATGAATTTCTCATACAGACTCTTGTTGGCCTATAACATGAATTTTAATAGATTATGTGGTGGAGACACCATGGGTTCAAGCAAGGTGGAGGGTCAGATAAGAAACGCCTATATAAAGCCAAAATCCTCAAAGGGCAACATTCAGATTAGATAAATCAGAAAAAATAAAATTCACTGTACATAAAGATATGCAGAGGATAAATATCCTACATTGTTCCTGGCTCCAGGTAAAGTGAGAAAAATAATATATATGTATATATACATATATATATACATATAT
Source organism: Trachypithecus francoisi (assembly GCF_009764315.1). Classification (NCBI taxonomy): domain Eukaryota; kingdom Metazoa; phylum Chordata; class Mammalia; order Primates; family Cercopithecidae; genus Trachypithecus; species Trachypithecus francoisi. The sequence continues at coordinate 36,247,829 of NW_022681457.1, read as the reverse complement.
ACATATACATATACATACACACACACATATATATATATATATATAAACTGTCAGAAGTCTCATCTGCCAGCCCACATACAAGCTAGTTTAAAGCAGAATTATTACTACATGGGTTTTATGAAAAACTCCAAGTTGGCTGGGTGTGGTGGCTCACTCCTGTAATCCCAGCACTTCGGGAGGCCGAGGTGGACAGATCATGAGATCAGGAGTACACAACCAGCCTGACTAACATGGTGAAACTCCATGTCTACTAAAAAAATACAAAAATTAGCTGGGTGTGGTGGTGCGTGCCTGTAATCCCAGCTACTCGGGAGGCTGAGGCAGGAGAATCGCTTGAACCTGGGAGGTGGAGCTTGCAGTGAGCCGAGATTGTGCCATTGCACTCCAGCCTGGGCAACAGAGCAAGACTCTGTCTCAAAAAAAAAAAAAAAAAAAGGAACTCTAAGTTGAAGTTTTAGGGTGGTCTTGAGGTATTAATGTCTCTAGATAAAATGTGTTTGAAGAAATAAAAGAAGAAAAGTATGGAGAGGGTCTACAGCTTTTTAAAACTCTCCTGTAAAACTGTAAGTGGCATGCAATTTCTAGAACTGGAATATAAATAAGAAATAAATTGAATTAGAAATGCAATGAACAAAATAAACAACACATTAAACCCAACTTCTGAGAGAATAAGTGAACTGGAATACAGATCTGAAAAAGCAGGATAGAGAAAGTAAAGTGTGGGAAATATTTTTTAAAAAGAGATTGAGAAATGTGGAAAATAGTGAGAAACTTTAAAAAATATCCAACTAGAATTCCAGAAAGAGATACTAAATAAGATATAATAAAGATATATTAGAAGAGACAATGGCTGAGGATTATCCAGAACTTATGAAAGATGTCAATTTTCAAATTTAGGAAACATAATATATCACAAGTTAAATAAATAAACATAAATTTATATCTATACACAACATAGTTAAACTATAGGATACCAAAGATAAAGAGGACTTCTAAAAGCAGTTCTAAAAGGCAGATTAAAAACAAAAGAAATAACAACTAGATGCATAGATGAAATTTTAACAGCAGCAAAGAAAGTAAAACATGGAATAGCATTTTCCCCCTGAAGGTGCAGGGAAAAAAAGTAACTAAACAACGAAAATCCTATATCTACTAATATCTTAAAAAAGAGGGAAAATAAGTGTTTTTCATTTGTTTACTTCCAACAGAGTAAGGTTTAAAGAATTTTTAAAGCTGCATTTATGGAAAAGAAAAACGATACTAGGAAAAAGATTTGAAATGTAACCATAACAAACAATGAAACATTAAACATGGGGTAAACCTAAATAAAACATAGTTGTATAAAACAATGAAATCACTATGGAATTATAAAATCTTGATGAAGATAAAATACTGGAAATTAAAATAAAGGGGTATTATCGAGGCCAGGAGAGAATAATCTTTAATTAAAATGGTCTAAGATCTTTCATTTGAGAATAAGACAAACATATTAAAAATATAATTTATTTTAAATAATGTATTAAAGTTTCTGGGGTGCTCACCAAAGAATAGAAATATAGCTCACATTCAAATAATCAAAGGAAATTAAAAAAGATAGGGTGAGGAAAAAATACTAGACAGAATAAAATAATGTGGTAGCAATTAGTCCAAACAATTTCAGCAATCACAATGAATGTAACTATTTATCACACAAAAGGTATATAAGAACCCCATAGACAAAATTATAAACTCGTACTAAAAGATATTAAAGAACATTTAAATAAATGCAAAAATGTGGTATGTTCATGGTAAGGGGGACTCAATATTATAAATATGTCAGACCTTTTCATATTGAAAGTTCATTATTTTGGGATGAGAATGTATTCGAACTCGACAGGAATGTAGGAGTCAAAAAAAATCTGAATGCCAGAGTTTTACTCAAATTGCAGAAATACAAAGCTTGGTATTTACAGCCTAACTAATGATTTTCCTAGTTTGTTATAAATCAAATATTTAACATTCACCACATGCAGTTAAATAATAAATGAGATATGAATTATAACATGGCACAGAGTACTGTGGTCTTTAGTGAGGCATGAATGGAGATGGGGTAGCCCCCAGAAAATACTTCTTCATGACATAGTGATTATGCTGATTGAGATAATTAGTGAAGACTGGTTAATATTTTGATAAGATAAGGGGGGTGTCAAGGTTAAGATACAGTGTTAAGATACAGTGATAGGTTGATGGTAGGTTAAACATAAAGTGTTTATGGGAACTAGTGGAACTTCTAGTTTGTCTGTAATTTTCCTCTCCAAGAATGCTATTGATATTTTGTGTAAGATAATTTTTTTGTTTTTTGAGATTGCCCAAAACATTGAAGAAACTTCAACATTCTGGCCACAGCTCACTAAATAGTAATAGCATCTCTTTAGTCCTTGGGAATATAAAAACAAACAAACAAACAAAAAAGAAGACTCTCGCAGTTCCAAAAAGCCTAACATGCACCTGAGAAGAGAGAGAGTGACAGTATCATTCTCTGTTTAGAACCACTGGAACATATGATTGAAACGTGTATCACTGAGGATTTTGGACTCCTGAATCAATTGGACTCCAAAATTAACTTAATTTTAGAGGCAGTGGAGAATTATTGAAGGTTTTAATGCAAATAATATAATTAGAATTGGAGTTTTACATAATAAAGATTATGATGGTAGTAGGTGGGTTAGAGTATGAGGAAGCTGGAAGAGGAGAGAAGTTAAAGATGTTGCAAAAGCTAGGAAGCAGAGAGATCAAGGCTGAATAATGAACTGGGGTTCACCTGTGTGTGTGGGAGAATGTGTGTGTGTGTAGATGTGTGCATGTGCATGTGTATGTGTGTGTGTGTGTGTGTGCATGTATGTGCTGTGAGTTGGAGCCATGGGATTGTAGAAATGACAAGAAGACCCATGGAAAGAAGCAGCAATGTGTGAGAGCATTTATGGTGGTCATGAGCAAGGTGCTGAAATTGCTGATTGTGATGAGTTGACAAGAAGTTAGGGATGGAGAGAGGATTGAAAGATTGGAAGAAAAGGGAATATTTGAAAGTTTTAGTACAAAAAAGAGTGTAAGAGAGGTGGTAGATGAAAGAGGGGAGTATTTGACCTGGGGTGATGAGGGGGAGACATGGCCACTGCTATCTGGTAAATACCTGCTCCACTGCAGCAAACGGACACGGTCCCCTTGCTGCTCTCCTTTCTTTATTCCTCCTAGGAACATCAGTGTCATGGTGCTATCATCTTACACAATTGTTGTAACCCAGAAAAACTATGAGTAAATTAAAATTGTATAAGTTATATTCAACTTTTATAAAATGAATTCCATTCTAAGCGCACTAGGCAAGCTTTCTATTTAAAGAACCCTTTGATGGACCCTTTTGTAGTGTGAAAAATTAATCCCAAATGTATCTGTTTTACAGTTCCAAACTCTGGATCCCTGGTTTTCTTCTCTCGGACAGCTAACTAGGTCAAATCATTCTATTTTCAGAGCCCAGCCCCACACAAACACTAATTGGTTTTCACATCTGAAAGGTTGTGTATCAGTTTGTCATTTCTAAATTTACATGATGTAATCCATGTACAAGTTGGGATTTCATACCCTGTGGGAGGAGCAACTGCCACATGCTTAGTTTTCCAAATATATCTAGAGGCACAAAATATTTTAAAAGAGGCAGAACTTCAAGAGCGCCTTTCTCAATCTCAGATTTTATCAATTTATGGTTTTGGTAGGAATTAGGGAATTCCTATTATCTGTGGAGAACATCTCTGACACAATTTTGCACCTCTAAATGTATTTATAAAGAAAAATAATAAAAATTAGAAACAAATATACACACAACCAAAGACCCCATCAAATCAAGCATTACAAAACTCAAACCTATCATCTGTAAACTTCATGACAAAAAATTGAAAAGTAGATGCATCATTTTTCAAGACATTGTTGAGGTGTCCCCACATCTATACGTTAGTAGGAACTATAGCAAAAACCTTGTACCGATTTTTCAAAACCATAATGCTATACTAAAAAATTACATTTTAACTCTGTCACTCGAATTAATTAGGAAATCCAAAGATCAGAAGTTAGTGGTACATTGCGAGGAATTTTGGCAGGGATGATGCACGTAATAAGTCATCAAAATGGTCCCCTGTGGTCACAGATGCTATTTTACCTTGACTTTGTCTTTCCTCTTTCATTAGCTGCATCCCCTTCTTACAGAATGACTGGCAGGTTAGTATTGTATCATTCTCTTTCAGCATGTGTCTTATACTTGGATGTATGTTGGAATCACCTGGGAAACTTTAAAGCATTTTGATGCCTGGGTGCCAACCCCATGGATTTTGGTTTAATTGGTCCTGGGCAATGGTACTTGTAAAAGCTTCCCAGATGATTCTAATGTGCAAAGTTGAGAACCGCTGTCTCACAAGCTGTTAAACTCATGGCCCTCCTGTACTTAGTCCATCAATTCTTATATCGTTGGGGTCTTTCACTTTAAGCACCTATTGATCGCTGGTCTCACTTTCTCTGCCTTCACATCCACAAGCTGAAAAGTCAGACTTGGGAGAAATAGCCGAAGTTATTCACAGATTGGCTTCCAGGAGAAACTGGAAGTCCAGCAAATACAAGTATTGGCAAAATATTTCAAGCTTCTGGAACATGCCACCTCCTATTCCAGAGAAACTCAGAAAGCACAGGAGAGTCCTGAGTGAGAATTCCAGCTTCGCTTACTTACTCTCCATTAACTTGGGAAAGTTGCTTACCTTTTCTATGAGCCTCAGTTTCCTCATCTATAAAAATTGGAATACCTACTTCCTAAGACGGAATTAGATGACTATTTAAAATGTTTAAAATAGAACCCCGGATGTTCAATAATTACAGCTATTTAAATGGAAAGAAAAGAGAAAATAGTTAAGGCTCGTTCACTGATTACACACCAAGTGAAAAATAGTTACCGTTTATTGAGCCAAATTATCTAATTTTTTATTCTTTATCTGCTCAACAAACATTTCTTACTGACTTTAGGTCAATCATACTGCTACACCCTAAGGATACAGTAATGAATGGAACATATGTAATTTCTATCTTGACACATTTTAAAACTTAGCTAAACACTTTACCTATTCCTAGAGTTGATTACTTGGAGGAATGGTACTAACAAACTGACCTTGAATACACCCTCACAGCAAATCCTTAGGGAATGCCACGTTGTTAAGAGAAATTTGCACCTAGCAGACAGACAAACCCTTATCAGAGTTCCATAACAGTCAGGAAGGGCCAGAAGGCTATAAAACACTTTATGAGAATATCAAAGGGAGCATGTCAAAAAAGCTGACGGGTTTTTTCACCCAGTATGTAGTGTTTTTTTGAAAAATTAGTAGTGGTATACATCTCTAGATTCTTGAAGGCTAGAGAAGCTCTGTTCCCTCCACCCTTCATTTGCCTACCTGGGACTGCTGCTGTGCCTCCTATTCTGTGTAGCTCTCCATGTATTGTAAATTCTGTGACTTACTCACATTTTTGGAACTACATTCTTTGCTTGGTTCTGCTGGCATCTTTAGATCAAGTACTGTCACTACTATGACAACAGTACCTCTTCTTATAACAACTGTAAGATCTGGTATTATTATCAGTATTTTACATGTGACATTTAAATAACTTGACAAGGTCATTGAGCTAGCACATGGCAAAGCCGAGATTTAACCTCACATCTGTCTGATTCCACAGCTTATCCTCTTAACCTCTGTCTCAAGTGGACAAACCTCAGGTGACTGTGCTTTAGAAATATCAAAATCTGACTGTTCATAGAAATAGTTTTAAAAGCCACAAGTAGAGAATAAGAACAGCAGATAGAACTGGAAGATGATGATGTGACCAAATCTAACGTAGTCTTGGCCTATGGGCGCTTTGGAAATTATGTGAGAGACTAAAATCCAATAAAAATGGTGTCCAGTTTATGTGGTTATCAATCAAACCTACTGATACTTAATTTCATGACATCCTATAGATTAAAGACTTCATGAATAAGAGTCCCATCTCTTCATAGCTGCAGCTGTAACTCTTTTGTCAGATCAGGAATATAATAACTACAGCTAAAAAAGCAACAATTGCAATTTGTAGATTGTATAGAAACCCTTGCTAACTCCAGATAATCTCTTCCCACTTAAGAACCTTTACTCTGATAATGGAGTGTATGAGTGTGTCTGTATATGTAGGTGTGGGTGTGAGTGTGCATGTGTAACTGGGCCATGTGCAAATGCTTTGGTTCTCATGTGGATGGAGACAGATTTTAAACTAGTCTTTTCTGGTCTTCCATGGGTTGGAAAGTATGCACTCTATAGGGTATCTATGAAGCTCACAGCGACTGCCTTCTTTGCTCCCCACCTAGAAAGGGGGCCCCTGACAGCCATGTTTATATTAATGAAATATGACCCCATTCCCACTTTAGCTACCCATGCCTTTTGCCATATGGCTTTGCAGTTCTTCCCACTAAAAACCAAGTATATTTTTCTTCCTGTTGATGTTGAAGTCAGCTGTGAAACTTGCCAATGGAATGTTGTCAGAGGATACAACTTGAACAAAGGCTTTAAATATGCATGTAAACTTGGGCTTGTTCTCTTGAGTTACTAGCCTTTGTCTATGAGAAGACTATACCACAGGTAGTACATTTTTCTATGTAGGTGTCCAAGGAGGGTGAGAGACACAAGGAACAGACCTGAACACAACCTGTAGTTCAGAGTCAAGCTCATCCAAAATGAGCCCACAAACAAGTGAGCAAGAAATTAATGCTTATGATTGCACACCCCTGAATTCTGGGATGGGTTATTATACAGAATTATTATAGCATTATATGACAGATACATTTCTCCTTGAAACTTAACATTTAAGCTGAGAGACAAAGAGACTATCTATTGGGCACTGGGCCATGTAAATGGCAGAACTAGCTATGAAAGAATGTTGATTTCTTTTTCTCTTTTTCTGATTTACCTTTTTGCTTAGTCTTTTTGTTTTTGCTTCCTTTTTCATTGAGGTAAAGTTCACACAGCATAGAAATAACCATTTTAAAACTAGCAATTCAGTGGTATTTAGTACATTCACAGTTTTAAGACCACCACTTCTAATTCCAAAATCTTTTCATCAGCCCCAAATAAAACTGGCAGTTACTCCCAGTTTCTCCCTCCTACCTATCCCCTGGAAGCAGCCATCTGCTTTTTGTTTTTATACATTTACCTATTGCTATGGACTGGAGTGTGACCCTCCTCAAATTCATACGTTGAAATCTTAACCTCCCATGTGACTGCATTGGAGAGAAGGCCTTTAAGGAGATAATTAAGGTTAAATGAAGTCATAAATGTAAAGCAAGCCCTGATCCAGTAGAGTTGGTGCCCTTATAAGAAGATGAAGAGACACTAGAGTTCTGCCTGCCGTGTAAGGACAGAGAAAAATGATGGATTTCTAGAAAACAGGAAGAGAACCCCCACCGGAACCATGCTGAACCTGATCTTGGACTTCCAGCTTTCAGACTGTGGAAGTAAATTTCTGTTGTTTTATGTACCCAGTATATGGTATTCTGTTGTGACAACCTTTTATCAACGTGTTCATTGGTTGATGGACATTTGGGTTGTTTCCACCTTTTGGTTTTTATAAATATTGCTCTATAAACATTTGAATACAAGTATTTTTTAAGTACCCATTTTCAATTTTAGGGTATATTCCTAGGAATGGAATTTCCTGGGAAATGGGTCATAAGGTAATATGGGTCATATGGTAATTCTTAGAACACTGAACTTGTGTTGCTCAGATCCTCAAAGCTGTTTCCTGGTTTCTACACAGGAATTCTTGCTTGGATGCCATAAAATAGCCTCAGAATACTTTTAATAAATCCCCTTTGTTGCTCTAAAATAGATGTGTCTTATTTCAGCTACCTGATACTTGAAACTAGAGGACCTAGGCTAACAGATAATAAAATTTCTAATTTTTAGTCATAATATAAGACAAATGGGCTGAAAACTCCTCTTTCAAAGTTTTTCAGAGGGGCGATCAAACCCTGTGATAGTAATCAAATCAGTTGACTGTCTTGATAAGATTCTGAAATAAGACTTTACTGTGAGATTTGCTTATATTACCACTCACCTTTGGGACAAAGCAGCATAGGACCTTGCATTTAGAGCATACTCCAATTCGAAACGACTTCTTAAAGCTGCCACATGACTCCGGCCAGGTCCTCCCCGGCTCACCAGGCAATCAGAAGAAGAAGAAGGTGAGAGAGACCCACTGCTGTTACTTGATGCAGGAGACATCAGCTGAGTGGAGGAGGGGTAATTTTAATTGTTTAATACTTCCAACAGGTGTGAAGACAACATAAAATATGGATTTAACTTTCTATTCCAAGGTTTCCCATATTTTAATTTCTATTCACTCAGCTTGCTTCTGGCTTTTCCTTTCAGGAAAAAAATCTAATGGCAACATCTGGCTAGCTTAATTTACTTTTTTGACTCAGTTCTGTGCTGAGAGCTGGCCTGTTAAATTTATGCTCATCTTTCTAAAAACACAGTAGGCCCAAGTCAGATTCATAAAATATATTTAGAAGGTTATTATTCAATGATCAAAAGATTCTTCACATTTTTCACTATGGCAATAAGATTTATGGCAGAGTTCCTTTAAATCATAGCTAAAATTTTTCACTTTACATGAAATTATTCCCTTCACATAAAATGAATTTACACACTTTCCCAAGAATACATCAATTTTATAAGATGAAAAATGCTTGAATGTGTGGCAAGTGTTTTCCCATATTGAACAGACCACTCCCTTTGCCACAGGATAGTTCTTCAGATGTTTAAAAATACCTGTTGGACTTGGCTGGGTGCGGTGACTCACGCCTGTAATCCCAGCACTTTGGGAGGCTGAGGCGAGCGGATCACAAAGTCAAGAGATAGAGACCATCCTGGCCAACACGGTGAAACCCGGTCTCTAATAAAAATACAAACATTAGCTGGGCGTGGTGGTGCACACCTGTAGTCCCAGCTACTCAGGAGGCTGAGGCAGGAAAATCACTTGAACCTAGGAGTCGGAGTTTGTGGTGATCTGAGATTGTGCCACTGCACTCCAGCCTGGTGACAGAGCGAGATTCCATTAAAAAAAGAAAGAAAGAGAGAGAGAGAGAGAGAGAGAGAGAGAGAGAGAGAGAGAGAGAAAGAAAGAAAGAAAGAACGAACGAACAAAGAAACAAACAAAAAAAACCTGTTGGACTCATCCTAATTTCCTCTTTTCTGTGATAAGCATCACTAGTTCCTTCAACTGGCTTTCATGTTACATGATTTTCAACTTATTCACCACTCAAATCTCTCTCTCCTAAAATGTGTATCCCTGTTTAAATAGTTTAAATTATTCCTTTAAAAGGTTCAGGGTCACAACTGGGTACCACTTGGCCACTTCAGAACAAGAATAATCATATCTTTTATTTTACTACAAGATAGTCACTTTATATTCTAACTCCCAATGAGCTTATTATCCTCTAGCATTCATGATGCTCCTAAGCCATGTCTCTACCATTTGATACTTTTATTATTTTTTCTTTAGCTCTGCTGCAGGACATTATATTTATATATATTCCTGTTAAAATTATTCTTGTTAGACATGTCCTGTTACTTCATCCTCCAAGATCTAGAGTCTTGCTTTCAAATATTTTCTTTCCTTCTTAACTTGATTATATCTGCACATGGGATGAGTAGCTCCCTCTTGGCCTTGATCTAAACCATTGACTGAAAAGTTGAAGAATAGAGAGGATAAAGTCTTATGAAACTGCACAAGTCAAGCCTCTTTAGGCTGACTCTGGTCCATTAATTAGTGCAACTCAGTCCAGCAAACTGTCTTAGCATATAACTCATTCATCTTCTCCCCTGGGGAGAGAGTATAAATAAGAGGCTTGATCAATATATTGCAATAAGACAAGCTAGTTTAGTAGATGCTATCATGGTTCTTGTTTCTGGAATCCACCTCCAGATGTGTCTATCCCATTAGGCTCAAAGCAAACTTGCTCAAACTCTGAAGTTTCAAAATGAGAGGATATTTTAAATTCAAGTCTTGAAGGTGTCTGTTAATATCCAAGGCTTCTGGCAGATGCTTTTGTCCACAGGGGCTGCTGAAGCCCCACCAAATATGTGACTACTTTTCCCCACTTTGTGTAAGTCCCAGGACTGAAGAACAGAAGGGAAAGAGGACCTTAGGTCTAAACACTGAAGTTTCTTTCTACACAAAAGTTTTCTTTGGAAATTCCAGCAAAGAGTCATGAGACAGAGATACTCACTGCAGGCTGTAATTGCAAATCCTTTTCCAATAGACTAGGTCCAATGACTCTTAGTTGAGTTTTTTGTTTGTTTGTTTTTTGGTTTTTTTTTTAGAAAAAACCCTACTTTTCTTGATGGTTCCACTTTGAGACTTAGTGGTGCAATCTCAGGTTGATGCTATTTCTTTCTACTCTTGCCCCTTCCCTGCATATGCAGATGCATATGTCATCCTCTATGCATGATGTATGTCTTCCTCCACCAGTAGCACTTATTTGCATTTGAGAATATATTATTTTTGAATTAGTGTGAATGTTTCAGCTCCCTCACCTATTTTGAAATGCATCTCTTGACCAGGTGTATAGAAAATTAAGGCAATTATAGAGAAAATTAAAGCAAACAGCTTTAATAAGGAAAGAAAATTCCATTAGCCTGATTACCAACATATATCACATTAAGCAACATATATGTGGTGTGAAAGCAATGCCCCCTAATTAATTTATGAATTGAATATTTTATTGATAATTTTTCTTTTCGCATTGAATGTAAATGAACAATGGCTTACACAACTCTGTATGAAGAAACTTTTGCATAAAATTGATTAAATAATTACCTTCTAATGTATTTATTATACTTTCCAATTTTCACTCATCAAATTTTTAAGCTGAGCATGACTGTGTCCATTTGCCTGCCCTATTATTTGTTGGAAGGGCTTGAATTCACTCTGATTTTGCCTTTGTCCCTGTAGGCACAGCTAATTCTGCTCCACCCTAGGAATTTAATGAATAGGGTAAATATGGATGGAGTTATGGGCCCTCATACTAACTTTCCATAAGTACCATCTCATCTACATTCCCTGACAGCCTTGGATATTCAGGGCTTTTTTATGGACATGTTTTAGAAGCTAAAGTTTTTACCTCAATGTTGCACAGACACTCTTCTAACTTTGTGACAACTTCAGAAAACTCAGGTCTTCCCTGTAAATAGAAAAAAGAACTATTTTTTTCCCTTAAGAATAAAAGGAAGGAGACTCTCTTTGGGTTTTAAAGTTGGGTATTAGCATTTGTAAAGAATGAGATTAACAATAAAGTATATTTTTATTTAAAATACACTTTTATTGAAGTGTTAATTGAATGTTCATTTGCTGTTCATGGAGGGATGTTGAGTCTCCCTCTGATAAGAGTTTTAAGTCAGAATTTGCAACTACATTCAGATAATGAAATAGTGGAAAAGCTTTAATTAGCTTTGCATGTTTTTAAATGGCAGGTTTCCCCTTCAAAATGAAAGAATAATAGTGAATACTAAAAACTATTAACTATCTCAGTGCCTTGTAATATACCGCACACTGTGTATAAAAAGAACTGCTAAAGTAGCTTTATAATGAACTTCACTTTTGAAAAGATCATCTCAGATTCAAAACTAAGATGATGATAGAAACCTCAGGACTATGCCTTACTTTAGGGTTTAAGATTAGCTTTTTATCTTCAGACAGTGCCATTAAAGATATTGCCCATTATTAACCTCAGTGTCAGATGAGTTTGGTTTAAAAAAAGTTTATTCCAAATATATTTCAAGCTTTGTTCCAGTTGCAAGGGATATAAAAATGGTTATTGGAAAAATTCTTGGAATTTAGAAAATGTTGACCTCTTTTGAGAAAATTATTTGTCTTCTTTTGTCAGATCCTAAAACCATACATTCTATCATTTCTCCCTTTATGAAAATTTCACTGCCAGGAGGGGGAGAGCCCAATTTAACATTCAGGTATAGTAACCAACTAATTTAGATTCTTAGTAGAACAATTTCTCCCTTACTATCTAGTCCACCCATGAGAACATTGCTTCCCGTATAAGCTGTTTCCTCTCACATACTCCTTGTATCTCTAGGTTGGTGGGGGCAGTGGGAGCAGTGGGAGCAGTAGGGTGAACAAAATCCTGTGTCTTCCTCGCTGTCACTGCTACTTCCAAATGGTTTCTCTTCTAAACACCACCAGCTTGTCAGGCTATACCACCAGAGTCTAGCCACACCCCCTCATTCTTTGGGGATTTAAAAAATTGGCTGACTTCATATTCTCTATCACTACTCTTTGTACTTTTATTATCCATGCAAATGATCATTAAAATAGCCTGACCTCTGGGTTCCTTTGCCCACTCTTCTCCAATGAGCTTGTCCTCCAAACTCCTTTAGTCACTCAGCCCCTTAGTTATACTGTAGACCCTGTCATGACCAATGCCTGCACCCCTCCATGCTCTTTAACCTCTCAATCTTTATCAGACAACTCTCTGAGCTGTCTCCTTTCTTTCTAGCTCACTTTTTCTAGAAACCCGACTCCAACAATCTTTGATCACACTGGTGATTGGAAGCCATTTTACCACTTAAAACAAAACAAAACAAAACAAGAGCTTTATATTACGAGCATTTCCAAATATGTCCTAAAGAAGATACTGTTCTATCTACCTACCTACCCATCTGCTGATCTTTTTCCTTACTTGTTTTTTTTTTGCTCATTTCAGCATCTTTTCACTGTCACTCACTTTCCCTTTACCTATCTTACATTTCATCAACATTTATCATTAGATTCACTTCCAACTATCACTCCTTTCCACACATCCTCAACTCCCTGGCTTCATCTTGCATTTTGTACACTACTGAAAGAATCCTAACCTTTATTGAATCAATTATGCCTGGTCTCATTTCAAAATCTTGACCCTCTAACCTCCTGTAGACCGTCAGTACTGCTCAGAGAGCCTATTACATATTTCTAGCCCATTCACTCTCTCATACTCCAGATGACTATTTTGTACCTTCTCTCTCCTCAAACCTCTAGCTCCCACTACTACATCGACCTACTCACCTATGACCTACATAATTTGCCCTCACTTTTGTTTCTATGGATGAACTTCGCCTAATTCTGAGGCCAACTCCTTCACTTGTGTGCTCCAGCAATAATTCTCTCATCTGTTTTTTTTTTTTTGCATCATTCATGTTCCTTCTTTATTGTTTAATCTCCACCAGCATACAGACATACTATACATTCTCCTATCTTAAAAGCAAACAGCAAAATAAAACCCTTAATCTCTCTTCTTCAAACTACTGTTCCATTGCTGTTTACCTTTACAGCAAAAATGTTCTAGAGTTATCTAAATTTGTGGTCTTTAATTTCCCTTCTCCCATTTGCAATCCATCCTAATCAAGCTTTCTCCTACAACACTGCTGAAACTGCCCTTGCCAAGGTTACAAAGATCTCCTCATTGCTAAATTCAATGGTTACATCTCAGTGGTCATCTCACTTGGCACAGCATTGAATACAAGCAACAATTCCTTTGTCCCTGAAACATGTTTTTCCATTGGCTTTGAGGACACCATTTTCTTATTTTTTTTCTGTGCTCACTGGCTTCTTCTTAGCCTCCCCTTTTGGTTTCATCTCTCCTCCTTATCTTTAAGCTTTTCATCTCCCCAAGACTCAGTCTTTGAGTCTCTTTACTCTTTAGATTAATTTGTTGAGGAGCTAATTCAGCCTCATGCCTTTTAAAAAACAACTCCCAGATTTCTATCTCTAGCCCAGTACTTTCTCCTGAACTCTAAACTCATACATGCAATAAATTATATCTATAGCTTTTCCCATTTCAGTAAATGGAAACTCCATCCTTCTGCTTGCAGAGGCAACAACAACAAAAAAATGTGATGATCTTTGACTACTCTCTTTATCATTCTTGCCTCTAATATACCAGCAAATTATATTGATCTTACCAGTCAGAATCTGAATGATCAAGTAACTTATATTAGATCAACCCTCCTACAGAAAACAACTGGAAACTCCGGACAAAATGTAAATGACAGCTACCTGAAGGCACTGGAAAGTTAATAAAAGCAAGTAGATCCTGGAGGAGAGTGAGTCACTTAGAAGAAAGGAACTAGTATGTTTCCCACCCCACCCCACTCTCTCTCTCTTGCGTTTAGCCTGAGGGTAGACCACTTCTGCATTTTAGGAAACAGTTAAAATTCTGATGGTTTGCTTGTTTGAAGGACCAGAGGACAGAATTCAGGGCAACTGGAGTGTATTAGTTATTGTTTTATAACAAATTACCATAAACCTAGTGATTTTAAACAATGTTCATTTATTATCTGTTTCCATCGGTAAGGAGTACAGTATAGATTAGCCGGGTTCTTTGCTCAGAGATTCACTAGGCTGAAATCAGGGAGTCAGCAGGCACTGTGATTCTCATCTGAGGCTCAAGGCCTCTTTTAAGCTCATTGGTTGTTGGCAGAACTCATTTCTTTGTGGTTGGATGACACATGTCTGTTTTCTTGCCATCTGTTGCCCAGAAATGACTCTCAAATTCTAGAGGATGCCTACAGCTGCTTGCCACATAGGCAGTTCACAACATGGCTGTTTGCTTTTTTCCTGACCGGCAAGGGCACATGCTTGACTTCCCACTCTGTGACCAGCTGTAAAACGTATTCTGCTTTTAAAGAGCTTACCCAATTAGGTCAGATCCACTTGGGATAATCTTCCTTTGATTATATGATGAAACATTATCATGGAAGTAATATCTCATCATATTCACAGGTTCTGACCACACTGAAGGGGAGGGTATTCTACATGGCATGTACACCAGGGGAAAGGAATCTTACAGGCCATCTTAGAATCCTGCTTATTACAAATAGGCAGTAGAAAATGAGAGGAGATCCTGGAAAAAGCCCTGGAATCTGTGTGTAAATTATACCTAAATCTCTGGTTGGCCCCTGAACCACACATGCATGAGGCACACTAACCAGTCAGGTAGGGCTAAAATGAACTGAGATTAGATCTGCTGCCCCATGCAGGGCATTGTTCTTACTGTTTTCTCAGACTGGAATTATCTAATGCTTATTCTCTGCCCATGGAAATTCACTGCACTCTGCAAAGCCCAACTCACAAGCTACATCCTTCTTAAAGCATCCACATTATTCCACAACATAATTATTCACTTGCATCTAGATTTACTTCATTTCTCCTTGTGTTATAGATAAGTATTTACATGTCTATCACTAGCTAGAAAGTGCTTTGATGCAATAGTTTATTTACTCTTAGACACCTAGCACATTCCATCAGAGAGGTTAAATGAGCTCATATTTGTTAAATTAAATTGCATCATTATGATTAATCATCTGGAATATGCTTATCTTTCTCATCCTTGTCCACACCACATCATCTCTTGCTTGTATTACTATAATTGTCTCCTATTTTTGCTACTTCTGTTCTTTGCTTATCTAATAGTATGTTCCCAACCCAGTAGTTAAAATGATCATTTAAAAATGTACATCGGACCAAATAATGCCACTCACTATAGCCTCCAATTACTTCCCATGTTATTTGGGTTACAACTCTACATCTTTGCATTCATCTCTAAGGTATACAAGAAACTGCTCCTATGATTCTGTGCCCTATTCCTCCTCTTACACACTCCACTCTGGCCACACCAACTTCCTCATGCCCTCAGAACTTTGCACTGGGTTCTCTCCACCATGACACAGTAATGCCTTCACCTTCTCCAGCTTATTGTTCAAATGCTGTTTTATCAGAGAGATTTTCCTTGTTCGCCATATTTAGAGCCCTCGGGCCAATGTGATCTTCTCCTTTTCTTGTTTTATTTATTCTATAGCACTTATCACCACATGACTGAATACATATTTTATATTATTTGTTTATTATTTATATCCTTTTATAGAAAGTACACTTCCCAAGGGCAGGGGCTTGTCAGCCCCTGCTCTATGCCCAGTACTCTAAGAGTGCCTAGCACGCAGAAGGTGATCTACAAATGCCTGTTGAACAGATGATATAATTAATCATTTTATGTCTTTTTCAACATTTTATTTTGTTCTCAAACTATCTTATAGTAGAGGTAGAGGGTTTTATTATAATTTGCTCCTTGTTATTATTATTATTTTTTTAAATCAACCAGGGAAGGCATTATAAATGAATTGTCTTTTTTGAACATAAAATTCAAGTGATGTTAAATATTTCTCTGGGAGGTTGAAAAAGCTTAAAAATAATGGTAAAATTTAACATTTAGTAAACACTTAGAGTACCCATTTAACTCTTATAATACTCTGTACTGTAGGAATTTATTATTATTTCTGTTTTACACATGAAAAAGCAAAAAACAAAAAGAGAAATTTTTTTCTAAGATAATATAGTCAGTAAAAACAGAGCTGAATTCAAAGCTAAGTAGAGCTTGTGAGCTTAATCTTGACTTCATACTCACTCCCTAGGTGTGGCATTTAAATCTATAAGGAGTAAAAATTTAGTTGTAATCATGTAAAACTCAGTGCCTGAGATGAGCTTTGCGTACTAGAAGAAACACTGGATTGAAAGTTAAAAGACTTGGTTAAATATCTACCAGCTATATGATTTACGATAGTTTGCTAACAATCCTGAGCTGTTTCTTCAGTCTCTAATTGGGCTGCAGAATTAAGAGAACTAAGTAAGATAATGTTTGGTGAAAGCACTACAAACTACATATTGTTTTGCAAAGTAACTTAATTTTTTCAAAATACTAATAAATATGCCATGGATGTGAGCTCTCTGAATTTATAGTCAAATGCTTTAACATTTTGGTTTAAATTCTATGCAAATTAAGGAATGTAGTTATTTACCTGGCATCTTAAGAGAACACCAAGATGCTTATTGAACAGTAGAAATTACCAAAATGCCTCATGAGCTGTATGTACTAAAATAATACACAGTAAATGCCAACATTATGATATACATTGCCGTCTACTTTCCTTTCAGGTGGATGGCTGGTACTCTTCGCCATCATGTTGCAGTTGGTGGCAGCTTGCCCTGAGTCATGTGTGGTGTGCACCAAAGATGTAACCCTCTGTCACCAGCTAACCTATATAGTAGGTAATAAAACTAATAACTCTACAAAGCAGTGCTCAGTGTACCTGGAAAATTGGTTGCCGTACCTTTCATTGTACTGACTGTTCTCTGGGCTCAGTTTAAAAGAGGTAATCCTTTAATGAGTAAGCTTCAAACAACGACTAAAGAGACTCGTAATATTTTGTTTTCCTGTTCCTGATGGTCTCAATCAACACTATTTAAAGACCTTCAGAAGTAATTGAGATATTTTGCTATTGCAAAAGAATATCACCATTTTATCCAGCTACACACTTAACAAATACATCACTTTAATTATATTTTTGTACATACTTTGTGCAGATTTGAACCCTACCACCAGCTGGAAGAAATATAAATGAATCAGAAACCCGAACTACAATCGTTCAGCATTAGTAAGATTAAGTGATGTACCAGTGAAACAGATTATTATCAAAGTGTGTCTCATTTTGAAAGTCTGGTCTTTTTTTATTGGTGGTAAATGAGCTGTAGAAATGCTAACAAGATACACTGCCTGTATTCATTACATATTGCTTGCTTAAGTCAACAATTTAATAAGACACCTTATTAACAAATTTGAGGAGAATGTGATTTACATCCTGATATCCAAGAAGAGATAAACAAGCTATAAGCTCTGCCAATGGAAAATTTCCATAAACAAGCTTGAGTTACGACAGAGTGGAAGAGGATAATTTCTTCCATTTCTAAAATTCCATAACTCTGATAATCAGGAGGTAGATGTTGTCACCATCCTTGACAGGACAGAGAAGGTTTCAAGGATAGTTGAAGTGTATATTGTTTCTAATCAGTATTGAAAATGCTTTAACACTAAACTCTCACCATCTAAAATGGATTTCTTGACTTCACTACATTTATTTTTCCTGATCAGAGATAGTTCATGTCTGTAAGAAACAAATATTTCTCATCTACATTGTTGCACCTCTATATCCTCCTTCTCATTTGCAGAACACCACATTTGTGAAGTTAGATTTCATAAGTACAGAGAATAAAATGGATGAATTGGGAGTTGGGTTTCTTTTCTAGACCTAGACAAGAAGTAATTGATAGAAATAATAGCCCGCTCATTCAGAGTCAGCAAATCCCTAAAGGACTGAGAACCCATGAAAACAAACCTCCTTCATCCTGTATCAAAAACAATGATGAGAGGAACAAAATGCCGAACTGGCCAGAATGAATAGAATTCAAATAATCAATCATAAATGCTGAAAAAATTACCAGGATTTAAGCTTGCTTGTGCTGCAGAGATGAGAACAATTCTTTCAAAAGAAGGCACTCTGAGAATCTTTTGTCTTTTACATATTTTTTAATCTCTTTGTTTCTGCGATGCAGTCTGAATTTCCTAAGGGATTTGTGATTTGCTTCCCTGTGGTAGACTATTCTAATATCACCTGCAGACCTCCCAGTGACAATGGACTCCTCTATCCTTATGACACTGTCATTTGCAGTCAAAACAATTTTAGCATGATAAAGATGTGTTACAATAACTTCTGATTATAATACATCTTTATTGAGTTAAAATGCTTTGATTTCTAATGACAGAGCAGTGATAGCTCTGAGGTGATTATGGTGAAGGGATTTAACAGTTGGAAGCCCTGAGTACCACCTGTCATCACATGATGGACTTCATTGGAGGGAAGAGATATTAGACAGGAGGCCAAGATGGCCCAGACTATAATGAGAACCCCACTGACAGACAATTGGGTTGTCTGGAGTGAATATATATCCTTACCAAGTTGCCAACTTTTAGCCTGGGGCTAAAAAGCAGAAACTAATGCTCCTTCTCACTCTCCCCACCCCAACACGCACCTTTATGTTTGGGAGAAAAGATGATTGACTTCACAGCATAAATATAAATTGGTATAGAACACTGACTAGGGGGATCAGACACAGGCTCAGCTCTTAGTTGACTCTGTACTGGATCTGCGGGGCTAGATCAGGTCGGTACACAGTCTTGGAGGGAGGGCCTGAAAAGACACCTTCAAAATAACATCCATGAAGATAATCTGAAACAATGAATTAACTTTGACATCTAAAGTAACAGATGGGTTTATGTTTCTCAAACAAACATGTCACAGTAGCAAAGAATATAAAAATCCATCATTTTGATATACAGCCAGCTTCCCCTTAAATTTAGAAATCAGAAAATCATTTTCATGTTGTGTACTGTTTACTGTTTTTACCCAGGTGATAAGATTGCTTAGAGGATATTGATTCTCTGCTCTCCACCATACCCCCGCCCTCCCACTCATATGTATCCTGCATCTAGTCTGTGCTTTTTTGCCCACAGCAGCCCCTATGACCACGAGGGTTTTAATCATCACTGATGGATATCTGTCCTCTATTGAGAGCACCAACCTGTCTCTCTTGTTTAATCTTGCCCTGCTCTCTCTGAGCAGAAATGGTATCGAGGATGTTCAGGAAGATGCCCTAGATGGCCTTACGATGTTGCGGACCTTGTTGCTGGAGCACAACCAAATATCCAGCTCTTCGCTCACTGATCACACCTTCAGCAAGCTTCACAGCCTCCAGGTGCTGGTGCTGAGCAATAATGCTCTCCGCACCCTACGAGGGTCTTGGTTCCAAAACACAAGGGGCCTGACCCGGCTCCAGCTGGATGGGAATCAGATCACTAATCTCACAGACAGTTCTTTTGGAGGCACGAATCTCCACAGTCTCAGGCATCTGGATTTATCCAACAATTTAATTTCCTACATTGGGAAAGATGCCTTCCGGCCCCTGCCTCAACTACAGGAAGTGGACCTTTCGCGAAATAGGTTAGCCCACATGCCGGATGTTTTTACTCCACTGAAGCAGTTAGTCCATCTGAGCTTAGATAAGAACCAATGGAGCTGCACTTGTGATCTCCATCCCCTTGCTCGGTTTTTAAGAAACTACATTAAGTCTTCTGCTCACACGCTCAGGAATGCCAAGGACCTAAATTGTCAGCCATCTACCGCAGCTGTGGCAGCCGCACAGAGTGTGCTGAGGCTGTCTGAGACCAACTGTGATTCCAAAGCTCCCAACTTCACTCTGGTTCTAAAGGACAGAAGTCCCCTCCTCCCAGGACAAGATGTGGTCCTGCTGACTGTCCTTGGCTTTGCAGGTATGCCGGGGAGAAGTGTGCCCTCCTCTTTTCTCGTCACTTGTCCATATTTTTGCAGCATGCTAAGTCATGCTTATCTGAGACACTTGGGGAAATTTGCCAAGGCCATGGAAAGGAGAGGTTGCCAGTAGATGGGGGAGGATATTAGCTGATTTGGCACAAGTTGCAAGAATTTCCTGTTTCAGGGAAGCTGTCTAAAATAGAGGAAAGGGCCTTGGACCAGAATTCAAGAGCTCCGGGCCTGGTATAACTAGCACTGTGATCTTGAACAGGTTAACTTGCTATTTAGACTTTAATTTCCTTGTGTGTAATACAAGAATAACATCTACATTTCATCAATCATCCTTTCACCAAAGAGTACTGGTGCATTTGTTATGACACTAGGAGATAGATATTTAAAAACTGATGGGACATAGACTCTTTCCTCAAGGCACTTACATTTGTGTGCTTCTCCATGGTACATAGTAAGAGTCAGCAGACTTTCACAGATGCACAAAAGGATGCTATTATGGCAATCACATATATCTCAGTCTGCAGTGTTTATATGGCACAGTAGTTAAATAAATGAGCTGTGTAGTTGGATTACCTAGGTTTGAATCCTGGCTCTGCTATTGGCTGTGTGACTTTGGACACATTATCTAACTTCTCTGTGCCTTGGTTTTCCTCCTGTTGGGGGGATTTGAATTCTTCTAAAATTTCTATTAGTCCCACTCTATGTAAACTTGGCCCATACTTCCCCAGACCAACTAAGGGGAGGATAATATGCAATTCTTTATATATTTTTTGTAATTTAAAATTTATTAAACTATGCATCAGCTATCATTGCATCTCACTGGATGAATAACATAAAATGGCACTTAGTGTCATCAGTTGAAGACCAAAGATGCATGAGATTTCTTCAGTTATCTAGCTCAATCTGTGTGTTTTCCCTTATGCTCTCAGTGCATGGTGAAATCCTCTGCACCTGTGGGTAACCATAGTGATGAGAGGGCAGGGAGAGAAAGAGAGAGAGACCAGAGACCAACAAATGGCATCCAAGACTGACGTATTTTAAATACGTGCTATAAGTCATTATTCTATAACAGTTATCTAGTGAATTGATTGAATTTTTACTTCCTGACAATTACACTTTTAATCAGGATAGATGGAGACCAGCATCAGGTATAGACAATGGAACTACCATCAGCAGTAATCAAATTCACTCGGAAGAAAATTGAAATGCTAGGAAGATAAATTCTTTTAAAAACCATGTAACTATGTCAGTAATTGTATGTACTAAAGTAATTTACCATAAAAGACATAAGTGATAGGGCAGCAGACAGGTTTCCCTTAAATGTGCTTCTTAGAATACTAGCACTGGTGGATAATTAATAGATATTCCAATAAAAACACACAGATGCACATATAGGCAATAGATGGTGGGGTTCAAATAGGTTTAGAAGGTACTAAGTTACGCAAAGTGAAACAGGTGTACTCACTGGAGCACTTCTCATAATCTTTCATTTTCTAATGAGCGGTATAAATTTCTAAGAGGAAGGTGTGATATGGAGCATTTCTTGAACTTATTTGGCCATGATCCCTTTTTTTCATAGAGGATTTCATTGAATTTGTGTTCTAGAGGACATCGTTTTGGAAATATTATAATAGAACAATTTTTAGTATCTTCTAGTTACCTTTTACACCTGTTTTCAGAAATATATATTCAGAAATACATTTAGCTACATTAACAGTTCGTTTTTTGTATTGAGATGAATACAAATTCTAGGAGATTCCAAAGGCTTTGTCAAAGTGAGAGGGAGCTTAATATACGTGAATAACTTCTGATAAATTATAAATATGATTACATATATGTTAGGTTTTGGTGTGTGAAATTATCATGCTAATATCTCTTTCATCAAATAATTGTTAAATTATAGTGCTTTGAGAAGAGATTCTTCTTTAAAAAGACTCTGATTGTTAATGTTAATTTGCTCCATTAAGATTCCACTCCTTCTGAAGTACACATGGGGTGAGTTATCTACACTTCTAGATTGTGGGAAAAACACTTAGAACTGTAATTTTGCCTATGAGTCCATTTTCTTCTTCAGCTATATCTAAGTCATAAAAATTCAAAGGAATATAAATAGCTATATTCAGTAAATTTAAAACTAATAAATGGTTATTTGGCATCAAACACTAATATCTTGACACATATGCTATGAACTGGTAGATAAAAAGTTTTTATGAAGCTGTAACGTGTTTCTAATGTTTCAGTAAGAACTTATCATTAATTTTCCCTTTTTCTCTTGCGAACTCAGAAAGATTGTTAGAATACTTTTTAAAAATAGAAACAATGCCCATGGCAAAGAAAATTCAAACACCTTCTTAGTAGTACGTTCCGCCTGCCTACAAGCTTCATTTGCTGCTTTTGCTTTCTACACTAATGGAAAGTGATCATACCTGACTGGTAATAGGATACAGATATATACCTAGCATCAACAGCAGGGGAGTGAGTGAGTCCCTGCCATTCAGACACAATTAGAGGAGAAACTGTATCCTATAATCAGATTATGTTTACTCTCATTTCAATGGCTGATTCTTGTCTTCGAGAACACTTAGCCCTTTTGTTCCTTCATTATTTGGCCTACTAACTGCACCAGTCATATAAAATATCATCCTAATGATTTATTTTTGGATTTTTTTCCTGATAGATGAGTCTTTCAGGAACCAATAGAGCAATGCAAAACCTAAACAATGGTAGCTCAGTAATCATAATCATAATCATAAATCGCAATGAACGCTCATTGAACTCTACTATATCAAAGCACTGTGTTAAACATGTCACATATATTGTTTAATCCCTGGATAGATTTAGTTATCCTTATTTGTGAAAGGAGAAAAAATAAGTGTTAGAGAAATTAGAAAATACCAAGAAAAGTGTCAGAACATAGCTTTGAATCTTGAGTTTTCTTACCCATATAAGTTAAGGAGTGGTGCCAGTTTTTAATTTTTTAGTATGTTCTTTAACATGTTAAAACAAAAATCCTTGCTTGGGATAATTCAAACTCTAGAACCTGTCAATGAAAGGATTATTATTTACATAATTTTGCTACAACTTTTAAAAATGTGCCTTAGATTGCTTCAATATGTTATAGCACTTTCCAAGAGTGTATTGTTGGCAAATGAATTAAAATAGATTTAAGAGCTCAAGATATGGTAAACTATATAATGGTTTGAGGGTTTTACCAGAAACTGCTATTCTCTGTGTTCTTCATGTTTAACACATACACAAAAAAGAAACAATCATGACCTGATACCTTCTCTTTTTATTTAAGTTTTAAAAATATGTTTTCATTAATATAGTCTCCAGGGGATAAAACTAGGCATAGTGTAGCCAGTCAAACAATCTGGAATGCTGTCTTCATTTCCAGAAAAGGGCACTGTCCTCAGGCAGACATGGGTTTAGGACACAGATCTCTTTATTCAATCTGTACTGACACCATGTCTTCCTAATCACATCTTGAGGATTTATAAGATTAGATTACCAATGATTTCATTATCAGAATTCATAAACAGAATCCCTTCTGTTGATTTAAGAATACGTAATAAATATTTCTGCCTCCTTTGCCTCAGAGTTGTGGACACTGGGGATAGAATGTTGAACAGGACTAAAAGGATGTGTTGCCTCACAGTGCTTAATTGTAGCAGAGGAGGACAGTCTGTGAACAAGCAAATGAATGAATAAACACAATAATACACTTCATAAGTGTGAAGAAACAAGGGAAATCACTGTGATAGACAGATATTGAGGGTATGACTCAGGGACATTGGTTTGAACATTTAGGTGGTTGAGGATGCCATTTGTCAAGATAGGAAAAAGTGAAATAGAAACAGATTAGAGTCGGCATCTGGGTTCGAGAAATACTGGATCTTGCAATTTTATTCAGAGGACAAACTACATAGAACATGAAATGACAGTACCAGGCAGTCTGAGATGTCATTCATTCTATTATGAGAGTTCGTAAAAGGAGGTGCCATAGACAGAAAAAATGTTACTGCAGGGACTGTTTTATCTTAAATGAATTTCAGTTCATGAAACAGCCCTTTTTCCTACCAAAGAGATTCCAGATGGTGTTGTTTCTTATAATCTTTAATATGTATAAAGATCCAAATTGGAAAGCAGAACAATGTCAATGGTAGCCTGTGTCTGAACTGATATTTTCCAAATGGTGAAGGACTTCCTACCCATTCTGATATCTTTCAAGCCATTAACCTTTATATTTGTGGTTTTACATTTGATGATTTATATGTTTCTTCCCAAGATGTTATCTTTTAATGGTCTCTCTATTTGTCACAGGAGCTGTTGGTCTCACTTGCCTAGGTTTAGTTGTATTTAACTGGAAACTCCAACAAGGCAAAGCAAATGAACACACATCAGAAAACCTTTGTTGCAGAACCTTCGGCGAACCCCTGTGTGCTCATGGGGCAAGAAATTACCACACTAAGGGATACTGTAACTGCCACTTAACCCAGGAAAACGAAATAAAGGTCATGTCCATTGTGGGGTCCAGAAAGGAAATGCCACTTTTACAGGAAAATAGTCATCAAGCAACATCGGCCTCTGAGTCCACAACCCTTGATGGATCATTTAGAAACCTGAAAAAGAAAGACCATGGAGTAGGCAGCACTTTATTTTGCCAGGATGGTAGATTGCTGCATTCAAGGTGTTCAGAGTCTCCTGGAAATAAGACAGTTTTTAATGAAGCAGGCTTACTTACAACATATAATTCAAGGAAAGTTCAAAAGCTAAGGAATCTTGAGTCTGGAGAAGTCCAGCCTCAAACTCTGCAACACCATATAATAAGAACAGAAGGTGAGTTTGGCTTGTTTTAGAAAATCCCACTCCATTTAATGCTTTTTGAAGGAGGGAGCCTCCCTCCTTTAATTTCCTCAACAGGAAATGCTATAAAAATCACTGTAGCACTAATCTATTCCTTTTCTAAAAATACTCTGTGTGTGTGTGTGTGTGTGTGTGTGTGTGTGTGTGTTTACGCTGAGATGGAGATGAAGTGTTCTTACTTTTAGGAGCTGAGATTGCATCTCCTGACTGCTAAAAGTAAATTTTGAGGCCCAACACCTAACAATGTTAAAAAAAAGAAAAAAGTAGCCTTTTAAATAGCAATAGTGCTGTTAAGATCTATGAGATGGCTAGTATCAGCTTTTATTCCAACATCCTTCGATCTCTAATGCCAATTCTGCAGTAAGCAACCTTCCCAGAGCATGACATGTTAGAAGAATGGGCCCTCTAATGCTAGTGATTCATTTCAGGAATGATGTCAAGAAACATACTTTGCTTGCTGAGCTGTCAGGGATGATAACTTCCCAGTCCAGGCAAAGTCAGGACTTAATTCATCGTCCCATGCTGGGAGCCAAGTGAATCTGGCCGTGACATCTACCCACTGTACATGGGCGATGTCAATATTTAGGTGGAGGCAATGAATTAAACGTCTTCCTTTTTCTTCCTGAATAGTAAGGCTATGCATTCAGGCTCAGCAGTGAAAATGTTGACAGCTGCTCTGTAAAGAGGTTCCTGTCATTTATTTGAATTGGTTTAACAAGCAGAGCTTTCTCTAAGAATATGAATGACAGAGGTGCTGTATCAAGAAATTCTTACCACAGGGGTCTGGCCCTAAGGATGCATTTTGGGGTGACTAGACAAGAATAAAACCATATGTTATTTCACATATGTTATAAGGTAGGATGTGAGTTTATTTATTCCATTGCATTCCCACACTCCAGTTCTTACCAGCATCTGGGGGTTGATGATTTCACACAAGACAGGGATGGCTGAGGAAAGAAACATACGCCATAGAAACCAGGTCACATTGACTTTATTTTACAAAGAAATAAGCACTTACCCTTTCAATAGAATCATATCTTAGGCAGATGTTTCATTTCATCTTTTAACTTTGCCCAATGCCTGAACTTCTCTATGAGAAACTCTTATAACTGAAGGGGATATGGTCTCTTAACCATTTAAAACCCAGTATGTTGTTTTCACACTGAGAACACTGGTTTGTCAGATTAGCATGAATACTTGTAAGAAATACCTGAAATGCTGTTCCATGCCAGGCCTTGTACCAGAACTAGAGAGGGTAGGTATATGAGGAGAAAACAGCCAAGGTCACATCTGCTCCAGAACAGAAATCAGTAAAGAAAAAATTGCCACTGTGATTATGCCTTCTGACTTGGAAAAAGAATTATGGACTTTCCAGGGTAGAGGGGACTTTAGATCTAGACTAATCGTTCTTAATGTTTATCTTTGAGTCACAGAACTCTCTGAGACTCTGACAAAGGCTACAGATTCTTTCCCCAGCAAAATTGTATACTTACATAAAGCTCCCATCTAGTCCAACCTTCTAATACACAGAGAGCAAGTAGCTTCTCCAAGGTCACCTAGAATGTTGATGGCAGATCTTAGATTGGAATTAGATGCTAGTCTTGGACTTAGTTCACCTCTTGGGGAAAAGTGGAGATGGAGTGTCCCCACTCTCAGGAGTTGAAAGTACATCTCCTGTCTACTAAAAGTTAATTTTGAGGCCTAACACCTAACAATGTTAAAAACAAAAAAGAAAAAAGAGCCTTTTATATAGCAATAGTGCTGTTAGGATTTTTTGCAGTTAAGATGTTTTGCAGTTGAGATTTCTTCTTTTATCATAGAATAAAAAACTTCTTCCTCTGGATGAAAAAATTTCATGAAACAATAGAAAGTATACTAATAAATAATTTTAAATTTTAGATGCCTTGTAGTTAATAGGGTCATTTAATGTCAGATAGACTTGGGGAAGTCATTCCCCAAGCATGGGCACTAGGGGAAAGCATTCAATTTCTTTAAAGCTCATTCCTTCATCTGTAAAAGTTATAAGACAGTAGGATATGTCCAATGGATCATGTCTCTTGTGAATATTAAAAGAGATGATGAATGTACAATATGAGCACAATGCCTAGCTCTTAGCATGTGTTCTATTAATGGTATTACTATTATTTTTGTCATTAATATTATTTAACATGTAAAAGGAGATTATAGGCAGACATTAAGGAGAAACCAGTACAAGTTTCCTTCTTCCATATGTGCCTATAGGGCTGTAGAGATGTCTATCTCAGAACAGTAAAAGGAAGCTTCTTTTTTGAACAGTTCATCATGTACTGTTGTTCTCTTTCAGTGAATGAAAGATTGTAACATTAAGAGGAATTTGCAGGCAGACATTTTAAAGAAACTAGCAGAATAAATTATAAGATTAATAAGATTAAATATTATTTTAAAAGTCCCAGGCAAAGACTGCTGCCACACAAACCAGGCTATATTTCAAAATAACTATTTATTTAACAAATATTTAATGAACATTCTATTAAGTTATGGGAAATAAAACAGATATGATCTCTGCTTTCATTGAGTCAATAGTATTGCAAGTATTTCCCTTTCGTTGTCCAGGTTATTATCTGAAACCTGAATCTTACTCAATATTGCACCCATATTTTGCCCAATATTTAAGTTGCAAATGGGAAATAAATTCAGGAAAAAATTACTATAGCCACTTAAAAAGGATTTAGATATTATTCATATTTAAAGCTAACCTAACCAACAACTAAAGATATATGACCATAAATAACATTTATATTTCCAACTCCACAACTTTTAAGTCAGCATCACAACTGACTGCAGTGTGACCATAAAGAGTGTCATTCAAAACATATGGAACTGACAAATGTCCTTTGTAGGTTTGGTTAAAAATTAGGAAATATTCAAGAATTGCAATTATCAGAGAAGTCAGTTTTATACTTCTCACAAGCTTTCTAAGCATCTGTTTGGTTGGGGTAATAAAACTCTGCTAAGTGCTAAATTCTTGCATTTATTGTTCCACAGATATCAGCAGTGACACATTTAGAAGAAGATATGCAATACCCGCTTCAGCCTTGGCAGGAGAAAGTCTTGAGAAGCATTTCACAAATGAATCATGGCAGCCTCCAATAGAAAAAGAAGACAATGGCTTACAACCTCATAGGCAGAGACATTTTATTACAAGCTCATCATCCAAGCCTTGTGAGCCTGAGGAACACTGTGTACAAAAGATCGTACAAAAACATAGATCAAAATATGATGATCCTTGCAGACTGTTAAAACAGAGCAGACCTAGACATTTTCAGCCAAACAATTCCCTTATCTGTAAATATGTGCCCTGTGATCAATTTGAAGATTACATGAAAGAAAAGCCAAATCGTAGACAACACTCAAAGCCTGAGAAAGAGCAAATCCAAATTAACAGTGCAATAGAAAAATTTCTTATAAGTGAGGACAACATAGATTTATCAGGATTATCAACAAAAATCAAGAAAGCATATTCCCCAAAGAGGGTTAGTGTCCATGATCCTGATTTAGTAGAAATAAACAGGTCAATGATGTCACCCAAAACATCAACCCCTTGGAAACGACAGAAAAATCAAAGTAACCAACTGACTAAGTTGGGTGTCAACAACTGTAGCAACCCTGGGGAGAGAAACAAAGGAGAAAAATGGTTTACTAATTCACGGGTTCTGAGAAGGAAGAGAACCCCTCAGTCTGACCTCAAAGGGAAAATTAAAGGACAAAACTTAAAGATAAAATTAAATTTACATCCTTTTAGAAAAGTCAGAGTCCATCCAGAAAAATCCTTGTCAGGTCTCCCAAAACAATACAAGCAAGTATTGTTGCCTCCTAAGAAATTATCCAAAACTTCTGAGACAAGAGCCAAAATAAATACTGTGTCTTCTGCAGATTTTCTTCAACAGTCAGAGAGTAGCAACTATGTTAGACTCACTTCAAAGCGGCTGCCTCGGAAACATGCCTCAAAGCAGACCCCATATTACGAACGAAACACTAAACGTGCCCCGCTGATCAGTGCTAACAACTTGTCTGTAGTCAACCAGAGCTCTATAGAAAGCAACTGTTATTCAGCTGGCCACATTCCTGATGGAAACACATCAAAATTGCCTCAGCCTACACCCACTGATGCTGAGCACAGGCACTCACATTCTCCATTCTCAACTGAACAATTGGAAGGTGCAACTCAGCTTGAATCAAAAGTGCTTAGTTATTTACCAGCTACTGGGGAAAATACAGGAAGTGATGTTTTACCATTCCAGCATTCCACGGGGGCTACTGACCAACGGGCAACGGAGTCCACTGAGCACATGGGACAGAATGTATCAAAGACCAGCGAGCTAAATCAGTTTTCTTTGTCGCCGAGGAATCAAACACAACTTTTAGATGCTCACAAGACTGAGAGCTACAACAAGGAATACACTGTAGATCAAAATGAAGCCTTACAACACAGAGAGCAAAATTCAACTCATACACAACTTGGAGATAAAGAAAAAACATTAATGACAAAACCCCAAATACCACATCAAATTGTGGAAAATTGTATTACGGATAAGGAAGAAAATGATGTAGAAAAAAAACTTTCAAAAACAGAAACTTGTGATTCCTCTCTCATTCCCCAAACACGATCCAAGAACAACCTATCATTTATGAAGACAAATTCAATTCCATACCAAAATAGAATAGAACTTCCCAAGGATATCAGTACTTCTCCTGTTAGTAGTCAAGCCATTTGGCACCTAACCAACGGTAGCGAAAAAGGAATTGACAGCACAAATGCATTGCCCAGAAATGACGGCACTGAAGCACTAGAGATAAAAATAGTAGGGAAAGAAGAGAAAAATATGCTTGATGAAAGCAAGACAGATTCTAGTATGTTAATTCAGATCACACAAATGACCTTAAAAGGCACCACAAAAGAAAGGCAGCAAACTTGGGAAAATGGAACAAGTGTAAAACATGTATTATATGATGCAAGCTCTGCCGAGGAGACCATTACAGCTAAAGATTTCAGTATCACAAGTTCCCATGAAACCCAAAATAGAATACTTTGCAGTGAAGTAGATCCTGAAATTAACAGTAATATGCATAATTTTAGAGAATTTCAAAATATTCAACCAGATAAAGATAGTGCATATAAAGAAGGCGCAATGACAGTGGAGACACATGAAGCACTTTCCTTCTTACCAGGGTTAAAAGACAGTTTTGAGGCAGAAAATGACATGTTTTCAGTTCCTAGCAGAATAAATGAAACTGAAAACTCTGCTCCAAAACCTGTACTGTATCCACCATCTGCTGAATATGCTACTATATCACCTTTAGAAGCAGAATAAAGTGAAGAAAATAACTCAAATAGTAATTATTTTCTACTTTAGCTTTCTTCAAGAGGACACACAAACACCCCTTAGCCTTTGCATGCATTACAAATGCATCATTTTGGAGGATAGCGATGTCCTCAGTAGCTCTTTGTTATCAATAAAAGAAAACCACAGAGTTGAATATATGACAAAAATCAAAGATGGAGTCATAGGATATGTCTGACACAATTAACTGAGTATACTTCCCTAAGGAATGAAAAACCAAGTAAGAAAAGTTTGGCTAAGTCTTGCAAAAGCAAGCAAACATTGAAAAAGCAAAAAAAAAAAAAAAAAAAAAAACCTCAAACAAATGAATATTACATAAGAAAAGTATTTGAGCAGATTTACATTTGATGTTTATTTTATGTAAATTATTATACACATCTCAATTAGTGGTATTACAATATTGCTTTCTACATGGATAATTATATATTCATATTTGTGTTTGATCTGTTTTCCTAATTATAGTATGAAAATAAAAATTCAGCTTTGTTAACTGTAGTCTAACTGATATGCATATTGGCATATTTCATACATTTGCAATTGTCCTGTTGACAATTATCTTAGATTTAAGTAGAAGTCTTTAAAACCTGTTTTTTCCCTAAGAGAAAAAAGTTAAGGATTTCCAGGGATAGTTGGCTGTTTCCATAAAAATCTGCAAAATCCAATAAATCCACTAGGTGGAGATCTCAGCTTCAATCATTTTAGAAGAACAGGGCTTGAAGATCAACACAATGGATCCTGAACAAAAGGAATTTTAATGAGTTTTATTGCCAATTGTTATTAATTTAAGATTTTGGAAACTAAATAACCTATTAGTACATAGCTTTCAAGGTTTGATCTCTTGGGTTTCGCATGCCGCTATTGTTTGGAGTGAGAACTCCTCCTTGTACACTGGAATTAAATGTGAATATAAATATTACATTTAAAAACAGTAACAGAACAAACATGTCTCATTCAAAGCCATGCTTATTTGAAAAATATAGATAGGGATTCAAATAATTTAATTACTGAGACCATTGTAAAAAATATTTAAAGCATACCGTCACGGTTTAGAATATTATCATATTTTACATTTTTTAGTAGGGGAACAAAAAGGTTAAAAGGGAAACAAACTTCCTTTTCTCGTATCTGTATACCTGTCTAGGTTTATACATCTTTATATCTACATTTGGTATAATAATAATAATAAATACGTTTTGTAAACCTTATAAGATTATTAGAACAACATAAATATAGCCCACATACCTCACCTCTTTTGTTTCCCTTCCTATTCAGAATTGCTAGGAAATGACTTAAGTTTCTTATTTTGAAAGTTCCTAAACTTCTTACCTCTCTTTGTCTTTTCTCACCAATATTCAAGACTTTATTGCTTTTAATTCTAATTCCTCTAGTATTTTTATTCATTATCTCTGCTTGAGCTTAACTCCTATGCCACCTATCTGCCTTGCCTGATCCCACTTTATTTTTAAAGCACCTTTAAGATGAGACAAGTGTCTATGCCAACTTCTTGCATGATAAGTTTATTCCACCCTAATTGACGGCTTCTTCATCTTTGTAGACCAGGTCACTTTTTTTTTCTTGGTAGCTATCTTTCCTTTTCCTTTTTCTTTTTTTTCTACTTTAAAGCACTGTCACCTTACTGCAGCACCTTTAGCTTTGTTCTCTCTCCTCTCGCTGCTAACAATATCCCTGATATCTAGAGGCCTAATGAGTACTCTTGGTCACTAGCTGACTCTCAGGAGGCAGCAGTGCTAGTTCTCCTGGTCTCTTTTCTCTCTTCCATTTCTGAAATCCAGTCTTTTATCTCTTTATGATGTTTCCTTTGAAATAGTTCTCAGGTTTACCCTTGCCCTTGAATCTCCATGGTAACCATTGTAGTCTGTGTGTTGTAATCAACTGGATTACTCAAACAGCAATCCAGCTGGCTGCTCCGACTTCATTGTCTTTTGCTTGAGTTTCAACCCATTAGTTCTCTATCTTTGTTGGGCACAAATCACCTGGGGTGCTTGTTAAAATGTGGTGTTTCAGGCTCCATGTCAGAGATTTTCATTCAGTAAACTTAGGATAGGGCCCCAGAATCTTTGTTTCAACAAACATTCTAAGGTAATCTGTAACCCATAGTTCGCAGCCACATATTAAGAAGCAATGCTCAGCTATTCCAGTGAGCATTAGAAGATAATTCAACGCTTGCCTTACTATAGGAACTACATACAATTTTTTAAGTAAGTAAATAAGTCCTTTGTATCAAACTCAGATGAACTTTCTAAAAAAAATTACTTTTACCTTTTCACTGCTTTAGAGATAAAAATATAATTGCCATAATTCCATGTCCAAATTTCCTATTCTAGTTTCCAAAATCTGTCACTATCTAATATCAGGCTTTTATTTATTTATTTATTTTTACCTCTTACTGGTTTCCAACCTTCTCCCATCTTCAATAGACTGGTCTTCTTACTCTCCTCAATGTTCTAGTTTATGAATTTTGACTAAGAAGACACCCTGGAGAAAATACTGTGCTTCAAACTCAAGGAATGAGGTAAAGACAGATATGCAAGAAAAAATGAGAAGCAAAGTTGATAACCTAGAAAGTAATGACCAGGATAGCATGATGTTAGTGTCCTCCATCTAAAGATGAATTTGTTTCAAATAATGCCTGATACAGAGATTTAACCTCTCCATGACTACAATGTTGCAACTACTACTAGTCTTTCCCTTGTATCTGTTCTCCCAGTGAATTTTCACATGTTCTGGTTGCTTAGACTGTTCTTTCTCACCAAGCTGTCTTCTTTCAGAAAACTCCTGTTTATGATTTCAGTTCAAGTGTTACTCTTTTTGGGAAGCCTTCACTAACCTACATTCTGTCTTTGTCCCCCAGCTTGCTAGTAGTATTCTTTTAGTATATATTCTCACAGAATTTTGTCTTTCTTAATCTTGGCAGGTAACTATAGAATCATTAATGTGTTTATTCAATCAATCTCCATGTAACTACCAGGTCTTAAACTCCATTTAAGTTAAGAGTTTCCATCTCTATTGAATCCCTTGCCCCTATCCCTAGGAGGTATACAGGAGGGACCCAACAAATAATTGTTGAAGGAAATAATGAAAAATAGCCCATTGTTTCCTTTTCTTTGCCACTCAGCTTGCTGACATGATAAAGACCTTACTTGGCAATTAAGGAAGACTCA
Organism: Trachypithecus francoisi; assembly: GCF_009764315.1. Lineage (NCBI taxonomy): Eukaryota > Metazoa > Chordata > Mammalia > Primates > Cercopithecidae > Trachypithecus > Trachypithecus francoisi. Next base: position 36,214,088 of record NW_022681457.1, on the reverse strand, counting down.
AGTGTGTCACATACAGAAGCAGCTCAACTTTACAATACTGAGGTGGTTGCCAGAGCCAAGTCAGGCTCGACTTACTGGCAGACCCACATATCGCAAGTCAGTTGAAGACTTTGCTTTCCTAATATGCTTTTTCTGCGTCTTCCCCTCTGCATCTCATCAGCAGAACAAAGACTCTGTGCTGATAGCAATACAACTTTTCTACTAAGCAATTGATTTTTGTCCTTCTTTTTTTTTTTTTTTTTTTTTAACAGAATCCTTCTTTGGCCATGTTCCAATTTCTGTTTCTCATTTCCCAACGTTTTGCTTAAGACATCCATTCTATCCAAAAAATGCTTTTAGGACCTGCCAATGACTTACCTTTATCTTGAAATTAGAAATTCCACACGCCTGTTATCTATAATTATGAAGAGGCACTTCATCAAAGCAAAAGAGATTCCCTTGATTGTTATTTGATGGTAAACTTTGTCATAGCTCACATCCCACAGAGAGAAGGAAATTCTACAATAGGTGCTTGACATACTTTTTCTGAGAAAATATGCCTGAAGTTCATACTGAAATACAAGAAAAGATTTTTCTAAACTATTTTATGTGATGTAATTTTCAAGAAGAAATTTTCTGGACATCAAAATTCCGATGCAGGGATTGAAGGCACTGATAGGCAATAGAGGTATTCATTCATTTACTCAACAAACATTCTTGAGCATCTAACTTTAGATGTTAGTGTTATAGCAGTGAACAAAATAAAACAAAACAAAAAGCCCCTGCTTTCATGGAGCTAACATTTTGGTAGTGATGGAAGATTCTAAACAAACAAACATGTAACATATCAGGTTGAATGGCCAGGATAAGAGGTTATCTTCTGAGATACTCAATCCATCCCAAAATGATCTCCATTTTTTCTTCTTAAGAGTTTCTGTGTATACAGATGAGACTGGGTAATGACTTGGTCTGGATTTTGCCAATAGGAAAAGAATGGAAAACTTGCTTTCTCTCTTCAGACATCTGGACTGGGGCTTATTCTATTTCTCCTAAGTGATTTCCTGAAATAATAACAGCCTCACTTTATCTATTCTTTTGCTGAAGAGAGAGAAAGTGCCTACGAAGGACCAGAAACACAGTTATATTTTAAGAGGACAATAACTAGGATGGCTTAGGATGGAAAAATAAGAACCATTAGGTCTTTATGTATGAGGTCCTCCAGTGTGAAGAATGCAAACTAATATTCTCCACTCTGAGCAATGGAATCAATGGATTGATATCAAAACACAAGGATTTTAATAGACAACAAAATATACTGTCAGAAAGATCACTAGACACTGGACTGGACTGTGTTACTAGGAAAGAAGTTGTACAATCTCCTCTGTGAATCTCTGAGAACAAAGTAGGCAGAACCTGTCTGCACACTTAAGAATCCTTTCTTGCAGGCGGATTGTCTGGAATTTCATTCTGTGATAATATGACTATTCTCTCACTATTCTTTTAGACCTATGACCATATTTAAAAATTTATTTTACTGTTTACATTTCCCTTCCATAACATTGATCACTCCATTTGAATTCTAAGTCTATGCTGTTAACCACATCATAATACTGTCACTCAGAAAGTTAGAGAGGGATTAGGACCCAGGTCTTCTGCCTCCCACAGTGCTCCTGAAGACCACCTATTGTGAGGCCTGCCTCATGTTTAAAAGCCAACACAAATCCATCCTGTGCCAAATTTCTTGCTTTGGAAAATGACTAAGTGTGGCTCACGCATAGTTAATAAAAATTGCAGCTGAGATGAGACTGTGAGTCATCTGTCATACCCTGGTCTCTCTTTTACTAATCAGTTGTGAGAAATGTTTCAAAATCAGAAAGCAGCAGCTAAGAAATATGAGATACTCAGACTTCTTGAGGCAATTAGAGACTAAAGAGCAGAAGGCAAATCAGTCTTCCCGCCTTGACAGTCTTAAAATACACACTGAAAGTAGACTTTGGAGTTATACTATTTGTGACAGATTTTGACCATAACACATTTTCTAAGAGGAAATAAAAATTACTCACTTCAGGACATGCGTTCCACCCTCGTATCAGCAGAGATGATACAGGCTTGGGAATGGAATAGCCAATGGGAGGTCTGATGTGGTGGTAAGCCATGTCTGCTGCCGCAGCCGCTGCAAACCAAATGGTCATGTCAGTTTTGAAATTCACATATTTATTTCAAGAAACAAATGAAGAGACACACACACACAAAAAGGCATTAAAAATCAATCTGAGCAACATCAGCAGAGATTCAAAGAGACTTCTAGGCCTTTTTTCCCCCAATGGTCTAAATAAGTGATGGATAATTTGATACTATAAATTTATCTTTATAATTGTTCATTCATTTGGTTTCAGACTCAATAAATAGCAGAAGGCATTTATAAGGAGTGAAGGAATATGCAAGGAACAAGTCGTTTTGTTTGAAGTATAGGGTATGTACATGATATTATAAGAAGTAAAGATTGAAAGGCAGATTAACAAGACTGTATAATGTCATAAATCCTAGGCTAAAGAGCTTATATTGTATGTAGTAAACATGGAATACCACTGAAATTTCCACTTCTGATAGCACCTGTATCATTGAGCAAAATAGATTTTTTAAAGCTTAAATCCTATTACTGGTTATAAAGTTGTTGGGATTTTAGTTTTTAATTTTATAAAGTAGTTATTATTTTTAAAACTCTCTTGGACACTTCACTGTTTTGACGAACGGAGGCAAGATGGTGCATTTCCGGGTTTTTCATCACCAACTTTTCCCCGTGTGCGCGAGGATGCAGCTGGCGCCCGGGAAGGTGCAGAACAACCAGGCATGCGCCAGGTGATGTCAATCTGAAGAGATCAAGATTTACCTGGTGGCACCTGTGGCGCCTTCCCCCTCCCCGCTCCCCTGACGCGTCCGTGCCCCGCCTATTGACCTTCCACTCCTAGAAAAGCCACTCCCGGCAGATGCACGGGGCGGGCTTCCTCAGCCCCTACCTTTGTCGGGACTGCATTAGGAACTCTGCCCGAGAGCTCTACTGGGTGACTCTCTCGGCCTCCTTTGCCGGAGGCCAACAGACTTCACCCCCATACCTTTTTCTCTGGAGCTAGATGCCCAAAGAATAAATTTGCAGTTTTGCTTTTAGCCTTGCCTACTCGCTGGTTCTTTTGTGCTCGCTCTGGTGGTCTTAGAAAAACAAATCAGTTGGTGCCGAACCCGGGGGGAGACCCCTCCTCAGGGCCCCCAGGGTCTGGGGAGCCTCCTCCTCCTCCTCCTGCTCCCACGCGGCAGACGGACCAGGACCTGAGACCCGCTTCCCTCACTCTCACGGCCTTTCTGGGGTAAGTGCCCTTGTCTCCTCTTTACCTCCCTCGGCCAGAAATCCTGCGCAGGTCCGAGGTCCATTTGGAGCCACCAAGTGGCTCGGGAGACCCGTTCAGGACGGAGACGTCCGCCTGAAGGTAATCTCCATTTTGGCTTCAAGAGCCTCCAGTTTGTCTCTGCTGGTTCCAAAGGACGCTTTGAAGCCAGGCAGGGATCCATTTCCATTTCCATTGTGTCCATTGTGTAAGTAAAGAGGAAACAAACGGGAAACCCCCAGTTCAAATTTCCAAAGAGCACCCCCTTAGGGTGCCTCCTAGCCAATTTAAAAAACCTTACAGCTTGAACAAGACCTTAGGAGGAAGCGGTTAATTTTCCTTTCCACTGTGGCGTGATCGACCTCAGCAATTTCTGCCAGCGGCTAGGCAAGTGGTCCGAAATTAATTACGTACAAGGCTTTGGGCCTTATGCTCTCGACCCGACCTGCCCTATATTCCTCCTTCTCTCCCCTCTCTCTCCAACCCCTCCCTTCCTGCCCAGACTCCTCCTTCCTCCTCATCTACTAGTAATCCACTCGGTCCCGTGCCTCCTTCGGGGCCCCCAACTGGCTGTCTTGAGTCCCCTATCTCTGCCCACACCCTCCTACAGTGTTAGCACCTTTGTGAGAGGTGGCTGGGGCAGAGGGGGTAGTCAGAGTACATGTCCCTTTTTCATTGGCCGATCTTTTCAAAATTGAGAAGCGTTTAGGCGATTTCTCAGCTAATCCTACCATATACATAAAGGAATTTAGATACCTTTGTCAGGCCTATGACTTAACTTGGCATGACCTCCAGGTTATCCTAACCTCTACCCTAAACTGACTGAGGTTCTAACCCAGTATACCGGTTAGATCTGGCCTCCCCCACAGGGGCCACTATTTTGGCGTCTTATTTCATTTCTCAATCAGCTCCTGACATTCGTAATCAAAAGGTAGAGGATGGTCCTCAGGCACCAATACAAGACCTGGTTAAATTAGCCTTTAAGGTCTATAACTCCAGAGAGGAGACGGCAAGCTCGCCTTGAACAGAAGTCACAGCTCCTAGCAGCGGCTTTACAGCCCAGTTGTAACCCCAGGCCAGACAGTACACACTCCGCAGACTCCAAGGCTACAAAAGGAGCCTGCTATAAGTGCGGCAAAGCAGGACACTATGCCAACAGGTGTCCGCAAGGTCCCCGAGCCCCAACGCAGCCTTGCTATAAGTGCAAGGCATCAGGACATTGGACCAGTGAATGTCCTAACCCTCATCCACTAGCAACCCCCTGCCCTGCTTGCCAGCAGGGAGGACACTGGAAGTCTGATTGCCCCACCCTGAGAACAGGTGCTGCGTCTCCACGTGACCCCCTTTCCCAGGATTCTGGGAGCTCCTTCCAGCTCCTACATCTAGACGACGACAACTGAAGGTACCGAGACTCGGGGACCCCCATCACCCTCGCCGAGCCGCGGGTAACTCTCCTGGTAGCGGGTAAGACAATTTTTTAATCAACAGCGAGGCTACCTATTCCGTTTTGCCGTCCTTCTCTGGACCTAGCCTTCCATCCAATATCTCTGTAGTAGGAGTAAGCGGAAAGCCATCCACTCCACAAAAACTCCACTCCTTAATTGCTGCCTGGCCAACAACTACTCTGCGCACTCGTTCCTCATTCCCAGCTAAAAAGGGCCCTTACCGAAAGCAATCAGTGGAAATCAGTTTGGCTTTCCCCCACTCGCCTCAAACTTACTAAATTTTCTTAACTATCTCATACTCCTCAACCTTGCTGGGACCTTCCTTCTGGGTTTTGCCCCTATTCCAACAAATGCTTCCATTCCTTGTTCCTATACTAATACTGTGCCTTATTTTATTCTTCATCCGTACGTCCAAATGCCAACCATGGGCCCCGACCTTGATGATGCCCCTTAACAGCAGGAAGTAGCCAGACAGACCACGGCGCCCCTTATCACTATTACCAATAAAAGGTTGGAATGTTTTGACGAACGGAGGCAAGATGGTGCATTTCCGGGTTTTTCATCACCAACTTTTCCCCGTGTGCGGGAAGGATGCAGCTGGCGCCCGGGAAGGTGCAGACCAACCAGGCATGCGCCAGGTGATGTCAATCTGAAGAGATCAAGATTTACCTGGTGGCACCTGTGGCGCCTTCCCCCTCCCCGCTCCCCTGACGCGTCCGTGCCCCGCCTATTGACCTTCCACTCCTAGAAAAGCCACTCCCGGCAGATGCACGGGGCGGGCTTCCTCAGCCCCTACCTTTGTCGGGACTGCATTAGGAACTCTGCCCGAGAGCTCTACTGGGTGACTCTCTCGGCCTCCTTTGCCGGAGGCCAACAGACTTCACCCCCATACCTTTTTCTCTGGAGCTAGATGCCCAAAGAATAAATTTGCAGTTTTGCTTTTAGCCTTGCCTACTCGCTGGTTCTTTTGTGCTCGCTCTGGTGGTCTTAGAAAAACAAATCATTCACATCCTTATTTTAGTTAACGATACTCATTGATTGAATTCTGTCGTGTTGCCTGCCTGCATGGATTTCTGAATATTGCTCATCTCAATGTCTGCATCACTGTGTTGTGATTCTTAGAACTTCATTGTAGATTCCTGATTGCTAAATATTTCCTGTTCTGCAACCAATGATTTCTATACTCCCTTAGAAACCAAGCTTGTGGCTACTTTTACTGAATGCATTTTTTATCAGGCATCATGGCAGGTAACTACATAAACTCCTTTAATCCTCCTAACAACCATACAGAGTAGGTGGTGGTGGTGTGTGTGGAACTAGTTTTTAATGTATAAATATTTTACATATAACTAGTAGTTGGTGCAGACTTTTGTTTCAAAATCCATGGTTTCTTCAGCACATATTATAATGAAAATACTCTGTAATCAACACATGATGCCCTGTTTATTCCTCACAAAAATTGCTCTGCATCAGTGAGAGGATAAAGTTCCAGGACATTGCTGCTTCCTATCTTGTAGATTGCGGCGTTGTAAGCATCTGTCTATATCTTAATGACTTTTGAGATATAAGCCACAACTACTGCCTCTACTCTACCAAAATTTACTCCCATCAAATTCTGTTTATCCATACACTTTTTTTCTAGTAAAAGTATATGCAATGTGATTTGATCAACACTTTGCTTTACGGATTATTCTGAATTATTACCTAATTTTGCCAACTGTAAATTAATACTTGCTCTTTGTAGAATTTTAAAAAATTAAGAGAATTAGAAGGAATAAACGTTATCATTTAGAAGAAACCATTGTAAAAATATTTCACGTATTTCTTATATATTCTTTATGTCATTGACCTTATGTCAATATGCAATTATATAATTCTTTTCCTAAATATTAAAGAATTAATCTAAGCAATCAAGCATTTTCTCATGTTATTAACACTCTATTTTAACCTATTTTAATGACACTGCATTTAGCTTTTAATCATTTCCCAATTTGAGGTTGTTCCAAATTTGGATGTACACACTTCAAAGAATATCTTTTCAACACGAGTTGCCAGATTTCATAGATTATTCATTTATGATATTTTGAGGAGTGAAAACGATGTGCCAAATTGCATAACTACTTTAAAGACTTCGGTACAACAATTATTCTAACAGTTGCACTAAATTTATACTCTCAACAGCATGTGTGTGAGAGTTATCAATATATCTCATCTGCACCAGAATTAGGTTTTCTCATTTTATAAAACATGTTACTAATTTCAGAGGTAAATATATCCACTCTTTTTTCTGTTGTTTAGATTGTGTTCTTATCAAATATGTCACTCTTTATCAAATGTGTCTTCTGTGTCAGAAAAAATTAGGCATTTTGGAGTACTTTCACTGGTTACTCTTGACTTTTTTTTTTTTTCTCCAGACAGTCTCGCTGTGTCACCCAGGCTGGAGTGCAGTAGTGCGATCTGGGCTCACTGCAGCCTCTGCCTCCCGGGATCAAGTGATTCTCCTGCCTCAGCCTCCCGAATAGCTGGGACTACAGGCATGTGCCACCACCCCTAGGTAATTTTTTTGTATTTTTAGCAGACATGGGATTTCACTGTGTTAGCGGGATGGTCTTGCTCTTTTGACCTCTTGATCCTCCTGCCTTGGCCTCCCAAAGTGCTGGGATTACAGGTGTGAGCCACCATGCCCAGCCACTCTTGACTATTTTTAAATTATTTCTGGAATGAGGTAAATCAATAAGCAAACAGACTGGTGCTTAGCAATCATTGATCTTCTAACTCTGCTCTACTTTGTTACCTTATGATCATTTGGATATTGTTGAGCTGGTGTAGCTATAAGTACATAAGCCAGTATGATGAGCACATTTAAAATAATTGTACATAGCCTAATGGGTGGGGAGGGACTACTCATAAAATGAGTTAAACTCAGATGCAGGTGCCAGCCATCCCCTTTTGAAACTCTTTTAGATTCTGGTATCAAAAATACAGAGTTACTTGTTTGCTTCTTGGCAGTGTATCTGGAAAATCAGTTTAAGATGAATGATATTTAATTCTTCATTATTCAAAGTAGATTCTGCAAAGTCTTGGCATCTCCTCCCCTTTGCTTTAAGCACTCTTGGCAGTGATACTACTTATCAGTGCCTCCACCAGAAAGTGGGCAATGCAACATGAGGGGGTCATGACATGGAAATTTGTCACCTTGAGATTGTTTTGTCAGTCTTGCCTAAGCAGCCATGCTACACTAACATCTGGGAAATTTTCTGGTATTACAGATTCAGGAAGGCGATTGTCAGCCCATTAATCAAATTTTTACCTTGATCGCTACAAAAAAATATGTTAGAGGATTTGTGTAAATGTTGGTTTCTACTTTAAAGAGTGAGACTTTGCAATTAAAGGAGAATAAAGCTAAATTTAAAAATATTAATAACTATTTATTGAGCAACTATTATGTTTCAACACTAACCTGAAATATTTATCAATAGTTTAGTAAAAATAATAATCTAGTATCTAATAGAACTTTTTACACTGATAAAAATGCTCTTGTAATCCCAGCACTTTGGGAGGCCAAGGCAGGCAGATCACAAGGTCAGGAGATTGAGACCATTCTGGCTAACACGGTGAAACCCCATCTCTACTAAAAATACAAAAAATTAGCTGGGCATGCTGGCACGCACCTGTAGTCCCAGCTACTCAAGGCAGGAGAATCACTTGAACCCGAGGCAGAAGTTGCAGTAAGTCGAGATCATGCCACTGCACTCTAGCCTGGGCGATAGAGCAAGACTCCGTCTCAAAAAAAAAAAAAAAAAAAAAAGTTCTACATTGTTCAATATGATAGCATAAAGTTACAGAGCACTTAAAATGTGGCTACTGTGAGCCGGGCGCGGTGGCTCAAGCCTGTAATCTCAGCACTTTGGGAGGCCAAGACGGGCGGATCATGAGGTCAGGAGATCGAGACCATCCTGGCTAACACAGTGAAACCCCGTCTCTACTAAAAACTACAAAAAAACTAGCCAGGCGGGGTGGTGGGCGCCTGTAGTCCCAGCTACCTGGGAGGCTGAGGCAGGAGAATGGCGTGAACCCGGGAGGCGGAGCTTGCAGTGAGCTGAGATCTGGCCACAGCACTCCAGCCTGGGTGACAGAGCGAGACTCCATCTCAAAAAAAAAAAAAAAAAAAAAAAAAAAAAATTGGCTACTGTGACTGATACATTGAGTTTTTAATTTGTTTGATTTTATTTAATATAAATTTAAATAGTCATGGTAAGTGGCTTTCATATTAAACAACATAATTCTAGAGCATAGCTCGCACTCTCATTATCCTGAATAACAAGACCTGAGTTAAACACAGTATTGTGAGTCAGCCGCAGAGTCTATGTAACCATGGTGTCAATTTGTGGATTCAACTTCTCCCTTGTTTGTCAATATTTTATCAAGAAAAGAAAAGACGCGAATGGAGATTGTCTATGTCGTTTCTCAAAAGTGACAGACCAGTGAAAAGCTACAAAACAAGCATTCAACACAACATGTGATAACCTCATTCATATATTCATTTGTCAAAATGTACTGACTATTTTATGTAAGTGATAATAAACCAAAAATAATCTGGCATTATTTTTTTCAATGAAAGTTGGTCAATGAATAAATAAGAAATAAGTGAATGACTAATTTTTTTCACTGCATGTTATGGTTTAGTCGTTAATTCTAAAATGCGATTCCTTTTGCCTGGAATGTTCTCCCCTACCCCTTTTTCCTTAATAACATCTACTGTCATTTAGGTCTTATCTTTGATTGGCTTTTCCTGGGTACCTTCCTATGTACTCCCATAACAACCTGTACTATCATAACATGTATTATACTTAATTGCCTCTTTATTTGTCTGCCTGTGATATAGATCATAAATGCCTTGAGGTCAGGGACTGTGTCTTTTCACCATTGTATCTTCTGTACCTAGCACAGTAATTGGCTATTAATAGGTATTCAAAAGGTATGCATTATTTCCCTTAGGATAATGGCCTCCAGCTACATCCGTGTTGCTGCAAAGCACACTATTTTGTTCTTTTTATGGTCATATAGTATTCTATGGTATATATGTAGCATAGTTTCTTTATCCAGTCCTCTGTTGATGTGCACCTAAGTTGATTCCATGTCTTTGCTATTGTGAATAGTAGAGGTCATTATCCGAAGGGAATTAATGCAGGAACAGAAAACCAAATAACACATGTTCTCACCTGTAAGTGGGAGCTAAACATTGGGTACACATAGACATAAAGATGAGAACAACAGACACTGCAGACTACTAGAGGGGGAAGGGGGAGAGAGGGGCAAGTTGAAAAACTGCCTATTGGGTGCTATGCTCACTACCTGGTGATGCGATCCATAACCCAAACCTGAGCATCACAATATACCCACGTATCAAACCTGCACATGTGCCCCCGAATCTAAAATAGAAGTTGAATAATAATAAATTAAACTATTAAAAAGGTAGGCACTAAAAGTGTTATTTAACTGGAACTAATATAAATTCTGGTATATTGGACTCAATAACATTTATTGAATAAATGAAGATGATAGCTCAACAATAAATATCTTATTCATTATTATGTTTAGAGAACAGGGCACAATGCCTAGCCATCAAGAAACACTGTAGAATGAATATAATGTTTAGTTTAATTCTAGATGACAACATGATCAGGCAAATTACTGAAATCTCGTGGCAAATTTAATAATATCTTTCATTCAAAAATATGGGAGGAGGTGCTTGGATAAATTGAAGCAGAGTGACATAATAAGTACCTTTACCAAGGAAATCTGGAGGCCTAATTTTCAGTCTGGCTTTGCTGTAAACTCTCTGGGAGATATTAAGCCAATTTGCCTCATGAATATTAATTTTGTTCAATGTAAGATGAAGCAGGGAAGACATAGTATAATGGTGGTAAGCATAGGCTTTGAAGACAGGGAACCCGAGTATTTAAGTCTTGACTTCCCTCTTACATCGATTCTAAAGGAACTTAATGGACACATTACTGGGACTAAATGAGATAATATATATAGAGCTCCAGGCACATTGTTGTCTCTCAGCAAGTGTAGCTGCATTGTTGTTGCTATTATTATCATCTGCACATCTGAGAGTCGCACCATTTCTTTTTGGTTTGAACCTAGAGAACTAGATATAAAAAACATAATTGCATGTTTTCTGTTTTGTTTAGAATGCCAGTTATCTTAGATCCTTTTTAGGTTCTCTTTGGGTATGAATACCAAGTAAAATATTACATTGAGTTACTGCAAATTTTAAGGCTACAACCTATCTCATTGGTCATAAGGCTCAGCTCATAATGCAACATGACTATGCAGACAGAATGACCGAGCAGCTCTCCATGACAACCTTAATTATCTATACCCCACTTATGGATAAGTTAGTATTAGATTCTCAGTCCCTAAAGTAACCTTTCACTGTCTTCTGTTTTATAAAATTAAATTTAGAAACTCATATTAAAAACACTGAAAAGAGAGTAATACACTACAATATTTTGTTAGTAAGTTTTGACCAGTATGAAATTGCCAGAAATATCTTAATTTTTCAACTTAGATTGTGTTTATGTGTGTTCTGAAAAGTATAATTGATTCTACTTCATTGTTTTTAATGGGCAGGGCTGTGGTGAGACAAAGCAAATGTGTTCTACAATCCCAGCAAGAGCTAAGACACATTCTTTGTTAAACTGACACTTTTCAATGATGTATCACCAGAGTGTATAGCATCTGAGAAAGACCATGAGATTACAATCTTGAGATTGCACTAAGAATGGCTTAATTTTTTAAGCCACATCCCATTCTCATTACATACTGTCAGAAGAATAGATTAATTTGCTCCATTGTCTGTTCTCATTGCAATCTTTGTCAGTGTAATGAAATATTGGAATGTTAATATCAGCTATATTCATAGAAAAATCTCCATCTATTGGACTGATTTAATCTTTCCAGTGATATGGGTGGTGATTGGCTGGCTCTGCTCTTTTTAGTGATAAACCGATAAGGATTAGCACAATAAACATAAGATTTCAGAACTTCAGCTCACTCCTATTTTCCTGCCGCTTGTCAAAGCACAGTCCACACCATCAGTGTGTTTATATCCTTTGAAGTTATTATATTCAGAATGCTTTATGGTCCAAATAATATGTTGAAAAGGACATAATCATCTAATATTTAAGGATGGGTAGTAAACTCAAATGGCTACCAATATGAGACCTGTTGGATACCTGTGTATTTAAATGTACTTTAATTCATATTTTTAAATACCATATGTGACATAAAAAGTCTGCAAGCCATATTTGGTTCCCGGACTTCCATTTTGCAACTCTGAGTTAAAGTCTCAATATGAAGTCTCACCAAATCCTGCCTAGAAAAAATTGGCAGATGTTCTTAAATTACTGCTATATCCCAGGCTATAAGAGCCTGGCATTAAGGAATCCCAGGACACAGAGTTAAATCTCTTCGTGAACCAGCTGGCTTCACACAGGAAAACAAAAAGAAAACAAGAGACTCTCTTCTTTGGGCCCAGACTATAATTTGAAAGTGATCCACAAATCTGGGTACCTGGTTATAAGGAAATGGGAATGGATACAATACATATTGATGGATTAATTCATCTCAGCTTTCTTCTTTAGTTGATCATGATGTATTGGAGGAGACAAGCCCAGGAGAGAAATGAAATCTAGGAAGCAGGTGTTGATTTCTTTCTGTAAAATGTATTGAGTATAGCTCTTATTTGCCAGATTGTGCCAGCTTCTTTTTCATCTTGCCTGGTTCTTCTCTCTCTGTTTGGCTTCACACCTTGGCTCCTTCTCCTTCTAATCTGATCATTTCCCTCATAAATCTGTTCCTTTTCTTGTATCCATCATTATCATGATGGTTAAGCCAGAAGCCTAGAAGTCTTTCTTGACCTACTTATTTCCCTTGTGCTCTACCTCAATCCATTGGGAAGTCCTATTGAAATCTCCCTAAACCAATATGTCCTTTCTCTTTCAAAGCTACTGCTTCAGTTAACGTAATAGATATTTCTTCTAGATGAACTGATTTCTCTGACTCCAGTTTTGAATTTCTCCAACCCAGCCTTTGCTTTGTTACAAGAGGAGCATTCTAAAATAATAATAAGAGTTGTTCTATATCCCTTCTTAAAACTTTGCAGTGACCTCCACTGATGACACACACAAGGCCTGTGATAGTTCATTTAATGTGTCAACTTGACTGGGCTAAGGGATACCCAGATAGCTGGTAAAATGTTATTTCTAGTGTGTCTGTGAGGGTGCTTCTTGAAGAGATCAGCATTTGAGTCGTAGACTGAGTGTAAAAGATCCACCCTCACCAATGTGGGCAGGCATCATCCAATCCCTTGAGGGCCCCAATAGAATCAGGAGGCAGAGGAAGGGTGAATTAGCTCTCTTTTCTGGGGCTGTGACATGCATCTTCTCCTGACTTCAGATATCAGCACTTCAGGTCCTTGGGCCTTCAGACTCTGGAACTTACAGTGGTGACCTTCCTGATTCTCAGGACTTTGAATTCACACTTTATCACATCACTGACTTTCTGGGTTCTCTGGTTTGCAGACAGAATATTGTGGGATTTCTTGGCCTTCATAATCATATGAGATAATTCCCACAATAAATCACCTCTTATAGATATAAATAGAAATATTTCACTGGTTCTGCTTCTCTGGAGAACCCTGAGTTGTACAAGGACCTTCAACATCTGGTTCTAGTTTTACATTTATAGTCTGTGTTGTTTGACTGATGTCCTTGTATTCTCTGATTCATCCCTACTGAACTGTCTGTGGATTTCTCAGGGCTCTGGACCTTGCTGGTATAGCTTTCTTCTGGATCACCTTACTCACCTCTTCATAGTTTACCTATTTAATTAGTAGACATCTTTTAAAGGTGCATTCAGGTATCATCTGTTCTAAGAATCCTTCCCTGATATCCTTTTACTACCTCCAGTCTAGGTAAAAGGCCCTTCCAGGGAGCATCCTTAGCCCTCTGTGCTTCTCTCTAGTTGAGACTTACTCTGCTGATTTTACTTCTGTCACTCATTCTCTATACTATGAGTAGTTTGATGGCCTGGTCACTGACCTATTCCTCTTTATTTTCTGCTTACTATGGCACAGAAAAGCATGGCTCATTTCTTACTGGCTCATAGAAAGAAAGAACTCAATGGTGGCCTAAAGATAATAATAATAATAGCTAACATTTATTGAATGCTTATTATTGTCAACCACTGCTCTAATCTTTTGAAGTAAGTCTTGTTATTACACCCATTTCAAAAATAAATGAATGCTGGTGAGGATGCAAAGAAATGGGAATTCTCATAAACTGCTAGTGGGAATGTTAATTAGTACAGCCACTGCAATGGAGAACAGCATGCAGGTTTCTCAAAAAACTAACAATTGTACTACCATATTATCCAGCAATCACACCATTAGGTATATATTCAAAAGACAAGAAATCAGCATATCTAAGAGATGGCTGCACTCCCATGTTTACTGCAGCACAATTCAAAATAGTAAAGATTTTGAATCAACCGAAATGTACATCAATAGATAAATGGATAAAGAAAATTTGGTACATATTCACAAGGAATATTATTCAGACATAAAAAGAATGAAATCCTATCATTTGCAACAACATGGATGGAACTGGAAGCCATTATGTGAAGTGACAGAGGCCAGGCACAGAAAGACAAATATCACATGTTCTTGCTTATATGTGGGAGCTTAAATAAAATGAACTCATGGAGATAGAAAGTAGAGTGATAGTTACCAGAGGCTGGGAAGGGTAGTGGAGAAGATGAGATAAAGTGGAAACGGTTAATAGATACAAAAATACAGTTAGATAAAATGAATAAGATCTAGTATTCAGTAGCATAATAGAGTGACAATAGTTAACAATAATTTGCTGTATGTTTTAAAACAACTAAAGAATGGAATTAGAATGTCCCTAATCCAAAGAAATGATAAAAGCTTAAGATAGATATCCCTATTATTCTGGTTTGATCATTACACATTTTACGCCTGAATCAAAACATCACATGTACCCTGTAAATATGTGTAACTATTATGTATCCATAATAACATAAAAGAAAGAATTAAGAATAAAAAATAATAAACTAAGGTATAGGTAGGTTAAATAAATTGCACAAGGTCACAAGACACATGCCAATTCTCTTTAGTCCCTACAGTGTTAGCCTGAAAAATGTTTTCTTTAAAATATTGAATTAATTTCCAACATTAAAATACGTATAGATTTCTTAATTAATAAGCAGAAATTAGTTGATATGGTCAGCGTGGGTATACCTATGTTCCTGCTCAGCGCTGTTTGGCTGGAGCGTGAGTCAGAGCACGTGATTTCTTATTCAACACACTGTTCTGCCTTGAGCATCTGCATGCTTCCCATGGTCCTGTGGGCATTTGATCTTTTTTATTTGACCTTTAAGGTGGTGGATGTGATGGTTTTTCAGTTTTCCTAAACCTGAGATTACAGGTTGATTTGAACACGTGAGATGCAAAAGAGACCCTAACTTCAGGCTTTTCTGAATGTATACCTATCACTTGTGTAGGATTCAATGCTAATATTGGTGTTCTTTGTTTATATTTTTCCCAGGAGGTAGTATGCTGCTAAATCCAGAAGGATGAGTCCTATGTAATGTTGCTACTACCATCATTGATATTGCTGTCTCACTTTGGAGTCATGGATTCGTTCCTCATTGTAAATGGCTAATATGTAGCTTATATTGAATCTGATGCTTCACATAATTTATTGCTGAACATATGCTAGATTGCCTAAACACTGCAATGATATTAGACATCTTGTTTCTTGATTCATGGTAACTGTCCAAGTTTGAAAAATTCAGCATCTATCATAAACAAACTCTCTTTCCAATAAGGTACTATACATTTTAATATCTGGTATATTGGAATAAAATTACTCTTAGGCAAGACTTTCAACTTTCTATTAAATAATATTCTCTCTCTAAAATGGGTAACTATTTCTGGGGTCCGTGAACTAAAATCTCAGGGCCATCTTTACCTTTTTTAAGTATTTAGTTTATAATTAGCAAAGTCTAATGAAGTAGAGAAAATTATAAAACTGTGAGTAAAATGCAACAAATACAATGATAAATGGTGACTTGGGATAAGGAGGAAATTGCAAGTAACTTGATATTAGAGAATTAAGAAAGATTTTTGGAAAGAAATTACATTTAGACTAAGACCTAAAATAAATTGGAGTTAGTGTAATGAAAAGTGGAGGAGAGTGTCTCTGACAAAGAGACTAATGTGCACAAAGGCATGAGGTAAGAGGAGACACGCTGGGGAAATGAAAGTTTCCTGTGGTTTGGATGACTCTGGATGACAGGCTGCACGTGGTGAGAAGGAGGCCGGGGAGGCAGGCAGGGACATAATCATAAGGGGCTTTGAAGATTGTGTTAAGACATATTGTTTTCATCTTAAGAGCAAAAGAAAAACACTGGGAATTTTAAGTCAGAGAAGTGCTATGTTCAAATTTGCATTTTTAGAAAGCTAAATCTAGTGATTGGTGGAAAAAAGATGATGAGCAAGGCTTAAGACAGGATACTATTTAAGACAATGTGCAGTATTCGACATGTGAAATAAGGAAGTAGCTGTGGAAATGGAGATAACTGGATGGATTTGAGAGGTAAACTGTAGAATCAAAAATGGGAAAATAATTATAAAAAGAAAGAAAGATAAATAAAACAAGAACTGAAGAGGAGTCAAGGATGACTTTGAAATTTCTACATGGGCCGCCTAGAGAACGAGAGTGCCACTGAAGTAGAGAATCAAAGGGAGCTTTGACCTTGTGTTACACTTTTCCCTAATCTTGCACCTTACAGAGAGTTTGCAGTTTATAAAGTGTGTTCACAAACATCATCTCATTAATGCTCACAGTAATTTTTGTGGTAGTCATCATTAATTGCATTTACTCAGGAAACAGAACTTGTGAAAAGGCCTAGAGGTCAGATGGAATGCAACATACTGAGAGTATAGAAAGTGAACTAGTGTTAGTAATGTGAGAGGTACAGAATCAGGGAGAGTTTTACAGGACATAGTAAGAATTTTGAGATGGAATCCTAAGAATATGGAAAGCCATACAATAATTTTAAGCAATGGTAATATATCAGGTTTATGTTTTTAAAATATCATTTCAGTGGATGTTTAGAGATTGGAGAGGAAAAGAAAACAAAAACAAACCAAGAAAGAACAGCCAAAAACAATTTCAGAAGTTCAAGCGATAAAGCTGGCAGTTTGCACTAGGGTGATGGCAGATGAAACATTTTGAGAAAGAGACAAATTTTAGGTATATATCTTACCACTTCAATTCACCATTGTACTGGAGATCCCTGACTGTTCAAAAAGGCAAAGACAGACAGACAGACAGACAGACAGACAGAAAAGAAAGGAAGAAAGGAAGAAAGGAAGAAAGAAAGAAAGAAAGAAAGAAAGAAAGAAAATTCTTTATTAACAGATGATATAATTATTTATGTAGAAATCCCAAAGAAGGTACAAAAAAGGGAACTAGGATGGATAAGTAAATTTAGTAAGTTTGTGGGGTACTAGATTATAATAAAACATTATTATATTTCTATATATTAATAGTAGCAAAAAATTGGACATTGATTCATTTTGTTTTATTAAGTTCTCAGGAAACATGTGCAGGATGTGCAGGCTTGTTGCATAGGTATACATGTACCATGGTGGTTTGCTGCACCTATCAATCCATCACCTAGGTATTAAGCACAGTATGCATTAGCTATTTTTCCTGATGCTCTCCCTCCCCTGGCCTTCCCCAACAGGCCCCAGTATGCATTGTTCCCCTCCGTGTCCATGTGTTCTCATTGTTTAGCTTACACTTACGAGTGAGAACATGTGGTGTTTGGTTTTCTGTTCCTGTGTTAGTTTTCTGAGGATAATAGCTTCCAGCTCCATCCATGTCCCTGCAAAAGACATGATCTTGTTCCTTTTTTATGGCAGCAAAATATTCCATGAAGTATATGTACCACATTTTCCTTATCCAGTCTATCATTGATGGGCATTTGAGTTGATTCCATCTCTTTGCTATTGTGAATAGTGCTGCAATGAACACAAGCATGCATGTATCTTTATAACAGAATGATTTATATTCCTTTGGGTATATACCCAGGAATGCGATTACTGGGTCAAATGATATTTCATGTTCTAGGACTTTGAGGAATCACCACATTGTCTTCCACAATGGTTGAACTAATTTACATTCCCACCATCAGTGTAAAAGCATTTCTATTTCTCCACAGGCTCGCCAACATCTGCTGTTTGTTGACTTATTAATAATCGCCATTCTGACGGGCATGAAATGGTGTCTCATTGTGGTTTTGATTTGTATTTCTCTAATGATCTGTGATGTTGAGCTTCTTTTTATATGTTTGTTGGCCGCACAATGTCTTCTTTTGAGACATGTCTGTTCATGTCCTTTGCCCACTTTTTAATGGGGTTGTTTTTCATGTAAATTTGTTTAAGTTCCTTGTAGATTGTGGGTATTAGACCTTTTTCAGATAGATAGATAATAAACATTTTCTCCTATTTGGTAGATTGTCTGTTAACTTTTGCTGTGCAGAAGATCTTTAATTAGCTCACATTTGTCAATTTTTGCTTTTGCTGCATTGCTTCTGACATTTTTGTCATAAAATCTTTGTCCGTGCCTATGTCCTGAATGGTCTTGCCTAGATTTTCTTCTAGGGTTTTTATTGTTTTGGGTTTTACATTGGTCTTTAATCCATCTGGAGTTAATATTTTTATAAGGCATAAGGAAGGGGTCCAGTTTCAGTTTTCTGCATATGCCTAGCCAATACTCCCAGCACAATTTATTATATAGGGAATCCTTTCCCTATTGCTTGTTTTTGTCAGGTTTGTCAAAGATCAGATGGTTATAGATGTGTGGTCTTATTTCTGAGTTATCTATTCTCTCCCATTGGTCTATGTGTCTGTTTTTTGCTTACCAGTACCATGATGTTTTGGTTATGTAGTCTTATAGTGTAGTTTGAAGTTGGATACCATGACGCCTCCAGCTTTGTTCTTTTTGCTTAGGATTGTCTTGGCTATATGGGCTCTTTTTTGGTTCCATATGATTTTTGTTTTCTAATTCTGTGAAGAATGTCAAAGGCTATTTAATAGTAATAGCATTGAATCTATAAATTACTTTGGGCAGTCTGGCCATTTTCATGATATTGATTCTTTCCCTCCATGAGCATGGAATGATTTTCCATTTGTTTGTGTCCTCTCTTATTTCTTTGATCAGTGGTTTGCAGTTCTTCTTGAGGAGGTCCTTCACTTCCCTTGTTAGTTGTATTTCTAGGTATTTTATTTTCTTTGTAGCAATTGTGAGTGAGAGATTCATTCACAATTTGCCTCTCTTCTTGTCTATTGTTGGTGTATAGGAATGCTTGTGATTTTTGCACATTGATTTGTATCCTGAGACTTTGCTGACATTGCTTAAAGCTCAATAGGTTTTTGGACTGAGAGGATGAGGTCTTCTTGACATAGGATCATGTCATCTGCAAACAGAGACAGTGTGACTTTCTCTCTTCCTATTTGAATATGTTTAATTTCTTTCACTTGGCCTGATTGTCCTGGCCAGAACTTCCAATACTATGTTGAATAGGAGTAGTGAGAGAGGGCATACTTGTCTTATGCCAATTTTCAAGGGGAATGCTTCCAGCTTTTGCCCATTCAGTATGATAATGGCTGTGGGTTTGTCATAAATGGCTCTTATTATTTTGAGGTATGTTCCATCAGTACTTAGTTTATTGAGAGTTTTTAACATGAAGGGATGTTGAATTTTATCAAAGACCTTTTCTGCATCTATTGAGATAATCATGAGGTTTTTGTCTTTAGTTCTGTTTATGTGATGAATTGTGTTTATTGATTTGCATATGCTGAACCAGCCTTATATCATGGAGATGAAGCCAACTTGATTGTGGTGGATAAGCTTTTTGATGTGCTGCTGGATTTTGTTTGCCAGTATTTTATTGACAATTTTTGCATCAACGTTCATCAGGGATATTGGTCTGAAGTTTTCTTTTTTGTTGTATCTCTGCAAGGTTTTGGTATCAGGATGATGCTGGTCTCATAATATGGATTAGGCAGGAGTCCTTCCTTTTCAATTGTTTGGAATAGTTTCAGAAAATAAGGTACTAGCTCCTCTTTGTACCTCAGGTAAAATTCAGTTGAAATCCATCTGGTCCTGGGCTTTTTTTTGGTTGGTAGGCTATTTATTATTGCTTCAATTTCAGAACTTATTATTGGTCTATTCAGGGATTCAACTTCTTCCTGGTTCAGACTTGCAGGGGTGTACATATCCAGGTATTTATCCATTTCTTCTAGATTTTCTAGTTTATTTATATAGAGGTGTTTATAGTATTCTCTGGTGGTTGTCTGTATTTCTGTGGAGTCAGAAGTATATCCTCCTTATCATTTTTTATTATGCCTGTTTGATTATTCTCTTTTCTTCTTTATTGGTCTAGCTAGTGGGTTATCTATTTTATTAAATTTTTTTAAAAACCACCTCGTGGATTCACTGATTTTCTGAAGGGTTTTTTTGTGTCTCTATATCCTTCAGTTCACTCTGATGTTGGTTAGTTCTTTTCTTCTGCTAGTTTGGTGGTTGTTTTCTCTTGGTTCTCTAGTTCTTTTAGTCATAATGTTAGGACGCCAATTTGAAATCTTTCTAGCTTTTTGATGTGGGCATTTAGTGCTATAAATTTATCTCTTAACACTGCTTTAGCTGCATCTCAGAGATTCTGGTATGTTGTCTCTTTGTTCTCATTGGTTTCAAGGAACTTCTTGATCTCTGCCTTAATTTCACTTTTTTACCCAGGATTCATTCAGGAGCAGGTTGTTCAATTTTCATGTAGTTGTGTGATTTTTAGTGAGTTTCTTAATCTTAAATTCTAATTTGATTGTGCTGTGGCCTTAGAGACTGTTTGTTATGATTTCAGTTCTTTTGCATTGGCTTACGAGTGTTTTACTTCCAATTAGGACATTGATGTTTTTAAGAGTAATATTTACAATAGCATCAAGAGACACAAAATAAATAGAGATAAGTATAATGAAAATTATGCAAGGTTTGTATGCTAAAATATGTAATATACGAAATTTAAGAAGATCTAAGTGAAGATAGAGATAAACCATATTTACTGAGGAGAAGACTAACATGGTTAAGATGTTCATTCTTTCTAAATTGATGTAATAATTCAATGCAATCGAATCAAATTCCAACAAGCTTTTTATAGGAATATAGACAAGCCAATTCTAAAATTTATATGGAAAAGCAAAAAAACTAAATGGCCAGAACCTTTTTAACAAAGAAGAACAAAGTTGGAGGATTCACATTACTTAATTACATGACTTATTATAACATAGTAAGATAGTGTGGTATTGATTTAAGGGTAGACACATGATCAATGAAACAGAATAGAGTTGGAAATAAATGCATACATACATGGTCAACAGATTTTTGAAAAATATATCAAAATAATTTAATAAGAAAGAATACTATTTTTGAAAAATTATGCCAAAAAATTGGACATCTATATTAAAAAAACAAATGAACAAACCAAAGAATAACAAATTCAACCCAAACTGGGTACTTTAAAAAAATAAGAACTCAAAATAGATCTTATAAATATAAAACCTAAACCTGCAAGACTTCTATAAAAAAATAGGAGGAAGTTTTTATGGCTTTGAGTAAGGCAAAAATATTTTAGATAGAATACAAATTGATTTAAAATTTTGGTAAGATGGATTTCATTTACATTAAAAACATCTGCTCTTTGAAAGACGTTGCTCAGAATACAAAAAGGCAAGCCACATATTACAGGAAAATCTTTGCAAAACATGTAGCAGGTAAAGTCCTTTTCCCTATAATCCCTATAATCTAAGAAGTCTTACAACTAAATGATGAGACTTTTTAAACAAACATTTCACAAAAGAAATATGGATACCAAATAAGCACGTAAAAATGTCAATATTTCTAGTCATTAGAGAAATGTAAATATCACAATGATGTTCCCCACTCAAATGGCTAATATATACATATATATTTAAAAATAGACAATTCAAAGTGCTGGCAAGGATGTCAACTGAAATTCTCACCGACTACTGTTGGAAATTCATAATGGTACAGACACCTTGGAAAAACTCTTATTATAACATGTAGTAATCCATCTGTTACTCATTTATCCAATGGAAATGAAAACAACCACACAAAGGCCTCAATTATGTGAGTAGATTTATTCTTAATTTCTCTAAAATGAGAAGAACTCAAATGGTCATGAACTTCTGTATGCATAAACAAATTATGGCACATCTATAGTATGAAATATTACACAGGAATGAAAAAGAATAAATTACTGATAAATACAGCAACATGATTCCATTTATATGACATTGGTATATACGCAAGCTTATCCGGACAGAAATGAGCTCATTGGTTGCCAAGGTCTGGAGGTGTGGGAAGTGGATTGATTCCAAACAGGCACTGGGAACTTTTTGGAGTGATGGAAATGTTCTACATCTTGATTGCAGTTGTGGTTATACAGCTGTATATATTTATTAAAACTCATTGAACTGTTAACCTAGCAAGGTAAATTCTACTGCATTATATATTATACCTAAACAAACCTGATTTTTAAAAAGACTATTGCAGTGGTTTAAATGAAAGATGGCTTGGGCTAGGATGGTGGTGGATGATGGTAAGTGGTAGAGAAACCCATGTATTAGAAGGTAAAATCAACAGGGCCAGGTTAATGGACTGACACAGGGGATGAGGCAAAAGGAGTTGTATTTCTTTCTTACGAAAAAACGCCACAGTACATTTAAAATTATAATCAGTTTTCTGTATATCCATCAATCTTATCAGGATGCACACTCTAAGAGGTAGAGAGAAGGAAGGACATCAGAACAAGACCTTACAAATGGCAATGTTGTTTCAGCTCAAAATTGAGTCCACACATCCACACTGTAATAAGGGCTAAGTCTAATTTAAAACTATAGAAAATATGTAGAGAAAAATTAGGACAATTACATCGTCATTATGCTTAACAAACTATGCACAGAGCACACAACCTGTGAAAAGCACTCTGCTATGCAGAGTGTAATTAAAAGACCATATGATAGCTTGGGGAAAAAAACTCCAAAATAGAGTATGAGATGAGATGTGGCTTCCTCTCTGTACATGAGACTCATAAATATTTTGATGTTGGTCAAGACTTTTAACTTGTTAAAAGGGATGTTTAAGTAACATCTCTTTTGACTTTATCCTTCTTATACATTGTTACAGGGTGGCCATTAGGAGATTACAATATAATTATTTAAACATTACTTATGATTACATTTGACAACTACTTTACAAGTGTGCTAAGTTTTAGGGATGCAAAGTCCTTAAGGAGATTTGTCTAGTGTGATAAGATATGAAAGCAATCCAAACGCAATTGAGAGATAGATGCAAATGAAGTTTACTTTAAACCTAAAATATGTGTCTATTTTACCTGTGATTAGATTCCTCACCTTCACTTTCTACAGGTAAGCAAAGCATAATGTGTATCATCAATGAAAGCCAGACTCACTGCATGATCCATTTTTAGAATGTATCTCTCTCTCTATATATATAGATATAGATACATATATATAGATAGATACATATATAGACACATACACACACACACACATATAATACAAAAATGTTAGGAAAACCAGTCTTCTTTTTTATGATGTGAGATAAGCAGAGAGCAGCCCTAATAGGTTATTTCTGTGTTACTGCTTTCTTATCCCTATATACATGTTAAAAGGGCAATTCTAAAATCTAATCTCAAAAAATAAATATCACATTGTCCACCTTATTTGCCCTCACATGCCACGTGATCATAATTATTTGCTTGTTTTATTAGCAATCAATAAGTCAAGTCCTAAACTTTAATATATATTTATACCTGCATTTCTGTGTGTCTGGGTCTGAAATCACGGTTAAGTCATTAAATTTTCTGGGTTGGGCACACACCTTAAAACAATCTGAGATTGTTTGCTTACTTCCTCTTTTGCCATCTCACTGAGAATAGTCATTTTGTGAAAAAAATATTTCTTGAAGTTATAAAAATCCAGTGAACTTTGTCAAACAGGAAAACTTCAATTGCATCGTGTCTTACCTGGCTTGAGATGAGCGAATGGAATTTCGCCAGTGAGAATTTCCCACAGACACAGAGCGTAGCTGAAGACGTCTGCTTTGATGGTGTACCGAGTGCACTGCGTGAACACCTCAGGAGCCATCCAACGGAGGTTCTGCACACCAAGAAACATCCACAAGCCATTTACCAAGTGTTTGGTTCCTCCGCTGCAGAGTAGCATTCTTCTCAGTGAGAATTGGCTGTGTTCTCCCGATGCTCTCAAAAGGCATAAATATAAATTAACATCCATACATATTGCCCTAAATGTGTATAATCAACACATTTATACATACACAGTGTGCTTACTGTGGCTGTTCAGTTCCTCAAAGGGCATTTTTTAATCATTGGAAGATCATAAAATTCATAATTCTTCCTAAAACATCACACCAGTAATTAATCATCAAGTAACTCTGCCTCTTATACAATGAGAGGCAGTATTATTTTTTAAAAATCTATAAACATCTTTCTCCCTTAGAAGCCTTCAAGGTTCAGAATAGCCAACCATGGATTCATCTAGGGACCCTATGTCTCCCTGGGAGTGAATCACACACTGTGGGAGGCACCTCCTGCAAGTCTGCAGGTTGTAATTTAGGAAGTTACTAAATTAGGCCCATAAATAGTGCGCTCATGGCTGAGGAGAGAAATGGCTCCAGAAGAGTGCCCAGAATATTCCTATGAAGTAGATTTATCACTGGCAGGATCAGGTCTGTCTTATTTTCTCTGCCCAGATGTGCTATTTATGAATGCTGTTTGTGCAATATTCTGGAAAGGAAGCCCATAAAATGTTACAAGTCCCTTCATGCAAAGTTCTAGCCTCTGTTTTGATGAGATTATGTACATTCTTTTCATTTGTGATTTCCCATTTTTCAGTTAAAAAAATTAGTTTCCATTCTGGGATGCAAATGCATAAATTCGGTTGATTTCTAGTTTAGGGCACAGAACACTGAATTTTGAGTCAGGAGATGAAAATTCTAGTTCTGGCTCTACCACTTACTGAACCACTCTGGGCAAGTCTCATGTTTCCTGGACCTCAGATTCCTCAAGGACAAAGCACAGGAGCCACACCCTCCCAGTTCTAAATCCCCATGGCACCTTATCTTACTAATAAACTTTACTAAACACTTTTAAATGTCCATTGAAGGAAACCATGATTCTTTTATCATTCTTACCAAAATCTTGTGTGTAGTGTTGGTTGCTTATTCTTTCGAAATGTACACCTTATTTTGAAACCAAGCATAGTTACAGCTTTCCAATAGTATCTTTATTCTTATTACGGTGCTCATATGCAATTTTTCTACATGAGCTTCCACATTCCAGAAAGCCTCCATTTCTATAGCAAATTATGCATTTTGTCACAACATTGTATATGTGGGAGCAGGTACACAGTATGCCCGTTTTTGCACAGAGGGGTCATAGAGTGATTAGATAACATACATAAAGCCACAGAACTAATAAGAAACAAAACAGCTTTCAAAATAAATTTCAAATTAACTCTCTTATTCTAGCAGCATAGTCTTTAAGCACAGCACTAATTTATTTATTAGCACGAATTTATTTATTTATTAGTGCTGTGCTTAAAGACTATGCTGCTATAATAAGAGAGTTAATATTACCTGCTGTTGGTTAAATTCAATTGAATTACATTCAACAAAAGTTTATTTAGTTGGAGAGTCTCAACTAACTGCTTTCTAGAAAAATGTGGGGGAATTTTTAAAAGATGCAGTTACTCAAGATCAATCTTAGGCCAATAAAATCATAATTTCTAGGGATCAGATTCAGGCACTATGCTTAAAAAAGTTTCTAAACTTATTTTAATGTGCACCTAGGGTTGAGGACCACTAATTTAGCTGCCTCTACATCCCATGTCTTGGATGAGCTTTGTGTCCTGCCAAAAGATCACTCATTGTTCCAACTTCCCTCACCTCATAAACTGCCACTTTCCTCCTTGATCACCTCACTCCGGCCACGCTGACTTTGAACACACCAAGAACTTTCCTGCCCCAGGACCTCTGCACTTACTATTGCTCCCACCTGCATAGCTCTCCCCCCATGTAGGTTACTCCCATGTCAGTCCTCTTATTAAATGTTAACTTTTTCCTTCATCCTATCTAAATGGCATCCCCATCACTCTCCATTCATTTACTCTGCTTTTATTTTTCTTCAAACACTCATCACTGCCTGAGATAGATTTTGTTAATTTGTCCAGTATTTATCCCCTTCCAGTAGTATATTAGCTTCATAGGAACAAGAACTTAGTTGATGTTGCAAAGAATGAATAAGAAGAGAGGACTGGAGTTACAAGCCTGTTGTGATACTAGTCCAGAAAAGAGATGATGAGAATCTGAACTGAAGCAGCAGGAAATGAGAGGTTTAAGAGGTTAAGATGAACTTAAAGAAGAAAAGAAAGAGACATCCAGAAAAGGTGACTGAGTGTAAGCAGAAGCAGGAAAGGGAAGGAATGAAAAATTACTCCAGGCTTAGGTAATTAGTTATCACAAGCAGTCCAGAAAGAGAAGTCTACTTTTTTTCAGGGGGAGGGATTGGGGAGAGTAAAGGAGAGGGCAGGTAATGAATTTAATTGCAGACATTTTGAGTACAATTATCCTTGCTTCAGATATTATAATTTATATTTTACTTAAACATTAATACTTGGATATACCACTTATTACCTTACAATGTTAAAGTGGAGAACGATGAATAGTTAATAGATGCTGATGAACTACTAATTTTATAGTGAGCTCCCTATTAAATGTTAACTCCACTATAAGTAGTTAGGTGATCTAAATATGAAATGATCCATGCCCACCACGTTCTTTTCAGTTACATTTGAAACATATTCTGTAGTATTTTACCCATAATGTTTTCCAAATATATATCTTATCTATTTCTCTAGTAGAACCTTGAGATAGTTATTTTGACAGCTTACTAAAAATAAAAACATAAGCCATTATCCTGACACTGAGACAATGACATTTCTTCCAGTTAAAACTGTTCTCATCTTACATCCTCTCATGCTGAGATTACACATTTTAATTGGTTTATAATTATAGGAAACACAAGCAGCAGCAAACCCCAGGTTGTTTTGTCATGTTGTCTTCATCCAGAGACTGTAGAAATCTTGATTCTGAGGGAAAGAGAAAATAAACCGCGTCAAAGGAAATATCTTAAAACCAAGGTCAACGATCACAGCTAAAATTTTGAAACCTCAAGAAACTTCTGTCTTTTTCCAATTCTCACTTCCCTTCTCTTGGCTGGAGATAACAAAGAAGAAAAACTAGAAATAAATGACAGAGTTTCAAAATGCAGCGTCACTGAAATTTGAATGATTTAGGGTAGGATAGCTGTCAGTGTTCAGTGTTCAGTTTCATGGTAGAATATCAGGTCCCCAGTAGGAACAAAATAAAAAGGGATGCCATTTGGGGTATTACTCATGGAAATCTCACCTCCAAAATCTGCCACCACAGCATGCCCGTCCTCATAGAGAAGAATATTGTGACTGTTAAAAAAAAAAAAAAAAAGTAGACATTGAGTAAGCTTTGGTATGTCCTAATCTAATTGGTCCCTCAAAGAAGAGGACCATAGACATCATTTGTTTGCCCTAGAGACTAAATTGGCCCTAAAGTGCTAAATCAAATTTTTTAGTTTTGCTGATTCAAAATAGCTATTTATAAAATGTAATCATGTTTATACTTTATCTAATGTTGAAGGTATAAAGAATTCCTACTTTAGACAAACCCTCTAAACTTGTCAAAAAGACCCATCAGCTGAAGATCAGTTTCTCAGCTCCTTGAGGCTCATTTGCTAACACAATTGTGGTTACAAGGAAAGAGTGAAAAGCATCATGGGCCTATTAGAGTCAGAGCAAGAGAACGAGCTTGCTGGAACCCTAGGCACAAAGACAGTTCAAGATAAGGCCTGAAATGAATGTAGCAAAAGGATTCTCTATGGAAAATACCATGATCAATACATTCTAGATACAATCTCAGCACAAAGGAGTGTTTTGAGATCTGTGAAATGATGCCAGCTAAACCACTTTTTAAGGTTTTGAGAAGAATAGCATAAAGGTCACCAAAGTCCCCCTTCAACCAAGAATTCAAGTTAGATTAAGAACAGTGTCAGAGTAGATCTTAAATGTTCTCACAACACACACAAAAAGGTAGCCATATGAGGTGGATAGATATGTTAATTAGCCTGATTATGGTAATCATTTCACAGTGTATACATACGTCACATCACCTTGTACATCATATGTATAACTTTTGTTTGTTAATTACACCTCAATAAGGGCAGAAAAAAGAGTGTCCTTTTTAAGAAGTAAATCAAAGCTGAGATAGTCCAAAGAGAGGTTAGTCTTCCCCAAAATTAGTAAATTTAGTTGTGGACTATCTTACAGATATGCATATGATAGTCCAAGATTGTCTTTGAATGCTTCTTACCATATGTCTTTGATGCTCATTTCATATTTGGCTTGTAAATGAGTCTTTTCAGTATTAGGAGATTGCCACTGGATTTTTTTTAGTGCATATGGGCTATATTTATTTTATAATAAATTACATAATGTTCCTTTATCCTTAATTATTTTGCTTCATGGTCAAAACATGAAAAACACCACTATTTCTTAATCTTGAGTGAGTCCAATATGATATTGAATCACTTTATATAATTGCTTTCCCACCTTGACTTGACCTTTACAAAAAAAGTTACTTTTGAACTTCTCTTGTAATTGCTACTGATTTTATCTTTGGAGTATAGATAATCTTCTTTTAAATTACAGAAAATCTAAAATACGTTAAAATCATATTTCTTGTAGTAGCGTGGTGTAGAAGTATCCCAGGATGTCAAACAAAACAGAGACCTCCAACATGATGTCTTTAACCACAAATTACTAATGAATATAGATGATGAGAACGAGACTGTCCTGTCAGAGAATGCTACAGCACCAGGAGCTCTCTGGAAGTTCAAATGCAACACAAAAAGTGCATCTACACGCTGTACTACTAGATACAGTGGGTTAAGAAAGAGATTAGCTTTGAAGTGGGCTTTGAAGAACAGTCAGTTTGTAAGTGTATAAATATGTGCTGAGACTTTATCATGTGCCAGGAAAATTTCTGTATACTGGAATATAGTGGTGAACAAGACAGGCAAAGACTGAATTTATACGGTAGTGTAAAGGAGATGAGGCTGGAAGAGACAACTGGGGAAATGAATTCTAGATTGGGGAAAGATCTTGGCAAAGGGCAAGAATTGGGAGTGTGTGTAGTATGCAATAGGAATTATACTAAAAATGTACTTATTAATCAGTGCATGCTAAAAAATAATGAGGGAATATTTGGGTGAAAGTGGTGTTGAACTGCTAGGGAATTTGAAATTAGAGAACAATTCTGGACTTGATGCAGGATGTCAGAAAGCACTAGTACAAGTTTTTATGTATATATTTTAATACTCTGAAATCACAGACTGGTATTTCCAAATAACTTTAGAATGCAGTTACCAAATGACTAAAGTGCGAAGGTAGAGTAGAAAAAAGAAAGCAGTAGAGTGGATCCATCAAAACATCTGAGAGAAGTGTCTATATCTGGGAGCAGTTTAAATATTAGAGGCTAAAAGACAATGACAACAATAACAACAACAACAAAAACAAAGATAACCTCCAAAATTCTAGCTTGACCTTCTGACTACAAAGCAATAATATACACAGTGAGAAAGAGCCAGAAAACCTGGCAACTTTTATGAATAGAATAGTGGCTTACTTGGGAGTCTGTGGAACTTGAGTCAGAGTTATGCTTGGGAAGATTAGATGCACCTGATACACAACTATAACATTTATCATATTGAAGTCACATTCAAAGTGAACTCTTATGTTTAAAAAACAGTAACAAGTCAAATAAAACACAGGATGCAGTGACAGTTTAGGAGCCCAGGACAATGCGAGTTCACAGCAATAAATGGGTCTAAACATCCAAAAGGATGCTATGAAAGTGACTTTGCAGAATGAGAGCAACTTAGCAAGTGCTAGAATAAAGTGAAAGTTTCTATTCACTTCAAGATAGTCTTGGATTTGTCCACTCCTTCTCTAGCCACTCAGTAATAATGAAAACTAAATTGTAATACCATCTCTAAGATTCTTTCACTCATTTTTTCCCACTTTGAAGTAAGCTGTGCTTCCTGTATGGAGTGAAATTCATGAAGGGGAGCAGGCAGGGATGAAGCTGAGAGAACCTGTGCCAATCAGTCACAGTGACCTAGCTTCAGTGGGCATCACACCCAGAGTCAAAGCCTCTAGAGTCAGGGAGGTTGAGTGAAGGGTCAGCAATGTCAGGTTTGAGGATACCAGGGAAGGAGAAGAGCTTGGAGCTTAAGCCAGCTAGGACAACAGAGCTGGTGCAATTATTATTAAAGATGAGTTCAAGAGTTTATTACTGAGAGATGTCATGAGCTACAAGTTTGGAGCACTGTAAAGATTGTGGGAATATTACTGAGAGATGTCATGAGCTACAAGTTTGGAGCAGTGACAGAGAGGGTGGCAGTGCAGAGAGAAGGGAGTAAATATTGAGTGAGGGTCTCCTGTGAGCAGGCACTGGTGTTTTCAACGTTTTTCCATTTCTCATGGAGCCGCTATGGAGATGGTATTAGCATACCTATTTTACAGATGGATAATTGAGGCTAGAGAGGTGAAATCAGTGTCCCTTATCATAGCTAGGAAGAGGTGGAGCCAGGATTCAGTCTCCAAAACTTTCCTGTTTTAGGATAAGCTGATTTTCACACTAACCATACCCAAAGGAGGAGTCAGGACTGCTATAATTAGATGTCTGGAAATAAATTCCAGAAATCTTGTTTGGGTGAAGTCAGACCTACCAGCTAGTGCCCAAAATACCTGTTTTCAATACGTTACTGTAAGGTGACGAGACTGAAATCAATAAGCTAATTAGAAATAAATCTAATAGACCTCTGTTCCACCAAGGCAAAGCAGGCAAAGACTAACTTTCCTCCCTTCAAGAGATTGGATACTATGTCATAGGCTCTTTAAAGAAATGTAGGTAAAGGAAGCATAATCACTGCAAACAAGGAAAGTGCAATTTGACCTGGGAAGTAAGCCAGGCACATGAAGAGTGTCAACACCAGGGAGACAATCATCAGGATCAGGAGAGAGAAATAGAAGGGTGATGGGAATTCTCAGACTTCTTTTCCTTCAAAAGATCACCCAAGAGGTTTATTTACAGCCATTTGCTCTTCTATAAAATCTCGAGAGAGAAAGACAGTCCTCTGTTATATATGATGTTGCAGAGTATATTCATGAGCATTGTAACATTTGTGGAAACAGCCCCATGAGTCAGATCCTTCTAATTTGAATCTGACAAATCAGAAAAATTTGATTTGATTTGACAGATGAGCAAACCTGTCAGTAGTTAGTTGAGCTAGTGCCTCAGCCCTTACCTTTGAGGTCAAGGAAAATAGTTAACTTATACTATAATATACAAACATGTACACATAAGCTGTGCACATGCATGTGTGCACACACACACACATACATACACTTGCATCTTAAACTATCCAGAAGCATCTTTTAAGGCGAAGAGTCACTGAGGAATGCTTTTTAGATAACAGAGAGTTTGGTAAAGACAATTAAAGGAATTTAAGTAGATAAAAGTCAACAAGTCCTTTATGCTTAAGGTAATTTTTAGCATTTCTACATTTAACATTTTGATTTCATCTAAATAAATGTGATTTCTATACTCCACGCTGTTTGCTCACTTCCAATTTTGTTGTGTCAAGTGAGGCTTAAGCTCAGAAGCAAGTTGCTTAGTTCATGAGCATGCCCAGCCAACCTTGCAGTGTCAGCAGCTCAGAAGGCTTTTTTGCTCCTTTTGATCACCCTGCTTTATAGGAGATGTGATATGCTAGAAGCGCATTTACTAATCTGGAGACCTGAACAAATCTCTACATTTTACTGTAACTTACCTCCTTTCATCTCTTGCCCCTCAGTCTCCTTGGCTTCTTGCCCCAGATGGTAGGACTTGGGTTGAAGTTCTAGCTCAACCAATTTCTGACTCAGTTTACTGTCTCTGCTGTGAAGGCTAAGTTCTGTGCTAAAAGTTACAGTGTATGCCTTCAGAAAGACAGTGTGGTCTGTTTGGGAATGAAATGCAAACTGAAAGAACGATCAAGTTACATAATCTAAAATTTAAAGTGGTTTGCATTCTGAGATACCTAGAAAATAATATAGTGAATGTAAGAATTTATTATAAGAAGGAGCATTAACCAAGTAGAAAAAAATAGTCTTAAGAAATACGAGGAACAGGAGGTACTACATAGAAAGAGGACCTAGAGTCAGAAGACAAATCAATACCTAGTTTTTGCTATTACCAGTGCTGTGATTTTGGCCAAATTATAATACTTTAACTTTTTGAGACTCCTTTTCTCATCTTCAAAAATTGTAAGAGGAATGAAGAAAATGAAAAAGAGATAGATGGAATTTGGTAAATTCTGAACTGCTAAATAAGTATTAGCTATTATTAATACACATAATACCTAGCTTACAGCATGTCTGTACAACTTAAGTGCAAATGCACTGTTGTAAACAATAAAGCTGTATACATTAAGTATTAAGTAATGAATCTTGGAAGCAAAGTGTCTTTCTGACTTGAAACTCACAATAGAGACAGACTTTACTGTGGAATATTTCAAGTCACTCTTAGCCCTAGAGAGTCTCTTTTCCTTCCACTCTTATTGTCTAATTCTCCAAAACTATTTCTGCTTTGATTGAATGACTGTGTTTCACCTAAAGGAATCTTTGTTCCCCTGACTGCATTGATACCACAGTATTTGGATTTGGCTGTAGCTTTGTCTTTTACCATGAAGCAAATGATTTGAGTCAATTGTTTATGTAACAGAAGTGAGTATTTATCTCTTTGAAGTGTCTGTCTTTCACAGATTACTCCACAATAATGTTCTCTTAACCTTAACAACACATACACTTAGTGGAATACAAAATATAACTGAGGGCAAGATTTACTTCATCCAAATAAGCGATGTGAATAGAATCCATGCTCTGACCTTCAGTTCTTTCTTCCTCAGTAACACAGTTCACGTTCAGAGATGAATAAGCTGTTTGCAATGTGGTATCTGCATATGTGTGTGTTGTATTTAAATCTTATAAATGTTTTCTCTAGATTTCTTTTAACCAAAAGTGAATGGAAGTTAAATTCTGTTGGTTCCTTTCTACAAAATAAAATTTTCCCCAACCTCAGAACTGAATTAATTTAATGAAGTCATTATGTAAGGATCATGAGTCTTTTCATTTTAATTGCCTGTATTGAAAATTTACCTAAAGCGCTCAAATGATTCATAATCAGTTGGTTATGCACTGTAGTCCAATACTAATTGTCACTATTAATCAGACTGGCCTGATTATTAGACCATTTTCCAATTCTGATTTTCTTTCAGAGCTGGACTGAAGTTCATGGTGGCCTTAGAAGGATCAAGGTGACTTGCTACTTTCACTCTGCTACCATTAGGAGTTCTTTTAAGTCACTTAAAAATTCATAAATATTAATTCATTTTTTCTGAATTACAGAGCCATGTAATTGCCTATGTCAGTCGTTACTAACAAAAACTAGTGTAAGGGCACCATGGCCAACCTCTCAGCGTCCTTATTTGAAGAGATGACAGCCCCCAGAAGTGCAGGCTTAATAACACAACTGCAATGCTTCCCAAGCTTCCTATAAGCCACTGTTTTCTGATGTATCCCTGAAGGTGATTAACTCACATGATTAAAGACACATGGCTATCGGCATGCCTGGAAGCATTCCAAGGGTTAAATCAGTGGAAGCAATTAGGCTTCATTTTCAATCTCATCACACTGTGAAAGTCATTAGTTTACAAACACATCTGCCTGACAGGCAATCATTCAAACCTGATGCTGAGGAGTCCTGGTCTTCGGATCTGCTGGCTGCCACAATTTGCCCTTAGAGCTACGTGATAGCTCAGGACTCTCTTCCTGCCACAGACCTTTCTGGGGAGTCTTACCTTGGTGACCTTCAGAATAGGCAACTACATTTTTCTCTTCTCTTGAGTCTTTCTTGAAAACCCCTCATGAACTTTTGGCAGCTGCCACTGCCAAACTCAGTGGGATACCTGAACATAAGACTCCCATACACTGAACTGATTCCAATTTGTTTCAAGGTGCTGACTAGACCCTTGAAGTGCAATTCACATCCACTTACTTTGGATCTTTGTACCCTTTCCTAAAAAACTCTTCCAAGTCATCAAGATCAGTTCCTTGTAGTTGCAAATATAGTCTCATATGCTTCCTATTTTGGTCTTTTTCTTATCTGATTCCATCTATCTATCTATCTGTCTATCTATCTATCTATCTGTCTATCTATCTATCTATCTATCTATCTATCTACCTACCTACCTACCTACCTACCTATCTAATCTCTGCTTCTTACATAGCTACATAACAATTGTTGATCATAAAGTCATTATCTTCTTGAGGACAACTGCTGGAGGTACTGGTTTTGAGCCCCAGGATAACAGAGATAGTACCTTTGGGTTCAGGGAGATTAGCTCCTTATTCATGTATGTTATGTGGTAACTGGACTATCAGGAAATACCTGAGGCTGTTTCACAATTTGGGCTGCAGATAGAAACATGATAACAATTGTACAGTAACATGAGAAATCACATACTTTAAGTTCATAGCCAAATAAAGCCTCACCAGACATTCTGTTTTTGCAGAGACAGGGTCTCACTCTGTTGCCCAGGCTGGAGTGCTGGAGTACAGTGGTGTGATCATAGCTCACTGTAACCTCAAACTCCTGGGCTCAAGCAATCCTCCCACCTCAGCCTCCTGAGTAGCAAGGACTACAGGCACACACCACCATGTTTGGCTAATTTTTGAACATTTTGCAGAAATGAGGTCTCAATACGTTACCCAGGCTGGTCTTAAACTCCTGCCCTCAAGCAATCCTCTCACCTTGACTTCTCAGAGCACTGAGATTACAGGCATGAGCCCCTGCATCAGGCCACTTCACCCTACATTCTTGACACCTCCATGTACCTTGGGGCCTAACATAAACTACTTCAGGATTCCTACCATGTCCAGAAGAATTATCCTCAAGATAAATGAAGCCTACGGAAGTCTGTTTTTCAGCCTTTATCAGGGCACTCCCCTCCTTACCAGAGGCCAGAGAACTTCAAGTGTAGGCTTTCCTATTAATCTCTTTGAAGGCAGTTCTTCACTACAAATACAAACTGTAATTTTATTTTTTTATGATGCCAGAAAACAACCCTAGTTTGACTTCACATAGATTGCCTTGAAATTCCTTGTATATATCCTTGCTTCTTTAGAGGAGGCATGCAGGTGAAGAGCCATGTTGACCATTCAATAGCTCCCAGTACTCATCCAGGAATAGCAATATACAGATCTTAAACATAATCTAGGTTAGAGAAAAGGAATTTACCAAAGCCCCGATCATGACTTATAAACATGGAAAGCCTAATTTCAGTGAACTCTTGGAAACCATGGAAACTGAAAACTCCAATAAATGCAAAGGATTGTAGAACCTTGATTTTTCCTAAAACAAACTTCAGCCTGTCAGTAGAAGTATATTTGAAGGCTTACCTCTAAAGCTAGTGGATTTGTCCCATTGCCAGTGGGATTGAAGAGGTGGATTATAAGATTTGTATTGTGGTTAAACCCATTTATTGAGGGTATTGTGGAAAAAAACTCATACTCTTCACTTACTATTTGCTCAACACCATAAAATGCAAGTGGAAGAATGATAATGACTGAATAAATCTAACCACATACATGCATGATATTGATTCTGAGGTTTCTATGAGCAAGTGCTCTAGAATAAACAAGCAAATATAATTTTCATTTCTATGTATGGTTACAGTCATTTCTTATTCATTTTGGCTTGGTATAATCTTATGAAGAATCTTAGGTATGCAAACTGCAAAATGTAACATTTTTGAATGCTGAAGTGACAAGGTAACAACACGAGAGATGACAGCTATGAATTCATTACATATAATTTGTTTTTTTTTAATTTAAAATTAAGAAAGGGAGAAAGGATATTGGAACAAAATTGGTAATTTTTCTTCATAGGGACTAACATTTCTCTAGTGCATTGGTACTGTGGATGAGCAGAGGTTTTTGAATTCTAACAATTGGTTGTGAAACTTGTATTTGGTGGTCACAGGTGAACAGTGTGGGAGATTTTTTCCCATAAAGCATATAGTCAAAACTTTAGAGAACAAAGAAGATGGCAAAAGATATGTGACATTTAAGTATGAAAAGGTAATAATTAGCTAGCCTGATTACTGAAATAAAGTCATCAAGCCAAAAAAAAATCAAAAAAGTTTCCAACTTTTGCTCTTTAAGTATTACCGAAATACTGCTTCCTAGCCACCTTTCTGAATATTCAGTTTTGAATGTACTAAAAATTACAAAGTCCCTACGCAATCCCTACTCTATACATAAGCCCTGAAATGCACTGGACATTTGCATGTGATAAGCAAACCCAGTTCTTCCAAACCAAAGGACAGGCAGGAAAACAATATGAAAGTCTACATAGCATAAATGTAGCAGACAGAGAAAAAGGAGATATAGCAAGCAATATTTTAGAATTGAAAGGAAAAGATCATTAAATGATCCCTTATTCTATGAAGGAAGAATGTGAAGAGATGTTTTTCCCCCCAAGGCCACTCAGTGAATCATTTGACTAATAACTCTTCTTTTTCCTATATTACTTAGTCTTTTTTCCCTGAACTGAGGATCTAAGCATGTCTCCAGCCTATGTGAAGTGTGGAGATACAGATGCTAAAGGCACTAACTACAGGGTATCCATTTGTACAAAAGTGTCACTGGATTCTTCTCACTCACATTTAAGAAACCAAATCCAAGAATAACTCTTTGGCAATGTGCCAGGGACCTTCTGCGCACCTATTCAACACCCAGACATAAAAGATCTGTGAATACTCTCCATCTCTGCATGTTAAAGTTCAATCCTAGACACTAGTGGGGAACTGAGGGAAACAAAACAAGGCCAGGGAGAGGAGAGATTAAAGGAAAAATTATATGAAAGATGAGTAAGAGAAAAAAAAGATGCCATTGACATTTTGTGTGCCAAGTTTCCTGTTAGAAGACCCTGGCGTAGGTGCATCATGTGTCAAGCAGAGGAGGGCTGAGCTTAAAAATAACAGCTGTGAGGAGAGCTGGGTTTTATCAACAAACAAGGTTTTCTGTATTAAGAAGAGAAGCCTCAGACTTGGGCAACTCCAATAGAGCAGGCGAGACAGCTCTATCTCTGACGAGCAGAGGCTTTGCTCCTGCAGAGCCTGACCTCTAAGGAGTCTTTTCTTCTAACCTCTCAGAAGGAGCCACAAATGAGTGTTTTAAAAAGTATGACTTCAGGGGAATGTTTGCAGTTCCTTGCAAAGCAAGGATTTGTTGGTAACTCAAGAAAGGAAACTGCTTTACCTACTGGACTAATCTGAAACTATAGCTTTTACTATGGTATCTCCATCTCCCCTTAGTGAACACAGGGAAACTAAATGCCCATGTGTCTGCAAAAGGGCAGGTTAAAAATGTATTTAGTCCCATATGCCTTCCATCAAGGACACTTTGAAAATTCACAAGAAATGAACATATCTTTTTTTTTAAAACTCACTGAACCATTCAGCGTCTCTTCAGTTGCTCAGAAGAGAAGCTGTTTATTTTTTTCAAGACACCAGATAGTCCATCCCTGTGAGCTAGAAGTATTAGTCACAGGAATGTAAGTTATCAACCATGACGGTTTAGGGCTATTTTAGCTCTAACCCTTCATCAATGCTATGTGACTGTCCCCAGAATACCCTCTAGCTCCTTCTTGCTTCTCTCCTTCCCTTTGTTCATGGTGTCTCCTCCAAATTTGAATTTGCTTCCAACTTTTTTCTAAATAAATATCCCCATATTTCAGGACCCTGCTTGATAATTTCTTCTCATCCCGGCTTTCATAGCATCTGTTTCCAATAAGGTTATAAGCTCTACCAAAGCAAGAACCATGCCAGGAGAGTTATTGGTAACCAATGAATTCATACTGAATTAAAATGTATTCCTGACACTGGCGGAGTAAAGGGCAAGAAAGAATCAGAAGAATGGGAGAATTTTATGGGGTGGTTATATTTAGCAGCAACTTTCCCTAGAATTGAATTCTTTAGTTATCAGACCAAATTGTTGTTTCATATTTTTTATAAATATCCAATTTGTGACTTAATTTTCCCCTTTTCTTTAGTGTTACTCCAGGAAAATTCTTATCTATAGATTTTCTATATATTTAACATTTACTCAATAAATTTTTATGAAATATTTATTTGACTTTTACTACATTGCTGGATATTGTGCAGGACATAGCTTTCCAACAAGCTCACCTTTTCAGTCCAGATGAGGAAATGAGCTGAATAAACACTCTTCACTTTATCCCTCTAATTATTGACTGCAGTGCCTAAGCCAGGCCCCTCTGTCTGAAGTTCTACTCACACCAATGACTCCTGCCTCATGACCTTCCTGACCAATGTGTTCCTCATCCTTATTTTAAAACAAACTTGTCTTGCCTGTTGTTTGAATCCTTGCCCAAATATTCTAGCCTGCACCAATTGAGACTAAATGCTTATAACTATTTTCAGTTCCATACATATGGCACTTAGTATATGTTCTCTCTTCTTACTACCTTTTTTCTCTTTACACATATCTCATATTTCTCCAGGTAGATTAAAAGTATTCTTAAGCCACTTTGTAGAATTTGTCCCTATCCGAGCAAACTATAGCAGCTCAAGAAACACTATGGTTGTGAAAATCAATATAGTTACTGATATAACATCTTGACTCTTCAAAGTAACCTTCTGAGAAACATTCTATGTCTCTCTCCCTCTCTCTCTCTTTTTTTTTTTTTTGAGATGGACTCTCACTCTGTCATCCAGGTTGGAGCGCAGTGGTAAGATCTCTCAACTCATTGCAGCCTCCGCCTCCTGGGTTCAAGTGATTCTCTTGCCTCAGCCTCTCAAGAAGTGGGGATTTCAGGTGCCTGACACCGTGCCTGGCTAATTTTTATATTTTTATTAGAGATGGGGTTTCACCATGTTGGCCAGGCTGGTCTCAAACTCCTGACTAATTTTTATATTTTTATTAGAGATGGGGTTTCACCATGTTGGCCAGGCTGGTCTCAAACTCCTGACCTCAAGCGGTCTGCCCACCTTGGCCTCCCAGAGTGCTGGTATAATAGGTGCAAGCCTCTGTGCCCAGCCTCTATTTCTCTCTTCTTTATAATCAATACTCTTAAAGGGTTTACTGCTTCTACATCTTCACTGACCATCCCCTCTTCAATCCACTACAGTCTCATTTTGTCTTTACCACTCCAATAAACCTTTCTAGTGTAAACTATTGTGTGGTTAAAATCCAATGAAATCTTTTAGGCTTTATATTACACCACATAATGCCTTTGAGCCCTCCTTCTTCTCAACCAAAGCTTGTTTATTTTCTCTTAGTGAAAGATATCACCATGAATTTAGTTACCCAGTTATAAACTGGGGGCCATCCTTGATTCCAAGCTCTTCCTCAACCCCCTCATAAAATGTCACCATGTCCTAACAATTCTATTTTCAAATCTATTCTAATGTGTCCATCATGCTTTCTAGATATTACTCAATTCAATAGTATGCACTTATCTCCACTTGACAAATCAACAATCTAAGACTTTGTCTTCTAATATTTTATTTGTAGAACTACAGGAGCTCTCCTTTCAAT
This sequence comes from Trachypithecus francoisi, assembly GCF_009764315.1. Classification (NCBI taxonomy): domain Eukaryota; kingdom Metazoa; phylum Chordata; class Mammalia; order Primates; family Cercopithecidae; genus Trachypithecus; species Trachypithecus francoisi. The sequence continues at coordinate 36,174,246 of NW_022681457.1, read as the reverse complement.
GGTAAGCATGATGTTAGGCATTAAGTAATTATACTGATAAGTATTACTCTGTGCTGGGCATAGTTGTAAGCAATACATGTTAACCAGTTTAATATTCACACAACCCAATGAGATATATAATTATTATGCAATTTTAAATATGAAGAAGGAGGAGATAAGCTGAAACATGAAAGGATGAATGACTCTGATAGTGTTTAGAAAATCTAATGAGAATGTGTAAGGAGAAATGTGATGTGTGACTAAACAGTTAAACTATATGAAGAAATGTAATCAAAGGTTAAGCAACTGCAGTATGGTAACACAGCGAGGTACTTTGAATTCCTCATCTCATTTAGTCTCCACAGTATCCTTATATGGTAATATTAATATTTCATCTTTACTACTGAGGTATAAGGTCACACATTTGATAAAGTGTCAGAATTATGATTAGAATCCACATTTTGCTGGTTTCCAAATTCATTTACTTTCCTCCACATATGCTTTGACAGGTCACATAGAATGATTTAAGTAAAGTTAAATTAGAAAGTATGGCCTAGATTTCTAATTTGTTGAATTCATTTGGGAACATCTGTTTTGAATATTGTTTTTAGTGGAAGTAAGGAGAATGAGTGTTAGAAGAGTGCGGTCTATAAGCTACAGAAAGTATGTGCAACAAAGGGCATAAAAATGATGATTAAGGAAAAGTCTGGAACATGGAGAGACAAAAGAAAGAGGGACCACATGAAGGGGAGAGGTGAGGTGTGTGCATGTGGGAAGGCTGGGAGGGGAAGTGGTGGTGGAAGTGGCCTGTGGCATCTGAAGGAGGAGATAAGCTGAAGCATGAAAGGATGAATTACCCTGATAGTGTTTAGAAAATCTAATGAGAATGTGTTAATAGAAAATGTGATGTGTGACTAAACAGTTCAACCCTATGCATATTTCATGATGATGTCTTTATGTGATCAGGTTACTCATGAATCCACTAACTGAAACAAAGCCGAAAGTTACCAGTGATTTTATCCAAGTTTACCAAAAGCTGCTGAGACTTTGTATGCATCATGGAAGTGACACATGATTAGTATTCTAAAGATGTCTATGGGCTATCCAGCACGTTGCGGATACTTTGTATTCTGTACTTTATCTCTGCCGCAGAACATTTCCTTCCTAAAGAATTTAGTGTGTGTGTGTGTGTGTGTGTGTGTGTGTGTGCGCGCGCGTTTGTCTTGATTTGTGTCTAGCTGTTCTATTTAACTCCATGGTAATGGAAACAAGAATCTTATAAAGATTACCCACATACCCTGTACAGTCAAGAAAACAAATGCAAACATTAATTTCAGTGGCTGGTCTCCAGCAGATGATGAGTTGAAGTGGCCCTAAACTCAGGCACTTGAAGTTTGGTTAGAGAGCTCTTGTGGAATGTGGAAAGAGTAAGGGACTGTGAAGTGGAGACTTGGGTTCAAATATCAGCTCTGCCATTTAGTTCACTGAGTGATCCAGGGGAAGAAATTAATTGACTAAGCTTCACATTTCTCTTCTTTAGCAATGTGAGATTTTTAATAAAGATGAAATGAAATAATACTTGTGGAAAAAATCATCTAGCTTAAACCTGACATATAGTGTTTTCCCAATAAAGAAATAAATATTGGAAATAAAATACCTGCATTGGAGAATTAATTGGTTGCTTTCTAATAGGATAGAAATAAAAAAATCAAATGAGATATTCCTCACAGAGTAATAAAAAATATACATATACCTTCACTTTATTTCAGGTAAAGGGGATGTGTGAACAATCTTAAATAGTGAGCAAAAGAATACATAACCTTAGGTAGAAATCACCTTAAGATATTAACTCTTACAGAAGGTATTAGCACATTATGACTCTAAAGGCTGTGAGTGAGTACATATTTATCGCCCCAGTTTAAAATGTCCTTTATTATGAGGAGTAGGTTTCTGAAAAGAAGCAATTGTGCTGAAAAAATTAAAATAAATAATAATAATAATAAAAGCAATCCAGGGCTCTTCTTTCCTCCTTAACTTGCATGTGACTCTTGGTTTTTCAAATTTTAACCAACTTGGAAAAATGCTTTCAGAAGGTTGAAAACCTGGGAGTTTGGTGATCAGGACTCCATTCCATGTTTTTTTTTTTTTAATTATACTTTAAGTTCTAGGGTACATGTGCATAACGTGCAGGTGTGTTACATATGTATACTTGTGCCATGTTGGTGTGCTGCATCCATCAACTCGTCAGCACCCATCAACTCGTCATTTACATCAGGTATAACTCCCAATGCAATCCCTACCCCCTCCCCCTCCCCGTGATAGGCCCTGGTGTGTGATGTTCCCCTTCCCAAGTCCAAGTGATCTCATTGCTCAGTTCCCACCTATGAGTGAGAACATGCGGTGTTTGGTTTTCTGTTCTTGCGATAGTTTGCTGAGAATGATGGTTTCCAGCTGCATCCATGTCCCTACAAAGGACACAAACTCATCCTTTTTTATGGCTGCATAGTATTCCATGGTGTATATGTGCCACATTTTCTTAATCCAGTCTGTCACTGATGGACATTTGGGTTGATTCCAAGTCTTTGCTATTGTGAATAGTGACACAGTAAACATACATGTGCATGTGTCTTTATAGCAGCATGATTTATAATCCTTTGGGTATATACCCAGTAATGGGATGGTACTTCTAGTTCTAGATCTTGAGGAATCGCCATACTGTTTTCCATAATGGTTGAACTAGTTTACAATCCCACCAACAGTGTAAAAGTGTTCCTATTTCTCCACATCCTCCCCAGCACTTGTTGTTTCCTGATTTTTTAATGATTGCCATTCCATGTTAAGAGTGCTGAGAGTGGTATGCTACACAGTGGGCCTGAGAAGGCCCAGCACATCCCCTTCCTCAATGACCCGGAATGGCTTATGTCTTTACCCCTGCCAGGTATTCAGGTGATGTCAGTCCTCTTATCCTAAGCAATCAAGCTAAGTCACTCATCCTTGTGTAGTCTCTACCATTTTCCCATTTTACAATCATCTTTCTTTCCGATTTAAATTCTTACAGCACTTAATTCATACTATAGTGTAGAAAGAACAGTGAATTTAGAGAAAAAAGATTTAAACTTTACCACAGCTCTGCCAATAAATAGCTTTTCTTTTTAAAAAATTACCTCAAATTGCTTATCTCTAAATATGTTACCTCAATTTCTCTTATCTCTAAGCGCTATCTTGCCAGGTTATTGTAAGGATTAAGCAATAAGTCTATAAGACCTTAGTAATTTGCAAAGCACTACATAAATGTAATCATTCATCATTTATGTGTACTTCTGAACCCCCACTTGGCTGTAAGCACCTTTAAAACATGAATCATCCTTTTTGTTATTTAAATCTTTGCGATTAGAAGTCTGTAAGGTTTTGATTTTGATTTTTACACGCTGGACGTTCAGTAAATGTTATTCATGCTGGCAGTGTTCTGGGGCTTGTCAAATATCAGGAAGAGCCTTTAGACTTCACAGAGACTCAAGACAATTCCAGTAATTGCTCTTCCACCTAAAAGCAGATAAGTAACTGATGCTGACTATGGATAGAGAAAAGATATTTTTAAACACACTTATGCCTAGTGTTCCATTATTGGAACGCTAAGCATGTGGGAGTTATTTATATCATACTGCTTAAGATCATCGCCAAGGTCTGATTTTTCACTCATGTAAAAATTCAAAAAATTGCAACCTCCAGCATAAATGGGTTAAGATAAGAAAAAGAACAAAACTAATTAAAATTCCTGACAATATAGATACGAATTAGCCATTTTTTTCCATCTAAAGTGGCATGTAAATTTGAAATCATTTTCAAAGATTGATAAAAGTCACATTCGAAACTTGAAAGAGTTACCATGTGATAATGTTCTCTGACACTTATAGCTATTGCTAAAACTGGCATCTGCAGAACATTGCATCTTAATGTCAACGTTGCCTTGTTATGGCTTGAGTGGAAGCATTGCAGTTTGAATGCAGCTGCTTTATGACATGATAAAGAATTCTGAAGGCTGTGATGCTGCTTGCAGTGTTCTCTCCTGATAAAGCAAAAGTGTAGGAGATATATGTTGGTATTTAATAATTTTGAAAGCTTTGAGAAAGCTGTGAGAGCTTGGCAAAACATAGCTGGCCAGAAAACCTCTTTGAAGTATTTCTCAAGCCCTGTTCTTATCCTCAAAGGCAAAGTGAAATTCAAGGAAGACACTGCATGGGAGCAAATCCCAGTAACTTCCTCTGGCAGTCTTTCTAGCGTCCTACATTGTTCTTTTCTTCCTTTTCTTTGAACAAATAGATGCACAGAATGAATTATGTGAATTCTGAAATGTTCAATTTCAAACGGCAGTTTTAAAATATATTAATTTAAACATAGCAAATGATTTATTTGCAGTTTTACTCCTCCAAATATAGTAGAACTTCCACTTAATTTTTGGCTTTTACTACAAAGATTTCTACCTCTCTTGTAGTTGCAAATGCATAAAAAATGCATCCAAATCTATTTACTCATTCATGTCATACCTATATATTAAGGAATCAACGTGCATGTCTCCCATAAATTATTTTGTCTTTTCTCTTTTCACTCTAACACCTATGGCATTTGAATGTATTCACTCCTCAGATCCTTATTATTTTCTTCTTTGATGTATAGCCATTTATGTTGTATCACACCCTCTTAATACATTATGAAATCTGTGAATACAATATATATGTATCGTAATCATTTCTATACTTAACATGATTCCTGGAACATCATAGTCATCCCAGAGATGTGTCTTTAATGCATAAATGAAAGCATATTTAGTTTTATTCAGCAACTTTCATTTGTTATGCTACTTTGGTAATATCCTGTGTAGGTTATCCAAATTTTCTGCCTGAGAGCAGAGAACTAGATGGAAACTTTTGCCTGAAAAATAATGGATTATATTATTTCATATATATGCAGAATATCTAGTTTGTAGACACAGGCTATTGGGTACCCTCAAGCTTCCTTTTGAAGCACCAAAGAAAAACAAAACACATACACAATGTACACACATCAAAAACACACATATACACAAATTCACAATAGCATTATGATAGACACTCAATACACAATAGCACAAATCAGTGATTGGCTGATCTTTCAAAGAAAACACCCCTAATCGTAGCATGGATAGTGTAGTAAGTTGAATGGTGGCCTCAAAAGATAAGACCACCTCCTAATCCCCAGACTCTGTGAATATTATCTTATTTGGAGAAAAGGTTTTAACAGATAATTAAGTAATTAAGTTTTTTGAGATGAGATCATCTTGTATTATCGAGATGGGTCCTAAATCCAATGACAAGTGTTCTTGAAAAGAAGAAGACACAGACACACAGAGAAGGTGATGCGAAGAAGGAGGCAGAGATTGGAGTGATGTGACCAAGAACCACCAGAAACAAGAGGGGCAAGGAACAGAATTTTCCCTAGAGCCTCTAGACAGAGAACCACCCTGCTGACACCTGAACTTTGAATCTGCCCTCCAGGACTGTGAAAGAATAGATTCCTGTTGTTTTAAGCCACCAAGTTTTGATAATTTGTTACAGAAGCCACAGGAAACTAATATAGATGGGCTGGTTAAAAAATATTTCTTTGTTAATTTAAACCCAGAACTTTAAAACAGCAACAGCAGAGACAAAAAGGAATTATGAGAAAGCATCTAAACGCCTCTTTGTGATTATTACCCACCTGCTAAGTAGGAGCAATCAGCCACACCTAAGCATATCCTAGCGAATTATAAAATATTGGAATGACTGAAGGTATCCTATAAACATCTAAGAAAGAAACTGACTTAAATAAAAGGGAGTTTACGATGATTTTTATGTGTGTTTGTTTTTGTTTTTGTTTTCCTCTTGAGCATCTAGAAGAATGGGCTAGGGAGAATTTTGTTTAGGAGGTTAAGATGGAAATCGAGTCGTTAGTTTGGACAGAATATCAGTGTAAGATTAGGTTGAGCTGTAAATGCCAACCATTTTCCTTAAATTTTTAGCCAATTAGAAATGCTCTTTGCTATGTAAAATTGACTATTTTATAATATTTAACATTCAAATAAAGAGAGATAATTCACATTGGACTATAATAAAATTCTTTTGAAAATGCTTTTGAAATCTCATATCACCTCAAATTAGTTTTTGAAGATGAAAATTACTAGAGAATTATAAAATAAATTATGACAAAAGAAAAAAGCATTAGAATCAGCTGTCTAAATAAATTGAAGACACCAAATAACAACTTCTTCAACTAAATAAGAGTTTATTTCTCTTTTATGTTTCAGAGTCCTAGAGGCAGGATTCTATGGCTGATGCGGTAACTTCATTCGTTAGGAACTGTGACGCCTTCTTTCTTGCTCCTCTGCCCTTTCTGATGCATTGCCTCATGTTCAAAGATGGCTGCTTGAGCTCTAGCAATCACATACACAGTTCAGGAAGCCCTGAAGGAGAGGGTGAAAAGGAGAGACCTCCTACCTTTTAGGAAGACTTCCCACAGTCCCACAGAACACGTTTACTTGTATTTCCATTGCTTGAATGTAAAAGTCAGATGATGTTTTAACTGAAATAAAATTTAGGCTGAATGCAATGTGCCTCAAATAAAATCAGGGATTTGTTACTGAAGAGAATAGACATTGAAGTTAGAAATAGATATCTCATCAATACACATGTTGAGCTTCATATATCTTTTTTTTTGTAATTTTTAAATTTTTATTTTTTAGCAGCCACATTTTACTTAAAAACTTTCAAATCTAAAAAAGAATAATGCAATTAATACAAGTTATTCTCCTCCTAAATGTATCAATTATTAATATTTTGAGATATTTGCTTCCTTCCTTTCTCTTTTCTCTCATCTCTCTCTCTGTCTCTCTGACACACACACCACACACACACACACACACACACAGACTTTTCTCCTAAACTACTTGGACATCATAGCATGTAACCCTGTTAGTTCAGACCCTCTGAGAAGTAGATGCCAGTATAAGATTGGGCTTACAAGAGATGTATTGTGTGAGCTGCAAGAAATAAATGGTTGGGGCAGCAGAAGAAGACTGAGAGATACTTGAGACTCCTGTGAAGAACAGGGAGAAGAAGAGGAGATTGGGGAGAAATATTTCAGAACACAGCACATTTCTAAGTAAGTTTTGGCTAGGCCAATGGGAAGTCTTGAGCCAAAGTCATCTGTTAATGGGGTCCTACTTCTTGAGGGCATGAGCCTGCATTAGTCCACCCACTGTGCACAGCCACTGACTGGAAGCAGCATGAAGGTTACCTTGGCTTGATCAGGGAGGTACTTGACATATAGCCACTAGGGTAATCAATTTTGCTCCTATCTACAGGAGATCTGAGCAGTACATTTTCATAGTTGCTACAACACCTAATACTTTATCACATATAACCTAAGAACAAGTGTATTTCCCTGAATAATCAAAATGCCATTATTATGCCGCTGAAATTTCAATTTTTAAAAGATATCTCCGTCAATATGTTACACAATTACCTTATGTAACATATTAACAGAGATATCTTTTAAGCATTCGAGTGGAGATGACCCAGAGATAGCCATAGGATTCTGGAGTTCAGGTGAGAGTAAGAGCTGGAGACATCCTAGTCAAGTCTTTGTCTATCTTAAAACAATGGGAGGAAATCATCAGATATTCAAAGGTTAAAATATACACACATCATGGAGTCTTCCACAAAGACATATTGTGGAAGAAATAAATAGAAAATAAAAAGACAGAAATGAAGGAAACATAGTATAAAAGAATTCCTTAGCACATTACTATCAGTCAGACCTTTTTCTAAATGATTGTGGTAAATATGACAAAATTAAATCGTACGGGCAAAAATTATTCTTGAAAAAGAAGATATTTAATATAAGAATAAGAAAAAAATCAATTAAAATTCATGTATCCAATTTCAATTACACTAGAAAATATTGAGTAGAAGAGGAAGGGGAAACAGAAGCATATTAATTTTGTTGCTTTTTATCAGAGGAATGCAAAGCTATAATTTGGTACTTGGATTTGACTATATAAGCCACCTTCCCACTGTCACACCTACTAGTGTAAAGCCTCTACCTTTTGGAAGAATCTACTCCAGTAACTTCTAGGCACCCCAAACTATGTCACACATGCTAACCAAGACTTCTTTTCAGTTGCTCTGTGCTAGTTCCACAGTTCCTTCTTCAGCTCTGCTTGTTGCTCTCCATCATTAGTGTAGCCCTTCAAAGGCACCACACTAAGGTTCCTTTTGGTAGAGCCTACAATGATATACAAGGTTATCACCCGACGTTGCTACCAATCCTTCACTTGAAAATTTGACTCTGCTTTTTAAATTCCTCACGTCTTTGAATTTTAGTGCTATGCTATGCTTCATGCTAAAGCAAGAAGAGCTCCCTTTCCCCAGTGAGCTCCCTTTCCCCAGTCATGTACTATATTTGGACGCTTGAGAACTAGAGATACTCTGGTGAAAGGGGTGAATGTGACTCCCACTTACAACACCTTCCTCCAAAGATCTCAGCATCGAAACTTTGAGGTGGAACCTGGGATCAATCTTAGACTGGGCCATCCTAGAAGACCTCCCCTTCCCACACTGATGATTCTTTCTGTTCTTTGTGTCCACAAAACTCCTCAGGACAACTATCTAAAGCATATTCCCTTCTGGAAGGCAAACCAGAATGTCTGCATACCAGTAGTAGCTGTAGCTTGGCAAAAAGCTAGGACTCTTGTCTCACTCATATTAAGTAGAGAAAGTAGGTTTAAAAATGATTTATAAAAATATAAAGATGACCATAATTTAAAACCAAGAACGGGATATATATTGTTCAAATCACTGGGAAAAGAAAAACAAAGAAAATTTAGTCTATACAGGAAAGATATAGAAAGGAAAATATCAAAAATGTATAAATATATAAAGATCAGTAAAGTAGAAAGAGTATAAAAATCAGAAATTAATAAAATTTAATAACAGTTATAGTAATGAATGTGATTCTATTAAAGGCCAATATTAAAAGACAAAGATTTTTACAGAAAGATTTTTCAAAAAGTAAGAAAGATTTACCAAATAAACATAACAGGTGAAAACAATGAAAGTAGGAATAATAAATATTAGAAAAATAGAAGTTTTTTCCAAGCCATAGCTGTAGCAGTGCATAAAATATATAAATCTCTATACTGAGAGTATTTACATATAGTATGACAAGACAATGAACATTTATAGATGTAAATTACGTGTAGAAAAATACAACACAGTAGAAGAAAAACAGGAAAAGCTGCAAGGGTGTGGGTGACTGTTTGACCTACAATGGGCAGGGAAGGACTCACTAATAGGATAATATTTGAGTGTGGAAGGAAATGAGAAGAACAGTCATATGGAGTGGGGGAAGACAGTTTCAACTTGAGGAAGCAGCAAGTGCAAAGGCCTAAAAATGGGCATGCTTAGAGTGTTTGGGAACAAAACAGACGCTCCCTTGTGGCTGGAATAGAGTAAACCAGAAAGAGAAGGAATCTGACAGTTTTCACAGATACCAGATGACGGAGGGCCTTGTAGACAATTGCATTTGACTTTCATTGCAAATGATTCAGAAAGCCATTAGAAGGTTTTGAGTGTAGAAGTCATATAATCTGACTTTTATTTTTTTAACGACTTTTGTCACTTTTTTGAGGTTAGGACAAAGGGTTGGGAGGAGCAAGAACAGAAACAGTGAGATGAATCAGGAATTTACTATGATAGTCCACATGAGTGACAAGAGTGATTTGGATCAAGATGGCAGTGGTGGTGATAGTCAGAAATAGTCTAATTCTGCGCATACATTCAAGAGGGTTAACAGAATTTCCTGAATGGGTAGATGTCTTTTGTACCTATTGATTTGCTTGTTTTTCTTATAAACTTTCAAGTTCAATGATGACAGAATAGATATGTTTTTCAGCTTAGATCCTTTGTACCAACATAGCATTTGCCCTAAAACAAGCAATCGACATTTTTAAACTAAGTTCAATTTATGTATGCTAATATACAGGTACATCAGCATGGGCATTGCTGAATAGCAAGAGAAGCAGAACAATGTAAAAGGCATCAACACTACTCAAAAATTTTCCATCCATTGCTTGACACAAGTTTATGAGCAGAATCACAATCCCAAGTATAACTGGATGGAATAAAGGCTAAAATTAGCATGCCAGATAAATGGTCCTATGTTTCTTTTATTGTTATAATTTCTTCATATGAAACTCCATGCATATTTTATTCTTTAAAATGAAACACAACTAGACTCTTACATCACAATGTCAAGATATAAATTTTAGAGAAAATGCAGAATGATTTGTTATTAATCAAAATTGTAAAATAACCAGCATAGATTGTCATATATGGACAGAATGTTTTCAAGTAAAAATTTCATAGGATTTTAAATCTGTGATTAACTCAGATGCCACAAGTACAACACTAATACACACAACAGTTTCATTATAAAATTGTCACTCTGCATGTATTTGATGATCCATTCATTTTTTTAGTAGGTTTTAATGAGGTGAAAACTTGTAGAGTGCTCCTAGTCTGCTATCATACAGCAAATATCCATGGAAAATGATGTACTCGTTGTGAAATCCAATGCATGATACGTATCTTAAAGCATTGTAAATGCAATGATAAATACATCGACGTTAAATTATCTGCAATCACACCATTAAAATAACTGATTGTAACAGATTTTACTGAAATCTACATATTGTTCTAACTTTGCACCTTCTTTTCTATTCTCTTTGAAAGACACTTGGAACATTATTAAGAAATAACACGGCTGGGCGCTCACGCCTGTAATCCCAGCGCTTTGGGATGCCGAGGCGGGTGGATCACGAGGTCAGGAGATCGAGACCATCCTGGCTAACACGGTGAAACCCCGTCTCTACTAAAAATACAAAAAAATTAGCCGGGCGCGCTGGCAGTCGCATGTAGTCCCAGCTACTCGGGAGGCTGAGGCAGGAGAATGGCGTGAACCCGGGAGGCGAAGCTTGCAGTGAGCCAAGATTGCTCCACTGCACTCCAGCCTGAGCGACAGAGCGAGACTCCGTCTCAAAAAAAAAAAAAACAAAAAACAAAAAAAAACACAAAAAAACAAAGAAAGAAAAAGAAAAAAAGAAATAACATTAAATAACACAATAATTTGGATGCACACTAAAACACCATGTGGAATATAGAACCCTACTATAAGCCTAAATTTTTGGCACTTGCATTCAAAGTATGCAACGTTCTTTACATAGAATTAAAGTGCCTCCAATTAACTTCTATGGAAGTTGCTACTTTTTAGTTTTATTAAATGTAATGGCACATGTACTGTGCATTAAATACATTTTATCAGAAGATATCAGTTAATTTCTTAAACATTAACATATCAGACTGTACAATATTCTTAAAATTTAGGAAGAATATGTGGCTCTACCTTAACAACACCTTTATAATTGATTACCACTATTTCAGAAACAATAGCCTTCTTAATTTAGCTTGGGATTAAGAAGAGGTGTAAAATGTACTTTATACAGTGAAATGTATTGTGTGACTATATTGAGAAGATGTTAGAAAAGTAAAATAAATAAATTACATTTAATGTTGTTTTATACTAATATCCAGGAATTTCTCATTTGTTTCAGACAAGCCTGAGTGTAACCAATATATCCACTTTTATTTCTTTGCTTTTTAGAAGAGCCTGTCTTATTCCTTTCTCTGTTCCTACAGTGTCCAGCACATGGTAAACTTTTCATAAATGTCTGAATAAATGATTACTCTGTGAATTAAAGAATAAACACATAGATGACTGAATTTATTACCAACAATCAATTCATCAAGGTGGCATTGTTAATCTGACATCACTAATAACACCTGTTTTGTATTCTTTTCTACCCACAATGACTATCTTTCACTGAGTTACCTGTATTTTCTTACCTGAATAACAGAGAACTCATGGTGTATATTTAGAGAACAGGGATTAAGATTGAATGTGATGAGCTGGGCATGGTGGCTCATGCCTGCAATTTCAGCACTTTGGTACGGCCGAGGCAAGCGGATCACTTGAGGTCAGGAGTTTGATGCCAGCCTGGCTAGCATGGTGAAACCCATCTCTATTAAAAATACAAGAATTAGCCAGGCATGGTGGTATATGCCTGTAAATCCAGCTACTCAGGAGGCTGAGAGATGAGAATTGCTGGAACCCTGGAGGGGGAGGTTCCAGTGAACTGAGATCATGCCACTGCACTCCAGCCTGGGCGACAGAGTGAGATTCCATCTCAAAAAGAAAAAAAAAAAAAAAAAAGGATTGAATGTGATGAAAAAACAGTACAAAATTATGTGGCCTGATGTCATTGAGTCAAGGTGAGACAATATTTAATAGCTATTTTAAAATCCCCAAATCTTAGCAACGTCCTACCTTGGCGGCATCCACATTCTCCTCCTTACTCTCAGCTTAGGCTTCTTCACATGGTAATGGCAGTATTCCAGAGGGAAAATTCCAGTGAATAAGTGTATATCAAGCCTCTGCTTGTGTCATGTTTGCTGGTGTTTCTCTGCCTAAATTAAGTCACTTGTCTCAGTCTTCAGTCAGGGTAGGAATAGACTACATAAGTGTGTGATAACCAGGAGGCACGATTCCTTGGAGTAGGGGAGGGGATTAATATAACAATCTACCAAAGAATAACGGAATTAATTACGTAGTCTGGAAAAGTTACTCTGGATGCAAAGTAGAGATTTAATTAGATGTGAGGAAGACAAATCAGAGTCCAAACTCCCCACTGTTATGACAAAGAGCCATCCAAATCTCCTTACTCAATAAGCAGTGCTCTTTTATCTAATCTTTGTTGCTACCTTGCTACCTTTTTTGTAGTTATGTTTAAATGTAAAGAAGGATGCTTTATTGCTTTGATTTGCTTAAGATTCCATGCATAATACTTTGAACTATGTATTCTACAATATGTAAACTATTTTACTTTATACGTCTTAATAACAACTCTAATTTACCCAGTTCTCTCAGTCTGGAATGCCCCTTCTCCCATGTCTATATATTTATGTGTCTAAATTCTGTCCGTCCTTCAAGAGAAGATTCAAATTCACCTTCTCTATTTCTTCTTCTTCTTCAATGCTCACTCCCCCAACATTTAGATGTTAACATCTCCTTACCTTATCTATATCCCTTGTTATTGTCTTTGTTCTGAATAATTGTTTCCATTCTTTACCTAACTTACTATCTTCTAGAAAGCAGCAATTGTTTCTTATTCATTTTTCTATCCCCTCAGTGCAAGACACATAGTAGGCAATCAAAAAAGGTTAGTGAATAAATGCATTGGCAGAATTTCAGGCAGCCGTCAGGGGTCTTTAAGGCCATTATTTCTTGACAAGACGTATGTGTCGGGGTGGGAGAGCGGGTCCTTCTTCGATGTACACCAAATAATTTTTTATCTATTTGACCTACGTGTTAGACCCCTTTTGGCTGAATTTGTATATAAACATTTCTAATTGAGGGTTATCTCAGGTTGATTCTTACAAGAACCAACAAGTTTTACCCATGGTTATTATCCTCTCTTTTAGATAAAAAAGTTGTATGTCAGTGTATCCACAGTTAGCTGTATCCCAAATGGTTTATAATTATGATAATTAGCATTTAAATAGAGCCTTACCTGTTCAGAGGCCTTATAGCCAAGCTTATTATTTAATGAAATGGTCACACTATTATCTTTTATTGAGAAATCTTCAACTATAAAAACCTATACTATATAGACATTATAAAAGCCTAGGAGCTGATAAAGCCAGTGATGCTGTGCATTTTGCCAGCAACTTCAATTTTATGGCATAAAATTGAAACGTGGAAGACCATTAGAACTTTTTGAGCCCTGAAACTTAGCATGCAATGTATGCTTTAAGGTATGACTACACAAAGACAAAAAAAAAAATATTTCCACAATAATCCACCATTTGTTAAAGAGAAAAACCTTTTCTTTTCAATAATCTCTTAATCACCACAGGACACAGTGAACATTGAAAGAAATCAGTCTGTTTGAAACTCTTGGTGAGATCATTCAAAGCCAATCTCAGGCTGTGATTCCTCATAAGACACTACTGATTTTGAGAGCACCATAAGAGCATAGTTAGGCTTTCAAAGAATACACCTCAATTCAAGATCCCTACTGGCTTTTCACAGTTATCTCATCATCTTGGCTATTACATTAGTGTATCTTAGAAAGAATACTAGGCTTTAAAAAGATGCCAAGTTTCTATCTAGCCTTTCATGCTTTAGTTTTGCAGCTGATGAGCTCTTTGAGAAATATTAGACAAGGTCTGAAACCAGGTCAATGAAAGAATTGTAGTGTAACTTGAGGTAAGTAGTGAAATGCAGATAAAACTAGATTTTTAATTCTTTTAGAAATTAATATTTTCTTACTTCTCAACAGACATACATTTGCGTTATGAAAATTTGGAGATTCATATATTGAGGAAGCCTGGAGTAGTGGAAAGTGCACTGGATCAAGAATCAGAGTTAGATAATGTTAGTTCTAATCTCAGTTTACCGTTAACTAGTTGTGTGATTTTGGAAAATTAATATAAGCTCTTTGGGACAGCTAAAGTTCCACAGTTTTAAAACAAGAAATTAGGGATTAATAATACTTTAATTTTAAAATGTAAAATGGGATTCTATAAATGGCAATATACAATTAAAAAATAGAGACTTCTTTATCAATTTGGTTAAGAGCCTGGGTCCTCTTGTATATTTTATCAGAATTAATTTGTCATATAGAATTCTAATACTATATTCATCTGTCAAGAATTATTTTAGAGGGGGCGCGGAGCAAGATGGCCAAATAGGAACGGCTCCAGTCTCCAACTCCCGGCGCGAGCAACACAGAAGACCGGTGATTTCTGCATTTTCAACTGAGGTACTGGGGTCATCTCACTGGGGAGTACCAGACAATCGGTGCTGGTCAGCTGCTGCAGCCCGCCCAGGGAGAGCTGAAGCAGGGCGAGGCATTGCCTCACCTGGGAAGCGCAAGGAGGAAGGGAATCCCTTTTCTCAGCCAGGCAAACTGAGACACACAACACCTGGAAAATCGGGTAACTCCCACCCCAATACTGCGCTTTAAGCAAACGGGCACACCAGGAGATTATACCCACACCTGGCCGGGAGGGTCCCACAGCCACGGAGCCTCCCTCATTGCTAGCACAGCAGTCTGCAATCTAACCGCAAAGCAGCAGCGAGGCTGAGGGAGGGGAGCCCGCCATTGCTGAGGCTTAAGTAGGTAAACAAAGCCGCTGGGAAGCTCGAACTGGGTGGAGCTCACAGCAGCTCAAGGAAACCTGCCTGTCTCTGTAGACTCCACCTCTGGGGACAGGGCACAGCTAAAAAACAACAGGGGAAGCAGCAGAGGCCTGTGCAGACCCGACCGACTCTGACAGTTTTGAAGAGAGCAGCGGATCTCCCAACCCGGAGGTTGAGATCTGAGAACGGACAGACTGCCTGATCAAGTGGGTCCCTGACCCCTGAGTAGCCTAACTGGGAGACATCCCCCACTAGGGGCAGTCTGACACCCCACACCTCACAGGGTGGAGTACACCCCTGAGAGGAAGCTTCCAAAGGAAGAATCAGACAGGTACACTCGCTGTTCAGCAATATTCTATCTTCTGCAACCTCTGCTGCTGATACCCAGGCAAACAGGGTCTGGAGTGGACCTCAAGCAATCTCCAACAGACCTACAGTGGAGGGTCCTGACTATTAAAAGGAAAATTATCAAACAGGAAGAACACCTATACCAAAACCCCATCAGTATGTCACCATCATCAAAGACCAGAGGCAGATAAAACCACAAAGATGGGGAAGAAGCAGGGCAGAAAAGCTGGAAATTCAAAAAATAAGAGTGCATCTCCCCCTGCAAAGGAGCGCAGCTCATCGCCAGCAACGGATCAAAGCTGGTAAGAGAATGACTTTGACGAGATGAGAGAAGAAGGCTTCAGTCCATCAAACTTCTCAGAGCTAAAGGAGGAATTACATACCCAGCGCAAAGAAACTAAAAATCTTGAAAAAAGAGTGGAAGAATTGATAGCTAGAATAATTAATGCAGAGAAGGTCATAAATGAAATGACAGAGATGAAAACCATGACACGAGAAATACGTGACAAATCCACAAGCTTCAGTAACCGACTCGATCAACTGGAAGAAAGAGTATCAGCGATTGAGGATCAAATGAATGAAATGAAGCGAGAAGAGAAACCAAAAGAAAAAAGAAGAAAAAGAAATGAACAAAGCCTGCAAGAAGTATGGGATTATGTAAAAAGACCAAATCTACATCTGATTGGGGTGCCTGAAAGTGAGGGGGAAAATGGAACCAAGTTGGAAAACACTCTTCAGGATATCATCCAGGAGAACTTCCCCAACCTAGTACTGCAGGCCAACATTCAAATTCAGGAAATACAGAGAACGCCACAAAGATACTCCTCCAGAAGAGCAACTGCAAGACACATAATTGCCAGATTCACCAAAGTTGAAATGAAGGAAAAAATCTTAAGGGCAGCCAGAGAGAAAGGTCGGGTTACCCACAAAGGGAAGCCCATCAGACTAACAGCAGACCTCTCGGCAGAAACTCTATAAGCCAGAAGAGAGTGGTGGCCAATATTCAACATTCTTAAAGAAAATAATTTTAAACCCAGAATTTCATATCCAGCCAAACTAAGTTTCATAAGTGAAGGAGAAATAAAATCCTTTACAGATAAGCAAATGCTTAGAGATTTTGTCACCACCAGGCCTGCCTTACAAGAGACCCTGAAGGAAGCCCTAAACATGGAAAGGAACAACCAGTACCAGTCATTGCAAAAACATGCCAAAATGTAAAGACCATCGAGGCTAGGAAGAAACTGCATCAACTAACGAGCAAAATAACCAGTTAATATCATAATGGCAGGATCAAGTTCACACATAACAATATTAACCTGAAATGTAAATGGACTAAATGCTCCAATTAAAAGACACAGACTGGCAAACTGGATAAAGAGTCAAGACCCATCAGTCTGCTGTATTCAGGAGACCCATCTCACATGCAGAGACATACATAGGCTCAAAATAAAGGGATGGAGGAAGATCTACCAAGCAAATGGAGAACAAAAAAAGCAGGGGTTGCAATCCTAGTCTCTGATAAAACAGACTTTAAACCATCAAAGATCAAAAGAGACAAAGAAGGCCATTACATAATGGTAAAGGGATCAATTCAACAGGAAGAGCTAACTCTCCTAAATATATATGCACCCAATACAGGAGCACCCAATTCATAAAGCAAGTCCTTAGAGACTTACAAAGAGACTTAGACTCCCATACAATAATAATGGGAGACTTCAACACTCCACTGTCAACATTAGACAGATCAACGAGACAGAAAGTTAACAAGGATATCCAGGAATTGAACTCATCTCTGCACCAAGTGGACCTAATAGACATCTATAGAACTCTCCACCCCAAATCAACAGAATATACATTCTTCTCAGCACCACATCGCACTTATTCCAAAATTGACCACATAATTGGAAGTAAAGCACTCCTCAGCAAATGTACAAGAACAGAAATTATAACAAACTGTCTCTCAGACCACAGTGCAATCAAACTAGAACTGAGGACTAAGAAAATCAATCAAAACCACTCAACTACATGGAAACTAAACAACCTGCTGCTGAATGACTACTGGGTACATAACGAAATGAAGGCAGAAATAAAGATGTTCTTTGAAACCAATGAGAACAAAGATACAACATACCAGAATCTCTGGGACACATTTAAAGCAGTGTGTAGAGGGAAATTTATAGCACTAAATGCCCACAAGAGAAAGCTGGAAAGATCTAAAATTGACACTCTAACATCACAATTAAAAGAACTGGAGAGGCAAGAGCAAACACATTCAAAAGCTAGCAGAAGGCAAGAAATAACTAAGATCAGAGCAGAACTGAAGGCGATAGAGACACAAAAAACCCTCCAAAAAAACAATGAATCCAGGAGTTGGTTTTTTGAAAAAATCAACAAAATTGACAGACCGCTAGCAAGACTAATAAAGAAGAAAAGAGAGAAGAATCAAATAGACACAATAAAAAATTATAAAGGGGATATCACCATGGACCCCACATAAATACAAACTATCATCAGAGAATACTATAAATGTCTCTACGCCAATCAACTAGAAAATCTAGAAGAAATGGATAATTTCCTGGACACTTACACTCTCCCAAGACTAAACCAGGAAGAAGTTGAATCCCTGAATAGACCAATAGCAGGCTCTGAAATTGAGGCAACAATTAATAGCCTACCCACCAAAAAAAGCCCAGGACCAGATGGATTCACAGCTGAATTCTACCAGAGGTACAAAGAGGAGCTGGTACCATTCCTTCTGAAACTATTCCAATCAATTGAAAAAGAGGGAATTGTCCCTAACTCATTTTATGAGGCCAGCATCATCCTGATACCAAAGCCTGGCAGAGACACAACAAAAAAAGAAAATTTTAGACCAATATCCCTGATGAACATCGATGCAAAAATCCTCAATAATATACTGGTAAACCGGATTCAGCAGCACATCAAAAAGCTTATCCACCATGATCAAAAGGGCTTCATCCCTGGGATGCAAGGCTGGTTCAACATTCGCAAATCAATAAATGTAATCCAGCATATAAATAGAACCAAAGACAAGAACCACATGATTATCTCAACAGATGCAGAAAAGGCTTTTGACAAAATTCAACAGCCCTTCATGCTAAAAACGCTCAATAAATTTGGTACTGATGGAACGTACCTCAAAATAATAAGAGCTATTTATGACAAACCCACAGCCAATATCATACTGAATAGGCAAAAACTGGAAAAATTCCCTTTGAAAACTGACACAAGACAGGGATGCCCTCTCTCACCACTCCTATTCAACATAGTCTTGGAAGTTCTGGCTAGGGCAATCAGGCAAGAGAAAGAAATCAAGGGTATCTAGTTAGGAAAAGAAGTCAAATTGTCCCTGTTTGCAGATGACATGATTGTATATTTAGAAAACCCCATGCTCTCAGCCCAAAATCTCCTTAAGCTGATAAGAAACTTCAGCAAAGTCTCAGGATACAAAATCAATGTGCAAAAATCATAAGCATTCTTATACACCAGTAACAGACAAACAGAGAGCCAAATCATGAATGAACTTCCATTCACAATTGCTTCAAAGAGAATAAAATACCTAGGAATCCAACTTACAAGGGATGTAAAGGACCTCTTCAAGGAGAACTACAAACCACTGCTCAGTGAAATAAAAGAGGACACTAACAAATGGAAGAACATTCCATGCTCATGGATAGGAAGAATCAATATCGTGAAAATGGCCATACTGCCTAAGGTTATTTATAGATTCAATGCCATCCCCATCAAGCTACCAATGAGTTTCTTTACAGAATTGGAAAAAACTGCTTTAAAGTTCATATGGAACCAAAAAAGAGCCCACATTGCCAAGACCTAAGTCAAAAGAACAAAGCTGGAGGCATCACACTCCCTGACTTCAAACTATACTACAAGGCTACAGTAACCAAAACAGCATGGTACTGGTACCAAAACGGAGATATAGACCAATGGAACAGAACAGAGTCCTCAGAAATAATGCCACACATCTACAGCCATCTGATCTTTGACAAACCTGAGAGGAACAAGAAATGGGGAAAGGACCCCCTATTTAATAAATGGTGCTGGGAAAATTGGCTAGCCATAAGTAGAAAGCTGAAACTGGATCCTTTCCTTACTCCTTATACGAAAATTAATTCAAGATGGATTAGAGACTTAAATGTTAGACCTAATACCATAAAAACCCTAGAAGAAAACCTAGGTAGTACCATTCAGGACATAGGCATGGGCAAGGACTTCATGTCTAAAACACCAAAAGCAACGGCAGCAAAAGCCAAAATTGAAAAATGGGATCTAATTAAACTAAAGAGCTTCTGCACAGCAAAAGAAACTACCATCAGAGTGAACAGGCAACCTACAGAATGGGAGAAAATTTTTGCAATCTACTCATCTGACAAAGGGCTAATATCCAGAACCTACAAAGAACTCAAACAAATTTACAAGAAAAAAACAAACAACCCCATCAGGATATGAACAGACATTTCTCAAAAGAAGACATTCATACAGCCAACAGACACATGAAAAAATGCTCATCATCACTCGCCATCAGAGAAATGCAAATCAAAACCACAATGAGATACCATCTCACACCAGTTAGAATGACAATCATTAAAAAGTCAGGAAACAACAGGTGCTGGAGAGGATGTGGAGAAATAGGAACACTTTTACACTGTTGGTGGGATTGTAAACTAGTTCAACCATTATGGAAAACAGTATGGCGATTCCTCAAGGATCTAGAACTAGATGTACCATATGATCCAGCCATCCCACTACTGGGTATATACCCAAAGGATTATAAATCATGCTGCTATAAAGACACATGCACACGTATGTTTATTGTGGCACTATTCACAATAGCAAAGACTTGGAATCAACCCAAATGTCCATCTGTGACAGACTGGATTAAGAAAATGTGGCACATATACACCATGGAATATTATGCAGCCATAAAAAAGGATGAGTTTGCATCCTTTGTAGGGACATGGATGCAGCTGGAAACCATCATTCTTAGCTAACTATCACAAGAACAGAAAACCAAACACCGCATGTTCTCACTCATAGGTGGGAAGTGAACAATGAGAGCACTTGGACTCCGGAAGGGGAACATCACACATCGGGGCCTATCACGGGGAGGGGGGAAGGAGGGAGGGATTGCATTGGGAGTTACACCTGATATAAATGACGAATTGATGGGTGCTGACGAGTTGATGGGTTCAGCACACCAACATGGCACAAGTATACATATGTAACAAACCTGCACGTTATGCACATGTACCCTAGAACTTAAAGTATAATAATTAAAAAAAAAAGAATTATTTTAAAACAAAATTGTTCTTACATGTATGCTTTAAATTCTTGCAGCTTAACTATCTTTTTGCCTTATCAGTTGGAATCTTGGTGCAACCTCACTCATTGTCTTTCATAGTAAAGTCATTAACTTATCCAATTGTCAATAAAAGAATAACAATAAAAAATATAAAATCCTGACATAAAAATTGGCTTTCAAATTTGAGATATACACAAATGTAATAAGAAATATAAAAGAAAGGGTGGGCATGGTGACTCACATCTGTAATCCCTGCACTTTGGGTGGCCAGGGTGGGTGGATCACTTGAGGTCAGGAGTTCGAGACCTGCCTGGCCAACATGGTGAAAACCCATCTCTACTAAAAATACAAAAAAATTGCCAGGTGTGGTCACAGGTACCTGTCTACTTGGGAGGGTGAGGCAGAAGAATTGCTTGAACCCACGAGGCAGAGGTTGCAGTGAGCCGAGATGGTGCCATTGCACCATCTGCTGGTGACAGAGTGAGACCCCATCTCAAGAAAAAAAAAAAAAGAAACAAATAGAAAATAAAATAGTTTTATCCATATTGTAGGGTACATAGTTCAAAGAATTATGCAAGGAATCTTAAGCAAATCAAAGTAATAAAGAATCCATCTTTATATTTAAACATAACCTCAAAAAAGGTAGCAAGGTAGCAACACAGATTAGATAAAAGAGCACTGCTTATTGAGTAAGGAGATTTGGATGGCTCTTAGTGATAACCATGGGGAGTCTGGGCTCTCTTTATTTAGTCAGACTTAGGTTTGAATACTGGCTTCTGGATTTCCTAGTTACATGACTTTGGGCAATTAACATAACTTCTCTTAACCTCAGTGTCCTCAAGTGCAAATCAGTGATAAATGTCTTTTCTAGCTTATAGAGTTGTTGATAAGATCAAATAAATAATGAATAGAAAAATATTTATAAATTGCAAAGTTCCCTGCCAATATAAATTTTATTTGATAGAATAGCTAATTCTGGTACCTTTAAGAGACTTTTTTTTTTTTTTTTTTTTTTTTTGAGAGGAGTCTTGCTCTGTGGCCCAGGCTGGAGTGCAGTGGCCGGATCTCAGCTCACTGCAAGCTCCGCCTCCCGGGTTTACGCCATTCTCCTGCCTCAGCCTCCCGAGTAGCTGGGACTACAGTTGCCCGCCACCTCGCCCGGCTAGTTTTTTGTATTTTTTAGTAGAGACGGGGTTTCACCGTGTTAGCCAGGATGGTCTTGATCTCCTGACCTCGTGATCCGCCCGTCTCGGCCTCCCAAAGTGCTGGGATTACAGGCTTGAGCCACCGCGCCCAGCCGAGTGTCATCTTTCTTGAAGTCTTCTACATTTATACACAATGAAGACAAAGCTTTTTCTAATTAAGGCATATGTGTGATGAGTTTAAATAGGTTTTCTACAAAATAGCACAATCAAATGTTTATACGGACCTAGATTATGAAATTATCTACTTAAATGCTAAACTATAATCTTAGTCTGAAGGGCTCTGAAAACACATTACCACGTTGCATTTGGATTTGGGGGGGGGGGAACTTCTGCTTTTTTTAAATCCAGGTACACTAAATAAAGAAGAATTTAACTTTCTAGGCCTATGACTTGTAACTAACTTGAGTAATTGATGATCAATAGGGAACCCAGAATTAGAATGTCTATCTTTTCTGAACTTGAGTTTTGGGCAGATGAAATGTGTCACATAGACCTAGATTTCTTGGAAAGAATGAAGGACTGGGAAAATCAAAGCACAAACTTGACGAAAGCAAGAAAGAGAGAACTGAGGGAAGGAACCACGTTTTTTAGCTATCTGTTATACAGTGGGCCATTTGGAAGTTATTTTGCAGATAAATCTTCATTTATTACTCACTGGAATGCTATGAAGCCAGCAATATTAACTTCAGTTTTTATAGAAGAAAGCAAGAGTGAACAAAAGAGAATGAGCTGACTTAGTCCATGGGCTAATAGGCGGCATACGTAAATGAGTTTCAGTGATCACTAAGGTCTTTTCTAAAGCCAACACTTCATAAGGAAGCCTATCCCTACTTGAAAATTGTCATCGGTTTGGCATTTAATGTCCTACCCATGCACTGTAAAATTTTATGGTGGAAACAAGATAGATTGTTTTATGTGACATAAGGGTGCTCACATCTAGCTATTATGTATGTGATGATATTTAGAGAAAAGCAACTTGAAGTATTGAGAAGGGTTCTCCAGGAGTCTTGAAATTTCTTAGGGAAAGATTGTTACTGTACGGGAGTGGTAGTGGTGTTATAAGCAGTGACCGCAATAGTAGGTCAAATTCATGAGTGTGATCTATGAGAGTGAGTGACATTATGGAACTTTGAAAGGGAAACTTAGTGATAACCATGGGCATATACCTGTAGGCTCTGCAAAGGAGCAGGTGATTGTCATAAAGCTAAAGTTCTGTATTATTATTTAGGCATCATAAGTGGTATCCCCTTACATCAGTTTATAGAAGATCTAGACCATATTCCTTGGGTGGGACCTGGAAAAAGGTTCTAATTTGTACCATTCTGTACAAATAATACGAAAGTGGACATAGTTTAGAGACCAGGTCTCCTCTTCACTTAAAGTCAAGTATAAGATCAGCAGCTGCCAGGCATTATCTTCACTTCAAAATGAAGGAAATGTGTAAGTACTTCAAAATGGAGAAAATGTGTAAGTCTGAATAAGACGACAGAAAGAGCCAGCCTAAATTGCACTCAAATATGTATTTTTAGAAAAACAATACAACAAAACTTATGACTGTGCCAAATGCAAATCTTTAATCATAAGACCTTAAAAATTGTTTCCTGAATAAAATATGTAATTTTCCATTGATAAATGCTATAATATTTCCTTTGCACTTAGGCATCAGAATCACATTTCCTTGTATCTGATATGGCAGAAATCCCTGCTGCAAGGCAGAGTAGCAAAATAACCAAGATAAAAGATTTTATACAACTACATCTTCCAAGGAGTTCTCAGTTAATAGCATATTTCTCAATCTTAGAAGCCCCTGGTAGACTTCCTAGTATATATTAACCACACCATCAATAGCTGAATTATTTTTCATTTATTTTAAATGCAGAGGAGATGGCAAAAATGTTAGCAGAATAATCTTCACTGACTGTACTATTAACTTTGGCTTTATTGAACATCATGCCTTCAAATATGCATGTTAATCCTGTGTATTCATTAGCTTAAAAATAGTTCAAATTGACAACTGATTTATTGCTGGAAGACTTTGATGTAAATGCACTTTCACTGATACCAAAGACACTAACTTTGACAATTGGAGTGCCAGAAGAGGATAAGGAAGAAAAAAGCAAAGAGCACATCTCTAAGTTATTTGCTTGATGTGGGACATTTGTGGAGATTCTTTATGCCATTTTGGAGCCCAAGCAGAGACATTCTGCAGTTAGGATAGTAAATGGCATAGGTCATTCACACTTGACTATGGTTTCTGTTTTCTTAGTAGATGCAAAGCCTTAATATGAACTGTGGTAGGAAGGATGGCCACTCAAAGATGTGTACACTGTAATCCCCAGAACCTATAAATCTGTTAAACTGTACATGGCCAAAATAACCTTGCATATGTAACTCAGGTCACAGGTCTTAAAATAAGGAGATTATTGTGAAATATCATGGTAATCCCAATCTAATCACCAGAGGCCTTAAAAACACAGAATTTTCTGGAGCTGAAGGCAGAAGAGATACAATAACGTATGTCAGGGAGATTTAAAGCATGAGACAGATTCAAAATGTCTTGTTGACTGTAAAATGCAGGGGCCCACATGCAAGAATTGCAACCTCTAGAGCAGGGGTACCCAATTTTTTGGCTTCCCTGGGCCACACTGGAAGAATAATTGCCTTGGGCCACATGTAAAACACACTAACACTAATGATATCTGATGAGCTAACAACAACAAAAAATAACAAAAAACTTATAATGTTCTAAGAAAGTTTACACATTTTTGTTGGGCCACATTTAAAGCTTTCCTGGGCCACACAAAGCCTGTGGGCTGTGGGGTAGACAAGCTTACTCTAGAGGATAAAGTAAGCCTCCAGCTGATAGCAGAAAGGAAACAGGGACTTCAGTCCTACAACCACAAGAACTGTTTCTGTCAACAACCTGAATAGTTCAGAAGTGGGTTCTTTCCAGCAAGAGCCTCCCATTAGATCAGCTGACCCATCTCTCAATTTTGGCCTTGTAAAACCCAGAGCAAATGAATTAGCCCAGCTTATCCAGACTTTTTACCTATAGAGCTGTGAGATGATAAATGTATGTTGTTTTAATGCACTAATTTGTGGTTATTTGTTATACCAGCAAGAAAAAACCTAATACCTGAATATAACTAAATATGAACATGCTTACAGTAAGCAAAAGTCCAATGTTGATATGTAGAAGTTTCAGAATAGTGCTCAACTGACTTTTTGAAAATCGCAAGAGAATAATAGCACCTCAGGTGGCTTATTCTAACATCACTAAAAGTTGTTTACAGGGAGTCCAGTAGTTGATCATAGGAAATCATGTTTATTTCTTTCTATTTCTAGAACATTTTCTCTAATTCTCATTTTTTTTCCATCTAACTAGCCTCTTTAATCTTTCCTCCTGATGTGCCAGTTGGTTCTGTCATAAACACAGTGAGATAATCCTTGGTGTTTTTCTCTGTCGTGAAGTCCTTTAAGTGCTATTTTGTAAACAGTTTTAAAAACCTCTCAAGTTCTCCACATATCAGTTTTCACTACTTTGGTTTCTTCTCATTATCAATCACTTAGATCATTGTTTATCACCTAAGACTAGTTTATTTACCACTTTTCAATTCTAAAAATGTAAAGAGGGTCATAATATTTACCTGCTTAAAATTAACAACTCCTTATAGTTCCAAACTCATTTGTTTGGTTTAAACCACCCTGCATATTTTGGCACATACTTCAGCCTCATGGTTTTTTAGACTCATATCTATATTCTTTGATCAATCACACTGAGACACCTAAGCTCTCCACAACTTTTTGTATATGCTCCCCAATCTCTAATGCCTTGTCTTTATTCATCACCTGAATAATCGAATTGGCACCTAAGAGCTAAACTTAGCCATCATCTCTTTCTAGAAGCCTTCAGTACTATCCTCCAGGCAGGGTTAGAGCTCTCATCTCTGTGTTTCTGTAGATGCCAGTGCTTAACACTGTCATAAAACACTGTATTTTGTTGACATTGTCAGTTCACTCAATGGTCTTCCTTTTCTTAAAATGTAAACTTCTTAATAATAATATTTTAAAATCTTAGTCAATGACTGTCACATACTAGGCATTAAGTAATATGTGTTGAATGATGAAATTAATATGAATAAATGAACCAACCAATCATCAAATCAGTTAACAGAGTTAACTTTCAGGTTGCCCTTTAGGGCTGGGAAAACCAGAATCATAACCAGGAGTTCACTTAGCAGGGTTACTGTGGTCTATAAACATAGATAAGAATCAGAGCCACAAATATAGGAGATTCATAAATAGGATGAAGCATAGAGAACTGAAATTAGGTAAAATGAGTCATAGCCTGGGAGATCAGCATAGGCCACAGGTTCTTAGAATGTGGTTCCCAAATCAGCAGCACTAGTCTCACCTGGGAACTTGTTAGCAATACAACAGTTTGGCCCCAATTAAGACGTACTGAATCAGGAACTCAGGAGTGAAGTCCAGAAATCAGTGCTTTAACAATCTGGCCAGATGGTTCTGATGTATGCTGAAGTGTGAGAACTACTGTCATAGGCCAAGAAAATTAGACGAGTAACTTAGATTTTAGCAAGCACAGTCAAACATTTAAGATATCAAGTTCTCAGGAGGAAGGAGACAAGTTAAGAGAAACTGGATATGAAAAGTTAAGCTGTCAAACCTGATGAAATTAAACAGGCAAGAAGTAGAAGGGACAGAGCAATAGATAGAGAAACAAAAAACAACTCATATGGCAATATTGAGCCAATATTTCCTAAGGTTGTGGGTCTCGATAGGTTTGGGTTTGGGGAAGATATAAATTCTGATATACCCTTGGTGGTGATGAAAAAGATGGATATAATAATTCATATTTAATGAAAGCTTTCTAGGTGACTCAGATACACATTGCCTCTTGTTCTTAGGTGAGATGCATTTTCTTCTTACAATCTATATCTGAAGTTCCTGACCTTTTATGTATGAAGTAGTCAATCTAGCTCAAATAAAAGGACATTGTGGGGGGGTCCAGGTTCTTAACTGACACACATTACTAAATAGATAACACATAAAAAGGACTGAAGAAATTTCAATTATTTACTCAAATGGTGGTAATAAGAACAGGATGCAGGCAAAATGAAGCATAAGAAGTAGAAATTTAAAAACAAATACTCAGCTCTCTCTTCATTATCCATGGTAATTCATTAGCATGGACTTCAGCCAAGTCTTTCAACTATGTTTCTCATTAACTATTTACAAGAATTCTTAACAAAGAGCAGAAGTTCCATGAGTTTGCATACATGATGCCAAAGATTCATATAAGAATAAAACTTCAGTCAATTATCTAGGTGTGTCCCCAAATACAAATATTTAGTTTACATAAACAAAGCCACTGGTTCATTTTCATTTTTCATGTAGATATTTTGGTAGCTACAGCCAGTA
Organism: Trachypithecus francoisi; assembly: GCF_009764315.1. Classification (NCBI taxonomy): domain Eukaryota; kingdom Metazoa; phylum Chordata; class Mammalia; order Primates; family Cercopithecidae; genus Trachypithecus; species Trachypithecus francoisi. The sequence goes on along the minus strand of NW_022681457.1, from coordinate 36,146,601 downwards.
CAGTATTGTTTTTGTCCCTCTGAAAACTTGCTATGGGTTTGAATCTAATGTTAATGATAGACAATAATAATAAATCAAATGTCTATTGAACCTCACTTTATGTTCAGCAATGTCTAATTTAATTAGTATTGACATACTGAAACTTTGGCAGTAACACGGAAGAGGAGAGAAACAAATGTTACTTCAGAACTGAGAAAATTCAGAACAAAATATAACTCTATATTATGAAATTGAACCTCAAGCTTGATGTGGATAAGTTAAAATCACTTAAAAGAGGATGTACCATGAAATTTTTACTATTGATAATAGCAGATGAAAACCACTTCTGAGATAAACTGTATAAAATATTTTGAAGGTTCAAAAACAGCTAAATACAGTGAAGCATTAAGGGGCTATGATCCAGAATGAGAATGAAACCAAGAGATGTGACTCCAGAATTATGGGTCACTTTTTCTCTTTGGAAATCTTCCTATTGCGTTCCTTAATAAAATACCCAACAGAAGCACATAGATAGAACACACCAAGAGACATGTAAAAAATGCTCAGAGTAGCATATTCTTATTACAGAAATAGTTTAAATATCTATCAACATTAGAATGAAAAATTTAAGTATATTCATGTAATGGAATACTATAGAGTTGTTAAAATTCCATTGGAAGAATAATTGTCTTGGGCCACACATAAAATATACTAACACTAATGATAGCTAAAAAAAAAAAAAAAAAAAAAAAACTCATAATGTTTTAAGAAAGTTTACACATTTGTGTTAGGCCACATTCAAAGCTGTCCTGGGCCACATGTAGCCCGTGGGCTGTGGGGTGGACAAACTTACTCTAGAGGATAAGGGAAGTCTCCAGCTGATAGCCAGAAAGGAAACAGGGACTTCAGTCCTACAACCACAAGAACTGTTTCTGTCAATAAGTTGAACAGTTTAGAAGTGGGTTAAAATGTTAAAATTGATGAATCTGCCAAAAAAGTTTAATGAAATAAACCAGATGTGAAAACTGTCTATGAATCTACACATACAGAGTTAAAAATTGGCAAGACTAATCTATGGGTTCACATATCAGTGTTGGGGAAGGGGTAATAATTACACATTTGAGTTTTGATTCAACTTGCCATTGTTCAAGACTCCCGTGTAATTCCAGAATAGGAGAAAAATTAGTTTTCTCCAAATGGTCCAAACCAGAAACACATTTTTTTTTTTTTTTTTTTTTTGAGAGGGAGTCTTGCTCTGTAGCCCAGGTTGGAGTGCAGTGGCCTGATCTCAGCTCACTGTAAGCTCCACCTCCCGGATTCACGCCATTCTCCTGCCTCAGCCTCCCAAGTAGCTGGGACTACAGGCGCCCGCCACCACGCCCGGCTAGTTTTTTGTATTTTTTAGTAGAGACAGGGTTTCACCGTGTTAGCCAGGATGGTCTCGATCTCCTGACCTCGTGATCCGCCCGTCTCGGCCTCCCAAAGTGCTGGGATTACAGGCTTGAGCCACTGCGCCCAGCCGAAACACATTTTTTTTCAGTGAGTTTTGGAGGTAGATCCTCAGCTAATAATATCTTACTATTCCTTGCTTTGTTATAGTTCTCTCTACATAACTATTCCTGCGGAACTTCTAAAAGAAGAGCAGTATAATCACCATGAAAGCAGGCATTAGGCTTCCTGGGTTGTCTACTGAAATAACTTCTTACTACTGCCCCACTCCATCCTTTTCAAAAGTCACATAATTACTGCAAGAGTTGATTCAAGAAGTCAGATCACTTGACCCAGTTGTGTTTTTGTCTATCTACACTTGGATAATTCTTTATGGTGGAACAAAATTTAGCTATTATAAATGAAGAAATAAACTAAAAACTCTAAAGGATGAGAACCAGATTATTTCAACCAAGTTTATTATTCAATATTGAATATATATATATTTAAACTTTGTATCATTTCTATCAATACCTTTCAGTATGGCAGAAGTAAGCATACACCTGAAATTGCATTCTTCCCTGTTAAAGTAATGAGCTCCCCTCCAGATGCAAATACTATGGGTGATCCAGATCCTAGAAGTAATGGTAGACTTGAAGAATTAAATATTGAAACATAAAATGAGAAGAGTTTTGAAATAATTACCTAGCAATTTCATTGTTTGAATTTACATGGCAAAGACGAATCTGATCATATTTGACATCTTATTTCTTCTGTTATTTTCTCTATGTTAAGCTGTTATTATCTTTCTTAACCTCCTAATGGGAGAATTATATTTGAGAAATTGCCTCTCCAGCAACATTTATGAAAATGTTTAGTACTCTAAAAGTACTTTCCTCTGTAGTTCATTAAATATTCTTTTCTAACTTGTTCAAATGGAGTACGGATTATTTACCTTTCCAATAACTGAAGAGTAGAATTTACCAAACAATGGCAATCTATTTATACATTTTTTTTTGGTTACAAAATGCAGACGGGTACATGCCTTTTCACTGATAGTGTTATTAAAGATTCAATACCACTTGTAAATAACAATCGTGTGAATTGTATAGTAAAGTATTGAAACCAATAAATAAAAAGTTGGAAAAACATTTTTCTTCCCACTGTGAATGCATTTAAAAAAATCTTTAGAACATTGCAAAGAACTGTACAAAGTACCAGAATTGCTATGACCTGGAAAATCAGCCATATATAGCATTTGATGTGTCATATGCATGCATGCATATGGGCTTGAATGATTTATAGGAAGATATCTATGTTTCTATGAAAGCTTTTCTATGAATATAGAGGCTATCCTCACTTACTCAATGCCTTTGTCAGTACAGAACAACTACCTAAAAATTGCCTTTTAGTATTAGACTCATCATCAACTTTGAAAAGTAAGAGTGAATCTTGAATTAAAGACTTTAAAACTTTCCAATATTCTTGACATCCCTTTTCCAAGTGCTACCAAGATCAACTTTCTCTTAAGACTTAAAATCATTCAAAAACTTTCTGCTGTTTGCTTTTCTTCTTTCTTTATAAAACAAAATATTGAAATGGTTCAGTTCTCTGCTCCCAAAGATATCACTACAATTGTCTGAATTTCTTTCCATTCCTCTTTTTCTCGTTAAAAGACATTGACGAACCCTTTTTTTCCTACCCATTTTAATTGACTTCTCTCAGTCTAAATAGTTCTTAAGAAAAGTTGCACAAACAAACAGTGGTCTGGGATGTTGTATATAATTTTTTTCTAAACTCTCATAATGCTTTAAATTGTTCCTGACCTTCCTCAGCCCAGTGATGTTTGTGTCTGTGGTATGTGTGGGTACTCAAAATTTTCCCTTCTGATCCTCACGTATCTTTGTCTCTCAACTCATATAGCAGTAGAGTTTAAGTGTCTCAAATAAGCTCCAAATTATCTTGGCTTATTTCAGTCACTACTATTTAATTTAATTTAATTTAATTTTGCTCTGGCTGGAAATTCCTATTCCTTCAAATCCCAGCTCAAGTATCACAGTGGCTTTGAACCCTTTCCCATTATCTGCACAGAGTAGTTACACTTTCCTCTGTCCTTTCATGATGCATTTTATCATATTTGGCAATTTTGCCTTCCTACTAGGTTTAGAGCTGTTTAAAGACAGAAACTACATCTAAGTTAAATTTGAATCTCCTCATACAAAACATAATCCAGAGTACATTCTAAATCAATTCTTGCCGAATATATGAACAGGTCAATTAACTGCAACAACAAGGTAAGGATGCACCCTTTTCATCATGTGGTCTTTAGAGTACGGAGGTGCAACTCATGTGTCATAGTCCCTTGGGTGGCCAGGGTGTTATTGCTTGGTAATTACACAGTTGGCAAACTGTAATTTTCGTCTAGTCAGCATACACTCACACTTCTTGATTTTTCCTTGGGGAGTCTCCCTTTATGCTATTAGTTCATGAAGTTCATGTAGATCTAGGATTCTAGGAGTGGTTTATGAACTGTCTGGCCAATCAGAACATGACATCCTCCAATCTCTAGTGATTGGTTTAGGAATAAGTATGAGACGAAAGCTAGGGCAATCAGAGCCAAAGATATACAATTCTAAGAAATGTGTTGGTATTTGGTATCTAAGACATGTATTGGTAATGTGGAAGTACAAGTCTACTTTCCACTGCAAGAGTAGCCATCAGGTCACCAGGTGCAGATTAAGAATAAAGCCAAAAATAATAAAACTAATAAGAAAAAGTGCTTAGAGATGGAGAGAGAACCAATTTTAAATATATAATTTGAAATCCTACATCTAGACCTGCTTAAATGATACCTACTCCTGATTTTTCAGTTATATAAGAGAAAAAGCATTTCTACTTTGCTTAAGCCAGTTTGAAAGGGTTTTCTGCTATTTGGAACTTTAAAAGGTCACTTAATAGTCTAACAATCCAAATCTGCATTAAGCTTTGTCTAGGGACTAAATATATATGTGTCACACATACATATCATTAATTTTCAAATATAAGCAACACTTCTATAGTGTAAGAAACAAACTCACCCATCCAAACCCAAAAAATGGACTCAGAGACCCAGACAATAGCCAAAGTAAGTCTCTTGAAGACAGTCTTGCAAGATCGGGTGTCAGATGGGCAGGCACCCCCAGCAAGGTTAAAACAAGCAACACATCCCCTAGTACACAGGTGCCTGCCCTAGTTCCTCATTGGCTGATAGGCTGAGTACTATGGGGTCACAGTCTTCCCAGACATTGCCCACTGGTTGTTGGGTAGGGGCTTTAGGGCTTTAGGTCTTTTCTTTTCTCCTCTTTCCTTTCTTTTCTTTCCTTTCTTTTTTTTTTTGAGACGAAGTCTCACTCTGTGGCCCAGGCTGGAGCGTAATGGCACAATCTTGGCTCACTGCAACCTCTGCCTCCCGGTTCAAGCGATTCTCTCGCCTCAACCTCCCAAGTAGCTAGGTTTATAGGCACATACCACCATGCCCGGCTAATTTTTGTATTTGCAGTAGACATGAGGTTTCACCATGTTGACCGGGCTGTTCTCGAAGTCTTGACCTCAAGTAATCTGCCCACCTTGGCCTCCCAAAGTTTTGGGATTACAGGCATGAGCCACTGCACATGTGTCTTTATAGTAGCATGATTTATAATCCTTTGGGTATATACCCAGTAACGGGATGACTGGGTCAAATAGTATTTCTAGTTCTAGATCGTTGAAGAATTGCCACATTGTCTTCCACAATGATTGAACTAGTTTACAGTCCCACCAACAGTGTAAAAGCATTCCTATTTCTCCACATCCTCTCCAGAACCTGTTGTTTCCTGACTTTGTAATGATTGCCATTCTAACTGGTGAGAGATGGTATCTCATTGTGTTTTGATTTGCATTTCTCTGATGACCAATGATGATGAGCATTTTTTCATGTGTCTGTTGGCTGCATAGATGTCTTCTTTTGAGAAGTGTCTGTTCCTATCCTTTGCCCACTTTTTGATGGGGTTGATTTTTTCTTATAAATTTGTTTAAGTTCTTTGTAGATTCTGGATATTAGCCCTTTGTCAGGTGGGCAGATTGCAAAAATTTTCTCTTATTCTGTAGGTTGCCTGTTCACTCTGATGGTAGTTTCTTTTGCTGTGCAGAAGCTCTTTAGTTTAATTAGATCCCATTTGTCAATTTTGGCTTTTGGTGTTTTAGTCATGAAGTCCTTGCCCATACCTATGTCCTGAATGGTATTGCCTAGGTTTTCTTCTAGGGTTTTTATGGTTTTAGATCTAACATTTAAGTCTTTAATCCATTTTGAATTAACTTTTGCATAAGGTGTAAGGAAGGGATCCAGTTTCAGCTTTCTACATATGGCTAGCCAGTTTTCCTAGCACCATTTATTAAATAGGGAATCCTTTCCCCATTTCTTGTTTTTGTCAGGTTTGTCAAAGATCAGATGGTTGTAGATGTGTGCTAATATTTCCAAGAGCTCTACTCTGTTCCATTGGTCTATATCTCTGTTTTGGTACCAGTACCATGCTGTTTTGGTTACTGTAGCCTTGTAGTATAGTTTGAAGTCAGGTAGCATGATGCCTCCAGCTTTGTTCTTTTGGCTTAGGATTGTCTTGGCAATGTGGGCTCTTTTTTGGTTCCGTATGAACTTTAAAGTAGATTTTTCCAAATCTGTGAAGAAAGTCATTGGTAGCTTGATGAAGATGGCATTGAATCTATAAATTACCTTGGGCAGTATGGCCATTTTCACGATATTGATTCTTCCTATCTATGAGCATGGAATGTTCGTCCATTTGTTTGTGTCCTCTTTTATTTCGTTGAGCAGTGGTTTGTAGCTCTCCTTGAAGAGGTCCTTCACATACATGGTAAGTTGGAATCCTAGGTATTTTATTCTCTTTGAAGCAATTGTGAATGAGAGTTCACTCATGATTTGGCTCTCTGTTTGTCTGTTATTGGTGTATAGGAATGCTTGTGATTTTTGCACATTGATTTTGTATCCTGAGACTTTGCTGAAGTTTCTTATCAGCTTAAGGAGATTTTGGGCTGAGATGATGGGATTTTCTAAATATACAATCATGTCATCTGCAAACAAGGACAATTTGACTTCCTCTTTTCCTAGTTGAATACCCTTTATTCTTTCTCCTGCCTGATTGCCCTGGCCAGAACTTCCAACACTATGTTGAATAGGAGTGGTGAGAGAAGGCATCCCTGTCCTGTGTCGGTTTTCAAAGTGAATGCTTCCAGTTTTTGTTCATTCAGTATGATATTGGCTGTGGGCTTGTCATAAATAGCTCATATTATTTTGAGATACGTCCCTTCAATACTTAGTTTATTGAGAACTTTTAGCACAAAGGGCTGTTGAATTTTGTCAAAGGCCTTTTCCGCATCTATTGAGATAATCATGTGGTTTTTGTCTTTGGTTCTGTTTATATGCTGGATTATATTTATTGATTTGTGTATGTTGAACCAGCCTTGCAAAAGATCAACAAAATTGATAGGCCGCTAGCAAGACTAATTAAGAAGAAAAGAGAGAAGAATAAAATAGATGCAATAAAAAATGATAAAGGGGATATCACCACCGGTCCCACAGAAACAAAAACTACCATCAGAGAATACTATAAACACCTCTATGCAAACAAACTAGAAAATCTAGAAGAAATGGATAAATTCCTGGACACATACACCCTCCCAAGACTAAACCAGGAAGAAGTTGAATCCCTGAACAAACCAATAATAGGCTCTGAAATGGAGGCAGTAATTAATCTACCAACCAAAAAAAGTCCAGGACCAGATGGATTCACAGCTGAATTCTACCAGAGGTACAAACAGGAGCTGGTACCATTCCTTCTGAAACTATTCCAATCAGTACCAAAAGAGGGAATCCTCCCTAACTCATTTTATGAGGCCAGCATCATCCTGATACCAAAGCCTGGAGGAGACACAACAAAAAAAGAAAATTTTAGACCAATATCCCTGATGAACTTTGATGCAAAAATCCTCAATAAAATGCTGGCAAACTGAATCCAACAGCACATCAAAAATCTTATCCACCATGATCAAGCAGGCTAGTAAACTTTCTTCTTAAACTTCTTTGGTTTAGGTAGGTGAGGACAACTAAGCAGGGTGTTGGTGGGGGGACAGGGACGGGGGTGGGTGACAAGCAGGCATCAGCTATCCATGCAGGGGCCTAGTATATCCTGTTTCTTCTGTAGTTTGCTGACCTAAGATGATTCAAGGCACTTTGTCTTGGAAATGGACCACTGTATACATTATTTCCTTCAATTCCATCCTTTTTTTCTTTTTACTCCTATTGGTCCCATTTCCACATTTTTTTTTTGTGCTTTGGTTCTCCAACTGTTTCAAGAGCTGTTGATTCTTCTCATCATAAGAGAGTAGATTTGATTTAGTTTCTAGTAATAGTTGATACATTATGGGCATTTGTTTGTTGATGGCTGTTTCGATTATTTTTGGGTTAACCCTCTAACACAGGGGATGATGCAACACCCTACAGCTGTTAGGACTCCAACCACTATTATAAGGGATGTCAGAATGGAAGCTACCATTCCTTTCCATTTCCTGAATGAACTCTCTAGCCAATCAGTAAATGGGTCATCAATTTCGGCATTTTATGCCAATTCATTGGCTAAAGTTGTTAACCCTTGGAACACCTTTGCGATGGTTCTATCTGGAGCAGTATTGTTAGGAATGAAAGTGCAACACTTTCCACCCAGCATGATGCATACGCCCTTTTTTCTGCTAAGATCCTGTCTAGGGCAAGTCTGTTCTCCCAGGCCATTTGGCTGGTGGCATCTAACTGGCTAGCCACTCCTTTGAGAGCATCTCGAGTATAGTTGATGAATCTTTCTTTATTATAATAGATGTAATTAATCCAAACCACATTTTAATTAATAGTTGACCACAAGAAGAGTGCTGATTTAAACCCAGCAGCTATTTGGTTTTGGGCCTTACATTCATTAAGTACTCCTCTAGGGACTCCCATTGAGTCAATATAAATGTCAGGATCAAAAGAATTTGTTAGATCTCTCCGATTTCAGTGGCCAAGTGGATTCTTGGGAATCTTATGGAATGCCAAGGTGAATGGAATGGCCAACTTAACTAAGGCACAAATCCCAGTCCAATTGAATGGTAGTAGGACATGGAAGTTGCTCTTTCCACAATACCACCAGACATCAGTCTGGGGTATATGAAGAGTCAAGTAGTTGCCTTTGTTTGACTCACCAGTAACATTTAGGATGTGGGTATAAGCTGAAAGTTCTCTCACGAGCTTATTGAACTCTGCCCCCTCCCTAGAGAGGCAAGAGGAGTGGTTCATATTTCCTATGGAGAAAGAGGGAATTGCTCCAGGGTCTGATTTCTGCAAGGTGGGAAAGAGCAATGATAGACTCTTGCAAGTCTCATTTCCCCAAGCATCCCTGTCCTAGTATACAGCCAACATGCAACAAATTTGGTTGGGATTGATATCCCATCCTAGGAGGGATGGTACCACCTGTGTGTGCCTCAGGCCACCCAGCAGAGCACACATAACAGTCACTCTTACTAAGAGCTAGTACCAAAAATTTGGCCATTCAACCTAGGTATTTACATCCCCATATCCACTCTAAATTTGTAAAGTCTGCCTCAAGTCAGTTATCTTAATTATTTCTACTCTCTAAGGGTCATTGTATGGTGGATTAAAGGAAGTAGTGGGATTGGAAGTTATAGTAATCCTAGGTGGGCTTGGGTGGAGTTGGCGACTAGCCTAAAAGCTAACCATCCCATGGGATTCCTTCCTCAGATGTCTATTCCTAATCCATACCTTCAAGGTTCCTGCTCTAGAGTAGTTGGGTTGTTTATGGTAATTCATATAGGATTGCATACATTTCTACAGTTAGGTGGCATAGGGCCCTTATACAAATGTGTTTTATTCTTTAAGGGTTTGTTTTTGGAGGAATGGCTCACCCAGCCTCAAAATTGGGTGGTCCACTAGACTTCATTTCAGCCAGCACAGGGCTTTCCCCAGTAGCAACCTGTTTCACAACATAGATATTTGCTTGTGACATCTACCTTTGGTTCCCTAAATTACCACAATGTAAGACTTGGCAGGCATCAAATTTTATGGTGTGGGGGGTGAAGGTTCTAGTTATGTTGACTATTAGTTTAATTGGATATTCTTTTTCTACTGGGCTCCATCCAATAATTGTGAACCCTCTCACCCTTGGTAGTAGGATTAATCCTAACCACATCCACCCCCAATGACACAGCCTGCCCATAGCTTCCTTCTAGGTTTTCCTTAGGGTTAGCTTTAAGGGTTCCTTAGGTGATCTATACACTTCCCTTTCATCCTTTTCCCTTCCTTCCGGGGGTTCTTTTACCATTCTCTTGACTCCAGTGTAATGTGTCCGCCGCCTACCTCCCGCCCCGTACAGCTGTTCATATGGCTGTCTCAGTGATCAGGAGCACTTGAAAGGGACTTTCTCAGCATGGTGGAGCTTGTATTCTTTTCAAGTCTTAATTAGCACTGAGTCACCAGGCTGAAAGTGGTGAACCATGAACTCAAGAGGCGGGGTTTGAGTCAGAAATCCTTTCAACCTCAGGGATGACAGGGTGGAGGATAGGACCAGTATATAATTTCTTAAAAACTGGTCTTTGGTTTCCACACTAGGAAGGCCAGTAGTCCTACCTAAATGCGGGAGTCCACATAATAACTTGTAAGGGGAAAATCCCAAGTCTTTCCTTGGGGTTGTCCTAATCCTAAGGAGTGTTATTGGGAGACATTTGGACCAAGGCATTTTGGTTTTGTTTTTGGGTGTTTTTTTTTTGTTTGTTTTTTAAACTGGGTTTTGCTCTTGTTGCCCAGGCTCAAGTGCAATGGCACAATCTAGGCTCACTGCATCGTCCACTTCCCAGGTTCAAGCGATTCTCCTGCATAAGACTCCTGAGTAGCTGGGATTACAGGCGCCCACCACGACTCCCGGATAATTTTTGTATTTTCAGTAGAGACGGGGTTTCAACCATGTTGGCCAGGCTGGTCTCAAACTCCTGAGTTTGATCCACCCGCTTCGGCCCCCTAAAGTGCTGGGATTACAGGCGTGAGCCACCATACCCAGCCTTTAGTTTCTAAGATTAGTTTAGCAGTATACTTTTTGAGAGTCTGATTCATTTTCTCGACCTTTCCAGAGGAGTGGAGATAACAAGGGGTGTGGTAATACCATCGAATGTGTAAATCTTCCATAATTCCTCTTAGCACCCTCAAGGTAAAGTGGCTCCCGTTGTCTGAATCAATGTTTTCTATCAGGATAAATCTGGGTATAATTTGTTCTAAAATTACTTTGACCACATTCCCAGCAGTGGCAGCTGGGAAGGGGAAGGCCTCCACCCAGCTGGAGAGGTGGTCTACCATTACCAGTAGATACTTTAGTCTCCTTATTTTGGGCATTTCTGTAAAATCTACTTGAATGCTTTGAAATGGCCTTAACCCAGGAGGTCTCCCTCTGGTAGTCTGTTTTCTAACCACCTTTTTGCTTATTCTCTGGCAGGTCACACAACCCCCCCACACTTATTTAGCAAGGGTATAAATCCCTATACACCCATAATTCTTGGTATTGCATCACACATGGCCTGAGGACCCCAATAACTTCTCCTATGCAGTTTGGACATCAGTTCTCTCATTATGGTTTTGCTTATTTCTCTTCCATCAAGGAGCATCCATCTCCCATCCTCAGTTTGGGTGGCCTGTATCTTGCTCAGCTCTTGCTCCTCTTTAGAAAATTAGGGTCTTAATACCATCCTAGGGATATCTGGGATTAGGCTAAACAGTTTAACTTCTTCCTCCGGGGGGGCGTGCTTAGCAGCTTTATCCCCACGCCTGTTTCCTACAGCTTCTGTAGTGTTTCCTTTCCGACGGCCATTTACATGAACCATGGCTACCTCTGCTGGAAGCAGGAGGCTTTCAAAAACTTGTTAAAACTGTTCCTCATGTATTAATTTTTTCCCCCTGCTATTTGTTAGGGCCCGCTCTGTCCAGATCTTTCCAAAGGTGTGTACTACTCCATAGGCATATTTGGAATCACTATATATAGTGCCTTCTTGGTCTTGTAGGAGCTTTAGGGCCTATATAATTCAGAGGTTTGGTCTGACTAGTTATTGGGTAGTCTACATTTTCCATGTAAGGATGGTTTGTTTCCATCAATGACAGCATAGCCATTGTGTCTTTTACTGTCTATCACTCGGGATGACCCATCCACAAACAGACTCATCCCAGCATGTAGTGGAGTTTCTTTAAAGTCTGCTCTAACTTTAGTCTGATATTCTATGATATCTAAACAGTTATGGTTTGATGTCTCCTCATTTTCCTCTCCTTTTCATAAGAAACTGGCTGAATTCAAGCAAGTATCTATTGTTAAGACAATTTCTCTTTTTCCAGTAATATGGCTTCATTTTTTAAAATTCGGGAACCAGTGAACCATCTTTCAGCTCTTTGATTTCATATTTTCCTGACCTAAAGTAGGGTGCTCACTACCAGGGCCCCTGCTGAAGGTCACCTTTCTACTATCCTCTACGAGCAGGGCCGTGGCAGCTGCTTCTTATTTGTATTTTTGTCTCTTTGTCTCCTATCTTTTCTGGTCATTCTCTTTCTCTTTCTTCCTCTTGTACTCTTCCTTTTACATTTTCTCTCTCTCCAGTCTCACCTTCTGTGTTTCTCTTTAATTTCTGTCTTTTTCAGTCTCTCTCTCACTCATTTTCTTCTTCTATCTCTCTCTCTGTCATCCTGTTTCTTTCTCCCTCATACTCAGTTTCTTCCTCTTTCTCTCTCTGTGCCTGAGCCGAGCTGTGGTGTGCCATGGCTCCCCCGTGTCATTTCAGCAGCAGCTTTCGTCAACAACTTTCAGCAGTCGGCTTCCACACACAGCTGGCTTTCCCCTGCCTTCAGGGTCAGCAGCTTAACTCTTTCTCTCCTTACAAAAACCTTCTGAGCTTCCCTCAGTAATTCCTCAACCATTTCCTCATTCCATCCATCAATCTTTTGCAGCTTCTTAGTAATATCAGGCCAGCTTTTAGTTACAAAATTAACCTTTAAGAGGCTTTGCCCTACTGAATCCTCTGGATCTAATCCTGAATATTTTCTCATTTGATCCCCGAGCCTCTGCAGAAGCAGAGGAAATCTCCTCTTTTTCTTGTTGGTTCTTGAATGCTTTTGGGACATTCTGTGTCCTAGGAGTGGACTCCAATTCCTCTAATTATTAGCTCCCTAAGGACCTGCATTCGAACCCATTCCCTGGGGTCATTATTATCCCATCCGGGATCTGCATTTGGGAATTTCTGATCAGCTGGCAGGACTCCTTGCCCGGGAGGATGCTGTCTCTCCCAGATGGTCATGGCTGCCCTTCTAATCATTCCCCTCTCTTCCCCAGTAAAGAGAATATTCATGATAGACATTATCTCAGCCCAAGTATAAAAACTGGGTCCTAACAATTGATCTGCCAGCTCTGGTAACCCGAGGAAATCTTCCAAGAGTGGCTTCATTCCCTTCTTAAATTCCTAACCTCAGTACTTTTTAGAAGTGCACTCACAAATCCAACTTCCCCCTGTCCCATAGAGACTTCCCTAAGAGGGTACCTGTTAGATATCTGCTGTTTAGAAGGAGTGGGGAAATTCTCAATATCTCTCTTACATTTTTCTAATTCTTTCCTCAAGTTTGTATAAGGATTTCAAGGAGTATTGGGTTTAGCTCCTTCATGACCCCCAGATTAGTCTTACTCTGGCCTTCCTGTTGTCCCCGGATCTCCCTGTCCTCTACTTTGTGAGATGTACGGGATGGGGCAAGCATGTTAAGGGATCCAAGGGCTTTTCGTTGGGAGAGGGCTATTTATTACACTCTTTTTCTTCCTCTTTAAGGGGGAGCATGAGGGTTAATTCACTAATCTAATAAAAAGCATAACCCATCTCCTCTTGTGAGGATGGGGTTTTATTACTCACATAAAGAATTAAAGCTTGGCACACCCAATCCTCATCTGAGCCAAACTTAGGCCAAGAGCCCAAAGGCTGATGAATGGGCTCTTTGGGCCAGATAAAACAGCAACACTTCATCATGTTTTGCTTTTCCCTCTGGGGGAGTTTCAGAGAGGGTCTCTTCAGTTCCCTCTTTCCTCTGTTCCCTAGGCCTGGAATTCTTATTTCACATTTTCAGTTAGTCTCTGTGTCTGAGCTTTTCCTGTGTACTTAGCTCCCACACTGGAGGTTTCCTGCATACCCTGAGAATCACTTCGTCTGTCTCCAGCCGTTTCCCTTGCGGGAGGACGAAACTATGGATTGGGACTCTGCACTCGCTTCGTATCTTAGATACATCTCAGTCACACACACTCGACCTCTGAAAATGCCCAACCACCAAGGCAGTACATATAGTCCAGTTTTCCTACCTTGGCTCATACACGAGGTTGCCCCAGTTGCCGTGGTGCCAGCTTTTCTCCCTGTGTCACTTTCATAATTTCCTGAATAACAGTCTCAGGATTGTCTATGGGTTCTGCGGGGAGCCAGGACACTTGGGCAGAGCAGGCCACCTAAATCAGGTGGGACGCATCTCCCCTCTTGGCAGGAGTCCCACTCCATGCAGGCACAGAGTTCCCCATACAGGCCACCAGGTTCTGATAAACAAACTTACTCATCTAAACCCAAAGAATGGACTCAGATACCTTTAGAACACTGAAAGTGAGACTTTTAATGATGGTTTTGCAAGACATGGTGTCTGATGCTCAGGCACCCCCAGCATGGTTACAACAAGCAATGTATCCCCTAAATTGCTTGTTGTAATCCCTGGTTCCTCATAGGCTGGGTACTATGGGGTCACAGTCTTCCCAGATGTCGCCTATCAGTTGTTGTGTAGGGGCTTTAAGTGTTTTCTCTTGCTTCTTTTTTGTTTATTTTTTTGAGACGGAGTCTTGCTCTGTTGCCCAGGCTGGAGTGCAGTGGCGTGATCTCGGCTCACTGCAAGCTCCGCCTTCCAGGTTCATGCCATTCTCTTGCCTCAGCCTCCCAAGTAGCTGGGACTACAGGTGCCCACCACCACGCCCAGCTAATTTTTTGTATTTTTAGTAGAGACGGGGTTTTGCCCTGTCAGCCAGGATGGTCTCGATCTCCTGACCTTGTGATCTGCCCGCCTCAGCCTCCCAAAGTGCTGGAATTATAGGCCTGAGCCACCGCACCTGGCCTAAGTGTTTTCTTTAGGGCTGTCCTGCTGCATTTTGTTGCAGCCCACAATGCATTGCAATCCTAGTTAGCTCGGAGGCTCAAGTATTTGACTTATGACCTAAATAGCTAGGCAGGCAGATAAGAACAGACAAAAGTGAGCTATTTTGCAGGCTAGTAAACTTTCATCTTAGACTAAACTTCTTTGGTTCGGGTAAGGGCAACTAAAGGGGAAAAGGGGATTGCCGACAAGCAGGCATCAGCTATCCAAGCAGGGGCCTAGTATATCCTGTTTCTTCTGTAGTTTGCTGGCTTAAGCTGATTCAAGGCACTTTGTCTTGGAAATGGACCACTGTGTACATTATTTCCTTCATATAGTAAATAAAATATAAAAAATTATTTATAAGAGTTACTCACTTTAGGGAACCATGGCTAAGCATGCTCTAAAAATTCAACAGCATTCCCTGAGGTCTTCCTAATTTTTAATACTAAAAGAGATTGCAATACCCAATCAGCTTTCTAACCACTGATTTGACACATTTGGTGCAGTCTTGAATATGGAATAAATGCATATTAATTGATTTTGATCATAAGAGGAGATTTTTCCATTAGCTTAAAGATAGCATTACCTTGAACCAGACAATATTGCTGATTTGCAACCACTTTGATCAATATTTGACCAAAGGCAATATTTGACCAAAGGCTGTTTCATATGGTTCACCCTAATACAAGTCCAATAAATCAATATAGTTTCACTATTTTTATCCCATGGCTGTATGACAGGGGTCCCCAACCTGTGGCCTGTTAGAAACTAGTCTACACAGCAGGAAGAGAGTGGCAAGCGGGTCAGTGTTACCACCTGAGCTCCGCCTCCTGTCAGATCAGCAGGGTCATTAGATTCTCATAGGAGTACAAACCCTATTGTGAACTATGCGTGCAAGTGATCTAGGTTGTGTGGTTTTTATGAGCAAATCTGTAATGATCAATGATCTGAGGTGAAACAGTTTCATCCTGAAACTATTCCCCTCCTGGCCTTACTTCCCCTCAGGGGCCCCCTCCCCCACTTCCCCACCTTCTGTGGAAAAATTGTCTTCCACAAAACTGCTCCCTGGTGCCAAAAAGGTTGGGTACTGCTGCTATATAATACTATTCCAAAAGAAGTAGAAATAGCAATTTTGTAAATATTTGTTACTTGATCCACCTTATTTTTTGTTCAAACTGTCTTGTGTGTTTAGACATAGTGTAAGAGATAGAAATTGCCTGGAAAATTAATTTCCATTTCTAGTTCTTTTGTAGTCTGCTAAAGAAACAGCCATTTCAGGTGCTTGAACGCAAGTAGCCCTTTCTCCACCTCATAAAGTAAGCTCGCGTTCTTTTGATAGATGTTTCAGGCCCATATAAGTTTTTCTTTCTCTCTTTTTTTTAAATTATATGGTATGCTGATACAAAGAAAATGCTTGAGAATAATTTGTTTTTTTACTTAAGTTTTCAAATCCTTTCTGTGCTCATTTTTTTTGGTCTAGAATGTTTTTCTGTCCTATCTATATCCCTATCTAACTCAATATTCCTGTCCTTCTCCACTGCTTTAATTATCTGAGATAGCATATAGAATAAAATAGAAGAAAACTGCCCTGCAATTATGAGAATAAAATAAATATAAGCCAGTGCCCACTGCCTTTTACCTATACCTTCACTCCTCTCAGCACACTGCTTTCTGCTAATTGTCACAATGACAGCCATGCTGATTATTTGCCACCTCTATGAGTACTACACGTTCTGTGTCTTCACAGCGCCTGGGATGCTTTTAGAACACAGGAAAACAGCTATAAGTGGCTTGTGTTTAGGCAGAAAATGTTCCCAAAAACTCTAGATGCAAAAACAGTTACTTTGTATTCCTGAAGACACTTATGATACTGCCTGAACCTTAATTATGCTTCCCAACATTTGCAAAATTAAAACCTCAAATTAAACATCTCATTAATGTAGCTCCTTTGCAATTCATTCATTTGTTTCAAAAATGATAAAGGGGAAAAATTATGCATTTCAGGAGGTACTTGGTCACAATACCAACTCACATTTATTTGAATGTCTCAGAAAATAAAAACTGCAAAGCCTGTTGTGGGAAGAGTGTGGAAAACAGGAAGTCAACCAAGTGAGTAAACATGAAATGGAGGATTATCCTTATTTGTGAGAAATCCATTCCAGCAAGAAATTGAATCAAGGGTTTCTGCATCTAAAGCAGTAGGGCTGCTGATGGAACCTGGGAGAAATGACTTTACAGATGAGAAGCAAACTGGACTAAGGGCTATGGACAGCACGGTCTAGTGACTTGAGAACTAAACTAGGAGTCAGAGATGAGGAATTAAATCCCAGTTCTGTTACCTGCTGGGTTTAAGTAATTTATTGTAATTCAGCAGACTCATACTGAGCTTCTACCTCTGCCAGGCCCTGAGCCAAGTGCTAGGACTTTGTTCATACAATTAGATCCTTCTATTTTGCAACATCTACTTTTCTCTGTACCAGATTATTCCCTCATTATGGACACCCGCTCTAGTAGCTCCCATCCTTAAAATCCCTCCCTGATCCAAGGCCCCCTCCAATTACAATCCAGTTATCCACGTATGACAGACTTGTTGTAAGTGGAAAATATCTTAAGTGGACAGTGCATTTAATACCCTGATAAACTTATTGTAAAGTCAAAAAATAATAAGCTGTACCATCCTAAATCAAGGGCCATCTGTATGTTTTGCTCATCTTATTTAAATTATCATGTATACTCAGCATAGTGATAACTTCTGACTAATTGAAAAATGCTCCCCTCTCAGCTACCATAGCACCATTTGCTGCTGGCTTTCTTTTCCCCTTTCTCAGGCCTTCTCAGTCTTCTCTGAGAGCACCCACTCCGCTGTCTTAGGTCCTCTTCTCTTCTCTTTTCTTTCTCCACAAATGATCTCATCTATTCCATAGCTTTAAAAGACATCAATTTGTTGAGACTCTCAAATGTATAGAGTCATCTGAACCAGAAACATTTCAGAGTTAAATACTGACAATATCCAACCCTGTACCTTTTATAATTAGAGAATATAAGCCAATTTGCTGTTATACAATCAAAGCAGAGTACCTCAAAATAAAGTCCAGGAAATATGATTTTCCTCTCTGGTATGTTAACGGGTAAGACTAATTAATTTTCAGGATCCCTAAAAGTGAGAGGTAATACTCAATCTTACCCAAACTTCTTTCATCAGAGAGTCTTTTTCCATGGCATATCTCACCTGACCAGAATTCCAAAGTTTTCCTTTAGGAAAACACTGAATTAAAGAATCCAGTGGTTGTGGGAGTTATTAAGATGCTCTCTTCATTCTTCTCAAACTCATTCTTCCTAGTTTTGGACTAATAATGAGACCCTTTATATTTGCTCTGCCAGTGCTATTCACTACCCACCACCTTTCAAATGCCTGTAATATCATTATCTTCTCCCAGTGTCCTAGATTTTTTGAGGTAACTGATACTTTTGACATCTTATACTGCCTAAAATTGTCCCTTTTCTCTTATCTCCATGATTACTCCTCTCTCCTTTCTCTAATGGCTCTTAACCCTGTATTAATGTTTTACCCCCACTGCTATTTCTAATTGAAATCTCTATATGAAGTAGTCATTTAATCCCATGACCATAGCTATAACCTTTTGTTTTCCTGAAATTTATATCTAGCCCTTTCCAACTTCTAAAGTGTCTAAAGGAATGGTTAACCATTCAACAGTTTTTCAGCACTTTCTATTTAGCAGCCTCTATGCTTGGCATAATGGTACTAAGGTGAGCAAAATGGTCCTGGCCCTTTATCTTGCCCAGCCTACATTCTAAGTGAGGTGGCAGAATAAAAAACGGAAATTCCAATAAAGGAAAATAAGTGTTAAGATAAGGAAGAAAACAAGTGTCATAGGGACACAGAAAGGCAGTACTTAACCTGGTCTAAGAGGAGAGGTGTATCAAACAAAGCTTCAAAAAGATACTAAGGTTCATGAAATTTCCAAATGCCCTCTACCATATTCTTCACAATTTTCTATAAAGATGATTATTTAGCTGGCACTTCAAACAAAATGGTTGAAATCAGTTTCAATATCTTTATGTGCATCTTATTGTGTGCATCATTATCTACCCTGACAACTAGGTTGAAATATTGACATCTTTCCATTTTTTCTTCTTCCCAACCTTACTTGGGATCATTTACCAGATCCAGTCAATTTCACCTCTACCGTAAATCTATAATCTTTAGATTCCTTTGTTTTCCCATGGCTTCTGTCTCAGATCCAACCCTCATTACTTCCAGCTTGTGCTATTTTAATTTCCTCCTGACCTATGGCAAATGCTCCTGTACTAAGCCACTCTCCATAATACTGCCAGAGAGTCTTGTATCTGTGGTCTGTTCCCTTGCAGTTAGCTGATACTGAGGTGGGGCATGATCTCTCCATCCAACAAAGTACTCTCAGTTGCATGGGTGCTTTCAGGATGGTTAAACATTTGTGTTAGCTGCCTGTTGCAGGCAGCACATGAATGTCATAGATGGTGGTCAAGAATTACTATCAAGAAGTTTCTGTACTGTGCTGGACTTCCCAGCTATTTATTGGTGGGGAGACATTCCTGAGAGATGTTACTCTGGCAGTATGGAAGGTTAGTATGAGATTCTCTACCTGTAGTTTGATGGTATATTTTTCAAGACTCAAAAAATAAAAATAAATATAAAATACCAGGAAAATATTCAAATACGAGAAACGTTTTCCTTGTTATATTTTTCAGATAAGTCAGGAAGTCTATGCCAAGATAAATAAATGTAAAATTAAAAATAGGATAATGTCAATTCTCAGTTTTCCACCTACAAATTATTTATGGTGACCCAATGTTTCCTTCCTACCTAACCAGATCTCACGTGGCTGAGATAAGACAAAGTCTGATGTTGTGGACGAGATGAGGAGAAGGAGACTGATTAGTTGTGGTTTGACTGTTAAAAGGTATATTTTTAATATTGACCTTGGACTATTACTTTCTTTGAATTGCCATTGCATCTGCATTTTCCTCCTCCTCCTCTTCCTCTGTTTCTTGCTATTTCTCAAGATGATTAATGTAAACAAAGCATATTGTGGCCATCAAGAGGAATAATATTTGTTGGGTAGGAGAGTGGGAAGACAGAAAAAAAATTATCATTATTATTATTTTTTGTGACGGAATCTCGCTCTGTCACTCAGGCTGGCCTGCAATGGTGCAATCTCGGCTTACTGCAACCTCTGCCTCCCAGGTTCAAGTGATTCTTCTACCTCAGCCTCCTGAATTTCTGGGACTACAGGCACGTGCCACCACACCTGGCTACTTCTTGTATTTTTAGTAGAGATGGGGTTTCACCATATTGGCCAAGCTGGTGTCGAACTCCTGACCACGTGATCTGTCTGCCTCGGCTTCCCAAAGTGCTGGGATTACAGGCGTGAGCTGCCACGCCCGGCCTTAAGTGTTCTCTAAAGGTATTATTTGAAACTTACTTGTAACAAAGATATGAGAGTTGATACCTTAATAAACATACATTCAAACAAGTTATTTCTGGAACCATTTAAGACAAAGGGACCAAGAACTAACATTTATTGAATATCTACTATGTGCCAGACACTGCTAGCTATTTTAAAACACTATGAGGTAGATATTGTCCCTATTTTATAATGAAAAAAATGATGTTTAGAAATAACTTGTTGGCCGGGCGCGGTGACTCACGCCTGTAATCCCAGCACTTTGGGAGGCCGAGGCGGCGGATCACGAGGTCAGGAGATTGAGACCATCCTGGCTAACACGGTGAAACCCTGTCTCTACTAAAAATGCAAAAAATTAGCTGGGCGTGGTGGCGGGCACCTGGAGTCCCAGCTACTTGGGAGGCTGAGGCAGGAGAATGGCGTGAACCCGGGAGGTGGAGCTTGCAGTGAGCCGAGATCGCGCCACTGCACTCCACCCTGGGCGACAGAGAGAGACTCCATCTCAAAAAGAAAAAAAAGAAAAAAAAAAAAGAAAAAAAAGAAATAACTTGTTAATAATTGCAGTATTTTGAAGTGGCAGAGCTGGGATTATACCTCGATACCTCCAACTTCAAAGTGCACAGTCTTTCTGCTATACTCTGGTTACAGGTTCTCTTTTATTTTCCCACTACTCTTAAAACTGCCATCTTGATTCCTAATCTCTGTATTGTTGACCAAAGCTCATGGTAACTTCCTTTATAAGAAATGATATCGAAAGCTTTTTTGGGCAAGCCAAGCCCAGCTTTTGAGACATGGGCTTCAATTTGGGAAGTCCCTATGGTTCTCTTTTTGAAACAAATCCTAGCTATGAACCTTGATCTTCAAAGCAGGAATTTCTTGTATATAAAATTGTGTATTCTTGCTGATTATACAAACATTTGACCAAAATACGATTTTCAAGGCACTTCACTAATCAAATGCTGAAAATATGAATGTTTAAATGTATTTGCTTGCTTCTTTTTTAACTGCTTTTATTTTGTTGTTGTTTCTTTGACTCAGAGTATATTCTTGATTCTCACCATGGTAGGTTTTACATACCAAAAGACCACACTTTTCCTTAACATATTCTAAAGAATGTGAAGCACAATAGAAAACATATATCATAAGTTGTTTGTATTGTTCAATTGTTGAGATATTTGAACAAAGGTAAGCGTAGAAGTTATACAATTACAGCTTCCTTTCAGCAAAAACTATCTGTTAAATGTATTTGCCAAATAATAAGAATGAATATAGATAATATATCCTGTGTAGCTTGTTTATAGAAATTTTAACATTTACAAGTAAACAAATGGCTCTCTGAAACTCCCAAACATCCCTTGTCCTGACAATGAGTACATATCCTTAATATACAGTTAAGTTTAGCAAAGTAAACAAACTACTGCCCAAATGAGATCCATGTAAACTACACTTTTGTGAGTCACTTATAGTGATCAAGGGATGATTTAATTCATCACAAATACCTTCATCGTGTTTATTTTGAAGCTTTAACTTTCACACTACTAATTTCTTTCTGTCAACTAATTTTAAATTGTCCAATCAAATTGTCTGAATTTGGGCTAAGCTGACCTTGAATCAGAGTACAAAAGAAAATATTTTTCACAGACCAGTTATTTGATGTATAATTTTCACTTGTTGAGACTACGTAAAAGTGTCCCACAATTCTAATTTTGAAGAAGTCTGATTTTATATTTATTACACATGAATTATATTATTTATATGATTTCCTTTCTTAAACTTGATTGTAAATTAATTTATTGTATTTTTTCTGAGTTACAATATCAAATGTCATTAGATCCCATAGATGTGTTCTCTCATAAATGATAATTTGTAAAAGGAAAAACCCATTCTAGCTGCACCCCCATGTTCCACATTTCAATGTTGCATATCTCGTAACACATTACTCTGAATAAATGGTATGATCTTAGGGTAGATTTTTTTTTTTTTCTTTTCAGATGTTATATCTGCCAGTTTTCAATAGTAAATAGGTCTGAAGTCCTCAATCTACCAGTTGTTTGATGATATATTGGTTTGTTCTCACATTGCTAATAAAGACGTACACAATACTGGGTAATTTATAAAGGAAAGAGGTTTAATTGACTCACAGTTCCACACGGCTGTAGGCCTCACAATCACAGTAGAAGGCAAATGAGGAGCAAAGTCACATCTTACATGGTGGCAGGCAAGACAGCGTGTACAGGGGAACTCCCCTTTATAGAGCCATCAGATCTCATGAAACTTATTCACTATCACGAGAACAGCATGGGAAGGACAAACCCCCATGATTCAATTACCTTCCACTAGGTCCCTCCCACAACACATGGGGATTATGGGAGCTACAATTCAAGATGAGATGTGAGTGGGAACACAACCAAGCCATATCAGATGACATATAAATACTCTAGGCCTTTCCTTTGTCATCCAATTTATGCACTTTCATATTTGGCTAAGGAGTAGTTTCTGTCACTGAATACCTTTTGTATCAGACCAGAACCTACAAGAATAGAAAGCAAGTGCACAGTTTCAAAGGCACCCTCTCATCTTCCTTCCTGTCAGTGTTTACGGTGCTTGGACTGAACTCTTAACATTTGCAGACAGCTACCTTGACATCAGCATGATATAGATTTGAATTCATCAATGCCACCTTAGTAAACCTTTTTCTCTTCCATTTCAGTTACGTTGATTTTTCTCCTTTAGCTGGAATTGTCTTTGATATCCTTGATGAAATTATTTGGCAGATGATTATTTCTCCCTTGAAGGTTTTGAAAAGGACAATTACCTTTGGTCATGATTGGAAAGGTGCCAATTCTTTTACATTACTTTGCACACTTCTCTTTAAGAATTTCACATTTTTGTATTTACCACCCATGTTAGGCAATTTACTTGTATCCACATTAGAAGGAAGAACTACATCTACTTAAAGACTACAATTTGATGAGTTTTAACAGTTATATACTGCTGTGAAACCAGCATCTCAATCAATACACAAAATATTTCTGTCACCCCAAAAAGATTCATCATCTCTCTTGCAATCAACTCCTTTCTTATTCCTCAGCCCTAGGAAAACATTAATCTTTTCAACTCTGTTGATTAGTTTGCATTTTCTAAAATTATATATAAGTGGGATAATATAGTATGTACTATTTTATGTGTGCTTTCTTTCATAGGGCATAAGTGGAATGAGGGCAGAGAATGTTGACCATATTTGAACCCACAGTTAAGATAATTCTGACCAATTAGGAGGAGTGAGGAGTAGCTGAGAAGTGAAAAGTATAGGTTAGAAAAATCAAAATAATTTTTACTAATATGAGTAGAAGGCACAATATATTGGTCCTGTTGAAACTGTAAAGAATATTTAAAAAGGGAACAAAAATCCTTATCAGAGACCAACTTCTGGGTCAGCTAAAAATTAAAAGTTTTCCATTAAGGCATCCAATAATCACTATATTTAAGAAGCTGAACATCAACATGAAATAAAATTGTGAAATGATTAATTTAGACATAAAAATTTAACAAGTTCAGGAAATGTTGCCACTGTTTTTTCAGGTTCACATGAATCTGATTTTAGTTCCCACATACTCTTTTCAGAGGAATATTTAAATAATTTGACTGTGACAAGCCAAACTGTTTTGAGACCTCATTGAAAGTCAAATGAAAACATTAATCAAATGCAAAAATATTCCAGTCAGGGATAGAAATGCTGCAGGTTAGAAAATAAAAATGTTGCCTGTGAGAAGGAAAATCAATTGATTTAGAAAAAGCAAGTATTGGTTCAAATCTACATGGTTGGTAGTGACTGGAAATCACTACAATTTCAGGAGGTTGTATTTTTCTTCAAAATCATCAGATAGTCTTGAGCTGTAGCTACACTGCAAAACCAGTTTGTTTGACTAACTTTTCACCTAAGTAAAATAGAAAATCAGATCAGTCAAACAACTGATTGTCTTTCCCTTTCTCATTGTTTTTTATGGACAGGCTTTAGTGACTAGCATGCAAATAATTATCTACAGCACAAAATAGCCAGAGAAGTGACTTGTGGAATAGCAGTGTTAATTGAGCAAAAGAATGGCTTTCATATTCTTAAATGCCACAGAATTGTTCAATATTAAGTGAGCACTATCTTCTCATTTCAGCTATGAATTCTAGAAAGTACAGCTCCTTTGGTAAGGTGATCTGACAAATACATTGCATTGCTATTCAGTCGGTGCTGCTCCTGTTTTGTGGGGCCAAATGACTATATATCACTATATTTTGGATTATCTGACTATTGCTACTGTTTTGTGGGGTTAAATGACTAAACATCCTTATATTTTGGATTATCTGACTACTGCTCCTGTTTCGTCGGGCTAAATGACTACATATCCCTATATTTTGGATTATCTAACTATCTAGTGGGTAATAACCAGTTTTATCACCTTGATAATTTGCTAAGTCTCTTTAAGCCTTTTTCTGTCATGTGTTCAAAACTGTCATCATATAGAGCTATGAAGATTTAATTAGATGATGTCTGTGAAGCATTGAGTTCAATGCCTGGCATAAAGAAACATTAATATATGTTATTCTTATGTTCCTTGATTATTATTAATTCATTCATCTGACAATTATTAATTGAATTTTTATTAGGGCCCAGTCACTGTATAAAGCACTGGGAATAAAATGGTGAAAAATCCACAGCTCCTGTACCAATTAAGCTTAGTGTATAGTGGGAACACTCTCAAGTTCATGAACAATTTTAATAGTGTGAGAAGTGCTCTCCTGAAATAAGCAAGAGTATGATGTGCTGTGGGAATGTGTAGGAGGGCTTCCTGAAGGAAGCATTTGGGATAGACAGGAGTGAGAAGGAAAGCTTTATGGAGGAAGTGTGAGGAGGGGCACAGAGGAGAAGAGAGAGGTAAGAGAGAGCAGGGGCGAACATTTGTATCTGAGGGAATAGCATGTGTTAAGACCTATAATAAATGAAACTTTTCAGGTGGAAGCTATAGAGGCAGTTCCACCAAGAAAGCCAGAAAACAAAACAAGAACAAAAAAATTCTTCTTCTTCCTCTCTAGCGCTTACAGTGCTGAAGAACAAGCTGGGCAAGTAACAGCTCTTTAGCCTCACTCATATTTAGGAAGCAAAAAAGAAGAAACTTTGTCAAACCCACAGAAGATTAACAGAAGTTCAATGCTAAATGTCTGCCTGCAAGGCCACCCATATCTCAATAGAAGAAGACTCAGAATGTCTTTCACATTCTTTGTATGAAAAGAAAAAAAAAAAAAAGAAATTAAAGAAAGAGAAAGAATTCGAAGCCTGTAATCAATCTTTTCCTTTACAAAACCCAGCAATTCAGGAGGCCTGCCAGAGGCTAAGTCTTTCAGAGACCATGGACAGAAAAAAGCTTATTAAAATGTGCTTCATTCCCAAAGAAAGAGGTCACTCAAGATCCCCAGACCCTTAACTCTGAATAGATTTAATGAAAGCCAACCGCTATTTTAAGAATTTAGAAGGGGGATTTCCCTCCCTAAAGAAAAGAAGGCAGACATCGTCAGTGCTCTAACGCTATTTCATCTATGGCACCAGGCATGCTTTTCTCTAACTTTCTGTAGGTTGCTAAAGCCCTTAAATGAGGATTTAGTGACTGAGAATACAGTTCTTCACATACAAGGCTTGAAACATAATTGATACAAAGACCATCCTTCCAGGATTAAAGAGTTCTAATCATTCTGTGAGACTTGCATGCTCTTTCCTCCATGCTGGCCAAAGAAACACTGCATCTTTCAGAAAGGGACTATGCTGTTTCCCACATCATTTGGTAACCACAAAACCTTTCACCTTCAGTTAGAGAAAGATAATCTAGACTATTCTGCAAATAGTACTGATGCAGCAACTGGATACAAAATGAATCTTAGTCCAAGACTTTCTGGTAACCCTGCTTTATGTAATTAATATAAATGGTATACAAATGTCTCTTGTAGAATTTTTCTCTAAAGTCCTAGTTGACTATTGTCCTGGTACTCTTATTAATCACAAGAGTATTTCTGTGAACAGGTATACATGGGCATCATTATTTCCATTTTGTAAATGAGGAATCTGAGGCAGAAAACATTAAGTGACATAACAGCAACACAGTAAGAACAGGAATAGAAATGACAAAAACGATTGTCTCTTGGGAATCAAGAAGATGTGATAGGATGAATTCTTCCTTTTCTTTCACTATTGAAGGAAGGATAAGGGACAACAACCTTTTCTAAGCTAATTTTGAAAACATCCTCCCTGGCTGTTTATAGTCAGAAGACAATTCCTGAGTTGAGTCGCTGAGTGCTACTTGAGTATAGAGAAGAAAAGCTGCCTAACCACATAGGTACTATACACATCCTCTGTAAAAATAGAGCCTCTCCTACTTGGATTTTTCAGTCTTCAGAATGTGCCTCTGATGATACTTCCTCTTCTCTGCCATTAGGTTTCCAAATAAATGATGGTTGAATGTCTAAATGGATGGTGTTTAAATTGCACCTTTAAGTTTTGTGAAGGAGCCCTAGGAAGAAGAATCACTGAGAAGGATCTTGGATAATCAAATAACCTCGTTAACCCTCAGCTACATTTTTAATCAAATTCTATTCCAGATCTGCATCTGTCTAATGGGAGTATCAGACTGAATCCCTGATTCAAGTTCAAACAAAGAAGGAGTAAGAGGTCTTAATGAAAGCAGTAATCTGTTATTTGAATCCCCTTGACCTTCTCTATAGAAAGAGATCTACAGTAAAACAATCCAATTATTTTCCAGATCTTTATGGCAAGAAGAAATTATCCATCTGAGATATTATAAGCAAAGTTTGTGTAATACAATCAAAAAGGAGAGCTAGGTAATTAGAAACATTTAATTCAGGAAAGCAACTTGGGCATGCAAGAATATTTAATAGTGAAAAGATTCTTTCAGAAGAATAAAGAAGAAAAATAATGCTAATAATGCTAATGTATTTTCTCATTTAAATCCAATAAGGTAGGAATAAATATAACCATCTTAGAAATTGGAAAACTGATATGTTGAAGAAATTAACCAAGGACACAGGTAAAATGTGGCAGAGCTGGGATGTGAACATGCTTAGTCTGGCTTCAGCGCCTACGCCCTCAATTAGTTCTCCTGTGGTCTTCCAATAGGATGATAGCTCACATAAACACATATCCCCAGAGGCGTCCACGCTGTAGTCCCAACCAGAGAGGACTAATATATTTGGAAACTTTCTTCCAAATAGGGAGGATTTTGAAATAGAAAATATTAAATGAGACTTTAAAAAGGTTTATAATTATCTGTATCTCTTTTTCTAGGCCAAATTCAAAGTATAGCTAGCTACTGAAAATTCAATCAGTTAGAAAGAAATTTCCACTTATTAAGATTATTTCTCATTTATTAGCTAGAAATTCTGGCTCTGGGTCCATAGTCAGGTTGCACTCAATTAAACTCCAGAATCTTAAGAACACAACAACACAAACGAATCTCAACAAGCAAAGGTTGAAAACGATGAAGTGAGAAATGCACAGATTACCACACGGCAGCATTAATATCATTATTGAAAGGTTAGCTGCTTAGGAAATCGACAAGGTGCCAAGAGGGCATTCACGGTGCCTCCTAAGAAATGAGAGCAGAGAAGAAATGAAGCCGAACAGAGAAAAGCTTTTGTTGACATTTTCAGAAGCTGACTTTATACAGGCCATATCCCCAAAGAATAGAAAATGGCAATGTAAGAAACCAGTAACACCAGAAAATTGCAGGCCAGCGAGTTCACCACCAGTTACAGGAAAGCATTTGAAAGGTTTTAGAGGATCAGGAGGGGATTCGCTTCTCCCCCTACGCTCAGTCTGTGGGTGAGGGAAGGTGACATTGTTATGGGGAAGGTACAGTTGCCACACTAGCTTTGGGCATTCGCAGGGTGTGAGTGTTATATTAAGGAAAGAGGCTGCAGAGTGAACCACTTCAACCACTAGAACGCACTGGAATAAGTAATCCTGATGCCAGGTTCCAGTGTGGAGTAGCACTATTTTTATATCAAATAAAAAGTAAATGGTATCGTAGGATTTCTAGTTTTGGTCAAATTAGTACTTTTCTGTGCTGTTATACACACAGAATCATTTATTTGCACGCACACATCATCTTGTGTAGCATTTCAAATGGCATACAGAAGATGTGAGATTGGGGAATTTGTCTGTCTGGGCTGAATGAGGCAAATGTTCTGATGGGAGCTACTGGGAGAGATGGTGAGTTTGTCCAGGTTTATGCAAGCAATATGACAGTGTGGGGAAAATGAATGACGTTTTCTGACTTAAATACACCTGTTTTCATTTAAAAGGAGTATATGTCTAAGGGAATTTATTTAATGGGGTGTTAAGTAAGAGCACTATTTTTAGAACTAGTGAATGCAGCCAAAATTAAACGAGACGTTCTAATGAAGGCAGATGAGAGAAGAACAACATTTTAACTGGCCCTGGGAGGAAACTGTAGCTATTTCTGCAGGGGGACAAAAAGAGGACAAGTCAGGACTAAAGGACACTCTAGTAGTGAGGTATGGGAGGGAGAATCTTAACCAAAATGAAATGTCAAGAGAATGTTTGGAACATAGTTGGCCCCCTGGAAACTATGAGCATTAATTGAGGAGGCAGGGATGAATCTACCCTCAGAGAAAAACCAGGAAATGTGGGATGGTGAATCTCTGTGTAAATAATGGATAGAAACTTGAGTCAGAGGGAACTCACTGTTTCTTCCGGAGGTTCGGGGAGCTGAGGATAGACTGACTTCATATGGAAACTGAGCATGTCAGAAATGGGGACAGAAATTATGACTGGACATCAGCAACTGAGTGCAGCTCATAAATAGGATTAGAGTAATTTGTAGAACTAAATGGTTAAGGAGCCCCTTCTGTTGGATGTGGTACAAAGTTCTCTAAATACAGTGGTCATAGTCTTTTCATTTTAACGTTTACTCCTAAAGAAAAAAATGTGTGTGTGTGTATGTGTATGTGTGTTTGCTGACATACAGTGCATGAGATTATGACTTAATGTTTTAAAGTGTATATAGCCTATTTAATACTATTATATTTATATAGTTACATGTTTTTCCTCTTGAGCCATATTTTGCTTCAGGGACATAGTCACAGGTTTTTCTTCTTGGGCCACATTTTGATTCATAGACATATGTCCTCACACTCCCAAAGCTACTCTCATGTTTTTAAATTAACAAAAGTGAATGAGAAGAGTTATTTCAAAATTAGTTCATATATAGCATGTTTTATTAAGTAGTTTTCATTTATTTCCCAATTACTGTTATTAGTTCATAAATTGTGAAAATACATTAATAAACTAAAAATATTTAGTATGCAACTAACATTATATTTGTATAACTGATTCATGCAAATCCAGATCAGACTTCTCAAGTATAACCATTACTCAAACTCCTATTACCTGTTATTGACAGTGTACATAGGGTCAATGTAGCACAGACTTCTGGCTGACAACTAAAACTCATTTCCTCTTCTTCTAGGCACGCAGCTAGACTACATTTCCCAGGACCTCATATAGTACCACCAAGACAGACCTGACTGTACCACCCAATGCCAAGCCCTCAGTATCACTGTCAAGTCACATTGGTCATTATGAATTGTGTAAATGCCCCTGGGGATTAGCTGAGGTGATGAAATGATATATTTATATTATAAAATTAAACTGACAACAACAAAAAAATGTGTGCCATGCTAATGCCTGGCCCATACAACATGTCATTCTCATCTTATACAGTCTTGCCTCATTAATGCTCACTTGAATTTGGATGACCCCCAAGGAGACCCTAGAAGTCACATGTTGAAGATAGGTCCTGAGTAACATCATGGATAGGGACCACCTCAACAACTTGTTCATCCACACAATCAAGACGCAAATTTCAATTGTATTGGGAATCATTATACATTATGGACTCTATCATTACAGCAGATAAACTACCCTAACTAATCTGAATTTCATATTGGAAATATTAATAAATTACATAATTTAATTTTTTCATTACTCAAAGCAGTAATAAAATTGAGTCTGATTGCAGCTGATTGCTTTTTTAAAGAAAAAATTTAACTTGAAAATCTGAAATCGGCTTACAATTTTGGACATAAACATTTCAGAACTACAGGCAGTCCTAATCCCTAAGGCATCCATTGTATATTATGAATTAACTTTTCTTCTATGTACTCCCAATAATAGTGATTATTTCTCATGCTGAGGAGATTTGAAAATCATCCCTGAACTCACCCTCTGTGGAGCTGACTTCTCTCTTCTAGTTTTAAAAGCCTGGAAGCATTACAAGAACATATGGAAATGTATATGTTTATATGGGCATTTATATATAAATGTGTAGACTTATATGTGCATTGACATAATAGTGAATTCAAAAGACAGAGATCCAAAGAGCATGGTACCTATGGCACAGAATAGATACAAAGATCTAGCAGTTTCCATGGAAGTTGTGTTATCTGGGCTAGGCTCCTCAGGAGCAAATTACTTAGAATTCATGGGTGATATCAGAAAGTTCCCAGGAGTGTAGAATCTACACAGATAGCCAAAACAGAAATAAAAGTTTTAATATCAGACAACTGCAGTGCACACTGCCATTCATGTGGGTATTCAAGGCTATAAACCCCAGAAGAGTACAGAATATGTACACATATATATGAATCCTTCTCTATATGTGTATCTATTATATATAATTTTGTATTATATGGGTATAAAGTACTCACATAAACCATGCGCAATATAATTGTCTGGTATTGAAACTTTTGTATCTGCTTTGGCTACTTGTGAAGACTCTACACTCCTAAGGAACTTTCTAGTGCCATTCATAAATTATAAGTTATTTTCCCTGGAGGAGCCTTGTATAGTACAACTCCCATGGAAACTGCCAAATCTTGGGACCCATTCTGTGTGTGGATCTCTGTCTTTGACATTCATTACTGAATAAGTAGATACACATATGTATGAATGAATGAACAATTAGACTGACTTCAGGGTGATGATTTTAAAAACATTTGGAGTTACATTGTGACTTGATTCCCTAGTATTCCCACTTTACTCTGTCAGCAGAGAAGAATGAAGTTATATGGCAAATGATTAAGAGGAATAATTGACATCAGACAAAAATGTGATTCTCAGCCTTGCCTAGATATTGGACTAACTTGAAGTGCTCTCTCTCCAAATATGATACGTGGGCTCCGAGCCTGGAGATTCTGATATAATCAGCTTCGAGATTTTCTTAAAGTTCTCTTAGAGACTCTGTGCTGCCAAAGTTGAGAACCACTGCACTAGAACAATGTTTCCTCTCCTAGATCATAAGAATTAATTGGTAGTCTTGTTTAAAAGTGTAGATTCTCAGGCCCAATGTAAGACATTCTGAGTCAGTCCCTTCAGTGCCTTTGAATTTTTTTTTTTTTTAATGAAGGCCCCCAAGTGATTCTTCAGGAAAGTTTGTAAATGCTTCCTTAGGCTCTAAGCTCTGCTAGAAAAAGTGTTATGATCTGTTATTCTCACCTGTATCCCTGGGGCATGGCATAGACCCTAGATCATATTGTGCATTCAGTAAGTATTTTATATTGTTTAATTAAATGACATTTTTAAAGTGCAAATGAGTAAAAAGAATGGATAAAATTTAAAATGCCACTTGTGATGACTGGTTTTATACTAGAGAATCACAGATACAGGGCTGTCAAGGATTTCACGAGTTTTAATGGGTTCTCTTGCAGGACTTTTATAAGTATGGTAATACAATCAATTAATTGGTCAGCATACAGGTATTCAGAAGTCTCCTGAAGATGATATTTGCCAATGGATGCAAAATTCTTTCTGTATAAGCATTTATTAGAGAAGTCACAAGTTAAAGAAATAGCTGGGAGAGGGATTCTGGAACATATGGAATTTCAGGAACACAAAATTAGAAAATTAATGATTTGTTTATTTTACTTAATTCTTGTGTTTTCTTACATGCAGGAATTTTATATTTTGCATTCAACTGAGAGGCAAATGCATATATCAAATTAAAAGCAACTATTATAATTTTCTATCAATAATATTTTTCTTTGGCACTTCCTAAAATCTTCACTATTTTAGTTAAATGTCATCTACAAAATTAAGATTCTTTTAGCTCATAACAGCTCTGTCTTTTTAAATTACCTATCATTTGTCATTGGAAAGTTGGCTATTTTAAAATTATCACTCATTATTTTCCTTTATACCCACCAGAATAAGCTGACAGTCAAAAACAGTGAGTCCTTCTCAGATCCAGACCCCAAACTAATTAGTTATATCATATAAAAAAATCTCTGTACGTATGAGAATATTGTTGTAACCCTTCAATGGGTTCTCCTTGCCCGGTGCCTAGATAAATTTGATTTATCAAGACAGGGGAGAATTGCAATAGAGAAAAGTTTAATTCACGCACAGCCAGCTGCACAGGAGAGAAGAGTGTTATTATTACTCAAATCAGTCTCCTCAAAAACGTGGGGATGGGATTGTTAAGGACAACTTGGTGGGTAGGGTCTGAAAGTGGGGAATACTGATTGGTTGGGTTGGTGATGAAATCATAGGGTGTCAAAGCTGTCCTCTTGATGCTGAGTCAGTCTCCTGGGGCCAGGAGACCAGATGACCCAGTTTATCAGTCTGGGTGGTACCAGCCGAGTCATCCTGTACAGCATCGGCAAAATACCTCAAGCACTGATCTTAGGTTTTGCAATAGTGATGTTATCCCCAGAAGCAATTTGGGGAGGTTTCGAATCTTGCAGCCTCCAGCTATGTGATTCCTAAACCATTATTTCTAATCTTGTGGCTAATTTGTTAGTCCTGTGAAGGTAGTCTAGTCCCCAGGCAGGAAAGAGGTTTGTTTTGGGAAAGAGCTATTATTGTCTTAGTTTCAAATTCCTCCCAAAGTTATTTTGGACTATGTCCAGGAATGAACAAGAACAGCTTGCAGGTTAGAAGCAAATGGAGTCAAGTCAGATCTTTCAGTCATAATTTTCTCAGTTATACCATTTGCAAAGGTGGTTTTAATTGTGTTAAATCATATTTTATATGATATTTAAGGAGTGTTTTTCCATCCCCAATATTAAAGGGAACAAATGAGGGATTAAGAGTAATAAAAAATGCATTTTGTATGGTGCTTCACAGTTTATAAAATGGTTTCATATACATATTTCATGTGAATGTCATGTGCACCTTGTGATGGAGGTTATCACTATTTAATTCCTTACAGTGTCAATGTAACATATATAATACTATGTATTTAAACAAGGAGAATACCGTATATTTGATCCATGTATGTTTGCAGTGATGTATCTGCTTCAATCTCAAACAATTTGAAAAATATACTTTTCCAAGAAAAACACACAGCTTCTAGTATTAAGTAAAAAGCTTTAAATCCTTTAAGCTATAACTAATGACTAGCAAGCTCCAATGCCACAAAATGAATGTATATATTAGGCCAAATATAAGTTGGTAGGTGGTAAGGTCTACAGCAAATTAGAGATGTGAATTCCTGCTTGAATTATGAACATTTGCAAAATATTTAAGCACTATGGGCCAAACAAAACCTATCTGCATGCTTTCTATGCAACATCTGTTCCACACCAGCAGAACATGGAGTGTGAAAGAAGAAATAAAGCAGGAACACAGAAGCATAAGACGATGACATGAGAAACTGTTTGGATCACAGGAATTGACTTTTTAAAAGATTAAAGTACAGAGAGTAAGGTTGATAAATATTGCTGATGCCCATTCAATATCATCAATATGCTCCTTCTATCTCTCTCTTCTGACATGGTTTTGCTGTTGTTGTTACAGTAGAAGATACAGAATACTACAGACTTAGTCTCTTTAGTCAGTTTCCTTGTCTGTAAAATGGAAATAATAATAACTATTCCCTAGAGTTGTGTGGTTAAATGAAAGCATGACAAAGGCTTAGCAAAGCTCCTTTCACATAGTGATAAATAAACGGTAGGTATTATCATTATCATCATTTCCATTGAAAATAACTACTTTCTTACTCCTTCCTTGAACTTTTCCTTAGTGTATATACTTGG
The DNA here is from genome assembly GCF_009764315.1 of Trachypithecus francoisi. Classification (NCBI taxonomy): domain Eukaryota; kingdom Metazoa; phylum Chordata; class Mammalia; order Primates; family Cercopithecidae; genus Trachypithecus; species Trachypithecus francoisi. The sequence continues at coordinate 36,112,368 of NW_022681457.1, read as the reverse complement.
CCCTCTAAATCCACAGGTTTCACTTCTGTTGATTCAACTAACCATGGATCAAAAAAATGTTTAAAAGATTGTGTCTGTATTGAAGATGTATAGACTCTTTTTCCTTTGTCATTATACCCTAGACAATACAGTGCAAGAACTATTTACATAGCATTTACATTGTACTAGATATTATAGGTAATCTTGCAATGATTTAAAGTACAGGAGAGGATGTGCATAGGAAATATGCAAATACTACAGTGATCAGACTTTGGTATCCTTGAGAGGTCCTGGAACCAATCTCCTGCAGATACCAAGGGACATTTACTGAAGATCAAAATTAACTTTCAGAACTGGAAGGTAAAACCCTCAGTTGGCTTTGCTTGCCATGGGAAAAATAAAGTTCTTTTTTTTTTTCACTCAAATAATTGCAACAACTACAAACTCAAATATAAAAGTGTCCTATCCTGTGGGCTCAAACACCCTTTTCCCTTTAAAATTATAAAAGTTATTGGGCAAGTTGGATGCTATACACAAGTAGTCATACTTACACCAATTACATCATTGCTTTGTAAAATGACATTCATAGAAATGCCACAAGAATTTGGTTCAGTTAAAAAATATTAATTAGATATCTTCTCTGTGTAAGACACAATGCTCAGTTCAGAAAATGTGAGATGAAGAGAGCAGTCTCTGACCTTGAAACCCTGACTTGCCCAGGCTAATGGGGAATATAAAAATATAAACCGACCATGTCAATACAAATGCAAATAAGTGTACGAGTTTCCCAACCTCTGATGTGCATCTTTCTCTCTACTTCTTTGAGTGAGACTTTCTAGGTACTATGCTAAAGCAGAGGTTAGTATGCTGTGAAAACCCTGAGAAAAGATTAATGCCTGTTCTTCAAACTCTACCTTTAGCTCCACATATGCTAAGAAGTATTCTACTCCACTTTCATCTTTGACTTATTTGAAATCCTCTGAAAGTTACTATTTCATCATTTTGACCCTTAGTTATTTTCTGTATAAAGTGGAACTTGAGTTGCTTTCTGGGTATATGTCTTATACAGCCAAGTAGTGCAATAAGCTCTCTGAGGGAAAGGACCCAGGCTCTTTTGAGCCATGTACAATGCTACATATGCACGCATCTGAAAAACAAAGTTTTGCTGTTGCTAGCAGATTAAAGATTGATAGAAAATGGTCTACAAATAATTGATACAATAGTTTGGGACTCTGTCATAATGAAGGCACCTATAAAATGGTGTTTCATAAAATTTTAAAACTTTTTGATGCAATTAAGCATTTAGGTTAGATTAGAGGCAGCACAAATTGTAGATATAAACCTATATTGGCTATATAGTAAACGTTCTGTTTTTATTTTAATCAACATTTATATTTTTGGTCCTGCCCAACAACTGGTGGTAACAACTTGCACATAACTCACAGGGCAACAGAATATATAGTGGCCCCACAAATGAAGATTTACAGCTAGAGAAAACTTGCAATGATTACTTATTGCAATGATTACTCGTTTGTTTTAACACCATGTGCAAAAATGTTTGGGATGGAAAGATAATACTCTTAAAATGCAAAATCATCAGTTTATATTATGCTAATTTATCATCTAGATCTGTTTCTGAAACAGTTAAATGTTTGTTAACGTAAATGTTTCGTTTGAAATTAAGAAAGGTAAAGAACTAATAGCTAACAACTAAGAAATGACTTTTATGTGAAAACTAGTAAATAATTATAAATAGATTTAGACTTATATATGTTTACATTCAATATCTAAGATTCTACCACTCACGTATCTGATTTATCTCTCCAATCTTTCATATCTATCTGAGAAGAGAAAAATAGCTGAGGGCAGTCTGAGCTGTATGAGCAACACAAAATTTATCAGGCCCAGAGAGATATGAGCATGGGACTTTAGTCATGTCTCCAATCTCCATTCCCCTGGGGCAATAGTGTAAAGACATTTTGTTCCTGACTAGCTGTGTTACCCATTATCTTTATGTTCCTATAATTTTTGATTAAAGAATAAGGTATAGCCAATCACAAGCTTATATTATTTTAATCTAAATTCTTGGTAAACAACTTAAAAACTGCTTTTTCTTAGACACTAACTTGTAATCACTGCTAATTGGAGTATGTATTCAGGACAACTTGAATCCATGCTCATGAGTAATGATCCTTAAGCTCTGAGCTTGAATAAACTCTGTATTTTGTTATTTAAAGTTGACATGCCTCTTCCTTTCATTTCCACTGCCACTAGTGAAATTCTGCTTTTCATTACTTCTTATCTAGATTACTGCAACAACTGCCTCACTAGTTTCTTGACTTTCCCTTCAAGTTGATATTTTATCAGATGCCAGATTAATCTTTCAGTAATATAGCTCCAGATGTGTGATTTTCAGCTCAAACATCTTCATTGTCTCCTTACAGAAAAAAAATCTGAAATACCTTAGCAATAGCATTCACTGGTGTCTGTGCTCTTGTTTTATTTTTCTATACTTTTCCCAATTGTCCACTTCATACATTATACACACTACATACATTTATACACTCTGTACACTAAAATGAAACTATAGTTCCTATATATACCTTTAAATTTCTAATCTCTATGATTTCATTAATGTCTTCCATAAGCCTATAGGATGCTCTTCCAAACTCTACCCATCTTTCAGGACCAAGCTCATATGTCATCCCTTCCATGGAATTGTCGTTAGAATCCTCAGAAGCAATTAATATTCTTGTTCCTGAAATTTTTGTACTATATCTTGTATATAACTTATTATTTTCTACCTAAAATACATTTAGGTAAGTATTTTTCTTCTCTACATAGAGTGTGAAAACTCCTTAAATGTAGTCTATGAACATCCCACTTTGTAAGCTCTACTGTGCTGAAAATAGTCTTTAAACATAGATGTTCAAATAGTTGTTGACCAAATGACTGACTAGAGTAATTAATATTTAGTAGCTTCAGAACTGTAAAGCTTTTATAAAGGACTGTATACACAATTTATCTGAATCTTATTGATTATCATAAAATGAAAGTGATTGATATGGAATAATCTAACTTGCTTCATAAACTAAATCAGTGTTTGTCCAACTAGTCTCTACAGCACCTTTGGGCTTCCACAGAGGTGGCGCAGGAATATCTCTCCTTAGCAGTGGGAAAGGGGAAGTAAATAGAGTTTTCTCCTCCCCACTTTACCTTTACCCAACACTGCTCCATTTTGTATATTGGCCTTTCCTATAAGACTTTACTCAGAGAAAGTTTTCACCATTTAGGAAAAGTTTTGAGATATCTTGGGGTTCCACCACTGAACAGTCTGATTTCATATTTGTTTCACACGAAATCCTCTTTACCTGATAACTAGGTAAATAAGCTGTTGTGGTTAAGCTGAATTTACTAATATAAAAATACAAAAATGGTAGCACAAAGTACGTTTCAGATAATTTTATATCAGGAGCTACTCCAACACTTCCCTTTATAGGAGACATATCATTTTTTAATAGCCATTTAGCTCACTGCTTGATCTGACCTTACTGACCTGGGAACTAGTTAGCTGATGCATCTTACAGATATTACTATATTTGTGAACATTCTTCATAGATTTAAAAGATCCCTGAGAAGCAGTTATATAGCTTTCTACTCCTTAAAAGACAATGACAAAACTTTCTATCGCCTAAGCTTATGGCAGCCTGTCCTCTTACCCACAGAGCACCCTGATCTGCAATAAGTCTAAAATGTATCTTCACTGAAATCTGTCTTAAACTCACAGTTAGTTATACCCTTCTGAGTTCATTATTTAGGATAAAAATACCTGTTCAAGTCACGATGTATAATTGGCTGTGTCAGGTTGTGAAGGTACTCCATGCCTTTGGCAACATCTACTGCAATAATTAATTTAGACTGCAAATCAAGAATCCTACAATTTAAAAATAGATTATTTAATAGAGACGAAATGGTCAAAACGAATACCAAAAAAGTAAATGATGTGTGAGAGTTGTTATTTTGTATAATCTTAACCATTTTTTCTTTCTTGAGGGTTAAGCTAGAAATTCAACAAATCTGAAAAAATAGCTTTCCTACCTCAGAAAATCCTTAATTATGAATCAGTTAAGATACACGGTATCCCTTGTTTAAGATATTATACTTGGTTTTATAATTTATTTATAATACTATACTTAATTTCTTTGTAATATTGTAAAATGAAATCCATTTTATTCACTGAATGAAACTACATTCTAACTACTATATGCATAAACTCAGGAAGTGAATTCATATTGGATTTGTGCAAGAACACTTTTTTAAAACTTTATTTTATTCTGAGCTTACATATATCTTCTTTATCAGTATTTCAAATTTAGCCTAATTATTTTAAGCTCCAGTTTCCAATTTAAATTCCTTAAATTTGTTATCTTCAACTGAATTTCTGTTAAGAAAGCACAGAGTATTTCTATTCATTGAAAGACAATTATTAGCAATATTAAAAATGCCACACTTGCTAGCAGCACTCAGATTTCAAAAGGTAAAGGCTCATTCAATGAAAAAGCCTCTGATGTATTGCAAGAGTAATTCCAAAATTCTAATGGTATGTCCAAGGATAAATCAGAACAAAAGACCCATACCTTTTCTGCTCATGAAGGAGGGAGAACAGAGAACCCCCTGATATGTATTGAGTGACAATGGCAAACTGGCTGGGATCATTCAAGCAAGCGCCCACAAACTGAATTACACAGGGATGATTGAGCTGGCAGAGAATGGACACCTCTCGGCAAAACATATCCACATCTGACTTGGAGCAGTAGGTATTGGCTCGATAACTGGAAATGGCAGCAACAGAAAATTCTCAGTAAACAGATGGATCCAAACAAGGGGCTTGCCATGCATATGCTTCTCAAAGGTCACAATTCCACCTGGATGCTAATTTTTTTCATTTGCTTGCTTACCGTTTTATAGCCACTATTTTATTTCTGCATCGTCCTTTATATACTTTCCCAAAAGAACCTACAATTTTTTAAAATAAATAAATAAACACACATTAACTTGAGCTCATTCAACGAAACCAGACCTTTATTTTTTTTTAAGTTACCTGAGCCAATAATCTCATGGAACTCAATTTCTGAGAGCTGAAGATGGAAATGTGAAGGCAATCCTGCTCTCAGGAGGAGAATATCTGCCTTCTCTGCAAATAGAAATTGTCATTTTATTTTTTAAGGTGAAAAGCTCACATGTAGATGTGTATACACATGCATATATATGTTTAACTAAAAACATAATTTCCTAAAAACATTTAATTTTAAATTTTCCAACTGTAATTGACTACTTGAAGATGCTAAAACCTTAACCCAAATGATCCCTGCCCCGCTGCATTAAAATCATGTTAGTTTTACGTCTTGATTACTCACTCCTGGTTACCAGTGCTAAGGGTTTATTCCTGATCTGATCACCAACCAGCTTGCCTGCATGACATGGCAACCCTGGAGTCCAGTCCATATCATATTATGATAAAGGTTCTGATCTGGTAACTCTCTTCAGTCTATTCCAATAGGCTTAGCCAAATATCCATAAACTAACCTCAAAGGGATGCCAATTAAATGACAGGAAATAAGCCTATGAATTATTCTAAGGAAACACTAAAAAAAAATACTGTTAAAAGACTTTAAATTCCAAATAGTTAAATATATATTTACATCTGAATCAAAGTTTTTACTTTTCTGGTCCAATGTTATTCATTTCTGTGTGAAGTATACATTTAAAAAAGGTCCCAAAATACTACTTATTGGGGATATTTTGAAAAATAATATATATTTTTCATACATGTTTTCTAGTCCCAATTCTTCTTAAAGAAATATTAATATTTATAATTCATTTTTATAAAAAACAGAAACATCTAAACAGTCCTGTGAGAATGTGATTTTTCTTTAATAGTCATGTTAAATTTTCACTGTTATTATATCTTCATGCAATGAAAGGAGATAAAGGGTAAGGTTAATTATGAAAAGAATGGTCTGTCGATATATTTGTTGTGCTTGTAAAATAGTCATCATTTGTAATATGTAAGACAAAATTGAAAATTATATTTGAAGCAAGAGTTGTTATCCTTAGTAATGAAATACAACACTTGTCCCAGATTATTAGTACCTTTTGTCATGCTTTTAATCTTCCCCAAGGGGGATGGAACAGACACATAGGAGCCATCTAGAAATTAAATTATATAATAGAGTTGAAAGTAGCAATCAGTTTTTTCTACATAAAAGTTCAACATTATAAAAATAAGCAGGTGACGAAACCAAGTAAAACTATAGCTTCAGGCCCAAATCTTTCTCTGGATACTGAAATTGTACTGCAAGTGTTTATTTAGAAAGTGCATAAAAAGATTTTTTAGAAAATCCAAGTTGTAACAGACTAGCAGATTTGTGTCTGGATATGAGTATTCAGTAATAGATTACTGAAATGGAAAACGACTGCTCTCAGCTTATCCAGGCCTTCCTAGTCGTGCACAAGCCTCATAAACATCCAGTCTGGGAAATGTTAAACTTGGAGGAGCTGCAGATTGGTAAGTTAGAAAATAGCTGAAATGGAGGCTTCTTTACGTTCAGCCTCTCCCAGACATAAGGTTACTTAAAATAAATCTAATCTGACATAGGCTACTCCCTCCTCCCTAGCCCCAGAATGATAGTAACAGAAACACAGGTTTACCTTTAGGCACAATATTATACAACAATGAAAACTGAATAAGAAAAGGGTACCTCCTCCAGGCTGAGAATATTCATTACAGAGCAATTCATCTTGCGGTCTCTTATAATGCTTCAGGAGTGTGACAATGGCATCATTCCCTTTATGAAAAGATACAACGAACAAAGAGTCCTAAATTTTGTTTAAGTTATTCAGTCTACTCTCAAATCCAAAAATTATTGGAAGTAGCTTACAACATAGGACAAATCATAAGAGATAATGTATTGCAACAGAAATTTAGTTCATTCATTCTTCGGTTCAAAACAATTTCTTAAGACTACCATATGCGAAGCACTATGTCAGGCACTCTACTGGGTACAGGTACTGGTGACGCAGTGAACAAAGTGACTATGGTCTTACCCTTAAGACGCTTACAATGTAGTTGAACAAATATCAGAAAAATGATGAGAATTTCTAAATAAGGCAATACTAAGTACTATGGGAGTATATAATAAGGGCATGATTGAAAGGGCAAAAAGTACATGTAGTAATCAGGAAAGAGAGATGGATTTGCTGTGATTGAGCAGTACATTTGATTCAGAATTGCAGTATTAGTATAATTTACATAGGTTTTCAGAGACAGCTGGCTGCCTGCCAATATCTATACTCCTCTTTCACAGGGTGATTTTGTCACTGGGAATGACTGCCCACCCAGTGACATTTTCCTATGTACCTTGCGTCCAACTGTGGCTTTGTGACATATTTTCATGAAGGTAATATGAGCAAAAGTGAAGTAACCTCCAGATCTGTGCCTTAAGAAACAGGTGAGCCTTCTCTACTCTTCCCATTTGCTGGCTAGATGCAGAAGGCTCCCAGGCTCTGAGGGTTGAAGAAAGCCATCCAGGTGGGCAGAAATGCCCATCCTGGAGTCCTATATGAGAAATACTTTTCTATTATAACACCACCAACATTCTAGGGTTTACTAGTTACACGAGGGGCTTATTACTGTGAAGGATAAAAAATGTCAAACGATCCTCTGAGTAATGCAATGTTTTTCAATAAAATTAAACTTCGATACTGTTTTAATGTGTTCACTACAAAAATAATCTATGAAGCGAATTTACAAAAGAGAAAAACAGCCAACCTTAAAGATCTTGCCATAGGATTTGTGGAATACAACAGAGCTCATTGTAAAACTGGCAAACGTAAGGAATTGAAAAAGCATAAATACTTATCCATCACAAAGGATCTGTAATTAACATGAATTAAGCATATACCTAGCTTATACAGAGAGTATATGCTGAGATTTGCTTTCCTTTCAAATTTTCCCTTCCCCCAAAACTTTAAATGAACAGTGCATTCAAGATTATGAGGTGGAAAAATTATGGTGTTTACAAGCACGAAAAGCTTTTCCAAAGGCAAGAAGGCTAAGATTCTTCGAGAAAAAAAATGCATTGTGATTACAACTGCTAAAACTGGTAGCAAAACTTAAATCTACATAGTTTAAAAACTAGTGTCCATTTTCTTATCATCTCCAGCTTTCTATTCATGACTGGTGGATCTCCAATTTTCTCAAATCAAAGACATAAGTTATAATGAAATAACGTGGGGGGCAGTCCCATTGGCATTCTTTCTTTGGACCGTAGTAAGCTCACAATCAGGGAAACCTTACGACATTAAGGACATTAGCCAACAAACAAATTTCTATGGGAAGCACCTAATAGGCAGAGAGAATAGATAATGTAGTAGTCCCAAGATGGGAGCAAACATACCATGTTTAGAGAATGAAAGACGGCCAGTGTGGCTTCACAAGCAGGGATGAGAGTGGCATCAGATTTGGTGGGAGAGGTAGGCAAGTGTACTTCACGTGGACTAGTGCTTCTCAAACTTTTTACTGTGTATAAGAATCACTTGGAGTGCAAGTTCAAACTGATTCCCGAACCCCGTCCCAATAGATTACGATTGAAAAAGTCTGTAGTAGGGGCTGAGTGTTGCGGTTCTAACAAGGTCCCAGGTGATGCTCATCAGCAATCTGCACTTTGACTATGACTGATGTAGAGCTTTACAGGTGAGGATAAGGAAATCAGATTTTCGTGTAGTGTAGGCGAGATGGGGAGCCGATGAAGCATTTTAATTAGTTAAAGGATGTGATTTGTTTTTCTTTTTAAAAAGATCCTCATCTACAGGTTAGAAATGATAATCCACCCTTGTAAGATTGTTGTAAAAATTACCTAAGATGATGTATGTAATATGCCTTACAGTTGTAACACATCAATGTGCCTTTTGGGTCTTGTCACTGCTTTTTCACTTTACTTTTTGCCCCAAGAATTGTAGGTGAACTCGGAAATTCCTTTTTGGAACTTCAGATGAATCTTCTAAATACCAGTCTATTCATTTTCTATTGCTGCTATGGCCAGTTATGACAAACATAGTGATTTGAACAACACAAATTTATTGTAACATAATTCAGGAGGTCAAAAGTCCAGCATGGTTTTCTCTGAGCTGAAATCAAGGTGTCAGCAGGACTGCATTTCTTTCTAGAGTCCTTAGGAGATAATTGGTTTCCTTGACTTTTCCAAGTTTCAGAGGCCACCCACATTCCTTGGCTTGTAGCCTCCTTCCTATAGCTTCAAAGCCAGCAATGGTTGGCTTAGTCCTCATATCATATTACTCTGACCTCTGCTTCTGCCCCCCTTTTCCATATTACAATGAGCCCACTAGGATAATCCAGGATAATCTATCTCTTAAAGTCAGCTAAATAACAACCTTGATGCTTCCCTATGTAAGGCAGCCTACTTACAGTTCCAACGAACAGGACCTGAACATCTTTGGCGGGGGGCATTACTCTACCTCCTTGATTTTTCCCCATGTGAGGTAGCCTGCTTACAGTTCCAGTGAACAGGAACTGAACATCTTTGAGGCGGCATTACTCTACCTACCACATCCAGTTTCATGAAGATTTCAGTGTGCCTGTGTCTTGCTTGTGTGTTGGTACTGCCTGCTGTTGAGCGTTTCCTTTTCTTGCTTTGGCCATTTTAACCTCAGGATAAAAGTAGTTCTACAGACCAAAAATTCCTTTGGAATTAAAATTTGGCCGACTGCCTTGAGTCACACCCTGTTGTTTTGTGAGGCTGAGGTGAGGGGATTGTTTGAGGCCAGGAGTTGACTGGGCAACATAGCATGACCCCTATTTCTAAACAAAATTTTTTTTGAATTAGTGGGACATGGTAGCATCTGCCCGTACTGCCAGCTACTGGGGAGACTGAGGTGGGAAAATCTCTTGAATCCAGGAGTTCAAGATTGTAGCAAGCTATGATCACACCATTGCACTCTATCCTGGGCTAGACCTGGGTGAGACCCTGTCTCTAAAATAATGATAATAATAATAATAATACCCTTCATCTGTTCCTTGCTAGATTCACAGATTCTAAGGTTTGTTTGTTTGTTTGTTTGTTTGTTTGTTTTTCCTCCCTTCACACTCTCTGATCCCACATTAATAGGACCTATAGTGTTTTTGGAATCTTCCTTTTACTTAATTTGGTCTTCAAGTGTTTGGGCCCAGGAAAAACACAAAAACAAAAACTTTTTCTTATTTCTGTTTTTCCTAGGAGAGACTTCTTGGGGGAATAAAAACAACCCAAACCCCTAGCATTTACCCAAGCACAACAAAGCTTAATTCACAGAGCCCACCTTCCAGTCTATCTCAGCCCCTCTATAGAACTGACATCAGCTGACAGACGAGAGGGCCTCATGCTTTCCCCAGTGAAGCAGAAAGCTGCATCCTGAATCCTGAGTGCCTGTGTGAGTTAGTGATCACACCCTTGATGTTACCTTTCATTTCAACAGCTCTCTTGGCTCCACTTGCTCTGAGCAGTTTTCATTTCCTGCCAGCACAGTGGCACAATTTGCTGGCATTTTCTTTGGAATGCTTTTCATCAAGAGCCTAATGAGTGCCTGGGTTCTGGCTGATGATAAGCATGAGGCTGCCAGGGAAATGCCAAGAGGCCCCCTCAGCTCTGGAAGGCATCTCCGCCTGATTTCCCACCTCCTGCTAACTGTGGGCTAAGGCACCCACGTATGGGAAATTTTCCATGACTAGAACTGCTCTGACAAGCCACTAAACTACATGCAAAGAAACCCGAAACCCCCTAAAGCCCAGCTCCTGGATGCTTGGCCACAAGGAGTTAAGCAGAAAAATAAACCTTAATGGAGCTCACTAAATGGACTTGTTAAGCCAAACTCTCGATAATGGATACACCCAGATAACCAAGGCACACTAATGGAATACCTCCAGAGATAATCAAACTTCTACTAATTAAATAAAATGTTTTCCTATATCTAAGAATTTACTATCTACACCCAAGCATTTTACCAAAATAGAAGGTTGCTATGTTATTAGCCTAATGCAGCTCTAATGATGATCTGCGCTTTCAGGGTATTATTCACGGGAGCACCTGAGGGTTTTGGCAAATGTGATTCCTCTCCCAGCTTGAAATCTCTTTCATTTCCTGCTCCTCACTCTTCCAGTCCTGTGTGTATTCTCCAAATTCAGTCCTTTCCCTTTAATTTGTCTGCTTGTGTTCCTTTACTTCTTATATTTGGTGTTTCTCCCCTTCTTAAATCTTCTTTGCTTTCAACTTTCTTAATAGTTATTTTAAAACCTAGGTTTTGTTTAAGATGACAAGTCAATCCGAGAGACTGTAACAAAGACAGTTTAATATCTACATCATGGTCATATATACAACAGATGCTTTACAATTATTTAAGAAGGGAAGTACGATGTATCTCCCTATAAGGTTGTCTATCTGTCCCCCACAATTTTAACTTAAAAACAATGAAAGCTGATTCTAACCTCTTGCTATGAGAATATTTTAAGAACTAGATATGGAGATTAGTGGTAAATGATACCAGTACTAAGATCTCCATGATTTGGTGACCCAGAGGCCCTTTGGGTTCATGGCTGTGTAGAGAACATGGAGATTTAGTCTCAGTTACAGAAGGAATTCTCATTGACCTCATATCTGACATGCCCAGGTCATCAAACGAGCAGCCTGGGCCTTGTTTTATACTTGGCCCAAATAATGAAACTTTCACAGCAATGATAAATATGAGGCTTTGTTCAATATTTTAATATACCCCCTTCCCATTATGTTAAAAACTCGCTCTCCAGAAGCATTGAAAAGTGGAATCAGAGGGTGGCTTTGGACATTTGCCCTTCAATGGATCATCTTCCTCCGGACCACCCTGGTCCCATACACTGTTCATTATTAGATCAGAGGCAACAAAAATTTCTGACTTGCTACATCTTCTCATCACTTAAATATGAAAGATGTCCTAATTTTATATCACAGAGAGGGAACTCACATCCCCTTTGACCCATTATTCTTGTACCTTAATCAGCAGCCCCAGTAAAGATGTCACTAGTTCTTTACCTTAAGAGAAGAATCCACAGGCATGAAGAATGCTTTTGCCAATATATTTTTACATCCAAACTAAATTATTTAGCTATCCTTTCTTTTTCTCTTTTTCTCATTCTGCTTTCCTTTCTGTTTTCTTTTCTTCTTCAAATATTCATTGTGCACCAATGAGGGGCCAGCTCCAATAACATCTTCCCAGAGAGGCCTTCCCCTTCCACGATTACTCAATTTTAGATAGTATCCTTGAATTTTGTGTTCACTATTGCATTTCCTTTTTATTTTATTCATAGCTCTTATTGTTAACCCATATTTTCTATTTGTTTTCTTGCTTGCTGCCTGTGTCTTCGAGTTAGAAATGCAAACTTCCTAAAATCAGGGAGATATTATCTGTTTTACTGTTCCTAGCACTAGAAACTTAGTTCCTAGCACAGTGTCTGTCACACGTTAGGTTGGCAATAAATTTTTGTTGCACGAATGAATGGTACTAGGTATGAGAGAGAAGGATGAAGTAGAAATATTATTTACTCTTATATTCAATGCTATCTAGTGTAAAAAATTATATAAATATGATTTCACTCAAATTTTATTTAGCCAAGCTCTAGGAATAAAAGGTACAAAATGTGAACGTGTATAATGGTGACTCTTACAACAGTCTGGAAGAGTCAGGAGAGTTGAGACTGTCTTTCAAGTTCAACTTGAAAGATGAGGACAAACTGATTAAGCAAAAAGGTAGGAGAAAAGCATTCCAGCCAGAATAAAATTTTGCAGTTCCAATGCATGGAAAGAAGAGCTTTAGAACATTCTTTAAAATATTTTGCCTATTTATTTGAATATTAGGATTGTGCGGTTAATAAGGAACCTATGATATTTACAGAAATAGTTACAGAGACAACAGAAAAGTGGTAGTTAGTATTTCTTAGAATATCATCTCACCAGATGCCATGTAGTAGAACATGGAAAAGAATGTTATGTCTAAAATATTTTCCTCCTGTCTCTCTTATTGATTTCAACAAGCATATATTGAACATCTATTAGGAGTCATCCACTGAATCCAAATTTTTGGAAGACAATGAATTAATGGCCCAAATGCTTGCTCTCAAGAAGTTTACAATTTGGTAAGAGGAGAGAGTGTTTCAGTATAAAGTGGTAAACACAGAGATAGAGATGTGCATATAACAAAATAAAATATAAAGAAAGGATGTGTGTGCTAGACTGGAATGTCAGGCAAGACTTTCTAGAAATCTTCAATAAGACTAGGAGACTTCCATAAACTAAGTCTTGAAGACCAAGTGGCAATCATAAATTTAAAGAATGGGGTGACATGGGGAGGACAGAGAGGATATAAAAGCAGATTGGACTGTCATGAGAAAAGTCTTGGAAACATGAAATAACATGATATGTGTAGAGATGATGAGCAGTTCTACACTATTCCTATTAAGTGAATTGACACTGGCTCACAGGGTTATATGTAGATTTCATAAGTTAATATATGTGAAGTATTTAGAACATGCATGACAGAGAGTGAACACTGAGTGAATGTTGGTGATCTAGTGAGTATGATGATGGTTGTGGCATCTGGGATTGCCCATGTAACAGGAGTACGAGGATATGAGGTTCAAGAGGCAAGAAGTACACAAGACGATAAAGTCTCTGTATGTTATGATATCAAGCTGAGACTTTTTCTTATGGGTGACAGTATATCAGAGAAAGGTTTTAGACTGGGGAATAATATGGCCTTATTTGCACCTTGAATATATCTCTGTCTACAGTTGGAAAATTTTAAAATGCTGAGGACAAAAAAGGGCAGTTATAAGGTTATTAAAATGGATTAGAAAAAGTATTATGACGATCTGAACTAAAATAGTAATAGTAAAAAATAGAAAAAAGGATGGATTAAAAATGTACTTATTAAACAAAATAAAGAAGACTTTTTGATTGAATGGATAGGATGTGTGCTGGGAGGAGAAGTTAAGGAGGAAAAGGTAATCAAGCATCATTCAAGATTTCTGACCTAAGTGACCAAGTGGATGGTAATACCATTAAGTGACTGATTGAATAAAGGATACATAGTAGAAGAAACAGAATCATGAGGACAAAAAAAATGTTAAGTTCAATTTTGAACTTGTTGAGTTTTGCAGGGTCCTCAGATATCCAAGCAAAGAAATCAAGCAGTCAGTTGGTGTGGTAGTTTGAAAATATGATCACAAATTCTCTGACACTCCTCCTTGACTGTAGAGGAAAACCCTGCTATAGGAAAGAGGCTTGCAAATTTGTGCTATAGTTTTAAAATATTGTTTTATATATTTGCATGCAACTACGCACATTAGAATAATGTCTTTGGATTACTTTCATAATATTTTGATTAGTTATTTTCAAAATCTCCTTTATTTTGCTTCAGTTCTGAGGCTTAAAATTAATGGTATAACTTGAGCCATAAATAAGAAATACCAATATAACAAAACACACACTTTTATATATGCAGGGATTGTCCATAGGCATTTGGCAAGAATATAAGCCCTTCATTAGAGGGTTTATAGTGGATGCCTATTCTAATATATCATAATTTCTAACTGTACACTAAAGCATGTTATAAATTAGGAAAGACCATGAAATTTGGGAGTTAGGTGGATTCGATTGAATCTCTGCTCTGCATTTACCAATAGTATCTACTGCCATTCTTATTGAGACTCTGTTGCATGCCAAACACTTAAATCTTATCCTTAAACCGCATCGGAATTCTGTAAAGTGGTTATTAATATCCTCATTTTGAATTTGAGAGTAAATGCTGAAAGAGGTTAAAGAACTTGCCCAAGGTCATTAAATAATAAGGATGGAGTTTTGGCTTAGATCTAATTTTACAGTGTGTTGGTAAGAGCTTGAATTCTACAATAAGACAGACCCCCTATTTGGTATTGACGCTCTACTCAACAACTGCATGGGTTGGGCAAGTGTGACTCAACAGCCCTAAGTCTTAATCTCTTTATCTGTAAAATAAAGATAATAACAATTTAAAGGGTTACTTTGATTAAATTATATATACATATACATGCATATGTAAAAGATACTCAATGAATGTAAGTTCTTTTACTATCCATTTTAAGTATGTGAATTCTTACATTATTATATTTCAAAAAACATTTTTGTGAGTTATCTCCCCGCAATGATGAAGGTTCTTTCCATTCTAATGAGAGTTGAGATTATTTTACTCATTTTTTAAAAGAGAGCAGCTAAACATGTAAGAAGATAACCAGTATACAAAAACAAAAATTCACACATAGATTCCTTACCCCAATTCACTCTTGCACACTGAACTAGTATCACTAAACTAAGTAACTAAACTTGAAATAGACAGGAATTCAATATAGAAAAAGCCTGGGAGTTCATAATCCACTGGTGAAAATTTATCAAATAATGTAATGTATCTCTCTCTTCTTACTTGTACTCCTCTCCCACCCTCATCTCTCAGTTATTTTTTTACTGTCTAAAAACTGTAGAAACTCATGACTGTAAGATTTCATTACTTTAAGAGAATACACTATAGTACATTTACTACAAATAATTTACACAATACTATACTTGTCAAAAGGAATGAACAAAGTATATATCATGGTAGAGGAGCCTTGATTTTTATTGTTTTTGCTCACTTATTCACTAATTCTCCACCTCCAGCTTCTTGTCACTGTGAATTAGGCGCCTTTGCCGTATACAAATATTGTATTCTGGGTAATTAGATATTGTGATAGGAGCCTCTGTGTATTACTTTAACTGGTGTCAGCACTGAAGTGAATAAGAAGTTTTTAGTTCTGTTTCTAGTTTGGGTTATTTTCTGACCCTAAACAGCCTGATATAAAGGAGTGCTTTTCTTTGTCAAAGGCAGCCTTTTCAAATCTAACTGCCAAACACACTATTGAGCTATGTGTTCAATTCTAATTGGCTGAGATCTTTTCAATTCGGCAGTTTCATCTTTAATGCAATGGATGTAAGATTATGTGTAGGTCTTTTCAATGGGTTTTCCATACTAGTGATTAGGGCAGAGGATTTGAACATAAGCAGGCTGCTGGCTATTTCTTCTGACCAATTTAAATTGATTCATACAGGTCCTTTGTACCACAGGGAAAGGGCAGAACAAATCCGAGTGAGACAGCGATTGCTACACTTTCAGATGGAATAGTAGAAACGAAGAAGGGGGGAGATGGGGAGAGGAAACACTCTAAATACTGTAAAATTGGAGCTCTAAGCAGTCTGGCAGATAAATATTGAAACTTAAACAGTAGGATCTGTGTAGGATGAAGGTCACCAGGAAAATTATTTTCAAGATTGATTTTGATATATTTAGGTTAGAAGAGCTATACAAACAGAAAGCATTCTTTATATCTGATTCCACAGGGAACCATAGTGAGTAAGCCCTTTTCTGAAAATATTCCAAAAGAGTATATATAACTCTTCCAGAACTCCAAATCACACTTCAATGTGCCATATCTGAATAGTAGAAAGAAGGTCAGCTAAAATTTAGCTTGGGTCAGGTGAAAACTTTGACTTAGAGCCATTCAGACAGAGACAAGTGCTGCTGAGAAAGACTCCACAGTTTTCTGTTAAGAGATTAGACTAGGATGGACTATTTAAATTGAATGTATCCAAAAGTACACCTATTCAAATAGACAGCCTTGATTGTGAAGCTCCCTTCTTGTTTATCTCTCCTGAGATATGATAGGGTACATGGGAAACCACAATGGGGCCATTCTTACATCAAATAAAGTTTTAGTCCTTCCTCAACTTTACCTCAAAATTGCTCAGGGAACTCCTTAGTATGCCATGTCAATTAATATAGTAATTCCCTCTCCAAGGAGACAGGGAAGCACTTTTTTTTCAAAGGATACAGGGACAGGTGCACTGCTGACAATATAAACAAGGCCACTTCAATTCTCCCTGAATGCATGAAAACAATGCAACATTTTTTTAGGAAGAGAAAAATAGCAACAATTTCACTTTGTCATTTGACTTGCTTTGCCCTAGAACATATGCAAAACATCCATCTGTCTTCTGAGCAAGAACATTCAATTTGTTAAAATTCATAGTAATAATGGAATGCAACACTGATGCCTGGCACATTAGTTTGAACAAATACGGTGACAAATACAGCATATGTTGCAGAGGCCAGTGGGCAAGTCCTCTAAGCTAAAGGATCTTTGTTGACATTTCATAGGAAATCTTAGAAGCTTACACAATGATTCATTGTTTCATAAAAGTGTGGAATTCCACGAAAAATAAAAGTAAAGCCAGTTTTCGACTATCACTCTCAATCAACTAAAAACAAACAAAGCCAACCCCTGTGAAGAGATAGCTGCAGCAGCAATTTCTGAGCTGCCTTCCGGAAGACTAATGCTTTGTAAACAGTCTTACACTGAAGCTCACATTTCTTGAGAGACACTGTCTGAGAATCACTTGAATAAATGCAGTGTGTTGAGGAGATAGAATTTAGTAAGGCCTCCTGAGATTTCAGAACATTTAAGATTTTCCAATTGATATTTAGATATAGAGCTACCTATATTTTTAATACAAAGTACAACAACTTTATATCTAATATAAATGCAACCATATGTTCAATGAAAGACATATATCTATGTATATGAATGTTCATGACACAGTACTCTTAATTGCACCAAATTGAAAATTATCCAAATGCTCATGAACAGTAGAACAAATTTAAAAAATTGTGATATAGTCACAAAATATTATACTATACAATAATAAGAATGAACAATCTATAACTGCCTGCAACAATGTGAATGAATCACACATATTGTTGACTGAAAAAAGCCAGACACAAAGAAGTACATACCATAGCATTTCATTTATATAAAGTGCAGAAAGTGGCAAAACAACTATGCCACAAGAAGGCATGGTAACCTCCCTAGGGGAGTGATTGGAAGAGAATGTCAATGGGGCTTTTAGGGGACTTGTTATGTTCAGTTTCTTCATTTGGGTGCTGGGTGAGTTCAATCTGTGAAATTCATTGAGCTATACAGTTATAATATGTGCAAAGGTATATGTGTTTGCCTTTATACAATATTCAAATAAAAAGCAAACTAAGCCCACCAAAACACAGCAGGCCTAAATCTAACTCATTACTTAATATTCTATGTCTGCTCACTTGTCTTTATTAAAGTAACTCCCCTATTGTTTTTCTACTAGCAGTCTTCAGACCTGTACATTTTTCCTTCTCCTTGTCTATACACTTACTGCATGCTTACAACAGCCCCTCATTTTCATCCATCAGACTATATTTCTTCTTTCATTGATGGACCTTCATATCTCATTTTATTTATTTATTTATTTATTTATTTATTTATTTATTTTTGAGATGGAGTCTCGCCCTCTTGCCAGGCTGAAGTGCAATGGCGTGATCTCAGCTCACTGCAACCTCTGCCTCCAGCGTTCAAATGATTCTCCTGCCTCAGCCTCCAGAGTAGCTGAGATTGCAAGCATCCACCATTGCACCCAGCTACGTTTTGTATTTTTAGTAGAGATGGGGTTTCACTATGTTGGCCAGGCTGGTCTCGAACTCCTGACTTCGTGATCTGCCCACCTTGGCCTCCCAAAGCGCTGGGATTACAGGCGTGAGCCACCGTGCCTGGCCCATATCCCACTTTAGTCAGAAAACCTTTTAAATCAACTTGGTAGGCTAGGAAATCTTATAGCTTAATAATTGCTATTTTCAGTACAATCTTTTAGGATTCTAGTATTTAAAAAGATAACTATGTTTCTTTACATATTTTTAATATCGTAAAAAGACAATGAAGTCATCAAAAGTTAAAATAACAATTAAAATGTGACTTTAAAATCTGGTATATTTTTAAAAGTATTCAATTATAACCTGTAATTTCAAAGACAATATATACTCTTTCATAAAAGAGTATGTATTCTTTCATAAAAATCTAAACTCCTTAGGAGTGTATGTGTATATGGAGAGCTCGCTTATGAGGCAAATATATCTCAATAACAATTACAAAGATGCTTTTCACCATCTGAATGTCTTTGGTTACCTCTCCTTTGAAATGATGAATTTGTTATCAATCATCTTTATTTCTGAGTTACTACTAGTACATTGCTATCACACTAAAATAGCAATTACTTAGTATTTATTTTGTCTCAGCCACTGTGCTAAGCAATTTGCGTATATTATCTCATTTAATCCTTACAATCTCATGAAGTAGAAGTTATAATCCTTATTTTTCAGATGAAGAAAATGGAGCTCAGAAATATTAAATAATTTGCACAAGGTCAAATAATATGGCTTGATTTAAATCCAGTTGTTCTCATACCAGATCTCAAGTTTTCACCACTTTGAGCTCAGATAAGTTTATACTTAAGCAAATAAGTTTATATTCAAGTAAGTTTACACTTGGCTCCCTCACATTTTTCTAGCACAGGCATTGTCAGCAGGGTTAGATCTGACAAATATTTCTTTTTTCCCCCATTGTACTCACTTCTTTCTTATAAATTTGAAACCACATCAAAATTCCCCCATATAAGAGATAAAGATTAGCTCTGAGCCCACTCTACTATCATTAGCCATCACAATTTTGTTTCTCTGATACTTAGAAATGTGACTATTCCCTTTCAAAGTGCCAATACTGAGAATGCCTTTGGCTCATCTGCAGCCTAGGAGTTGCTTTCTCTGATTACAGTGTATTGGACTCTTTGATCCAAGGCCCTAGAAACTCAAGTAAAATCTACAGAAGAAATGAGAGTGTTCAAGTCATGTAAGCAAAGTAATTATTGATGCACTGACATAATCTATGCACACAGTTCAATGTATCACTATAGAGATACGATGATTAAAAATATACCTTTTTCATAAGCCCACATCAAACATGTCTGCTCATCTTTTTCACCACTAGACCTGCTGGGATCACAAGCCACTAGATTCATATCAGCTCCATTATCCAGTAAGAACTGAACCAGGCGAATGTGACCGTGGTAGCAAGCAGAGTGTAATCCTGTAACAGAAAAGAATTGAAAGAACAAAAGGAGAAAAAAGAAAAACTGCACCCCAAATTTTCAAAAGACAGTTATCACCACATAATAGCATTATTTCCAAAGGTATGAAGTAAGGATTGATTTCTTTGATAAAGAACTCATTTTATTATTGACCAAAAGAGACATTACTTCAAGCAAAACGGGTATTCTATTGTACTCAGTCTTCTATAGAGGCTGTCTTTTCCTCAGTACAATACAGTATTTCTACATCCACCGTAATTACCAAGAACAAGTGTTAGCATCTTTCCACAAGTAAAAGAACAAAGACCTGACACAGGTTTTTTTTTTTTTTTTTTTTTTTGATCACCAAATCAAGGGCAGAGCAGTGTGATCAGTCTGTCCCTAGTGCAGGTCATAAGAGGATGCATTGACTGCAAATAATTTAACACAATAATAAAATTGACCAAGTCAGTCTGCTTTTCATTATTATCAGTCATTATCAATTATAAATGATGCCAGTTGATAAAATACCCTTTCCTACTGGAGTTGAGCACTCCCAATGCCCCCACATCTCTTTGCATACTGTCATTCTTAATCATTAATAAGCATCTAGAACTAGTGATGTTTTCATCACAGTCTTACCAGTGTGCCCATCCCTTCCTTGGTGGTTGATGTTTATGACATTCTGATCAAGAAGAAATTTGACTAGGTCAATTCTCTTGCCATAGGTACAAGCACTGAAAAAACATAAAACAAGAAAGATAGAAGGCCCTTGTTATGGACTAAATTGTGCCCTCTCCCCACACCTCAAAAAAATCATATGTTGAAGGTATAACCCCCATAACCTGACAATGAGACTGTATTTAGGGATTGTGTCTTTAAAGAGGTACTTAAGTTAAAATGGGGTCATTAGGGTGGGCCCCAATTCAATATGACTGACATCCTTATAAGAAGAATCCGGGATGAAGACATAGGTGACATAGACAGAGAGGCAGCCATGTGAAGACACAGCAAGAAGGCAGCCATCTGCAAGCCAAGGGAAGAGGCCTCAGGAGAAGCCAAACCTGTTGACATCTTGATCTTGGACTTCTATCCTCCAGAACTATGAGATGATAAATTTCTGTTGCTTAAGCCACCTAGTCTGTGGTATTTCTTTATGGCAGTCCTAACAGAAAAATGCAGCCCTGATTAAGTCAGGCATTCTAGATGCACACATGTATATAAGAGAGCCAAAGAAACAGAAAAGGGAGGAGGTGATGAAAAATAAACAAGCACCATCTACAAAGGCTAAATAAAAACGTGGATATATGGTGAGAAAAATTCTAAAGATTCTCACATCTGGATCTTTAAGAAAAGAGCTGTATAAAATTTCCAGTGTTTTTTATCAAATGTTTTCAGGGATATTAGTTATTTTTCATAAAAGGACATAAGATATAAGAGATCCATGCATTTTTAGCTGCAGGACCTAGAAATTATTCTTCAGGACAATCGAATTAGAAATTCAGGAGGGTTCTGAGAGTTTTAGTCAAATCCAGGCCACAATCTGAAATTATTCCCGGTAAAAGCATCTACCGTCTCTTCAAACACTTCCTTGACCAGAGAGTAAGATCTCAAAGCTTTCATTTTACTGAAGGAGCATTAGTTGTGGACTCAAAATACAGAATTCTGCCACACACAAACCAGAGGTCCTGAACAAGTTATTTGACCTCTGTGAGTTTTAGTTTTACCATCTATAAAACAATGATAGACAATACTTTCTCAAGTTGCCAAACTGATGCTGAAATTTCAAATGAATTAATGCTTATAGAATCACATTACAAATTGTAGAGGACATTTCATTATCAGCTTTTTCCAGTTGTGAGAAGGTATTTGTGGAAAAATTAATAAATTTCAAGATGCAAGGAAATAAGATTTTTTTAGATAAATTTTGCAAATAGATTTGTTGAAATACTTAGCTGAAATTCTGATTTCTACTGCTTATTGGGAAAGCTAAGATGCACTGAGAAAAAGATTTTGTATGAAATTAACATGCCTAGTAATGACTACTGGATTTAACTTTTTGATTAGTAATTCTCTCATAAATGTTCTTTTCCTGTAGTTTCCCTCATACCTCTGCTTTTGCTATCACTTGTTAACTAACAATACTCCATATTCAAATCATGAAGAGATATGAGGTATGTAATAAGTGACTGGAAGGAACTAGCATTGGGCAAAGCCCCAACTAAATAATGGCTAAAGGAAGGGCATAGGGACTTGGTTCTAGAAAAAAGAGGGGGTTCACTGGGTCTTAGCATTTCCTCCTCCGGGGATGGCATTGCCTAAGTCATTTTTCTTTCATGATACCATTCATTCTTCATCCGATTAAACTGAATATGAAGTATTCTAATGAACCAAAGGCAGAATTCATTGCTGACCCCTCTGCTTCTTTGTAATTTCAATCTTACAGTGCTTATCACACTGTGATATGGTACTGGACACACCTCTGTTTACCTTGATACCTTACAATAGGGCTATTTTAAGGACGGAAAGAATCCTGTCATCTTAATGTTCCTAGTAGCAGCAACACAAGGTAGGTCTTTAATAACTCTTTCTTGAATTATTGAGTGAATAAAAAAAACTACCATCTCAGTGCAATATATCATGCCATTAACTATTTGCATTATAAATACGACCCATAACAGTACACATTTAATATTGATTCATTGCTGTTTTTCAAAGAAACTACTTACAGAAAATGAGTTCTGAATATATGTACATATATATGTATACATATGAGTGTATATATATACCTACATATATGCACATATATACATGCACATATATGTGTATATGTGTAAATCTATATACACACATATATTTATATATATGTGTGTGTGTATACATACGAAAACCACAACAGAAATGTGCTGAGTGCTTACTCTGTGCAAAATACTATGATTGTACATAGAAAAATTTGTATTCAGAGTGAATTCCTCATGTAAAAGGAGATTCTTTTATAAATATTTTCTTAAAATGAATACAACAAAAACATTAATCTGTTAACTCTGAGTAGCCACAGGCTTACAAAAAATAAAACAATTGGGTATATACTTTCAACTCACTTCACAAATCTTCTCATATAGACAATCTTTTGGAGGTGACAGTCACCCTCTGATTACAGTTGGTTTCAATTTTAGTGCATGAAGTAGCAAAATGATCTGAAAACTAGCCTGAGGTGTCAGCTGTAACAGGCATGACCTAATGGGAAAGAGAATACCAGCAACCAGTACATATCAGTTCTGCCAACTGTCCCCTGCAGGGACTGATTTCACTGAACCGTTTGACTGAAGGTATGATCTAAGGAGTTCTTGCATCTGTTCTGTTACTGAGTGTGTAGAAAACAGACAAAATATTTTGGTACTAGAACATGAAGAAATGTAAAAAGCACAGGATTTAGAATTAGGTAGGCATTTGCAACATTATTTTCTATCATAAGAAACTTTGGCAAGTTACTTAGCTTTTCTGATCCTCAATTTTCTCTTCTGTAAAAGAGAGATAATAAATCCAACTTCATAAAACGTTGTGAGGATTAGACAAGATAATGGATGCAAATCATCTGGCATATGGTCACTATTCCATAAACGGTGGTTTTACTTCACCGTTTTTTTGACCAAGTCTTTGGCTGACAAGAAAAATCTAGAAATGTATGTGAAATTTGACAGGTTGATGCCTGATGCAGAAGCACAAGCTTAATTATAGTTTGGTGAGAAAAAAAGAGAGTCTCCTCATTTTTATTATTCATCAATGCAATACAAAAACTTTATGTGAACAACAAATTAGTCTCAAATACATTTTTAGAGGTTACAAACTAATAAAAAATATGTAATATGTAGGCAAACGAACTAATCTTCAAAACCTACTAAATACAAATTACTACAAACTATGCTTTTACTGTTATAGCAAAACAGTTGCTCATTAAAAATGAAGGCCTTAGATTTTATAAAACATCCACCTTCCTTTTGGGCATTTTAGGGAACTATCGCTCTGACTTATTAGCAACCTTTTCTTTCTTTTCTTTTTCTCTCCTTTTATTTTTGGTTGCAACTTTTCTAATGCCAGCTGTTCCTTCAGTGTGCTTTTCTAGAGCACACCGTAAAGGGCTCTCATGAATTCCTAGAGAAGAGCTAATGCTTTCTTAGGTATTTGAGTGGCCACCCTGACTAGGCTTTTACAGGCTGACAGATGGATGTTTTAGATAGGTAGACACATTTTCACGTAAGGTTTAAGTGGAAAGGAAAAAGTGTCACATTTAATGCTGATGAATTCTGGTAATGAGATTCTTGTTGGAGGAGGATTATGGGAGCATCCCTTTTTGGCAGCTTTCCATGGAGTGAAGAGGGATAGAAGCAATATGCTTACAGATGTTGATATGCCTGTTGCCTTGGCAACATCAGTCCCTGTCTTTGTGGCTGCTGCCAGGAACGCAGCATCTGGCTTCGGCCCCATCTGTTGTACTGACTGCAGCATCTGCCTCCACCTTTTCTTCCATGCATCTAGCTCGGGCTCTTTGTCCTCTGCCCTACCTCTGCTATTGCTCTCTGATTGCAACATCTGCCACTATTTGTTCTTGCTTTATGCACACAACTTCAGGTGCTTTAGTGTGTCGGCTAAGTTTAGTGGCTATTGCACTTAAATATTCTTTTACCTATGAAAAGCTGTTTCACTGAAGATGTTTTCCTTAGTCAGACTTTCTGTTCCTGATATTTGGATGATTTCCTTGGCAACTTCAAATTTGCCATTGTAGCATGCCCTAGATTTGAAGAAAATATCTTGTTAATATTGTAAGCAAGTACATGCAGTATACCTGGAGGACCTATGGAACACTACATAATACTCACAGGTGCAAGGGAGTATCTCCATAGATATTAACAGCATGAGGTTGAACTTCCAAATCACTTTGCAGCAGATACTTAACTATATCATGGTGTCCAAATCGAGAACAGAAATGGAGCGGGACATGGTCTTCATTATCTTGAGCATTCACTGTTATCAGCAAGAGAGAAAAGGATATGTTATCTGGAATTCTTTGTTTCTCAACCTTCATATGTATAGTACCACGGACATTTCTAAGTACCTGAGTGATTCCTGGAAATGCCAGTTAACGATAATAATAAAGGAAGTTAAGGGCGACCAATTTTTAAAATTATAATTTTATTCTATTGCCTACTACTACATTAAACAGATTTCCTTCTAGCTTCCATAAATTCTATGGAACACATTAAATCAAATCTATCTCAAACAATGGAACAGTTTGGGAAACTAATAGCATCCAAAAGGTACACGTGGCCTTATTTCCACAAGGATCACCTTTCAAATTAATTTTTTTTTTTCTCTGAATGATGTTAAGAATTACAGATCCTGGCCAGAGCACCATTCCCAGAGATTTGGGTTCAGTAGATTAGAGTGGGGCCCCACAACCTGTATGTTTACAACACTGTTGTAAACAGCTCTGATGTATATCCTTAGCTGAAAATTACCATAGTACACTATGCAAAGCATGGTATTATGAAAGGAAAAGTGCTTTAGACTTAGGCAGACCTCATTAATTGTTTTACTTTAGACAGGTTATTTGAAATTCAATTCTTCATTCAGTAGTGCACATTTGTCCTTCTCTTTGGAGCACCCAGCCTTATAACCTCTTCTGATGTTTGGGTAATTCCATATACTGCAAGTACTAATGAGAAGCCAAGACCACATTCTATCACAGAAGCAGAAAATGTGCTTTCCATGATCTCTTTGCAGCTAGGGAACAGAATTAGCAGAGGGTGACCATATGTCCTAGTTTAGACTTGTTTTCCTGGAATAATTCTTAATGACACTTTTACTCTCAACAGTTCCCTGGTCTGGACACCTATCTGTAGACTCCTTCAATCAACACATCATATGAGACTGACTTCAGAGCTGATGACATAAAAAACAAGGCCTAATCTATCTTGGCAACGTGGCAGTGGTGGCAGCAGCTCCATCCAATTTCCCATGGTAGCAATTCCAGCCACAAATTCAATGCCCTGCATTGTTGGCATCAGAAGCACAAGAATTTATGTGTGCCTAGCAAGGGTGGCAGTGCATCTTCACAGGACCACATTTGGGCATGATTTTGGATGTTGTTCCTCACTGTGAGAATTTCAAACATGGCTTTCTACTCTGTTCTGAAGAAGATTCTATGTGCTACATGATATCCTTTAATCTACTCATTTTATGACTAAATTAGGAAGAGTTAGTTTCTAATACTTGAAAGAAAAAAAAAAAAACTTGACAGATACACTCTCATTCCTCAACAAGAATCAAATGATCACTACGTATTAGCCATTAAGCTAGTGTTGGAGGAATGGATGTCTTATCAGTAACAATGAATATAATAAGATCATTGTTCCAGGGATGCTGAAAAGAATAAGGAGGATCATGATTGGAAAACCTCTATCAAGCATGATGCCTATCATATACTAGACATTTAATAAAAGTTACTTAACCTTTTTACTAATGTCCCTCTTAGAAATTTGCTATGTCCAAAGCTAATAACAGATAAATGCAGAGTCTATACTCTCAAACAACTTACAGTCTAGTTAAACAGTCAATAATTACAGTCCTGAAGTAATAACAACTGAAAAACTGCTCAATTCCTAATCTGGCTTTAATAATTTTTAAAACTAAAATAATGGAATCAACTGCTCTAAAGCCATTTGTTTTATTGTTTGATTACTTTGTCAATCTAGACAGGGTCTTAATTAGGCCTTGTAGCTGCTGTATTTGTAGACAATCATCCTCATTTTATTTTCCTGCAAGATTTTAAGCCAAAGGGAAATCTTTAACAAAGTCATTGAGCTTCTCCTCCCAAGGCTGTTATTAAAAACAAACCTTTGAATCTTTTTTTATTAATGAGTAGCTGAAAAAAGACACCTTTCATTCAGAAGAATGTTCTTGGTTCTTTTGATTATATCCCTTTTAAAAAGGCTTTTCCTTTGTTCACATTCTGTTCTAAGCCAGGGAAAGTCAATGCCACAAGTCAGTGTTTGAGAACAGTCAGGAGTCCAGGGCATCTGGAGCGTGACATAAGAATTCTTAAGGTTCAGAGGGAAAACTGCAAAGCAGAATGCAGTGCAATCTTCTATTAATTTATAATTTGCCTTTGGCCATCCTTGGCCCCACCCAGTATTCCTCTCCAGCTGAATCAGTAAACTTCAAATTAGGTTATTTACTTGGTGAATTATCTGCAGTGGCTGAAACAGTATTCCCTTCAAAGAAGATGTAAATACCAACTGAAGGAACAAGCCAGGACAAATATGGAATCAGACATAGAATTTATGTGTATACACATCTGTTTTTGCTTCAGTCACTGTGATGTATTTAGTTTTGTCTTGGATCAATTTGCAAAGACAAAAAAGAAACTATATTACTATATCTTAGAAAAATTGAATGCATGAATAACATTCTATGTGCTCCAACTTAGCATCTTATTGAGAAACATATAAAGGAGAATTTAAAACAAAAAATACATGCAAATCATTATTGGGAAAATATCTAGTGCCTGGTGCTCTGTTTAGAAGAGAGTGGGTATATAGTGATGTCTTTTGAAAGAAATATTGAATATTGGGTGAATGGGTGCTGTTTCTTCTTTATTTCTGCTTATTGACCCTAAAAATAAAATAAAAATTTCCAGATTAACCAAGCAATATCAGCAGGTCCTACAAGATCTTTAAAATTACTCCCAGGTCTGTCTTTAATAAGCTTTCAGTAACAGATCTGTATAATACATCCAAGAAGCTATATTTCAAAAAATAAAACACTTCCTATGGCTGGGCATGTTCTAGAAATTTTTTGTGGCTTTCTGTAATATCTAGCTCCATCTAGTCACAAAGATTGTGTTATTTAAAAGAAATACAGCATTTATGATTAAGATGATAAAAATTATTAATTCTAAATTTAAATTTTTCAATTTTTAACATTATCAAAATGGTATATTTTGAAGACTGTATCACTATTTTTTTCTTATGCAGTCCATCAATATTTTAACCTTTTCAATCTCATTTAGGGGGCATTATACTTCTTTTTCATTACCGTAAGAGATACAAAGAAACAGAACAGAGATTTAAAACATACCTAACTGAATAGGTCAGTCTTCCAAACATGCTGAACTAAAGAAGGTGCTTTCAGAATTACATTTTGGGTAATTTTGCAACCTGAATTTATTTTCATTTGTGACCTTCTGTTACCATGGAAACATACTGTAAATACTGGATTTCAAATTGTACTCTTTTGGGGACTATTTACTTAATCTTTCTGCTATGTCCATTTACCACAGGCAGGTTCCAGATCTAAAATAAATCATTTGGAGGCTTAGCTACATTTTAGAATAAGTGAACTCACTGATAATAAGTCCTGCACAGTGGCCATTGGCATAGCAGATCTTCTGGTTTATTTTTTTGCGATTGGTTGAAGTGCAAATGGAACTTAAATATCAAGCGTGTACCAGAAAGAAATAAAAATACTTAAAAATCTGAGTCATGCTGTCTCTTGATTTTATAAAATAGTTGAGTAGGAGGCATGTAATACTTGCATGCACCACAAAGAAAATGTTAAAAATTGTATCATATGATGCTGGCATGTAAGGGGGATGTGGCTGTAGTATTACACATTTCAATGCCTTTTGCAGAGAAGTCTTTTGATCCTAGAGACATGCTGATCATAAATGACATTCATTTTGACACTACTGAGCTCTGGAGTTGTACAGAGGAATAAAAAGCTAAGCTTGGCATCAATAATAAAATGAAAAAGTGGTGCAGTTCCTGACCTCTTGGAAGAGTGAGGCAGTTTCAAAAACATGATTATGTGTTCAGTGGTTCACACAGGTGTACCTATGCCTATTCTAAACTAACAAAATGAAAGAGACTGCTTAAACAAGGTCCAAGGAACAGCATTCCTTATATCCTGACAACATAGGTTGTTTATAATAATGCTCTAAAGTAGCTGCCTGAGTTACCGCATACTGTCGTATAGAAAACAATGCAAGCTATGTTTCTTAAATTTTACAAAATAAAGTGGCCCCTGTTTACAACTTAGAAACTGGAAATTACCCTAGTCTCTTGCCACAGTTGTCTCTAGGAGACTGTGTGTATTCCTTATGGGTAGATAAAAAACATTGATTAGCTTTATTAACTAAATATCAATCTGAATTTTGGACCAAGGAACTGGCAGTTCTAGAGATTTGACAACCGTGTCCTTTTGGAAATGTGTACTGCTCCCGCTGCAAAGGCCAGCAGTTCTTACAGCTGGGCTTTTAATTGGGTCTCTTGGGGGTCAATGGAAGAATGTTGGATATGCCTGAGAGAATTTAATGGCAAGATGCAACTCTGAGTGAATTTTTGTCAAAAAATAAAGTTTGTGAGGAAAAGTGAAAAAAAGAAATTTTTCAATAGTTATAATCAACTTTCCAAAATTTATTTTATAATTAAGAAAATAAAAATGAAAGGAAATTCTATTCCATCAACTGATTCTGAAGTCCTTCTATGTATTCTAAAACTTTTTTTCCCCAAATGGATCACACTCAAACTCTATTAAAAAGTATAGTAATATAATATCAAATATTAGGGATGCTGTGGGAAGCAACTGAAATTCTCATATATTGTTGTAAGATTTTAAAATAGTACAAACATTTTGGAGAACTGTCTAGAAATTTCCTAAAACATTAAACATATGCATTATTACCTTTCAAATTATCAATTCTCTCACATATATATGTGTGTGTGATACATATATACACACACACAAGAGAGATGAACATATATGTCCACAAAAAGACTTGAATAAGAATGTTACTGGCAATTGTATTCATAACAAAAGAACATTAGAAATATTAAAATGTCTACTAGGAGAAGAATGGATATACCAATTTTGGTATATTCATGTAATCTTCAACAACGTAAAAGAACAAATTATGATCCATACAGCAACATGGATATATGTCCAAATCATCTTGTTGAGCAAAAGAAGCCAGTCATAAAATTATACAAACTTCAAGAACAGAAAAAACTATATATAGGAATACAAGTCAGAATAGTAATTACCTTTGGGGGTAAAGTCTATTTACCTGAGATGAGTGCATAAGGGAAAATTTCAGAGTGATGAAATATTCTAAATCTTGATCTGGGTGGTTTTCAATGGATGTATACATACATAAATATTCATCAGGTTATATACTTGAGATTTGAGAATTTGTTAGAAGTAAATAACGTCTCAATTTATAAAAGATCAGTGAACAACAGCAAAGACAACTAATTTATCTAAGAGAACTCTTTACTTTCACTGGAGCACCTAATATATTAAGAATTGAGCTAAAACATGTAAAGAAGGATTCACATATAGGCCTAATAAACATATTAAAGATAAATTATGACTTGTGGAGTAAATAAGTACATGACTACAGGATTAGTCAACCTCAAGATTATTCTCTAGTAAGAGAATTACAAGTAAAAAGTATGCATAAAGCAAATGATAGCAAAGGTCTTTTAAACGTATAATCTTACCATCTGCTTTGCTGCCTTCTTCCATCAAGAGTTTTGCAATATTCAAGAATCCTTTTGCGGATGCTAGGTGGAGAGGTCTATCTCCAACTTCACCACTTACATTTACATCAGCACCAAATTTCAAAAGAAGGCGAGTTACCTAAAGGATTTATTCATTTGAAATTAGTATCAAAATTCAAACAATAATGCAAAACTTTCGGCAGTATACAAAAACCCAACTGGCGTAAACCACAAAAAATTCATTGTTATATCACCTAGCAGGAAGTCCAAAACTGGAATAATTCTAGGGTTGATTAATACAACAGCTTAATAACTCAAGTTCTTTCCATCATTCTGTTCTGCCATGCTCAGCAAGTAGGATGGATCACCCCATGGTAGCAAGAGAGCTGCAGGATCTCCAGTCATTACAAACTGAGGTCCACAGAGCACAGTAGGAGATGACCACTATCTTTTGGAACAAGGGGCCATTTTTTTTTAATCTAGAAATTCCTTGTTAAAAACTCTCCAGAAACTCTCTTCCCATATCTCTTCAGTCAGGACTAGGTCATTTGCAACTTTCTAAACCAATCCCTGGACAAGGGGAAAGATTTACTGTGAGTATCTTCAACTAAACAACATCCAACACATAGTAGATGAGGATAGGAGCATCTCTAAGCACAACCTCTAGGAGAGAGGTTGAACAGTAAAATAAAATAAGGAGTCTGCAAGAAAGAAAAAAATATATGGCCCAAAGTGGTAATAGTTGAAATGATAGTTTTGCCTAAGCAACCAATAGTGCCTGTTACTGACCTTATGTTGTTAACTTGAGGGGTAATATCATATACTGATTAAGAGTTAAGGTGCAGTTTAAGATAGTCCTAGATTTGAATCTAGAATCTGATTTATATCAGCTGTGTGTTCTTGAGAAAAATTAGTTAATTTATTTATACCCAAGTTTTTTCATATGTGCAATGGGAATAATAATAAGACTTAACTCATGGGTTGTCATGAGGATTAGATTAGAAATTTGTTTAAAGTGCATAGCACAATGACTATCATACACTATTTGTTCTGTAAATGTTATTTTTTATTTTTGTTGGTGAACTGAGACAATGTTGTTTACCAGTTCTGTTTCAGAGTTAATGTGGGGCTAGATGAGATGCTAGGGAACTTTGAAAATATTTTTTAAAAATCCTCTCCATATTTTTTGACCTTGAAAACCTACTTTTGTCATTTGCTCTCTTTAGTATCAACTCTCTTGTCAATTTCATAATGTAGGTCTTCACTGTACATGAATAGCCTTCTCTAGAGTCATGCAGAATCTTCTCTGAATGATCTCTTCCAAAGTCTCCTTCTGGCCAGAGTCAGTGGTAGTTGACTTGATTCTTGATTTTCATGGCAGCTTCAGTTATATACCACTACTGGTCATCTTGCTACTGGAGTTTTGGGTCTTTTTCTGGATATGTGAGTGAATTGGCGATAGGAACAGTAGCCCTGACATCTTTTCCAATTAACTGAGACTCTACATCCATATGGTCAGAGAAGGATAAAGTGATGAAGCAGGTAGGGGTCTTCCTGGGATTGTTTTAGGTAATTTAGGAATTCCTTTGAGTCACTTGCATATATACTTAAGAACTTTCCAAATAATTTATGTAAACTTGACATTGGCTCTCCTGAGAATTTCAAAAGTCATCTCAGTGATACTAAGAGGTTAAGATGTGCCTGAGTCCTTAAAATAGCAGTTAGGGTTCAAATAGCAATTGACCCCTCTCAATTGTCTTGACCACTGAAGTGTCAGCACAAAAGTGAATTCAAGCTCTAAAACTATTTTTACTTCCCATGAGTCAGCAAATAAACATGTCTTGAGTATAAATCTCTCAAGAATATAGTAGACATTTGATAGAAATTCTAGGTAAAATATTAGCTGGGTACAACGTGGGGAACTGAGTTCCTATTGAGTGTAATGGACAAGAGCAAGGGTTTGGAAATCAGGCTTCTATTTATCAGCTATATTGCTTTGAACAAATTGTTTATCATTTTGATACTTCAGTTTCTTCATTGCTAAAGTTGGAATAACAATATT
Organism: Trachypithecus francoisi; assembly: GCF_009764315.1. NCBI lineage: Eukaryota > Metazoa > Chordata > Mammalia > Primates > Cercopithecidae > Trachypithecus > Trachypithecus francoisi. The sequence continues at coordinate 36,079,684 of NW_022681457.1, read as the reverse complement.
TCCACCTCTTGGAGTTGTTGTGAGGATTAAATAAGTCATAGCATGTAAAGCACTCAGAAAAGTGCCTGGCATTCAATAGCTGTTAGTAAAAGTGGTAGCCCCAACTTGGAGCATGTGCATTTTATCTCTTTGTTGGCTAATGGACAGATCAAGACTTAATTCAGGTGAAATCAGAAGAGCAGAAGTTTAGTTTCAAGAACCTTGCACGCCTAAGCAGATATTTCCACTTAAACAGATTCCATATATTCTGATTATGTGACTTTATAATAGACAGATTTAAACTATCTCTGAAATGATTGTCTATTAAGGACTATTATTACATACCTAGGAAATATTACTCTTGGTACAACACATCTACTCTTCCACTTAAAAAATAAGTAAATAAACAAATGACAAGGAACATGGCACATTAGGTACATTTATATATGGAATGTACCATTCTCCTTGTCAGCATATTTTAGCAAATGACAATAGCCTCCATAAATTACTTATGTGCTGCCTTCGCATACAGAAAGTAAGTCCCTTATCATAAAAGGGCCATCCACATTTTAGCATAATTTTATAAGACTGTGACCATATTTTCAGGGAAAGTAAACAAGTTTAGTTCTCCACCCAACATGCATACAGGCTGTTTATGTTTCTCCTGGGTGATGAGGTTAATCGTCAAAGAGGATGACTCTACAAATAACATGCATTGTATATATCCTGTCTGTGCCTGAGGTTAGGAAATGATGGGATTTTTCCATTACTTGTGCTTTTGGGCCTGTACTTCTAAAAGTATTTTCGGTGCCCAGCTCTTCATTGCACTCCAGTGCACTCTGAGCAGCACATCAATGAAATAAGCAATCTTCCTACCTATAGGTCACGCTTCACCGGTCTTAGAGTGTCCAGGCATATGCCAGCTAGCAGAGGAATAAAGACACAATGACTATTGAGCACAGGGACACAAGTAAGTTTGATCTTCATTTTGTAACCCTCAGGTGGTGCTGTGGCATGACCTCTAGGAAGGTAAAAAGGTATAATTCTATCCTAAAATTGAAGGAGTCTAGAAAGAAAGACAAATTGAGGAAGAGTGAAAATGGAGTATTCAATGAACAGTTATATTTGGTTATCCAGTTACATTTGTTTCTCTCTCTCTCTCTTTGGCTATTTTCAGTTCCTTGAGTATTCTCACTGCCAAAGGGCAGTGTTTTAAAGAAACATACAATTTTTGTCTTTTGATATGTTAAGGTTGAAAATCAGCAGACTTTGGAGTTAGAACATGTTGCCTTGAATCCTGGCTTCTCCATTTAGGAAAATTGTCTGGACTTGATAATTTTTCTCACAGGTTGAAGAAGAATAAGAAGAGGTACTTTGGTACAGCAAAACAAATATAGGCTTTGGGATCAGACAGAACTGAGTACATATTCCAGCTCTTCTATTTATTATTAATAGCTGCATGACTCTGGCATGCTACCTCACCAGACTGAGCTTCATGCATACCATTGATAAGAATGGGCAAATAGGCCAGGCGCGGTGGCTCACACCTGTAATATCAGCATTTTGGGAAGCTGAGGCAGGTGGATTACGAGGTCAGGAGATGGAGACCATCCTGGCTAACATGGTGAAACCCCGTCTCTACTAAAAATACAAAAAATTAGCTGGGCGTGGTGGCGGGCACCTGTAGTCCCAGCTACTCGGGAGGCTGAGGCAGGAGAATGGCGTGAACCCAGAATGCGGAGCTTGCAGTGAGCCGAGATCGCGCCACTGCACTCCAGCCTGGGCGACAGAGCGAGATTCCGTCTCAAGAAAAAAAAAAAGGAATGGGCAAATAACAGCCAATTTCAGGGTTGTGGAAAAATTAGAAAAAAAGATAAAGGTTCTATCATAGTGCCTATTCGATGGTATAAGCTCAATCATGTGGCAACTCAATAATTTCATAAAGTTGTGAAGGTTAAATAAAATCATATATTGAACAAAAGTATGTTAAAAACTTTAAAGCTTTCTATATATATTATTTTTTATTACAGAATATAACATTTTATACATATGGACCTGTTATAGAATCACATATTTAAAGTAAATTATAAAGCACATTAGTAATTGTTTTTATAGAGCCTTTATGAGTTGTTTTATTGTTATTGCCATTAGCATCATCACAGCTACATTTACTGAGCATTTGCCAAACAATTTATATTGCATCCGAACAGCAGCCCTATGAGGTTACTATTAATATCTTTCCCCATTTTGTAGGTGAATAAATGAAGATCAGAGGGATTACATAACCTACACCTGGTCAAAACACTAGGCATTTTTCAAATTTAGGCTGACTGATTCCTGTGGTCACACACTTACCAATATACTCTTCTGCCTCTTTGTGTACTAAGCTCATCAGCAAAAATGAATAGCATGACAACCGTAATGCTTATATGGATCTTCAAGTTCCTCAAGGATGGATTGATGATAATACAGCAAAAATAATTCAAAGATATTTTAAATATAAACTCTTTGAAGACAGGACAATTCAACAAAAGCCTACACTTAAGCAACACCTAACCTTTGGAAATCCTACTGTCAGACTTACCTGTTCATGCCCATAGTAGGCTGCAATGTGCAATGGAGTGAAAAAAACTGCATCTTGAATATTGACATTAGCTCCATGTTGCAACAGCACTTCAGCAGCCTGGATAAGAAAATGATTATGGTTAAGAACTTCAGTTGAGTTATCTGCCTATTAAGATTCAGTTTACAACCACCATGCACAAATCTTCTTCAGGAGTTGCCACCCTAAAATACAACTTTCTTCCATCCACCTTATCCAAAACCTCCAGTGTCTTTTTTTTTTTTTTTAATGAAAGATAAAGACTAAATCTCCTTAGTATGACATTCAAGGTTCCTTCAATCTGACAGTGTTCCTTTTAAATGTATTTCTCATTAGTCTCTTTCCTAAACCCAATTGTAGAGTCAAACTGCATCCAACTTCTTGCTCCTTTGAGACTTTGTTCACATTATTTCTTCAGCCAGAAATGTCCTTCTGCCTAATATATGCATGTTTAATCTCCAGCTAAAATGCCGTCTCCTCCCAGATTTCCTTAATTTCCCTCCCTTCATTGCCATCTGCCTGGCTGAAATTAAATATTACCTCCTCAAAAATCTCACATAACTTTCGCTCATATAATTTAGAACATTTTTCTATTTATATACACCTTAACATTCTCACTAAAGAGAAATTTCTTTAAGGACAAAGTGTATGTCGGATTCATCATGCAAATAGTAATCATACAATAAATATTTGTTAAAGAAGTGAATGAACAAATGAAAAACCCTACCAGGAACTGTTGGCCAATTGTCATGATGGAAAGCCATAGATTGGTATTTCTAGGGGACAAAAAAATATTTTTTCTATCCATTTTAGGTTTATTGGCTGAGGCCATATAAATTAGACTGACAAAAAGGCAGATAAATAAGAGAAAAACATGCGGGAGTTTATTAACATGTGTATTGCACATAAATGGGCCTACTTAGTGATGAGTAACTCAAAGTAGCCGTTAGAACTTGGGCTCTCCTATAATCTTAACAAAAATTTACAATAACTTTGTAGAGCAGTAATAAGACAAAGAAAAGTAACTTTGAACTTCTACTGGCAACAAATTGGGGGAAGGTAAATATATGGAGGAAACTAATAGAAAATAGAAGTTAGTTTTAGCAAAGTTTGTTATATAGATTCCTCTGGTGACTTCTCTGGGCTGATAAGTGTTTAGAGTTATCTCTTGTGATTAACTTCTGTCCTTTCTGGTAGAGAAGACAGGAAGGAATCCTTCATAAATTTATGTCCCTCTTTTAGGCAAATAGAAGGAGAGTAAAGAGTTCCTGTATCTGTTTCTTTTCAATTTTCTGTAGTTCAAAATAATCAATATGCCAAAGTAGCATATTTTGGGGGAGCATATTTTGCTACCCTTCACAACAAACTTGCTGATATTTCAAATTTCCTCTCCTAAAAACCTATCTCCTAGTCTCTCTTTTCTGTTCAACAGATTGAAATAATTTCCTTCAAATGTGTTCATTTTCATTGTGGACTTTGCTAATGTACTGTCTATTTTTCAGTTGGTTAAATAACACACATTTTGAAAATTATTCAAAAGTCTTTTAGAATAGAAAACAGAAAGATAGAATTTAAGAGCTCAAGGGACTTATGTCCTATCACCTCTTCTGTTTCTATGAACAAATTGCCTCTTAAGTTATATTTCCTCAATTGTGTGAATCATAGACCTACAGAACTAGGGAGGACTATGGACATTACATATCAAACCCTTACATTTTAAAGATAAAAAAATGGAGAACCAGGAATTAAGAAATTTTTAAAGGTCATAGAGCAAGTCAGTGTCAATAGGAAACTAAATCTTTAGTCTCTTGCCTCGAGCTTTGTTTCTGAGTGCTTCATAGTTTGAAATAGTTAATTTTTAGTCATCTAGCCATTAAACACAGTTTATTCAGCAAATACGAGCCAAAACTATTATTTTACATGCTTATTTCATAATTTATTCACTTGGGGGGATAACATTAGAGATGCTAACAGTTGTCATATAAAATAAGGAATTTTTATTGGGAAATCTGAAATTTCTGATGGGTCCAAATATAAGCAGGTGCATAGGATTTTATACATTCTCACAACAATTGTTTCTTGTTCATACTTGAATATTGTTGACTAATGATCAGCAGAATACACATTGTGTACAGTGAGTTGTTTTTATAATATAAAAATTAAAACCACAATGAGCTTTTATTGAGGGAATATTATGTATCAGGCCCAGAAACAAGTGTATCAGTGGTATTCAGTCTACTCTGTTTCATGCCAAAACACAGAAAGAGGTGCTACTCTCTATTTTAAAGATGAAGAAACTGAGTGTCTGGGGAGCAGAAGTGAAATTCAAATGCAGGTCTGTTTGACATCAAATCTTGTTTTTACCAGTCCACTCCTCTGACCTTGATTGTACTAACACTAACCTTTAAGTAAATAAAGTAATTAATTCAATCCCAGATAGGAAGAAGCCATCTGTCCATAGAGGTTCCATAGATTTAGACTGAAAATGAGTGCGGGAGCCATTTATAACAAGTGCTTGGTATCTTTAGGCTTCACATGCCTGGGAGTTCAATCTCAGGCACCTTTGAAGGAAGCCCCTAGCAATCAAGGGAAATTAAGCTTTTTATAGTTCCTCTTATTTTAAATATAGCATAAAGTAGACAGCATGAATGTTTATGTAAAATGGACTTTCAAATGTTAACCTATAGAGCCAATTTCTTAGGCATGCTTCCAGAACTTTCATTCTAAAAGATAAGAGCTCTTAGGCTTTAATAAACAGTCAAAAGCCATTTTTTTTTTCCTCCTAAGTTTGCACTTCTCCAGTTAACTCAGAAGGTCAACCTTTGGCTGAACATTCATTTATTATGAAGTGTTGGTTTTCTGAGAAACTGTCAAAATGTAAGTTTTAATGAAACCATACAGAGTCATTACTGAATTGTAGGCTTTACTTAGTTTGTTTTAAAATGCAAGCAAATATTTAACCATTGAGAGCAATGCATGTTAGAATTATCTGATTTTAGCTAACGAGTAGAATGCATGTACTAATTTGTATGACCTTTGGAGTAATGACGGGGAGAATATCTCCCAGTACCCTAACGGGAACATGATATATTGTCTGCCATGTGGACTAAGACAAGTACACTCATATAAACATTTAGGCTTCAATATATACCTATCAAGTTATTTTACTCATGGTTCATCTGCTTCAGCACTGAAAAAGTTGGTAAATCAACTTCACACTCTTTCCACTACATGAAACTCTGTGAAGTCACAGACTGCATCTATTTTGTTCCCTACTATGGTAGATAGGTAATAGGCATCCAATAATTGTTAAACTGGATGTATTTCCAGTACAGTTAAAGTGAAAATTTGGAAGGTGTATATACCACCAGGCATAAGGTAATATAAACAATAATTAGAACTTAATTATATGATAGAAATTTTAAATAACTCAATTCATCAAACATTTATTGATAATTGATTTCAAATTAATCTTCAGGAAATTCCAAGTGTTTTTCTATATTTCAAGACCTGTGGTTGGAGTTTTAAATATATTATTAACATTTTTGCATGATATATATTCTGTTATTTTGACTTTTTTTGTGAGACTATATGGTCATGATGTCTTTTTCTCTGAAAAAAATAACTAGTAAAATTGAAAATTAGAAACAGATTTTATGACAGCTATCTTAATATACTTTAAGGATATAAATCTTTAAACATCTTAAGGATATAAATTTTATCATACTTAGATTTATATAACTAACAAATATATAGTTATTTTATTATTAAATATATATTTAATATTATTAAATGTATAGAATATATATTTATATAAATATACTATTATACTTAATAATACAAATGAGATATATAAAAATATATATTTGACATATAATAATACTATTAATATAATAGTAGTATATAATAATACCACTGATTTATATATAAAAAATTCTACTACTGAGATATATATTATATATACTCAATATATAATACCGAGATATATATATTAAATGCTACTACTGAAATACATATATAAGAATAATACTGAGATATATATATCTCAGTAGTAGTATTTTATATCTCAATATTATTATAAAATATATCTATATAAATATTATTAAATATATATATATATATCAGTAGTATTATTATCAAAGAACCAAGATTCAAATATGGGCTGGTAACTTGGTACTTTTTACTGACGGAAGGATAAGGACTATAAATTGCCCCCATTAAGTGGTTGTTTTATGAGCACAGAAAATAAGTCAGATCTCTTTATCTCGATAGAACAGTTACTATATGAATTACCCTTTATAGATATTTTTATTTACCAGTTGACTCTCAAAAAACATCCAAGTGAAGTTCCTCCAGTTTCTAGCTTGTAATTTAAACACTGATTTAAGCATTCTGCTTTTTCTTTTTCTGACATGGAGTCTTGCTCTGTCTCCAGGGTGGAATGCAGTGGTGTAATCTCAGCTCACTGCAACTTCTACCTCCCAGGTTTAAGCGATTCTCCTGCTTCAGCCTCCTGATTAGCTGGGACTACAGGTGTGCACCACCATGCCCAGCTAATTTTTGTATTTTTAGTAGAAACAGAGTTTCACTATGTTGGCAAGGATGGTCTCGATCTCTTGACCTCATGATCTGCCCACCTTGGCCTCCCAAAGTGCTGAGATTACAGGCGTAAGCCACTGCACCCAGCCTGCTTTTTCTTTTTACAATGTCTTCGCTTCTCTTTCTCTGCTTCCGCACACCCAGTCTCATGACCAAGCTCAGTTCCCATGTTTTCCATGAAAAGCTTTTGAAAATAGGTCATTGTATTAATCACTTATTTTCTGAATGCCTATAAAACTTAGTGAAACAATGTAATCTTTTTGGTAATTAATTCTTCCATAAAATTTTAAACTTATGTTCCCAAGTTGTCTCTATAAAGTGTAAGAAGTTTTGACTCCAGGTAAAAGGATTTTTCACCTGAGGCCCTGAAATTTAATCCTTATAACTAAAATAGCCAGACCTTATTCAAAATTTCACAAATTCCAAAAGTAATGCCTATAATAGCAAAGGTCCTCACTGTTACTTCTTATTAAATGGTTTTGCTACAGTATAACTTTAACTTATTTGACTTGGTTCCATTTAGCTCCCTCTCTATCTTTTATTTTAAGGAGCTCATTGGGTAGGGATAAAGGATAAAAAAGAATGACCATATAAAGAGGAACTAAATGTCCCATGGAAGAGAAAATAGAATAGGGTAAATTCTAGATGAAATAAAATGACAATCAATCTCAGTTGAAATTGCCAAACCAAATATAGAGTCTCATACCTAGCAGACTTTGAATAAATAGCTACACTTGGAAATTAAATTTTTCTTTGCTTTAAGTGGTAATTTATTTTCTATTATTTCTTTGGATCTTCTTCAAATTCATGCTTATACCAATGTTTTCCTTAAGATTTATAGTTTGCTTAAAGCTACAATTTTCTCTTCTCAATGCCTGTGTCTCACCTTTATTATTGAGATTTATAGAGAGAAGAACAATGAAGCTGTATTGGGATGACACCCATTTCCATTTAGTGGAAAATCTGTGTTAGTAAAGCTTTAGAGGAAAAATTGTTTTTCCAAAGTCTATGACTTATCAATTCAAAATGATCCTAAAGACATTGGCATGAAAGTTGATTTAGGATTGATATTTTTTTTTCCCAGTTATTTTCAGTTCTGACATTCAACAACCAGTTCTCAATTATTGTCCCCTCCAACTATTGTCCTTCCTCCTAAACTTCATAGACAATTTTTTAAAGAGTCATCTCCAACTTTCCTCTACCTTTCCTAACCTCTTATTCACTCCTCAGTCCACTACAATCTGTCTTTAGACCTCACCACTCCAGGGATATTTCTCTGGAAAATGACATCAAAGGCCCCCTAATTGCCCATTCTCATGGATGCTTTTTAGCCTGTAGTGGATTCTTATAATTTTATGTTGTCTCAGGATTCATTTTGAATATACGTTTTCTTATACCACAAGCAGGACTTTGTCAACAGGAACACAGTTTCTAATTCTCTGCCTCTTCCCAATTCCTCAATGTGGTTGATCCAGATACCTGCCATGTATGACAATCTCCTAGTGACCCTCTCCTTATGGGACAGCTAGACATAATCGCCGGGTCCATACTGCAGACCCTGACTGAGCGACGAATGAAACGGAGTACTCAGACATAGGTATGCAGTTAAGAGCAGCTAGGGGTCTGCCGGGCTCTAGTGGCCAAAGTGCAGCAGCACCGATAAGCTGGAGCTGCTTGCTTTTATTCAGTGTAGACATAATTCCAAAAGCCTGGAGCAAACACAGTCTGTGGGTAATTAACATTTATTGTTCCACTTTTTTTTTTTTTTACTTTTTTATTTTTATTTTTATTTTTTTAATTTTTTTTTATTATACTTTAAGTTCTAGGGTACATGTGCATAACGTGCAGGTTTGTTACATATGTATACTTGTGCCATGTTGGTGTGCTGCACCCATCAACTCGTCAGCACCCATCAATTTCATCATTTATATCAGGTATAACTCCCAGTGCAATCCCTCCCCCCTCCCCATGATAGGCCCCAGTGTGTGTGATGTTCCCCTTCCCAAGTCCAAGTGATTTCATTGTTCAGTTCCCACCTATGAGTGAGAACATGCGGTGTTTGGTTTTCTGTTCTTGTGATAGTTTGCTAAGAATGATGGTTTCCAGCTGCATCCATGTCCCTACAAAGGATGCAAACTCATCCTTTTTTATGGCTGCATAGTATTCCATGGTGTATATGTGCCACATTTTCTTAAACCAGTCTGTCACAGATGGACATTTGGATTGCCCAAAGGACGAGGTGGCCGAGTGGTTAAGGCGATGGACTGCTATTGTTCCACTTTCAGGGAACCTCATGCATGTGGATGATCAAAGTTCAGTTCCTGGCCAACATAAGTAAGCAACTCTGTTTAAGATTAATTCCCCTACACTTACTTGTACCTACTCCTTGCCCCCTGGCTCAGGGTCAGGGAACAGCTGCCTTCAGCTTATTCTCCCCCGAAGCTATGCAGAGCCTTCTGACCTTTCAGAAGGTCTGCTCCTTTCCCTATAGCTTCTCCCACCACTCTGACCAATCTCCTACACATAATCTACTTGGCTTGCTCCTCTGATGCCCATGCCTACCATGAACTAAGCAGCCGATAAGCAGCAGTGACCCCTCTCGATCACAGCAAGGCCCCACAGAGCTAGTGCCTGCTTACTCTAAACCCATTAATTAGAATTTCCCTCAGGAAACCCACTTGTGTAACTGTTGGATTCCTATTGGAACCCAATAAAGGCTTTAGCATAATGGTTTCTCTCTCCCTCTTGCTCCTCACTTGCTGGTTGAGTGTATGTGTCCTGAACTGCCCCCGGCCCCACTTCTCATTGGCCCTGTAAGGTGTGCTGCCCTCTTCTTTCTGACATCTGTAAGTTTATGTTATAAACTCAGGCTTATGAGAGCACAAAGGCACCAAAAAGTACCCACGCTTCTTTTTGTCTTATGTGGTATTATTTGGGACCAGTTAGTAATTCCTTCCCGCTGCAGAAAGTCCTGTTGAGCAGATAGCTTTTCAAAGGTATTTCAGTGATCATCATATTGACAGTATATTTGTAAAATGGACCATGACTATGTTATTGTTTGCAGTTGACAGCTTCTGTTATTTCATGTACTTTGTTGAGCTGCCTCCTCTCTGTCTCACCTGACTGACACATTGAGCCTGTTTTCTAAGTCAAGGCTCTCCTAAACAGTGACTGTCTTTGTAGGACAATACTAGACACAGGTCAGATAAGAGCCACAAGGAGATCTGTAAATATCAACAAGTTTCCTGTGAGAGGAGCACCTGGTCACAGGTTGGACACTTAGGTATTTGGCTATCTGCCAAGATAAAGAGGTAGCTTGTGAAAATCCTCAGGGTGGGACAAATGTTTATAGTCCTCTTGTGAGGGAGACCTCAAGACCAAATTAGAAAGTATATAATATGTCCTTTTCCTTATTTGACTGTTTATCCAGCATTTGTTACTATTGTCTACTTCTTCCTTAAGATTTTATTCTCCCTTAGATTGCTTGACACCACAATTTTCGAGTTTTCTTTCTACCTCTCTGCCTACTTATTATTATTCCTCCATAGAAATGGCTTTTTCTCAGTTCATCTCTTAAGTGTTACTTTTTCTCACTGACATTAGTGTTTTCTTTTGTTCTCTGCTTCCTGTAATTCTCTTGTATTTATTAAGTAATACATGTAAAGAACTTAGCACAATGCTTAGCATGTAAGAATAAATGTTCCAGAAATGATAGCTATACCTATTTTTCTCTATATATGCCTTGATTGATTTCATCTATGACTACTACTTCTACTCCTACTACTAGAAACACACACACACACACGTTTTTCTCAGACTTCTTTCAACACTGGATCTACCTTCTTTGGCAACTGATAGTCCTGTTTTGTATCCTTTCCCTATTTCCCAGCCACCTTTACCCTCGGCTGATATTGTCTTTGCATTGATCGAATCTTTCTCACTTGCCTTTTGATTCTTGTTATTTTGAATGAAGCATTAGAAGGCAAAAAAAAAAAAAGAAAGTGTGCCAATGGGCCAAGAATATCTATTTCATTTAATGTTCACAACAATCTTACAGAATTGTTATTAATAGCCCCATTTTAAAAACAAGGACAGTGAAGCTCAGAGTTATACAGCTTGTAATGAAAAACACTTAAGTTTAAACTCAGGTTTATGAGAGCCCAAAGGCACCAATTTTTGTCTTCTGTGGCATTATTTGGGGCCAGCTAGTAATTCCTTCCCATTGCAGAAAGTTCTATTGTGGAGACAGCTTTCCAAAGGTTTTTCAGTGATAGTCATATCAGCAGCATATTTGTAAAAAGGACCACGATTATATAATTGTTTGCACTTGACTGAAAAAAAAAGTTAAACATATTCTAAGTCATATGTTAAGGGTCTTGCAGAGTCTTATATATTAAAATGAGAATTTTAGGATGTTTTCCTTATAGAGATGCAACAAGAGACTTTAAGAAAGAGAGTAAAACATATTTAATTTGCATCTTAGAAGGATCTTTCTAGGAAAAGTGTATGGGTTGAATAGATTGAAGAAAGAGCAAGACTGGAAACAGGTAATCCGTGAGTAACATCCTGCAGTAAGTTTTGTTTTGTTTTGTTTTTAAGAGATAAGAATAAAATGAATAAAATGAGATGAGGTAGTTGCGTTGGCCTGAAGATGGAGAATGGATTTCAGAGACATTAAGATGGTAGAGTCGCCCAGCTTGGTGGCTCACGCCTGTAATCCTAGCACTTTGGGAGGCCGAGGTGGACAGACTGCCTGAGTTGAGGAGTTCAAGATCAGCCTGGACAACACGGTGAAACCCTATCTTTACCAAAATACAAAAAATTAGCCAGGCGTGGTGACACGTACCTATACTGCCAGCTACTCAGGAAGTTGAAGCAGGAGAATTGCTTGAACCCAGGAGGTGGAGGTTTCAGTGAGCTGAGATGGTGCCACTGCACTCCAGCCTGGGCTACAGAGTGAGACTCCATCTCAAAAAAAAAAAAAAAAAAAGGTAGAATCAGTCATAATGACAACATATGGGAGGCTGGTGATAAGTAAAGATGAGAAGAAATGGTCAACAAATGACTATAAAAGAGGATGCCTACAAGGGGAGATGAACATGAAGATAAAACTTTGTTTACTTCATGAACTTATAAAGTAGGAAAATCACCTTGAGTTTTTCTCTCTTAGATTAATTACTTGTAATAGCCAGTTTATTTTGGTTACCCTTGGCAGAACTGTGCTCTTACTCAACACCACAAACTGTTTCCATTGGGGTCAATCTCTCAATCAAGATTTGAACATAATTCTCAAGGTTTCAAACAAATGAACTGAAAGTTATGCCAATTAAAATTACTAGGAATTGTTTATTTGTTTGTATTGAAGGCTTATATAGATTAGAAAGCATTTTAGATGGTAACATTTGCTTTAGAGTTACCAAGCCCTTTTTTGACTCTATGTTTTAATTTCTATAGGCTTTTCTATTTTTAATTATATATATATATAGATATATATATATATCTCCACTCCTTGACAGCCATTACAAATGTTAGCTGAGATTTCTCTATGTCATGTGATTACAGAGTTTTTCACTTATAACATTGGTTGAATATTTTTATAATGACTATCATTTTCTTGACATATCTCTAATTAAGTATTTGAGTACAAAAATCTATTGGAAAATAGTTTCTTCAGGCTGTCACAGAAATGAGGTCTTTTTATGTGATCTTTCTCTTATTATCACAGGTTAAAATTAAATTGGACCTTAAAATTACACAGAAGATGATTCCACAAGATAATATCATAAAATAAATTAAAAGGAAGCTCTATAAAGTCATGGAAATAAAACTTAGAGACACACAATAACTTATGTATATAAAATAATTTCATCAGTTATATAAATTTAGCATCACTTCTCAGGAAGTGATGAGAATACAAGCAGAAAAGCTGAGGGAGGAAAAGTGAGAATAGGGCAAGGCTGAAGATACAAGTGATACATTTTATAGAGGCAATAATTAAAACTAGCAAGTAACATCCTTTCACCAAAGTAAGAAGAGATATTTGTAGGATATTTATGGTTTAAAACTGGGGAGGAAGGGAACCAGAGAAGGAAAGAAAAGACTCATCTAAGAAGCAGAGAGCAAAAGAATGCCTGTCAAGGTAGCCCACAAAAGAGATATTTGTAAGAAAAGAAAGGCAGATTTTCTGTGTTGTTCAGTTAATCATCATCTTGCTGTGCTATTTCCTTCATTAGATGTATACCTCCCCCCCCCGCCTCATCATTCTCTTATGTGGAGTTCTTATTTTAAAGTCCCTGGCTGTGAAAACAGGCTTTCAACATTCATGATGCTATGACCACATCATGTTCTATGCATTTCAAAAGCCAAAATTCTGTTTTAGGGATTTATTTATACAAATTGCCACAGGCCCCACAGTTTTCACTACATTGCAATTGTTCAGACTTGGAAACTGGAGTACAAGTTAAACTCCCTCCTCACATTCCTCCTCATATTGCACCTATCTTCAACCTCACATTCACAGAGGAATGAAAGTAGCGTCTGACAACCAGTTTTGTTCATGACTTTCCTCCTCCTACTCAAGTCACCTGTTCCTCTCTTTTCTCAGAAAAAAAAATATCTTCTGCCAAAGTATTTTGAAAACCACAGTGATTTGCCTCTACTTGAAAAATCAACTCTAAATTACACTCAAAAGGTGAGTTGGAGTCATCTAATAAAACATAAGAAGAGACACAAAGATTTTGCATCTTACACATACTAGGTAATAAGAATTCTAAACGTTATATCATTGTTTAATGAATATCAATTTTATATTACAGCTGGAATATAAAAACAAAAAAGACAACATTAACAATTAAATCTTGGGCTCAAGGGTTAATCTTGTTGCAAGTACATGTGTAGAATATGCAGTGTGTGCCTTTTTTGGAACTCCTTCATTAATAAAACCAGAAAACTGACTATGCGATACACTGCAAGATACTTTCTTAATTCATTTTAGGACAGCAGATGTGGGTAATCAGTTATACCTTACAGACTATTTAACAATAAAATTGAAAATGTTGGTCTGCAAAAATTTTAGAATAAGTGATTCCATGAAATTGGTGCTTCCACAGTTGTAAAAATGTTTAACTGGTTATGAAACACTGTGCTTTGACAGATACAGAAATGGATTATGAATAATTTTCTTTCTGAGGAAGAGTTTATCAAAATGAAGAACACACATCATCCAGTCAGAAACCTATTATTAGGATAGAAAACAGTAAGCATAATAGTGATAAATGCATCAACCATTCCATTGGTCATATTAAACCATGTTAAGGTAAATACAGGGTGGCTAAATAATAGAAGCGTACAATAAAAATAAAAAGAAGTACAATATCACATACGCCCAAGTAGTTTTGGCTTCAGAAACAGAAACGAACAAGATATAATTGCAGATGGGACTCAAGCCCAGACTTCTATAACCCAACACATGGCTAGGAAATGGCAGAACCTATATACAAACACACTATGCAGGCTTGCTCCAGAGCCCACATGACTAAACTGCTCTGCTTTGCTATGGTCAAAAACCATTGCTCTTGGAGCCAAGTTTTGCAAAAGTTTCAAATATTTTCACATTTTTATTCAATGAACTCAGAACTCAACCTGAGTAGTACTATGACAGAGTAGAGCTAGGTGGCACCTAATAGTAGGGGGCATGACTCAGCACCCCTTTCTTGTTCCCTGCATGACCTCCAAGGTACCACTGGAACCTTAGACATCAGAGAATACATATTGAAAATCACTGTTCCACAGAAAAGAGTTGTTACTTTTTGGAGAATAGCATTGCTACCATATGTATTTGCCAGGCCATGTTTGCTCCTAGATGAAGATGAGGCCAAAACATGATTATAGCATCATGCTAAGTTTCCTGGGGTAATGCAGTCCATATCTTCCAGACATAACAAGTAATCTCTCTATGAATCCATCTCTCTATATATTTGATATTGTCTTTGATAAAATATAAGTGGCATTGGTTCTACATGAGGCTAAGCAGTTCCCTTGAGTTTGGGGTTGACATAATTAATGACTTATTTCTAACAACTAAAATATACAAGAGGTATAAAAATGTCACTTCCAAGAGTAGGTTACAACAAGATTATGGTTTTGTCTTATATTCTCTTCTCTCCCTCAGGTGCCTTGTTGTGAACTGCCCTGTGGATAGAACCACATGGTAACTTTGATGCCTCTGGATAGCAGAAAGCATGGATTTAAAGCCTGCCAAAGTCCATGTGAAGGAGCATGGAAGTGGATTATCTTCCAAACACTCACTGACATGGCTATAGCATCACCCAACACTTCTACTGCAGTCTTCTGACAGATCCAGCTAAGCCATTCCAAGATTCTTGACCTATAGAAACTGCAGTATAATAAACGTTTGTTTTGTTAAGCCACAAAGTTTTGGGGTGATGTTTATATAACACTAAATAGTTTAACATACTATTGTGCCTCTCAATTCATTATTTAAAACACCCAGGTTGGAAATGACTTTTACATTGGAATAGTTACTTATGACTTACTTATAAATATTAAAAGAGGAGCAACAGCTCAGATGAATAAATATTTTTGAGTACCTAGCTATTCTAACCACTGTGCTAGGCATTGGGGGTCAAAAGTAAATTAATTACTCCAAAGCAATATACAGGTTAGTGGAAGAAACAAAGTAACTGTGATATAAGGTACATGTAAATTTGATGATGATAATGTGTGAACTATCACAACGAAGGCAAAAAGCTGTACATTTTACATTCTGTCTGGGGAAGAAAGAGAAAGCTATAGAGAGGTATAAACCTAAAACGTGAAATAGAAGCTTTCTAAGCAAACAGGGGAGGATGAGCAAATTTATCCATTCCTCATTTTCTCATCCACTGGTCCCCGACACACAGCACGTGCTCACCAAATTCCACCCTTTCTTAAAATCTAATTCGAAGTGTACTCTCTTCAGAAAACCTTTTTAGACCTTGAACTTTATTGAACTAATTATCTAGACAAGTGATTAAATGTCCTGGTAACCTAAGAGTCACACTGAGGCCTTTAAAAAGAATTTATTACAGGTATCCCCTCCAGAAGCACTGAATCAGAATCTCTTGATACCACAAATCTACATTTTAAAAAGCTCTTTAGGGATTTTTTCATGCATCCAATATGGAGTAATAGGGACTGGATTACTCTTACTTGAGACAATCTCAAAATGGGCTAAATGTATGAAGCATTAATTTTTAACAAATGAAATTAGACATCAGGCAATGAAGGACAATAGTTCCTAGGCAATGAGAACAAACCCGATGAGCCCCACAATTGCCCCAGTTTATTATCTTTAGAGAGTGTCCAGGCCATGATATAAAAGGGTAAATTCAGAGAGACCGAGGCAAACCACCTTTCTTGAGAAGACATAGTCGAGAGTCTGGAGAAAGCAAGGTGGCTATAGTTCATAAAATAGATTAGCAAAGATGAGAAAGCTGTGCAAAGAAAGAACAACAGAGATATGCAGAGGGTTCCCCTGGAGGACTCAGCAGAGCATTGATCAGCAGGTCCATCTGAAGAGACTACCACTGATTGGGAAGTGGACCAATAGAGACAATTAGTGACAACAATGCCCAGGGCTCACACAGGTCCAGGGATATACTCTGTTCCCACTACCCAGACTGGAAAACTTCCTGATTGATGCCATACTTATAAGAGACTTATGATGAAGTCTCATAACAGACTTAAGATGAAGTACACATAAGATACTTCCCTAAGTGGTCGGTTACTAGCTCTACACAGCACTGCTTCATTCTCATCAAACAAATCTTAAAAGCTAGACCTAAAAGGATCAAATCTAGTTAACTGCATCCTAGTAGGAGCAGATATGGGAGTTGTTTTAAGGTTAAGGATATTTATAGGAATTCAAAAATATACAGAACCCAACACCAAAAAACTGATAGTATTTGGAATTCAGTCATAAATTACCAGAAAAGCAAAGAGGCCAAAAAAAACAAACAAACAAACAAACAAAAAAAAACGACTTTCAAAGAGGGGAAAAATCAATGAATCAAAGCTGACTCAATTGATACAGATGTTAGAATTTTCAAATAAGTACAATAAAATAGTTATTAGAACTATATTCTGTAAGTTTAGATAGTACAAGCACGAAGATATAAAGACAAAGTTCAAATTTCTAGAGATGAAAGCTATATAATATGTAAAATAAGAAACATATTAGGTGGGATTAACAGCATATTAGACATTGCAGAAGAAAAGATTAGTAACCTGGAAGATGTAGCAATCAATATAATATAAAATGAAATGTGGAAGCAAAATTTTTTGTGGTTGTTTTTGAGACATAGTCTCACTCTGTCACCCAGGCTGGAGTGCAGTGGCACAATCTCGGCTCACTATAACCTCACCTCTCAGGTTCACACAATTGTCCTGCCTCAGTCTCCCAATTAGCTGGGATTACAGGCACCCACAATGACGTCCAGCTAAGTTTTTATATTTTTAGTAGAGACAGGTTTTCACCATGTTGGACAGGTTGGTCCTGGCCTCAAGTTACCTGCTCGTCTTAGCCTCCCAAAGTGCTGAGATTACAGTCATGAGTCACTGTGCTTGGTCAGTATATTCTTTTTTTTTTTTAAAGCAAAGAGTATCATTGAGATTTTGGACAACAGTAAACATCTTAATACGCATGTAATTGGAGGAGAGACAGAGAAAATATTTAAAAAAGAAGGTCAGAAATTTTCCCAAAGTTAATGTAAAATATAAATTCACTGATGCAAGAAATACAATGAATTCTGAACACAAGACACATGAAGAAAACTATACCAAAAACCAACATGATTAAATTGCTCAAAGTCAATGATAAAGAGAAAATCTTAAAAGTAGCCAGTATAGAAACACACATTACATACTGAAGGCCAAAAATTAGGAGAACAGATTTCTTGTCAGAAAAAATGCAAGTCAGAAAACAGTAAAATGATAGTTTTAAAGCAGTAAAAGAAAATAAAAGTAATCTAAAATTTTACACCTAGTAAAACATCTTCTACATATAGTGATGAAATAAAGTATTTTCCAATCAAATAATATAATAGTCGAAAGATTTTAACAGACACTCTATCAAAGAAGTTATATGGAAGGCAAATAAGCATGTGAAAATATGCTAAACTCATTGGCCATTAAGGAAATGTAAATTAAAACCAGAATGAAATACCAACTCCATACCTATTAGAATGGTTAAAATATTTTTAAAAATTGACCATATTAGGTATCAGTGAGGATGTGGAGAAACTGATATATACCCAAAGGTTTATAAATCATTCTACTATAAAGACACATGCACATGTATGTTTATTGCAGCACTGTTCACAATAGCAAAGACTTGGAACCAATCCAAATGCCCATCAATGATAGAATGGATAAAGAAAATGTGGCACATATACACCATGGAATACTACGCAGCCATAAAAAAAGATGAGTTTATATCCTTTGCAGGGTCATGGATGAAGCTGGAAAGCATCATTCTCAGCAAACTAACATGGGAACAGAAAACCAAAATCCACATGTTCTTACTCACAAGTGGGAGTTGAACAAAGAGAACACACAGACACAGGGAGGGGAACATCATACACCAGGGCCTATTGGGGGGTGGGGGGCCAGCAGAGGGATAGCATTAGGAGAAATACCTAATGTAGATGACGGGTTAATGGGTGCAGCAAACCACCATGGCATGTGTATACCTATGTAACAAATCTGCATGTTCTGCACATGTATCCCAGAACTTAAAGTATAACAACAACAGCAAAAAAGGAATTATCATACACTGCTGAAGGGAAGGTCAAATAGTAAGATTTTAGAAACCATTTGTCAATTTTTTAAAAAGTTACACATAAACTTGCCAAATGATCCGGCCATTGTACTCTAAGATATTTGCCCAAGGGAAATAAAAGCCTACATCCATTCAAAGAACTAATCAGAAATATTCATTTGCAGCTTTATTTATAGTTGCTAAAATCTAGAAACAATCCAAATGTTCTTCAACAGGTAGGCAGGTAAACCTTTTGACATATCCAAACAATGGAATACGATTCATGAACTAGACATCTCATTTGATAATTTATCACATAATTAACACTTAAAATTTTCACATTTATTGATCCTCAACCTTCCACTCCCACATTCTACACATGCATAGATACAGGGTCTTCTTCCATTGTTCCCCATCACAGTGATCTGGATGTCCTTTATCCAGTTGTTGAAATCAGAAGCTTAGGAGTTGTGACACCATCTTCTCCGACATCCTCATCATATGCAACTCGTCACCAAATTAATTTGATTTCACCCTCTAAAATATTTTGCAAATGTCTCCTTATTTCTTCATCTCTGCTATTGCAAACCCATATCCAGGAAACTATTAGAGATGACTGTCTCCTAATATATTTCCTTGCATAAATTCATCTAATTCAGTTTATTTTTAACACTATAGCCAGTTACTTTCTCATATTGTAAATTTGATTACCACTTCTTAATGTTTCCTTATTGCTCTTTGGAGAGAGACACAACTCCTTAACTCAGTTTACCATCTAATCCAGGGACACTGTGAGAATAAAAGAGGGTTGAGTTAATTACTCTAGAAAAACAGACATAAAGCAGGAGTGTCCTGAAGAATCAGGAACATGTGGTCAATCTACAAATAAGTCTCCTAGTCACCTGGTCCCTAGTCATTTTCTCTAGGCTTTCATTCCACCATATTCCCTAACTCAGCTCCTGACATACCCTCTTTTCATGTCTCCTCACTGCATTTCCTCCAGCTAGAAAGCTCTTATACCTGCTATTTCCTTACACCTAAATTTCCTCTGCCCAGAAATCTCTCTCTGTATCCCAGCTTCTTATTTCTAAAGTGGAAATAATAATTTTACCTACCTTTCAGGGCAGTTATAAAGATTGAGAGTTAATATTTGTAAGCCGCTTAGTCCATAGTAAGCACTATATGTAATTTTTACTACTACAACTGATACTATCATTATTATTTCTTCCTCTCTTTACTTGATTAACACCTACTCAGATTCTCAGGTTGTAAGCCGAGTGATCAATTCCTCAGTGATTCTCTCCCAACTTCCACGACTATGAATATATTCTTTCAGCAAATATTGTGTTGCCTATGTGCCAGGCAGATGCTGTGTTAGGAACTGAGAATAATGAAATGAAAAACAAAAACAACGTTATGTGTCTTTGTTGAGCTTATATCTTAGCCAGAAGACAGGCAGTAAAGAAAAGGAAATAAAAGATAGACTGTGTTGTATAATGATCAGTGCTGGAGAAAAATAAAAGAGGGAAGTGATTAGAGAGTTTCAGAGATAGGATGGTCTGGAAGGGCCTCCCTGAGAAAACTGCATTTGAACAGAACCTTATGAAGGTAAGGGAGTAAGACATTACATAACTGAGAAAGAAGAAAAGTCCGGGTAGAGAAAAGCACGTCAAAGATCCCAGGCAGGAGCATGCCTGGCATGTGTAAGAAGCTTAAGATTGAAGAGGAATGAATATAAAAAGAGTGGAGATTAAGGTTAGAAAGGAAATGAATACTTTTGTTCTGAATAATATGGGATGTCTTTAGAACAGCAGAGTGGCATATCTCATACATTTTAAAAATCTCATTCTGGTTACTATGTCAAAACAGGGTAACGGAGAAAAGGCAGAAGAAAGGAGATCAAGTTACCCTCTTTTAGGCATAGCATCATGGTGACCTTCCTCATAGCTTTTATCATAGTGGCAGTTCTATGTTTCCTGTTGATTATTTGATTGCCAGTCTTTTTCACTAGACTACAAGCGTGGTGAGGCTAGGAATTATATACAATTTTACTCACCATTAAATTACCAACATTGAACACAGATCTTGGAACCTTTTAGTTGTTTGGTAAATATTTGTTTAATAATTGTGTAAAAGAATCAGTGAATATATATTATTAAATTTCAAATTTTGATTTCTTTAACAGATTGTAAACTCCTCGATGGCATAAAGCTATATTTTATACTTCTTTCAATTTCTACAACTATCCTATATCCTTGTGCATAGTGGTCAATAAATGTTGATTGACTTGATTTGTTGTTTCCCTAGTCTATTTTCATATCTCCTAAAGTATAAATTTCCTTGAAGAAAAATATGTAGAACACAAAAGAAATCTTCTAGAAAGTCAAGATAAGCTTTAAAAAGTCTAAACAGATAGCATGAAATCTTAACATATTGCCAGAAACTATGAAACTAACACAAAGGAGAATCAATGATAGATATTTCCCCCTGTCTTTTGGGAAATAAGACTTGATAACAGAAGTTTATTTATAATCATAGCTGCAGAATTGCCTCTAGGAAAGCAATAATAATGGAGCAAGCTATCTTGTTTTCTTACAAATCCAATTAAAAAAGAAAAAACAAAACTAAAACTTGGTTTTATTTGTCAAAATCACACCAAGAGAACCAAACCTACATCATTTACCAAACCAAGTCTCCATCCAGTTTACTAATTCCCTGAGATTGTAATACACAAATGCAGGCATTAATTGGTTGATTGAAATACACAATAATAATACATTTTACTGCTTGGAAATACTTGATACATTTTAAATACACAATATATGTATTATTAATTCTCTAATGGTTCTTCATTGGGCTGAAAATACATAATGTCTTTAAATATCAGTCTTAGAAATAGTATTTAAACTAGACTAATAATGGAATCTTCACTGTTTCTGGTTACTTTTTCTCTTCTAAAGGCACTTTCACTTGTAAAATTGCTGGTATAAGCTCTCTTTCATTATGTGACAAATTCACATTACTAAGTCAAAATAAAACCTAATTTCTATCCATGAATAATTTGTACGCAAATCACAGAGTATATGCAGCATTCACATAAGAAAGAGGTTACAATGGGTTGTATTTTCTTTCTAGCAATGTTCTTCATATGCTTGAATTTTGGTCACAATTAACAGAGGCTTCATAGAGGCATTTCATGATTTTTTTTTATGACAAAATAAGCATGGAGTGAGGTAGAAACAAAAGTTTCAAATTGCTTTTCTTTCTTTGACCTATTTCCTAAGTATAAGATATAAATGATTCAAATCATTTCCCTAAGCTCTAGCAAAATGTAAACTATACTTTAAGAGCCTGTGGAGTCTGTTCACTATTATTTAACTAAATATATGTTTCTACCCAAATTGTAATCAAATTAGAGGGAACAAAGACAATTACATATATATTTTTTCACTATCAGCATTTCATTTTCTTATGATTTAGATCACTTTTCTGTTAAGAACATTCTCAGGAATATTTATAAATGTGCTTATGACATCAAGGTGCGCACCCAAGCAGGTGCAAAGGAACCTGTACTTAGAGTGACTTCATGCACTTTATGATTTAATGTTCTGTTGTTGCCATCTTGAAATTATCCACACTCCCATTTTTAAACAAGAGACTCTACTTTCATTTTTATTCATTGAGATCTAAAAATTATTGTAGCCTGTTCAGATAAGTAAATTAGTCAAATTTTTAAGCAGATCAATACTATGCAAATGAGATAGATACAAAGAAAGCGAGTTTATTTGTTGTAAATATTTTAACAAAATGTTCTTTGTTAAAGAAAATTTGAATTAAAAAATTTCAGTGCTAATCAGAATCAACCAAGAATACACTTACCTTGAAAGTTTTGAAACACAACTTTTTTCTTTTCTAGTTCTTCTGAAATACACCCTTAGCAATATTCTAAATGTTCACCAAAGATGGATATATATACACACACACATACACACACACAATAAACAATGAACGATGAACTCTCTCCTGTCAGTTTCCCTGAGGTAATTTTAAAAAAAATTTTATTGATTGATTGATTGATTGATTGGAGACGGAGTATCGCTCTTTTGCTCAGGCTGGAGTGCAGTGGCTCGATCTCCGCTCACTGCAAGCTCCGCCTCCTGGATTCAGGCCATTTTCCTGCCTCAGCCTCCCAAGTAGCTGGGACTACAGACGCCCACTGCCATACCTGGCTAATTTTTTGTATTTTTAGTAGGGACGGGGTTTCACCGTGTTAGCCAGGACGGTCTCGATTTTCTGACCTCGGGATCCGCCCGCCTCGGCCTCCCAAAGTGCTAGAATTACAGGCGTGAGCCAGGGCGCCCGGCTCCCTGAGGTAATATTCTTAAAGATTCCCTCTCTTGGGTTCTCCAGAATATGGGTTAAGACTTCAGTCTTATCAGAGGTTAAAATTTAGACTCTGAAACAATAGCTGTATGATTTGGTACAATTTACCTAATCTCTGTTTTTCTTATCAATAACATTAAGTGAGGATTAAATGAGATGATGTAATAATAAAGGAAGCGAAAGCCCTAACTAAAGTAAATTCTTCATAAATGTTCACTCCTCAGCTCTAAGATTCAAGTATCAACACAGAGTACAGAGAATAGCTTTTCACCAGGCAGGCCCTGAGATGGCAGAGGATCAAAATCATGCTCAGCACTATGTCTGAAAGCAAGGCAAGTCTAGCTCTGTAGGGCAACCCTGAGTGCTGCATCTATGGAGAGAATGCAGTAGCTGGTAGTCCTGAGAGTACTACTGTAGGCCAGCAGGCAGATGATTGTCCTCTGGACAATCTGCTAAACCTTTGTGAGGCTCTAAAAGCCAAGACTCCAGGTTTAGGAAAATGCCTGACCAAATGAAGACAGGAAAAGAGGAGCCTAAACAGAAAGCCAGACCTGGGAATTGGTGTGAGAAAACTGAGTCCAGGGTGGCTTCAGACTATGTCAACCTGTAATTCACTTCCAAGTGTCTAATGAATGCCTGCTCTGTGCTAAGCATAGGAGATAGAGAAGCCTGGTCCCTGATTTAAGTTTACTGTATAGAGTGGATAAATAAAATATGTGACATCAACGTAGTGAGAGAAGAACGCTAGAGATAAACCGGGTGTTATGGAGCAAAGAGGAGGGACCGGATGAGGGGATGGGAAGTGAGTTCCCTCCTGTATTGAATTTTGCATCTTAGGAGGACGTGTAGGAGCTATCCAGGAAAAAAGGTATAGGAAGTTCCAAAAATATAAACCATAAGAATCTCAGATTCTAGGATCCAAACAGTGAGCCATTCTCAATTTCATAGAAAAAGACTAGGTTAAAAAGTGACTGAGGCTGTTTGAATACTGTCTGCTTAGGTACAGATAGGTTCTAAAACAGAACTGAGCCTTTCCATGGGAGCTCAGGTGGCCCCACTGATGAAACACGGAAGGCAGAGATTAAAAAATTTGAGCAAGGGTAATGGGGAAATAATAGAAGAGACAGTAGCAGTATTGTAGGAAATAAACAGCAACCCTCAACTTTCATTTTAAGATTTCCCCTTTCTCCTATGCGGAATTTTTAATTGGTAGCTAGTGAAAATAACAGATGTCAGGATTTCTTTTTTTCCTAACCATCCCAGCAAGATGATGATCAAGACAGAGATGGCCAAAAGGACCATTGATAAGGGTTAACTTGGACAGTTTTGCCAATTAGAAAATAGTCCAGAATAATCAGAAATCAACCTCTTGTTTTAATCTTTCCTCATTAAGTAATTTAAATTCCTCTCAGCCTTGTGTTTATTTTGATTAAAAATATACAAGAGCTCATTGTCATCTTCCAGTGAGCCCGCAAAGGCAAGATCAAAGGCAAGATCAGTCATAAATAACCTCAGTAGAAGATACCCTGTTTATCTTTTTCTTATGTTTTGTTTGCCCTTAACACTCAGCTCTGCTACAATTTCATAAACATATTCTGTGATAAACCCTGTATCCCAAAAAAAAGCATTGTCCTGGACCCAAACCAGCCAATGTCAAATGCTGTTGAACATGTCTTAGAGTAGAGGATTACCAAGAAGCTAGGAGACCTCCAGGCACTGCCCTCTTTGGCAGGTGACTCCTATTAACAAATGAGACCAATAGCGATTTATCCATGATATATCCTTTATCCTATTTATCCTTTTAATAATCTCCAGAAAAGAGGTCCCACAATTTTTCTGTATTTGTACCTCTCCCCTGACGTTCTTTCCATGTCCGTATGCTTTATAGTTTTTTTTAAAAAATGAATGAATAAATGTAATTTTCAACCCAAGAAGTATAGTAACCAGTATTCCCAGAAAAGCTGTTCATCTTTTAAAAGAGCAAGGGAGCAGAGAACTCACAGAATCTAAATACAACTTATATGAATTAGAAATCACACAGGTTATCAAACTTAAAGACTGTTAACTTTATCATGTTAATGAGGCATAATACAAATATTCACAGTTAATATTTAAAATACTAATGATTAGACCAGAATGCTATAAAGTTTGTAAATTATTTCACAGTACACACCAACATAAAAATACATTATAATAATCATTTAGCAAATACCTTTATATAAAAAGCAAAGGATTTTTCTGTGCACAAAATTTCAATATTCAGAGGAGAGGCTCAAACAGACTAAAATTTCATTTGCAGACCTGTGGCAAGACTCATTCCCATTTACATGATAAAATGTCACCAAGAACAAAGATAATTCAGATTTGGACCAGATAACAGACATTTCCTAAGCACACTAAAAACAATTTACTGTTCTTCATATCTTCATGAAATGTGCCCTGGGAATGTACCCTGAGAAGAAGGGCTTAAATCTATGTTTATCATATTCATGTTTTATATTCTTCTGTGTTAATATATTTTAAGCTATTTTCATAGAAAAATACAAGGTGTCACATATGGAATCCTAGTTCATTAGAATCAAGGGTACTTATAATTGGAATAATGACATTTTTCAATAAGAGATAATAATTAGAGATAATAATTTTTAAAAATCTTCACTGTATATGACAGATTTTTTTTCTTGACAGCTAGAAGCCTACAAGTTCTGAATTAATTTATGTGATTATGACACCTGAAAATGTATTAGTATAACTCATTCTAACTTCTAATTGCTCACATTTCTGAAAGAAGAATAATGATTAAAAGTTATGTTTTCAAATATCAAATATCTCCAAATTTGCCGTGTACCATACATAGTTCAATACATAGTTCAAAAGTAATGATTCTTGCAGCTGGAGGCTAACTGCAAAAAACAAAAAAAAATGAATCTATTCAACAACAAGCTGATCTACAATTTGAAATGTCTATCTTGAAAAAAATAATGTTTGACTGGGGACCAACTGACTTAGAGCTTTCTTAAGGTTAGCTCTGTTTTGTCTGTAAGTACTGAGAGGAAAGTACAGTGAGGTAGAAGTTATAGCACTTGATTATCCTCTGTATAGAATGAGGTGGTCTTTCCCTGAAGTTAAGTGAACAAGAAGTATCTAAAAGATGGAAGATGTATTTATAAAAAAAAAAAATTTACCAAAATTCTAAATTCAGGTATCTTTGCATGTATCTTTAAGTTCTTGGTTCATTCAAAAAAAATTAAAACAATAAACTGTAGCTAATTCATTACAAGTGTTGTTTAATCAACAAAGAGGAATACCCACCTGGTAACTTGCATTTAAAGGAAAAAGCTTAATTGTAAGTGTATGGCTTTATTCTTTATTTCTAGGTTTTCTATTGTGTTCTATTGATCTACATGCCTATCTTTGTACCAGTATCATACTATTTTAGTTACTGTAGGTTTGTAGTATAGTTTGGAGTTGGGTAATGTGATGCCTCTGGCTTTGTTCTTTTTTGCTTAGGCTTCCTTGGCTATTCAGGGTATTTTTCGGTTCCATGTGAGTTTTAGAATTTTTTTCTACATCTGTGAAAAATGACATTGGTAATTTGAAAGGAATTGCATTGAATCTGCAGATTGCTTGAAGCAGTATGGACATTTTAGTAATTGATTTCTCCAAACCATGATTATGGAATATTTTTCCAATTGTTTGTTTCTGTCATCTATAATTGCTTTCATCAGTGTTTTGTAGTTCTCCTTGTAGATATCTTTCACATTCTTGGTTAGATGTATTCCTAGGTGTTTTATTTATTTATTTAGTTAGTTTGTGTGTGGCTCTAGGAAGTGGGATTGCATTCTTGGTTTGATTCTCAGCTCAAACATTATTAGTAGTAAGAAGTGCTACTGATTTTTGTATGTCAGTTTTGTATCCTGAAACTTTACTGAAGCCATTGATCAGGTCTAGGAGTCTTTTGGAGGAATCTTTAGTTTTCTAGATATGAAATCATATGGTCAGTGAATGGAGATAACTTGACTTCCTCTTTTCCCATTTAGATGCCTTTTATTTCTTTCTCTTGCCTAATTGCTCTGTCTACAACTTCCAGTATTATGTTGAATAGGAGTGGTGAGAATAGACATTCTTGTTTTGTCCTAGTTATTATGGAAAATGCTTCCAACTTTTGCCCTTTCAGTATGATGTTGGCTAATGGTTTGCCATAGATGACTCTTATTATTTTGAGGTAAGTATCTTCAATGCCTCATTTGTTGAGGACTTTTACCATGAAGCGGTGTTTGATGTTATCAAATGCCTTTTCTGTGTCTATTGAGATCATAATTTGGTTTTTGTTTCCAATTCTGTTCATGTGGTGGATCATATTTATTGATTTCCACATGTTGAACCATCCTTGCATCCCAGGAATAAACTCCACTTGGTTGTGGTGATTTTTCTTTTTGATATACTGCTGGATCCAGTTTTCTAGTATATTGTTAAAGACTTTTATATCTATGTTAATCATGAATATTGGCCTGTGGTTTTCCTTTTTTGTCATCTACTTGCCAGATTTTGGTATCCAAGGTGATATTAGTATTCTAAAATGAGTTAGGGAGGAATTACTCCTCCTTGATTTTTTTTGGATAGTTTCAGTAAGATTGATATTATCTCTTCTATTTACATCTGGAAGAATTCAACTGTGAATATGCCTGGTCAGCACTTTTTATGGTTGGTAATTTTTCTGTTACTGATTCAGTTTCATAATTTTTTATTGTTCAGTTTGAGGTTTCAATTTCTTCCTGGTTCAGTCTTAGGAGGTGGTGTGTTTCCAAGAACTTATTCATTTTCTCAAGGTTTTCTAGTTTGCATACACAGAGATATTTATAGTGGTCTCTGATAATCTTTTCTATTTCTGCGGAATCAATTGTTACTTTTGTCACTTCTGATTTCACTTGAGTCTTCTCTCTTTTTTTCTTTGTTCATCTGGCTAGTGGCTTATCAATCTTGTTTATCCTTTCAAAAACCAATTTTTCATTTCATTGATTATTTGTATAACTTTTTGGTCTCAATATAATTTAGTTCTGCTCTGATTTTAGTTGTTTCTTTTCTTCTTCTAGCTTTAGGTTAAGTTCTTTTTTTTTTTTAGCTCCTCCAGGTGTGACATTAGGTTGTCAATTTGAGATCCTTCTATCTTCTTGATGTAGGCATTTACCACTGTAAAGATTCCTCATAACAGTGCTTTTACTGAAGCCCAGAGGTTTTGATATGGTGTGAGTCTTTTCATTGTTTCAAATAATTTTGTGATTTCTGCCTTAATTCATTATTTATTCAAAAGCCATTCAGGAGTAAGTTTTTTAGTTTTCATGTATTTGTTTAGTTTTAAGAGTTCTCCTTGGTATTGATTTCTAAGTTTGTTCCTCTGTGGTCTGAGAAGATGCTTGGTATAGTTTCAGTTTTTTTAAATTTATTAAGACTTGCTTTATGACTGAGCCTATGATCAATCTTAGAGAATGTTCCTTGTGCAGATGAGAATGTATATTCTGTGTTTGATAGGTGGCTTATTCTGTAGATATCTATCAGGTTGATTTGGTAAAGTGTCCCACTGAAGTCCAGAATTTCTTTGTTGGTCTTCTGCCTTGATGAGCTGTCTAATGCAATCATTGGGGTGTTGAAGTCCTCCACTACTTTTATATATATATATACATATAATTTTTTTTTTTTTTTTTTTTTTTTTTCCGAGATGGAGTCTTGCTCTGTCCTCAGGCAGGAGTGCAGTGGCATGATCTTGGCTCACTGCAACCTCCACCTCCCAGGTTCGAGTGATTCTCCAGCTTCAGCCTCCTGAGTAGCTGGAATTACAGGCACATGCCACCACCCTCAGCTAATTTTTGAATTTTTAGTAGAGACAGGGTACACCATATTGGCCAGGATGGTCTCGATCTCCTGACCTCGGCCTCCCAAAGTGCTGAGATTATAGGCGTAAGCCACTGCTCCTGGCTGTCCTTCACTGTTATTGAATGGTTGTCTATCTCTTTTCTTAGGTCTAGGAGTAATTGTTTTACAAGTAAGGGTGCTCCAATGTTAGGTGAATATATATTTAGGATGGTTAAATTATTGTTGATTTGAACTTTTCATCATTATATAATGCCCTTATTTGTCCCTTATTACTGTTGTTGTTTTAAAATTTGTTTTATATGATACAAGAATAGCAATCCCTGCTCTTTTTTTTCATTTTTCATTTGCATGATAGATCTTTCTCCATCCTATTACTTTGAGCCTAAGGGGTCAAAGTAAACTTATCACATGCAAGATGGGTCTCTTGAAAATAGCATAAAGTTGGGTCTTGATTTTTATCCAATTTGCCACTCTATGTCTTTTAAGAGAAGGATTTAAGCCTTTATGTTCAAAGTTAATATTGATATATAAGGCTTTGTTCCTATCATAGTGTTGCAGCTAGTTGCTCTATAGTCTCAATTGTATAGTTACTTTATAGGGTCTGTGGGCTTTGTACTTACATGTGCTTTTGTGGTAGCAAGTATTGTGCTTTCATTTCCCAAAATAAACAATGGAGAAAGGACATCCTAATCAATAAACGGTGCTGAAAAAACTGGCTAGCCATATTCAGAAGAATGAAACTGGACGTTTACCTCTCACTGCATACAAAACTTAACTGAATATCGATTAAAGACAAGAGTAAGACCTTAAACTAAAAAAGCCCTAGGAGAACACCTAGTTAAAAACTCTTCCAGAATTGACCTAGGCAAATAATTTATGATTAAGACTTCAAAGGCCAATGGAACAAAAACAAAAATTAACAAGTGGGACTTAATCAAACTAAAGAGCTTCTACACAGCAAAAGAAACTATCAACAGAGTAAACAGACAACCTACAAAATGTGGGAAAATGTTCATAAACTGTGCATCCAAGAAAAAGATTAATATTCAGAATCCATAAGCAACTTAAACAAATCACCACCAACAACAAAATAACTCCATTAAAAAGTAGGCAAAGGACATGAAGAGACACTTCTTAAAAGAAGACATACAAGTGACCAAGAAACATGAAAAAATGCTCAACATTACTAATCATCAGAGAGATGCAAATTAAAGCCACCATAAGATACCATCTGACACAAGTCAGAATGGCTATTATTAAAAAGTCAAAAACTAACATATGTTGGCATGGATGCAGAGAAAAGGAAACACTTATAGGCTGTTGGTGGGAATGTAAATTAGTTCAGCCCCTGTGGAAAGCAGTTTGGAGATTTTGCAAAAAATTGAAAATAGAACTACCGTTTGATCCAGCAATCCCGTTACTGGGTATCCACTCAAAAGAAAATAAATTGTTCTACCAAAAAAGACACCTGCACTCATATGTTTATCACAGCACAATTCACAATAGCAAAGTCAATCTAGGTGCCTATCAATGGTGGACTGGGTAAAGAAAATGTGGTACATATGTACCATGGAATATTACATAGCCATTCGAGATTATGTCCTCTGCAGCAACATGGATGGAGCTGGAGGCCATATCTTAATTAAGTGTTAAATGAATTAACACTTAGAATTAACTGCGAAACAAAAAATCAAATACACCATGTTCTCACTTATAAGTGGGATCTAAACAATTGACACACAGATATAAAGATGAAACTAGACAATGAGGTTTCCAAAAGTGGGGAAGAAGGGAGGGGAAAAATGGTTGAACAACTACCTACATTCTCTATTTGGGTGATGGATTCAATAGCCCAAACCAGAGCATTATGGAATGTATTCATATAACCTGCACATGTGCCCCCTGAAACTAAAATTTTAAAAATAGTAAGAAGAAAGAATAAGCTTTGGCTCCATATTAAAAGTATGACAATAAATGTGTATTTATATATTAAATTAAAACAAAATATTGAACTATAATATGTATTTTTAATGAGGTCTTTCTTTTGCAAATTTTAAAAATTAACCAACTCTATCTAGGTCTTGATCAACTGAGATGGTTTTGTAATATCTGAAGAAGGTATTCCCCAAGCTTCTGGGAATACTGTTGGACCAAGAGCAGACAGCACAGCCCTTAACTGTCAGCCCCACTCTGGGGATTTCCCTTGGCTGAAGAGCGCTGCCTTGCTCAAAGACATGTGCCCCTTCTAGCGGGCAGACAGAGACGAACGACTAGTTGCTTTGCAAGTATAAAAGCACAGCTCCCTCCTTACAACTTGGAAAACCTTCAAGGGTTATCCAGTTTCAGAGGTCTTCATGGGATTGACTGGGCTTTCATTAAGGCTGCATCACAACCCAACTTCTTCCCAGCTCAGTCCTGGTTCCTTCTTTTTCTTCATGGGTATTGATCCTGAAAGCATGTTCCAAAAACCTCCTGATCCTAATGTCTGTGTGAGCCAGCTTCAAGTGAGTCCTGCTGTAGGCTTCTATGGTGCATTCACTTCAACCTGGCTCTTAAAGAACCCCTCACTACTTGCAGCCTGCCTGACAACACCAAAATTGTCAATTTGACCAAAACACAATACAGGTATAGGATCCCCACCTTCTCTACATCCCTTTCCCACTTGCAACTCCTCTCCCTATGCCTCTTTTTCCTAATCAAAGTCCAACAAGAATAGATATCTGATATCCTACTTTAGTTTAATTTTCATTATATCTCATTACCATATTATTGTAATCAATAACTAAATAGGGTAATACTAGCTGCTGTAACAAATGAATCCACAAATGTATGTCTCAAATCCAACATACCTAAAAGATATTTTAGGCATACCTAAAAGATATTTCAGTCTTGGTTCCAAAACACAGCAATAAAATGAATTTTGCAATAAAATAAGTCACACACATTTTTTAGTTTCCCAGTGCACATAAAAGTTATGCTTACATTATTCTGTATTATATTAAATGTGAACAGTATTATTTCTCAAAACATAATGTATATACATTGATTTAAAATATTTTATTGTCAGCTGGGTTTAGTGGTTCATGCATGTGATCCCAGTATTTTGGGAGATTGGAACAGGAGGATCAGTTAAGGCACGAAGTTTGGGACAAGGCTGAGCAACATAATGACACCCCATTTCTACAAAAAATTTAAAAATTAGACAGGCATGGTGGCACAAACCCATAGTCCTAGCTACTCTGGAGGCTGAGGGAGGGGTTTTGTGTGAGCTTAGTAGTTCAAGGTTACAGTGAGCCATGATTGTGTCACTGCACGCCAGCCTGGGTGACAGAGCAAGATCCTGTGTCTAAAAATAGTAATAATAAGAATCACTTTATTGCTAAAATGTTTAAAAATGCTAACCATCATCCTAGTATTCAGTGAGTTGTAGTCATTTTGCTGCTCTTGGATCCTGCCTTGATGTTGATGGCTGCTGATGTGGGGGTTGCTGAAGATTGGAATGGCTTTGGAAACTTCTTAAAATAAGACAATGCTAAGGTGTGCCACACTGGTTGACTCTTTCTTTCATGAAAGATCTCTCTGTAGCAAGCGATGTTCAATAGCATTTTACTTACAGTAGAACTTCTTTCAAAATTTGAGTCAATCCTCTCAAGCACTTCCACTACTTTATCAACTAAGTATAAGAAATGTTTTGAATCTCTTGTCAATTCAGAATTATTCACAGCATCTTCCCCAGGAGTAGATTTTACCTTAGGAAACCACTTTGTTCATCCATAAGAATTCCTCATCCAATCAAGTTTTGTAATGAGAGTCTGGCAATTAAATCACATCTTCAGGCTTCATTTGTAATTTTAGTTTTTCTATTTCCAGTGCATCTGCAGTTACTTCCTCCACTGAAGTCTTGAATCCCTCAAAGTCATCCTTGAGGGTTGGAATCAACTTCTTCCAAACTCCTGTTACTGTAGGTATTTTGACCTCCTCCAATGAATGGCAAATGATCTTAATGGCATCTAGAGTGGTGAACCCATTCCAGAAGGTTTTCAATTTCCTTGGCCCAGATCCATCAGAGGAGTCACTATCTACGGCAGCTATAACCTTACAAAATGTATTTCTTAAATAATGAAACTTGAAAGTTGAAATTATTCCTTGTCCATGGGCTATGGAATGGATGTTGTTTTCACAGGCATGAAAGCAACATTCATCTTGTACATCTACATCAGAGCTCTTAGGTGACCAGGTATGTTGCCGACGAGCAGTAATATTTTGAATTAATTTTTTTTTTCCTGAGTAGTGGGTCTCAACAGTGGGCTTAAATATTCAGTATACCGGCCGAGCAGAGTGGCTCATGCCTGTAATCCCAGCGCTTTGGGAGACCGAGGTGAGCAGATCACATGAGGTCAGGAGTTTGAGACCAGCCTGGCCAACATAGTGAAACCCTGTCTCTACTAAAAATAAAGTATCTTGGCATGGTGGTGGGTGGCAAGAGAATCACTTGAACCTGGGGGTGGAAGTTGCAGTGAGCCAAGATCATGCCATTTCACTCCAGCCTGGGCGAAAGAGTGAAACTCCATCTCAAACAAAATAATAATAATTCAGTATACCATGCTGTAAACGGATGTGTTGTAATCCAGGCATTGTTGTTCCATTTATAGAGCATGGGCAAAGTGGATTTAGTACAGTTCTTAAGTGACTTAGGATTTTCAGAATGGTAAATGAGCATTCACTTCTAGGTAAAGTCACCTGCTGCATTATTTGCTAACAAGAGAATCAGCCCGTCCTCTGAAGCTTTGAATCCAGGCATTGACTGCTCCTCTCTAGCATGAAAGTCCTGGATGGCATCTTATTCCAATATAAGACTGTTTTATCTACATTAAAAATTGTTTTTTAGGGTAGCCACCTGCATCACTTATCTTAACCAGGTCTTCAATATAATTTGCTTCAGTGTTTACACCAGCAATTGTTGCTTCACCTTGCACTTCTATGTTAATGGAAATAGTTTCTTTCCTTAAATTTCATGAACCAACCTCTGCTAACTTCACACTTTTCTTATGCACTTCCTCATCTCTCTCATCCTTCATAGAATTGAAAAGAGTTAGGGCCTTGCTGTGTATTAAACTTTGGCTTAAAGTAATGTTGTGACTAGTTCGACTTTCTATCCATATCACTAAAACTTCCTCTGTATCAGTAATAAGGCTGTTTGGCTTTCTTATCATTCATATGTTCACGGGAATAACACTTTCAGTTTCCCTCAAGATTTTTTCCTTCGCATTCACAACTTGGCTAAGAGGCCTACCTTTTGGCCTACCTCAGCTTTTGACATATCTTTCTCACTGAGCTTAATTATTCTAGCTTTTGATTTAAAGCGAGAGACATGTGACTCTTACTTTCACTTGAACACTTAGAAGTTATTGTAGAGTTATTAATTAACATAATTTCAATATTATTCTATCTCAGGGAATAGGTAGGCCCAAGGAGAGAAACAGAGATGAGAAAATGGCCTATCAGTGGATTAGTCGGAATACATAAAATTTGTATTAAGTTCACCATTTGGTCTGGGAACCGTTTATGGCTCCCCAAAACAATTGCAACAGTAATATCAAAGATGACTTATCACATATCACCATCACAGATACAATAGTGACAAAGTTTGAAATATTGTGAGAATTATCAAAATGTGAAATAGAGACA
Source organism: Trachypithecus francoisi (assembly GCF_009764315.1). Classification (NCBI taxonomy): domain Eukaryota; kingdom Metazoa; phylum Chordata; class Mammalia; order Primates; family Cercopithecidae; genus Trachypithecus; species Trachypithecus francoisi. The sequence goes on along the minus strand of NW_022681457.1, from coordinate 36,044,744 downwards.
TGAAATGAGTACAGGCTTTTAGAAATATGACACCAACAGACTGGACTGATGCAGAGTTACCACTAACCTCTAATTTATATAAAATGCAACATCTGTAAAGCACAATAAAGCAAAGGGCAGTGAAACAAGGTATACTATGGAAGTTCATTTCTAGCACATCTACCAATAGGCACTTAGTAAACAGGTTGGCATATTGCCTCTCCTCCACATATTTAGAAGTCACTGCTGTCTTTATTAAAATGTTTCCAAGGTTCCTCTGAGAGATAATTTTAGTCTAGTCAACCATAGGAGAAAACTGCATGGAAAAGCAGGTATGGTTATTGGAGGTCACACCTGGAAATAGTGCACCCCTCTATCATTGAATATTCGGTTGCAAAGCCACTTCAAACTACAAGTGGGACAGGAAAATTCAGTCTTCCTGAATATCCAGGAGGAAGAAAAGAACATAGATTTCGGTTAGCTGCTCTGTTACATTAGGATCACTGAGAAGGCATATCTCCAAGGACACAATGGATAAATTCTCTGCAATCAAACCTTTCTTGGGTGACTTGTGACTAATTATAAAGTTAAACTTCTTCGGTTATTCCTTCTCTCCATGTAACTATTTAATGTGATAGCTGTTAATCTTTTTTCTGTTTTTACCTTTTCTAGGATTATCTGGGTCATTCTTAACTTCCTGTATCAATCCCCCCACCGACCCACCCATTTTTTTTGAGATGAGTCTTGCTCTGTTGCCCAGGCTGGAGTGCAGTGGTTTGATCTCAGCTCACTGCAACCTCTGCCTCCTGGGTTCCAGCAATTCTCCTGCCTCAGCCTCCCTAGTAGCTGGGACTATAGGCATGCACCACCACGCCTGGCTAATTTTTGTATTTTTAGTAGAGATGGGGTTTCACCATGTTGGTCAGGATGATTTCAAACTCCTGACCTCAGGTGATCCGCCCATCTCAGCCTCCCAAAGTGCTGGGATTACAGCGTGAGCCACCACGCCCGGCCTATCCTTTTTAACTAACACATATAAGAGAGAAATATGTGTATGTATTTTACAGATAGTCATATCCTTAAAATAATTCTTGCATACCTCTCCATAGAAATGAACATTCACACTTTATTGGCATATTTATGCTTAATTAAGGAGATAGAATCCTGTAGATGAATACCAGTCATGGTTCTAGGCTCTTTAGTTACATTTATTCCCCCAAAACAACATAACAAGTCAATCCTATTATTATGATTATGTTAGAGAGAAAGAAATGTAGAGTTCAATAAAGTAAGCACCTCATCCTCATCCAAGGCTAGCCAGAGAGCAAACAACAAAACTGGCATTTAAATTTAAATTTGTGTGCCTCCAGAGCATACCTACACTTTTATCCAGTTGGTGTACTGCCTCATAACTGGTGTCTACGCACCAAATACAATGAAATAGATGTACAAGCTAGAAACCGGGACAGGAATTGTGAATAATTCTGCTCAATCCTATTTCAACATTTTAGTGGGAGAATGGTCTTTACTAAACTCTGAGCTCCAAAGCTTTATGCTTAACATCTTTACATTTTATATTGCTCTCTAAGCTCTCTTCTGCCTTTCACTTTGTCCTCTAGTAAATCATTTATTTGCTCTGATCTTCTAACATCAAAATGATAATTCTGTAATTCCATTCAGGGAGTTTCTAGCAGAGTCAGTAATAACATATATCTTAGTTATATTTAAATGAAACCCTAGAAATTATGTTTATGTTGAAAGAAAACCCTTAGAAAGCTGAGATTCTGATATAATGACTTAAATAGACTCTAAAATATGACTATGTGAGCACATATGTAGGTGTCTGTTTAAAGTCATTTTTTCTCACAGAAAAACACATCCTGTGGTCCATAAGCTTGATCTAATGCATCTCTGGCCAAGTAAGTCTTTTCAGAAGTATCTTCTCTTTCTAACTATGTCCCTAAATGTTCAGTGTGTTGCTTAGATTTCTGCTTCTTGAAAATTATGACAAATGACATTTAATCTTGTCCACAAAAGTGATAAAGAAAGAAGATAATGCTAAAGCCAAAAGAGTGAATTCAAGGTAGAAGCAAATATATATTATTCTAAGTTATAAATTAGCTAGAAATTTTTGAAAACTTCTTGACTACGAAGAAAAATAAATGGAATTTTAATGAATATGCCATTTAGTACATCTTTAACTTTATGTATTTGTTGATATGTAAATATAAACTAACAATTTTTAGTTAATACAATATAGCAAATATTGGCTTCTTGCTCTAGAAGATAACATACAAATATCTTCATCAAAGAGCCACTGCCTGTCTCTTCAGCATCCTCTCCAAACCCTGTTATGTTAAACTTCAAGGTTCAGCCACATAAAACTGTTAGTATTTTTCTACATATACCATGATGCTTCTTCCCTCTGTGAATTCATTTATACTGTTTCCTTCACCTTGAATCTTCCCACATTCAATAGGGTGACTTAGTTTCCTCATGTTTATAATGAAGATAATAATACCACGTATCTTTGGAGTTATGAGAATATAAAGAGACAATCAATGTAAAATGGTTAGAAAATACCTGGCATATTGAAAACACTCAATAAAGGTTGTTTTCAAAGATAGGTGGCTTCATCTGTGCCACATGTATTTCACAATAGTTCAGCCAATGATGTACTGTTGGTGTGGAAATTTACTGTATCAAAAAAAGTCTTTCAAGATTTCTAACCTACTTATTTGATATATGTTTGTAAAATATTACACTTAAACACTAACAACATATTTAAAATACCAAGATAAACAGGATTACACTCATGTATATTGATAAATTCTCTAAACAAAAAATAAACTTCAATATTCTGTCACAAAGATGCAAAAACCAGTAACCATAAGGAGTTAAACACATACATTTGTCACCAATCAGCACACTTCAGGGTAGAGGTTGCTACATGTACAATGGCAAATAATTTGACATATTTCATGAAATCAATGATTCAGAAGGTTTTTAATTTCTGTTTTTCCCACTCTGAAGAACAGAACCTCACTCCGTCTCTTTCCACCTCTAATATAATTCAGGAAGCATATCAAGTCTTAATTTAAAATGAGTGATGTAGTATAGAGTTTCAGACGATATATCTTTTCAAAGCTATCAGTTTCCTTTCACCATGTTTCCTATATTCCAAAAACAAGTTTAAATTAAACATAGATCAACAATAAATCTGCCAATTGGTATCTTATTTATGGCATTTTAGAAGATACATTTATGCTTTTTTTTATAAACCAAAATGGACACTTTCTGATTCCTTCAGAATTAAAATGAAAACAACTAAAATATTTGTTGAAAATTTATTAGCCATGAGATGTCTACATGTCTCTTATCCTCACAATATTATTCCCTGATGCAACATCCACATAAGGCAGGGAAGCATATTATATATAGTATGTATGAAAGAGGCCTCAGTTTTCATCGTCCAAACTTATTAAGTATGAAATTATTATGATTTAAGGATTGAAAAGGAGAAAAAACTACAGTAGAAGATGATTTAACCAGATACCTAGGACAAAGTCTATTGCAGATTTATAATATCTCTAAAAATTTGGATGATTTAACTCTCAAATTTGAGTGAACAAAAGATCAGTGTAATTTTATATATGATAAAAATTTCTTTTTTTTTTTTTTTTTTTTTTTTTTTTTTTTTTTTTTTTTTATTATACTTTAAGTTCTAGGGTACATGTGCATGACGTTTATATCATGTATAACTCCCCAATGCAATCCCTCCCTCCTCCCCCCTCCCCATGATAGGCCCCAGTGTGTGATGTTCCCCTTCCCGAGTCCAAGTGATCTCATTGTTCAGTTCCCACCTATGAGTGAAAACATGCGGTGTTTGGTTTTCTCTTCTTGTGATAGTTTGCTAAGAATGATGGATTCCAGCTGCATCCATGTCCCTACAAAGGACGCAAACTCATCCTTTTTGATGGCTGCATAGTATTCCATGGTGTATATGTGCCACATTTTCTTAATCCAGTCTGTCACAGATGGACATTTGGGTTGATTCCAAGTCTTTGCTATTGTGAATAGTGCCGCAATAAACATACGTGTGCATGTGTCTTTGTAGTAGAGTAATTTATAATCCTTTGGGTATATACCCAGTAGTGGGATGGCTGGGTCATATGGTACATCTAGTTCTAGATCCTTGAGGAATCGCCATACTGTTTTCCATAATGGTTGAATTAGTTTACAATCCCACCAACAGTGTAAAAGTGTTCCTATTTCTCCACATCCTCTCCAACACCTGTTGTTTCCTGACTTCTTAATGATTGCCATTCTAACTGGTGTGAGATGGTATCTCATTGTGGTTTTGATTTGCATTTCTCTGATGGCGAGTGATGATGAGCATTTTTTCATGTGTCTGTTGGCTGTATGGATGTCTTCTTTTGAGAAATGTCTGTTCATATCCTTTCCCCACTTTTTGATGGGGTTGTTTGTTTTTTTCTTGTATATTTGTTTGAGTTCTTTGTAGATTCTGGATATTAGCCCTTTGTCAGATGAGTAGGTTGCAAAAATTTTCTCCCATTCTGTAGGTTGCCTGTTCACTCTGATGGTAGTTTCTTTAGCTGTGCAAAAGCTCTTTAATTTAATTAGATCCCATGTGTCAATTTTTGCTTTTGCTGCCGTTGCTTTTGGTGTTTTAGACATGAAGTCCTTGCCCATGCCTATGTCCTGAATGGTACTACCTAGATTTTCTTCTAGGGTTTTTATGGTATTAGGTCTAACATTTAAGTCTCTGATCCATCTTGAATTAATTTTCGTATAAGGGGTAAGGAAAGGATCCAGTTTCAGCTTTCTACTTATGGCTAGCCAATTTTCCCAGCACCATTTATTAAATAGGGAATCCTTTCCCCATTTCTTGTTTCTCTCAGGTTTGTCAAAGATCAGATGGCTGTAGATGTGTGGTATTATTTCTGAGGACTCTGTTCTGTTCCATTGGTCTATATCTCTGTTGTGGTACCAGTACCATGCTGTTTTGGTTACTGTAGCCTTGTAGTATACTTTGAAGTCAGGTAGCGTGACGCCTCCAGCTTTGTCCTTTTGACTTAGGATTGTCTTGGCAATGCGGGCTCTTTTTTGGTTCCATATGAACTTTAAAGCCGTTTTTTCCAATTCTGTGAAGAAACTCATTGGTAGCTTGATGGGGATGGCATTGAATCTATAAATAACCTTGGGCAGTATGGCCATTTTCACGATATTGATTCTTCCTATCCATGAGCATGGTATGTTCTTCCATTTGTTTGTGTCCTCTTTGATTTCACTGAGCAGTGGTTTGTAGTTCTCCTTGAAGAGGTCCTTTACATCCCTTGTAAGCTGGATTCCTAGGTATTTTATTCTCTTTGAAGCAATTGTGAATGGAAGTTCATTCCTGATTTGGCTCTCTGCTTGTCTGTTACTGGTGTATAAGAATGCTTGTGATTTTTGCACATTAATTTTGTATCCTGAGACTTTGCTGAAGTTGCTTATCAGCTTAAGGAGATTTTGGGCTGAGACAATGGGGTTTTCTAAATATACAATCATGTCATCTGCAAACAGGGACAATTTGACTTCTTCTTTTCCTAACTGGATACCCTTGATTTCTTTCTCTTGCCTGATTGCCCTAGCCAGAACTTCCAACACGATGTTGAATAGGAGTGGTGAGAGAGGGCATCCCTGTCTTGTGCCAGTTTTCAAAGGGAATTTTTCCAGTTTTTGCCCATTCAGTATGATATTAGCTGTGGGTTGTCATAAATAGCTCTTATTATTTTGAGGTACGTTCCATCAATACCGAATTTATTGAGCGTTTTTAGCATAAAGGGCTGTTGAATTTTGTCAAAAGCCTTTTCTGCATCTATTGAGATAATCATGTGGTTCTTGTCTTTGGTTCTGTTATATGCTGGATAAAATTTCAATTATCAATTTGCAGTTGTGCAAATATTTATACTTAAATTGGACATACACAAATGACAGTTCTTCATTTTAAAATGCTTACCTATATATCTATGTAAGTACCTAAGAGCTCTTACAACTCACTGCAATCATTCATTACTATTTGCACTACCTGGCTACGTTGCAGTGTTTGAGTCTTTGAGAAGAAGATACTCAAACTCAGTATCAGGTTTTCTGTTGTGTGCCTCTAATTTTTACTTTTTGAATAGGTATATCTATGCCTACTCTACCATTGCATGCTGAGTATATGAGGGGCAAATAAATAATATCTTTAGTTAGTAGAGATTCAGAATGAGATCAACTATAGTGGAGGAAGTAAACTGGATCCTCATCCACACTTAGACCTGATTTATTTGATCAGACCCTGAAATCTGGGCATAGTGTGGTAATGGAATGAGATTTTTGGAGGGAAACTGAAGAGGAGAATGTATTTTACATACGAGGTTAAAGTAAATAAATTATAGTCAAATAACAGACTTTGGAGGCTATAAAATATAGTGACAACTTCTTTGAAACTCTCCAATTGAGAAGTTGAGTCAGTTTCTCCTCCCTCTGAAACTGGATGGGTTTATGATTGTACAATAGAGTACAATGATTGTACTTACAGAGTACAATAAGTGATGCTATGTGACTTTCAAGGCTAGGTCATAAAAGGCCATGTAGCTTTTATTTATTTGTTGAAATATAAAAAATTATAGACCAGAGGCACCTTACAAAAAAATACTACTACCCTGACATGCTATGAGAAAACCCAAATCAAAATAAATGAAATCAGTATCTTGAAGAGATATCTGTATCCCCCACGCTCATTGCACATTATTGACAATAGTCAAGATATGGAAACAACTGAAGTGCCCATTGACAGGCGAATGGATAAAGAAAATATTGTATTTATACACACACACACACACACACACACACATACACACACACAATGGACAAGATGCCAAGCATGGTTAGGTTCTGGTGAAAGCCCTCATCCTGGTTTCCTCACACGGCCAAGAGAGAGAAGAAGCAAGCCCTCTCTTACCTTTCCTTAATTCCATCATGAGGTCTCCACCATCATGATCTTACTGTCTCCCAAAAGTCCAAAAGTCCATCACCTAACATGATCCCAATGGGGATTCATCTTTCAACATATGAGTATCAGGGGGAATACCATTGTTCAGCCCATAACACACTAGCTACTTTTGAAGTATTTGAAGTATTCAACATGTGACTATGGTAACCAAATTAGCACTGCAGAATTTCTACCATCATAGAAATTTCTACTGGATAGTGTTGATCTACATTGAAGTACAGAGACAAAGAGAAAAATAAAACACAGGGAAGATATTATATTAGTGTAAAAATTTTCTAAAATTAAAAAAAAAATCAAGTCCCAAGAGGAAAGGAGAGAATGGGACATAAAGCAATATTTGAAGAGATAATGCCTGAGAGATTTTCTCAAACGATGAAATACATGAAGCCACACATTCAATTAACACTACAAATCTGAAGGATTACAAATAAAAAGAAAATCATCACTAGTAATATCATACTAAAACTGGCAACACAAGGGAAAAAATTTGAAGTAGCAAGATTTTTTAAAAGACACAATACTATCAAAGAAGCAACAATAAAATTGATGACTGGTTGCTTGACACAAATAATGGAATGGTGTCTTAAAAGTACGAAAACAAAACCAAGCAAGACCAAACTCCTATCCAACCAGAATTCAGTAACCATTAAAAATATCCTTCAAAATTGATAGTGAGTAAGTCATTTTTTTTCTAACATGCAAAATCAGAAAATGCACCCCTAGTATATGTGCATTAAAGGAAATATTCAAGAACATATTAAAGGAAATTATTCAGGCAGGAACAACATAACATGACTCCAGAGAGAATAACAGACACACAGAATGGAATAAATAGCTATGAAAAGGGTAAATATATGTTTAAAGCTAAATAAACAGTCTATATTAAAAATAATAATTATGACTTACAGCATTTTAAATAAATACACAAAAAGTAATATACGACAAACACAGAATAAAAGAAAGTGAGAAGTATATTATTAAAGTATCCTAAAGCTCTTTCACTGTTTGGGAAGAGCAAATTTAATTATACTTTAATGAACAATGTTATATCAGAATTTTAATGAGTAAAGAATGCACAGTATAATCTCTAAGGTGACCACTCAGAGACTAGTAAAAATACTTAAGTTAAAAGAAGACAGAAAATAAACAAAAACAATAGGTGGAGCAACAAAATCAAATAATAAAACAATATATTTGAACTCAAATATATCAAATAAACTAAATATTAAACAAACAGATGAAATATTATTAGTCTGAATTTTAAAATACAAATATTTCTTGCAAGAGACACACATTAAATATAAAGATGCAAAAAGTTTGGACATAAAAGGATCAACAGAAAAATTTCATGCAAACACTATTCAAAAGAAAGCTGGCATAGTGATACTGCTAAAAGATAAAGTAGAAATCCAGGCGAAGAGAATTACTAAAGATGAAAAGGGACATTTCATAATTTAAAAGGAGCCATTTCATCAAGAAAATGTAGCAATTCTAAATCAACAGGTATTTTATTAGTATAGGCTTAAAATATATAATTCGAATATTGAGAAATAGAAATAGAAACTAGATATCCATGATTATAGTGGGAGAGTTTAAAGCAACTCTTTTATTAACTGTTAGAACAAATGCATAAAACAGTATGTATACAGAAAATTTTTAAAATGTGATTAACAAAAATTACCTAATTGGGAACTAAAGCAGTAACTGAAGAACGGACATATTTTTCATGTATGCAGAGAACATTTGCCAAAATCCACCATATGCTTGGTCATAAAGCAAGCCTCACCAAATTTTGAAGCATTGCAATAATGCAAACTATAATTTCTGACCATAATGCAATTATACTACAAATCAAAGTAAAAAAATAACTAGTAACTCTCAAAATGTTTGAAAATTTAGCCTTGAAAAAATAAACGACCCATGAGACAAATAACAATGGAAATTTGAAAATATTTTGAAGTGAATGAGTGTGTAAATATATAAAAACTTCAGGTATACCACTAACACTGTATTTAAAGGAAAAACTATAGTCTTAAATGTAAATATTAAACAAAAAAAGGATGAAAATAAATAATCTAATAATTCATCTTAAGAAGTTAGAAAACATTCCACGTTATATTTTTCTCAGAAAACTAAAAGAAACAGTTATAAAAAAAACACAGAAAACAATGAAATTGAGTGAAAAATAACAGAGAAGATAACAAAAGTATAAAAGGTTTTTAAACAAACAGTAATTATAAATTGAAAAATTTCTGACCACATACCTGAGGAAAAATATTGAGAAGGAACAAATACATAATATTAGTAATGAAAAAGATCACTATTGCATATCATTAAATATAATGAAGCACTTATCATCAAATTTATGCCAATAAATTTGGAGATTTGGGTGAAACCAAATACCTTGGAAATCGCAACTTAAAAAAATGAACATAGGAAGAAGTGAAAAATGTAAGTTTTCCTTCAGTTCTCAAAAAATAATCCACACTTTTTTTGATTTTTGTGTTGCAAATATTTCCACAATGGCTAATTTTAAGCTACTTGCATGACATCACTGAGCAGAGAGTTAGAAAGAGGTGTGCAAAATGTACCCTGAGCCAGTGTCAGTATCAACTGATTCCCACAAACCACTATTCATATCTACTGAAAATATCAAATTCATAATTTAAACACATTTCCAGAAAGAAAACCCATATCCTAGATAAATTTACTAGATAATTTTATTAAATATTTATGGGGAAAATAACAGAAATCTTCACAAACTTTTCCAAATAATAAAAGTGTCTAATTTCTTCTATGAGGCCAGGGTTTTCTAACATTATGAGAAAATAAATTACAGGACAATGTCTTTCAAATACAGTTGCACAATTTCTAAAGAAAATATCAAGAATCTGTCAAAACATCATGTTGTACCCCATAAATATATATATATATAATTTTTAATTGTAAATTAAAAAATAAATAAAAACATCAACAATCTGAATTCAATGAGTATAAAAATGACAACATGTCAGAAAAAGTGCTGCTTATGTTAGGAATCCAAAATTAATTTAGCATTCAAAACCAATGTAAATTAGCATATTAATGAAATAATAGAAGAAAACTACATAATGATCTCAATAGATAAGAAAATACATTTGCTAACAATTTAATATTAATATTAATTGTTGAGTAAATTCTTAGCAAACTAGCAATAGAAGGAAACAATTCTTAATGTGATAAAAATGTCTATATATACTTAGAAAATAAACACAAATTATAGAAACTCTATAGTTAATGCTGAAATATAATTTTATCCCTAAAATCAGGAATAAAACAGGGCTATTCTTTATCGCCATTTATGTTTGACATTGTTCTAGAGGGCCAGTGAAGTAAGGAAAGAAAAAGAAATAGAAAACTAAGGATAGAAGAATCTATTTGTAATCTAATCATTCCCATAGTAAATATGAATCATTAAAATGTGAATTAAAATCACTAGAAACAAGGCCAATGTACAAAAATTATACTTTTATTCATTAGCAGCAAGAAACAAATAAAAATTTTAATTTAAATTTTCAAAATAGTTCTATCAAAAATCACAAAATTACCAACCTGATTTTGATATATAATAAAATGTAAAAAGCCAAAAAGTAACAAAGAAAATCTTAAAGAAAAAGAAGATTATTACATTCATATGCTTGGATGTCAAAATTCATTGTAAAGCTTCAGCAAGGAAGACACAGTGGTATTGACATACAACAAACAACAGTAGGTTAGTAGAACAGTAGGTTAATACAGAGTCTAGAAACAGATCATCACATATACAGGCACTTAATATTTGACGTAAGACAAGATGGAGCAAATGGAAATACAAAATATGTTGGTAGATTTAACTCCAAATATGTAAGTAGTAATAGCTAATAAAACTGAATTAATCTTTCAGACAAAAGAATATCTGTCTAGGATAGAATAAAATTCAATTCTATGCCATTTACAAAATGCCTTTAAAGTAAAACAGTTATGAAGGCTTAAAATAACAGGATAGAAAAGGATATGTCCAATAAATTCTAAGCAATAAAGTTTCATATTATTAAATTGATAAGGGAAAAATTGGATTTCATGGATAAAGTAAACCATTGCTAGAGATAAAGAAGTTCAATTTATTGTAATGTATTCATTAATTCACCCCAGGAAACTCTAAACCATGTTAAATTTTATATCAATAACACATAGCATCAAAATATATTAGGCAAAACCTTATAGAACTTCCACAAGAAACAGCAAGATCTACACCCATGGTGAAAAATTTTTAATACAAAATTGATAAATAAAGCCAAGAAAAAAGCAATAAAAATATAAAAGATATGAAGGACACAATTAAGCCCTTGATCAAATTTGCACCTATAAGCTGTGTAGCAAACAACTGCAGAATGCATATTCACTTCAAGAATAAAGAGAACATTCACAAAATTGACCAAATATTGGCCCTTACAGCAGCACTCAATGCATTTCAAATACTGGAAAACTAATGACAAAGTTCTTTGTTTACAGTACAACTAACTTAAAAATCAATATAAAGATAATTTAAAAACACTAAGTTTGTAAAGTTGGAAACCTACTTCTAAATAATTTATGGGCCCAAAAAGAATTTATAGTAGAAGTAAAAAGTTTTAAACTGAACAGTAACAAAATATATTAAAACTTAAATGTACCAAAAACAGAACTTAAAAATGTGTAGCCTAAAATGCTGTTAGAAAAAAATAAGCGAAGCTATGCATCCATCTTAAGAAATTAGAAAAAGAGTAGTGAAATTATATGAAGTTAAGAAAGACAGAAGCAGAAATTGATTTAAAAAAAAGGACAAACATATAATATTAGAGAAATTCAACAAAGCCAGAAGTTGGTTCTTTGCAAAGATAAAAAATTGCTAAACTTCTGATTTCTGATAAGACTGACAAAAAGAGAGACCAAAATAATCAGTATCAGGAATAAAAAAGAATATGCCACTATACTGATAGAAAATTAAAATTATTAGGAGACTATTCTGAGCAACTTTATATAGGATGTTGAATGAGTAGACAAATAAATCAAATGAACAGAACAGGGATCTAGAAACAGATTTACAATTAAATGGACTCTTGATATATGACAGAATTAGTATTTTATATTATTAATAAGGAAAACATAGGCTTTTCAATAAAAGGTGTTGAGGCAATTGAACATGTCAAAAAATTAAGTTAAACCCATGCTGGAATCAGTATTAGGTAGGTAAAACACTTAAATATTGAAGGCAAACCATCAAACTGTAAGATAATAATTTAAAATATCTTTATGAAATTGAATCTTGGAGGATTCTTAATATATGAAAGCATTAACCATAAATAAGCAGAAGGCATCTGTAGCATACTTATCCATAACAGAAAGCAGGTTGGAACTATGGTTAAGATCATAGACTATGAAGTCAGTCACCTTAGGATAGAATATAACCTACACCACTTACTAGCTGTGTGACCTACATTAAGTTATTTAATTTTTCTGGAACTCAGTTTTCCAATTTGTAAAATCAAACTAATAATGATACCTATCCACTACATAAAACAAGATAATCTGTGTAATGTGCTTAGAACCTTCCCTGGCACATAAGACCTATTTAAATATATATTATGTGGCTATGTAACAGCCACATGCATATGAAAATTGTTAAAATGTCATAAGTGATCACTCACAAAGAACTCACAATAAATAATAAAGTCACAAAAATATGCCTTTGATTTCATTTGCATAAAGTTCAAGAACAGAAAAAATTAAAAATATATAATTAATGATTTTATACAGAGGTATACATTCACAAAGTTAAACATACATATACATATACTTAATATCTAGGAAAGCAAAAGCATAGCAATCATAGAGAGAGAGGGATTACTCTAGAAGAAGGAGACAGATATGAAATCAGAAGTTCTCATGAAGATTCTCTGGGGAACTAGAAATTATCTACTTCTTAAACTGGTGGTGGTTGTATGGATATCCACTTAATAATTATTCTTTAAACAGCCTCTTTCTCTCTCTTTACATATGTGTATATATTTAAAATACATATGTTTACAAAAGAACATGGTGCACACTTAGAAGCTGTCCGCTGTATTTTTTAAATAAGAAAAGAATGCTTCAGAAGCATTTAGTGTGATCCTACTTTTGAAAAAGACATACATGAAACAATCTAGGAAAATATCCATCAAAATGTCAATAGTAGGTGTCTTTGGGTAGGAGTAAGTGGGGAGAGGTGTGTTGCCATTAATTGTGTAGCCATTTCTGTAAGGGTGAATATTTAAGAAAATGCATTCACTCTAGTAATAAGAAAAACTAAAAAGAAAAAAAACTTTAGTGTCACAACAAAGCTTAAATAACATTATACATGTTTCACTAAGTTTTTATATGTGTCTTTTCATGTCAATGTATAATTTTGTACAATATCATGTTTAATGATAGCATAGTATCCCACCATATCCATGTACTGTTTTGATTTAATCAATATTTAATGCTGGGCATTTAGGGCATTTTGCTTATTTATTTTGCATAAGCACCCCTGCAATTCAATCTCTTATTATTTTTGTAAAATAAATTTCTAGAAGTGAATTTCCTGAGTTAAAAGGTATGCAAAAATGTGACGTAGAGTTTGCATCATAATTTTGACAGCAGTATTTTGAAGGTAAATTTATTACTTATATATTGGTACTGGGTTTTGTTCAATTACAAACATTATAAAAGGTTAGAAAGGGTTAAAATGCTTAGTTACCTAAATTAGGCACTATTTCAACAATTCTCCAGGGAGGGCTCAGACTTGATCTCTTGAAAAAAAAATATAGAATGGCAAAATACGTTAAGCAAAGATTCAATTCTATACATCTCTTTAATCCCATACCTAGTTTATTCCTGCAGATGTGGTATGTGCTCAGTGTGCTTGAGTAATTGGAGGTTACTAAATTTGCTTGATTCACAGGAGGATTCCACTTTTCTGGGGATGCCCAGAAAAGTTGGAAGCAACTATGTAATAGAGGCAATAAGACACCAAGCTACAAAAATTCATAGGTTTTTACTATAAAATGGTGATTGACTAGATTTTCAAGGAGCTATGTTATCACATGGCTCATGGGGTACTCCCTTCTAAACAAAGTGACTGTCTCTTATTCGAACAATTCATTTCAGCCCTTCTTAGCATTATCGGTGTGAGAGTCATGCATTTGGTCATAGCCAATGTATTAGGCTAAAAGATACAAAATCAAGTTGGAGAGGGACTAGACAGATATAATTTTCTAAGTATGAAGTTAGTGGGGGAAACAGATATAAATAATCTGAATAAACTTATTTATCTTGACAGTTTGCAAGTGGATCAGAAGCTATCTATGACAAGGCTGTGTGACATAGCACAGGACTGTAAGTCAGTATCTGATTTTATGTCAGAGAGCACAATTCCATGTTAGACTGGAGACAAGATTATTGATTAGAACAAAGATTGGGAAAGTTCAGCCAACTCATAGAGAGAGACATGCAGACCTAAAAGACTAATGATACTACCTACGGGTAAATTGGACTTCTTTTTTGTAGAGTGGAATAAACTTAAACCCCATTAGTCTCTTTTGTTAGGTCAAACTTCTTCATTAGATTAAATCCAAATTCTGTTTTTATATTTTAAATGGTCAAAAGATACATTAAATGGGGAGAAGAAATGGATAGGTTTTAAACAAAAAAAAATTAAAGACAAAATGTGATCATCATTTTTAATTAATTTTTAGAAATCAAAACAGCATATATCCTTTTTTTAAGTCAAAAATGGTTCTACAAGGTCAACTCTGAGAAACAAAGTTCTCTGGTTTACTTCTCCTTCCATTATTATTTCCCAAAGATAAGCACTTTGACTAATTTAGCTGCTGCTTTGGATATTTACATCCACAATGTAAAAATAATTGATTTTTTAAAATATTTATTTTTTCTGTTTAACCACACTATGTGGAAGATGAAGATGTAATCCTTTTACTTGTTGCTCCAAGCCACAACATACACTCTTTCCCCATCCCCCATATATAACTTTTAGCTTTACCTATATTAAGTGTTCAAAAATTTATTTTTCCACCTTTATTGAGGTATAACTGACAAATTAAATGTATTTATTTTGTGCAACATGATGTTTTGATTGATGTATATATACATCGTGAAGTGATTACCACAATCAACCTAATGATCATATTCATCACCTCACATAGTTAACATTTTTGTGGTAAGAACATTTAAGATTTACTCTCTTAGCAAATTTAAAGTACACAACATAATATTAATAATTATAAACACCATATTGTACATTAGAGCTCCAGAATTTATTCATTTTTCATAACTAAAACTTTGTATCCTTTGACCAACACATCCCTGTTTCTTCACATCCAGCTCACGGCAACCACCATTCTACTCTCTGCTTCTGTAAGTTTAAAGCTTTTAGATTTTACATGGAAGTGAGATAATGCAGCATTTGTCTTTCTGTGCCTAGCTTATTTCACTTGGCATAATGTCCTCCCAGTTCATTAATGTTGCTGCAAATAAGAGAATTTTCTTCATTTTAAGATAAATAATGTTCATATATATTATATGTGTAGTAGTCTATATCCACATTTTCTTTATCCATTCATAAATAGATGGACACTTAGGTTGACTGTTTGATTTCATATCTTGGCTATTGTGAATAATGTTGCAATATGAATGAGAGAGCAATAGAATGAGACACTGTTTTTTTAAAAGTAGGAGTGCAGATATCTCTTCAACATGCTGATTTTAATTGTTCTGAATATACACCCAGAAATGAGGTTGTTGGATCACATGGTAGTCCTATTTTGAATTTTTTGAGGAATCTTTATACTCTTTTCTATAACTGCCGTACCAAGTTTCACTTTTCTCCATATTCTTGTCAATACTTGCTATTTTTTGCCTTTTCAATAGTAGCTATTTTATAATGGTATGGAGTAAGATTTCATTGTAGTTTTAATTTGCATTTCCCTGATAATTAGTGATATTAAGCATTTTTTAAATATGCTTCTTGGCTATTTGTATTTCCTATTTTAGAGAAATGTCTTTTCAGGTTTTTTGCATGTTTTTAGATTGGGATATTTGTCTTTTTACTGAGTTGCTGAGTTGAGTTCCTTATATATTTTGAGTATTAATCCCTTATCATATGTATGGTTTGCAAATATTTCCTTCCATTTCATAAGTTGTCTCTTTATTCTGTTGATTGTTTCTTTTGCTATGCCAATGCTTTGTAGTTTGATGCAATCCTATTAATCTCTTTTTACTTTGTTTCTTGTGTTTTTGAGGTCATAGCCAAGAAATCACTGCCCAAACAAATTTCAAAAAGGCTTTTCTCTGTTTTCTCTAGTAGTTCTAAAGTTTCAGCCCTTAACATTTAAGTCTTTAATCAATTTTGAGTTGATTTTTGTATATGATGTGAGATAACAATATCCAGTTTTCTCAATATCATTTATTGAAGAGAATGTCCTGTCCCTGTTGTGTGTTTCTGCCACCTTTGTTGAATAAATATTCTTATATCCCTATTAAGGTTTCTTTATACGTGATGAGTCACTTTTCTCTTGGTGCTTTCAAAATTCTTTCTCTGTCTTTGACTTTTGAGAATTTAATTATGATGTGTCTCAGTGAATACCTCTGTATCTTTGGGGTTCTTTGGGCTTCATGGATCAGGATATTCATTTCCCTCTCCAAACTTGAAAAGTTTTCTGTCATTATATCTTTCAATAAGCTTTCTTTACCTTTCTCTTTCTCTGTTTCTTCTTGGACCTCAATAATGCATACACTAGTTTACTTGGTGGTGTACCAAAAGTCTTGTAGGCTTTTCCACTTTTGTCATTCTTTTTCTCCTTTTTGTTCTCTGAGTAATTTCAAATGACCTGTTTTTCCTTAGTTCTTTTTTTTTTTTCTCACTGATTCTCTCTTCTGCTTGATCACATTTTGTTGAAGTTCTCTGTGAAATTTTTTAGTTCAATCATTGTGTTCTTTAGCTTCTGAGTTTCTAATTGATTTCTTTTTATGGTTTCTACCTCTTTGTTGAACTTCTGATATCTGTGTTCTCTTGCAGCACATTGAGCTTCTTTAAGGTGATTATTTTTAATTCTTTGTCAGGCAGTTCAGAAATATTCATTTCCTTAGGGCCAGTTCCTGGTGCTTTGCTTCCTGGGTGGTGTCATGTTTCCCTAATTATTTGTGATCCTTGTGGCCTTCTATTTGTATCTGCGCGTTTGAAGTAGACCTCTTCCAGTCTTTACAGACTGACATGGAAAGCCCTTCACCAGACAGCTTGTCCAGAGATTCTGACTAGGTTGTCCATTGGGGTTTGCAGTGGGCTTGCCACTGGAGTCCTCAGGCAAGCTGGCATGCTGCCTAGGTCAGGGGGTTCCTGGGCCTAGTGCCTAAGTCCACATGGGTCAGTCTAATGTCTTATTTTATAGGGGCATGTCTAGAGCCTGGGTCTACTGGGGAGGTCCTGGACATTGGGTCCATATGGGTGAGCCTAGTACCTGAGTTCATGTAGGAGGACTTAGAACCTAGGTCTACTAGGGCTGGCCTGTAGCTTGACTGATGGGGGCCTTCCTGGCACTGGGGTGGGCCCAGAACAGGACTGGAGCCTGGGGCTGTGAGGGCTTGTCTGAGATTAGAGTGAGCCTGAGGCCTGAGGCCACAGGCTACAGGGGCTTGTTTGGCAGTGCCATGGGCCTGGATGCTGGTGCCATGGGGGCCATAGTGAGGTCTGGGGCCATGAGGACTGGCCTGCTTCTGGGATCCACTGGGGTAGGCATAGTGCTGGGGCCTGCAATGAAGTTAGGGACTCACTTTATTCTCTTCCTTTACATGGAGGGTATCTCTATTTGTACTGAACTGCACAGGCTTTAGGGAAAGGTGACACGCATAACATAAAGCTATTCTTCTTGCCCTCTTCAATGTGTCTTTGCTGATTTCTCTGCTCCATTCAGATGCCATAATCTCTCATCTGAATTTCTTAGCTCTTGTGAAGATATTTTTGTGTGTGGATAGTTCCTCAAATTGATATTTCTGTGAGATGACAAGCAATGGAAACACCTATTCTGCCATACTGCTGACATCACTTATTTGTTATCATTGTTTTTAAGGCTGTGATACTTTTTATAGGTTTTAAGACGAATTTGTTTGAAGCTATTCATGAAAATTGCTTGTAATTTTGTAAGCTACTTTCTTCATGAAATGTATTATTATAATCTCTTCTGCTTTTATGGAGAGGAGAAATAATTTTCCTCATTCTGTATAATTTCTAAAACACTCGAATAATTATTAGTTTAGTCATTTGACAGAAATTTATTAAAAATCTCCTATATGCAAAAATCACAATATCAGAACCTGTGAGAAATATGATGATTTCTAGTGTGCAGTTTCTGTGTTCAAAAAAGAGTATAATAAAATAATCAAATAAAACCACGCTCATGAAACAGGTGGTGTTACATGTTATTAGAAAGGTACAAATAAAACGTTGTGGTTGTTTAGAGCATAGAAAACCTTCAAGATAGATGGATCATACAGTTTTATGAAGTGGCATTTCATCTGGGCTTTGGGGATGGGTAGAAAAGGCAAACCATAAAGAGACTATAATGTTGTAGAAGCACAGGGCCTACAAATGGGTAGCAGTTAATTTAATTTACAGCATGTTTTGCAAGATAAAGAGCATAAAGACCCATGGCTGAAGAGGTAGGAGAGCTAGATTATCACCACTCAATCCTTTGCTAGGTGTACTTTGAGGTCAGAAAGGTTTTTGTTCAGGAGAATGCCTCTACCAAAGCCATGTGTTAGTGAGCCCCTTGAATTTTCAGGAGCGTTTTGAATGAAGTGGACTGTAAAAGATCTGGACACGGGCTTTATAAGTCAAGGTACTATTGTAGGAAGTCCAGGAGCAGAATGACAGAATGAATTCAGAGAAGAGTGAAGGAACATACTGGCCGCTAACTAGGAATAATCTTTATATTTCTGGACAAAAAAAAAAAATGTGTATCCACTGCCCTTTATCCTATTAAACTTGGAACTTTTCTCAAATCTCCTGAATAGCTCAATATATATCTTTTCAGGACAAATTATGAGAAAAAAGATCTTCAACTATTGGCAAGATCTGCCCAGATGTGGAGATCTGCAGTAATTATGAGAAACTCAGCCCAGAGTTAAGGGAGTTAGCCCATTTATGCCTAGTGTTCCATTACTGGAATGCTAAGCTTGTGGGAGTTATTTATATCCTACTGCTCAAGGTCATCACCAAGGTCTGATTTTTCACACACAAAAATGTGCAACTTCTGGCATAAATGGGTTAGTTAGTAACCTGAGATTTGCTTTAGGGCAGAGAAAAAAGTAAAATGGCAGCAAAATGAAAGATGCAGTTAGAAGCTACTCTGAATTGCTTCTCAGAGTGACTTTAGAAGGTTTTGTGTGCCTTGCTTAAAAGTTCTATCCTTTACAATAACTATTAGGTTGGTGCAAAAGTAATTGCAGTTTTTTTTATATTAAGAATAATTGCAAAAACCACATTTATTTTTGTACCAACCTAATGTATTGACTAACAACTGATAACTAGCAGATGCGCCAAGTGCCTTTAAGGGTCACCACAAAAGAGACATTCTGTGAGAGAGGACAGTTGCTGAGAGTCAGTTATGGGGGCTTTAGCTCTCCCTCCACACAACCCTCAGCAAGTTTCTAAAGGGTTTTTGGAGATCTACCAAAGGGAGTCATCAAGAACAACTCACACAATGTTTATAGAATATCTAATACTCAAAGGCCACTGTCTAAACACCATCCCAAGATGAATCATCCCCGAGAAAAAGTAAGTAGTCCCCACTTGTTATTTTACTACTGTATTCAAAGGTCAGGTAAAAAATATTAATATTACAATGTATTCCTAATTAAGGGGAAGAAGAAGAATTTCCTGTCCTCCTGAGACATAGTGAGCTCAGAGGCTTCCAAACTCTGAGGATGTGACTTTAACACGCTATAGAAGTTTTCATTTACAACTCAGTCTTCAAATTCCTGGTAGTGAGTATGGCATGCAAAAAGAAGGTTAAGTGCAGATGTTATTAAAATATATAGGTGTTTCTTATCAACTGCTGCAAATATGTAACAGAAATATTTCTGTTTAGCTAACACATGTTAATAACATGAATTATACACATACATATATGTATATATTTCTATATATATAATTGTGTATATACATTATCTATATCTATCTATATATATCTATATATCTCTATCTATCTATCTATCTATCTATCTATCTATCTATCTATGTATGGAGGACCTAGGATGTTGGAAGCAAATTCAGTGCATAGAAAGATTGGCATAAGGATGCAAATTAACACAAATGGTTACAAAGGGATTTCTCATTTCAGGTTGATTTGATTAGCAATAATCGTTGAATCTAATTTTTCAGGTAATGTTTCTTCCATCATTTTCCAGGGCAGCAAGCTGATGAACATCTCATTTACATTTTTATTAGCCTATAAAGCTTTTCTTGCTTATGCTCTTCTACCTCACCCTGAAAGCAATACTTAATGTTTAATAAAGCCAACAGAGTCTATGGCAAAGACCTGAGTGACAAAAATAAATTGACGAGCTAGTATCCTTTTATATTACTCCTTACAATTGATACATGCTTAGAGAATTGCTCTGAGACCTTAAAATAACTGATAATAATACATGATCTATGATCTTGTGTTTATCTCCAGACCAAAATCCTGCAGAATAGTAGACTGCTTTTTTGCCTTTAATAAAGAGTATTCTGTAACACAGGGCACACTCAGTAATGGGGTATAGAGTTTATGGTTTCAAGTCCTGAGAAAACCATTTTTGAATGCCACAGAATATGCAGTATTCTTAAATCGAGTCTTAGATATTTAAGACTATGTGTAAAATAAAGGTTTAGTTTCAGAAACTTAACTGTTTGAAATGAAGGTATGTCAAGTTTTGGCATTGTGGAACTGCATATGACTACAAAAATCAAGTACAGAAACCTATAAAGTTAATGACAATGAATGGTGATTATAATACCTATCAATCATGAATGACATTCACTAGAGAGATATTTAAACAATAATTTGTAATGATGTGCATTGGCTGGCATATTTGGCCCTTGCCATGTTTTCCATATCCAAATTATGGTAGTCCAAGGTGTGCATATTGGTGGACTCCTACAGAAACAGAATTTGTTTCTCTGCCTGTGAAATTTTGGGAGACTTATCAGAGACAAGGTAATATTGCTGTATTGTGTGAAATGACAATGACATCAGGCTACGTAACAGATTCAGAGAAAGAGAGAGACAGAAAGAGGCAGAGAAAATATTCCAAATTATTTTTACAGATTCATTATGACATTTATTTCAAAATCTGACAAGGATAATTGTTATGGGGAATTGTGTCCCCTCAAATTCATGTGTTGTAGCCCTAACCCCATAATACCTCAGGATGTGACTATTTAGAGATAGAGCCTTTGAAGAAGTAATTAAGTTAAAATAAGGTCATTAGGGTGGACCTTAATTAATATGACAGGTGACCTTATAAAAAGAGTAGATTAGAACACAGAGACCAAGATGCCAGACATGTGCACACACAGAGATATGACCACGTTAACATACAGTGAATGCATCTGCAAACCATGGAGAGAGGCCTCAGAGGAAATCAAATTCACCAATACCTTGATATTGAACTTCTGTTGTCCTGAACCGTGAGAAAATACATTTCTGTTGTTTAAGCCACTCAGTCTGTGATATTTTGTGATGGCAGCCTTGTAAACTAATGCCATAATACAAAAAAAAAAGAAAAAAACCATAGACCAACCTCACTTATGAATATTAGCAAAACAATTTAGCAACAAGCTAAGGGAATAATGTACCATGACCAATTGTGTTTCATTCCAAGAGTACGATGCTAATTCAATTGAAAAATGATAATTGTTCTGAAAATATCAACCATTGCAATTAGGAAAGAGAGAAACAAGATGTTTAATTATCGGAAGGGAAGCAAAATTATCACCATATATTGAAATTTAATTGTAAACCAGGAAGTTCCAAAAGACTCATCTAAAAAATGTGACAATAAAACAAATCAGTAAGTTTAATGGTTTAAACTTAAAAATCAAGAACCAATGTTTCTTGATTTTTAATATGTTTTATATAGTGTGTATATAGGATACACACACTACAACAAATTAGAAAATGTCATTCACATTGCAATGAAAAGATAAAATACTTAGGAACAAATTTTAACAAATCTATGAGAAGAAGATTCTGCTGAAACATTGAAAAAGAAACAAATAAATGGAAAGAATTTGTTCTGAAATAGAAGACTCAATATAATGGGGATATTAAATTTCCCTAAGTTAAACTGTACATTAATGTTTTATTCTACCTAGGATACCACATTTTTTCTTTAGAAATATATAACAGTAAAATCAGAAACAAAACAGAACAAATAAAAATGATTGCTAACCTTCCTAAAGTTTATGTGCTAGGTAGTGTCTAAGCATTTGACATATATTGTCATTTAACACATACACACACACACACACGCACACAACTATTATGGTGGGCGATAGTATAATTCACTTTCTAAAACTAGAAAATTGAGGCCGAGGGAGTATAAATTACTTTCCTATAGCTGAGAATGCATTGGGTCACACCTGAAGCCGGCATAGTACTGGGTCTTGCCCAAAGTCTGTGGTGACTATTTCTTGGCTACCACTCTTGTTTATTCAAGGCCTGAGGGCTCTTTAATCAGCAAGTGGTGAATCCTGCCAGGCCTGGGTCCTTCCCTTCAGCGCACTGGGTTCCCTTCTGTCCCAGGGTGGGTCTAGAAACGCTGTTGAGTAGCCAGGGCCTGGAATCAGGAGAGGGCTTCCAGAATCTGCTAGTTGCTTTATTTTACCCTAGCTGAGCTGGTTACCAAAGTTGCAAGACAAAGTCCTCTATACTCTTCCTTCTCCCTTTCCCAAGCAAAAGAAGTCTCTCCCCAAGTTGCATTGCATGGAGTTGGGAGATGGGTGATGCAAGTACTCCCTTGGTCACCACCGCTGGGGTCTTACTGGGTCATGTGCACCCCAAGTCCACTGGCTGCAAGCCCAGAAGGGCATCAGTACTTGCCCAAGTACTGTAGTCCTTGTGGCCTTTCAAATTTTTTCAGGATCCCAGGACTATAGTCAACCAATGGTAGAGCTAGCTAGAAGTCAGGTTCCTACTGCTGCAGTGGAGGCTTACCTTCTGGCTGAGACTGGTCTAAATGCTTCCTCCATGGGGGCTGGCAGAATTCTGCCCTGTATTGTTTTCCACTATGATAGGCCAGCATTGAATTTCAATGCAAAGTCCGACGATCACTTTGCTCTCTCTCTCTCTCCCAGACACATGGATTCTTTCTCTGTGCCATGCCGTGCCGCCAGTGAGGAAGGGGGGAAGAGTTTGGGCAATGCAAGATTGTCTTTCCCACCCTTTCCAGTGCCTCTTTTTTTTCCTCTTTTTTTTGAGACAGAGTCTTGCTCTGTCATCCAAACTGGAGTGCAGTGGCATGATTTTGGCTCACTGCAAGCTCTGCTTCCCGGGTTCACACCATTCTCCTGCCTCAGGCTCCCGAGTAGGTGGGACTACAGGCGCCTGCCATCAGGCCTGGCTAATTTTCTGTATTTTCAGTAGAGACAGGGTTTCACCATGGTAGCCAGGATGGTCTCAATCTCCTGACCTCGTGATCTGCCCGCCTCGGCCTCCTAAAGTGCTGGGATTACAGGCGTGAGCCACCACACCCAGCCCAGATATCTCTTTTAAATCTAATTTCTTCTAATAATCTTTAGGTGAGGGTGTCTTAAATTTGAATATGCATATGAATCACCTGGAATCTTCTTAAAATACTAATTATAGGCAGGTCTGAGGTAGGCTTGAGATTCTATTTTCTAACAAGTTCACTGGTCATACTATATTGCTGATCAATAAATCAGACTTTGATTAGGAAAGCTTTAGCCTATGAACTGATTACTAAAATTTTAATTACAAAAAGCTAACTGCAACTAAAGCATTAGAAACTTCTGCATTTTTACAGAGTCGTAACTGCTTAAGAATGCAAAGAGTGAGCCTGTGGGGGGAAGGAGGATTAATCATCTGGAGTAGGGGCCTTGTCCAGTACCCAGGTAAGAGGTGGCCTGCCAATTCAGGAAGAGGCCCCACTTGGCCACTTTCTCTCATGGGGGTGTTCCTAGCCTGATAATTTAGGCACATTCTTGTGACTAGAAGTGCAGTATGGGGACTTGAAGTTTTCGTTGAAGATTTCCTTCCAGCATTGATTTATAATGAAAATAGACAGATAGTAGAAAGAGAATTGCATTTATACTATCAGTTGATATGTAATTATATATCAGTCATATATAATTATAACATAATTTTGATAGAAATCAATCTTATTGAACATGAATGAACCTTGAAAACTTTACACAAAGTAAAAGAAGACAGTCACAAAAAGACCACATGTTAAATAATTCCATTTATATAAAATGTCTGGAATAGGCAATCTGTAGAGATGGCAAGTAGATTAATGGTTGTCTTGGCAGTGAGGGGTGGGTGGGACTGACTACTTAATGGGTATAAAGTTTCCTTTTTGGGTGACAAAAATATTCTAAAATTAGATTGTGATGATGATTATACAACTCTGCAACTATACTAAAAACCATTGAAATGTACATTTTAAATGGATGAATTATATAGTATGTGAATTTTATCTCAACAAAGCTATTAAAAATGTAATGCAGAAATTTTAGAGAAAAATAATAGAGCCCAAAAGAATGGGGACCATACAAAAAGGCACCAGAATATCTTAATGTGCTTGGTCTTTGAGATGGTTCAGATCTGCAGATATGGCATGTTTTCCTCACACATTCTAAGCTTCCATGTATCATGTCCAGAGCTTAAATTCTGGTCAGGTGAGCTGAGAGGTTACTGTTTGGATCAGGAGAGAAGCAGTGTAGCACAGTGAGTGAGAGCCGGCTCTGAAGCTAGGTGGCATGAGAAGGCCTGTTCTACAAATTTTTGGCTCTGTCACCTTGACAAATTACTTATTTTTACTTTGATTTTCTCATCTGAGGAAAATAAGGAGAAAATCTCAACTGAGGATTAAGTCAATTAATATGGTCAGTACAAAGTTATCTATTCAAAGCATTAACTATTACTTTGTTTCACTATTTGTTCTGATTCCAAATGGAGTTCACAAGGGACTATTGCCTATTCACAAGATTGGGACAGGCCTGCTACTGTTTAGGTAAAAACCTCATGACTACCTTCTCTCTAAAAAAAATATAATAATAATAATAAGAGAAAGAGAGAGAGAAACCACATTTTATAATTCTAAGCATTTTGTCATTTGTGCCTTTGGAGAGAAAACTAAAGCCATTATTAAAAAATAACTTACACAGAGTCCACGGCTTCTTGGTAAACAAAATTCTCTACTGAAACATTTAGATGATTTAGTAAAGAATGAATTGAAACAATACTGAGTGCATTTCCTTGAAATCAGAAATAAATTCCAAAATAACTGGGAAGCATTTCTGAAGCAGTGATTGGATAAATGTTTACAATTTGAAAATGGGATATGGTAGGATAGAATAAGTTCAACTATGAATAATGCTCTCACCTCACAAGGTGTATATGAAAGTACACTTTTCTGTAAAAAGAAAACCACTCCACAACCGCTATATATTATACATTGGTTTTACTTGTTTACTGCATGCCTTTCTGTTCACTGCTCAAACAGCTCAAACAATTGTCAACGGCTGTAGAAAACTGATTTGACTTCTGGCAACTGCAGAAACTACAGCACGAAACACCAGAGAAACAACTTTTTAAAGAGTTAGTTGACTAAGTATAAAGTGTTTTACACTTGTGATGTGAGTGTGTTGTGTTCTCATATACCTACATTGTACTTCCATAGGTTATGCCCATATAGTGAATGTGTTATAAAATTAGTTTTGAATCATTTAATGTTGCTTAATCATATACGTAGTAATGCCTGGGCTTTAGATAGTGACATACTCCATTTGTTTTTTCACTTTCTGAATACTTTTTTTTGTGTCTTGTGGGTATAAGCTGTGTTATAGCAATAAACAGAAGAGTCTCTGGGGGAGTAATTGCTCTTTTATTTATAAGACTACAGACGTGCAGGTAGATCACCAGGTTGGAGTCCCATCCAGCTTATTTATCTATCATCTGAATGCCCATGTAGATGTCATTCAACTTTTCCAGTCCTCAGTTTCCTCACTAATAAACTGAGTCTGACAGTAGTTATCTCACAAAACCACCAAATGACAAATATATGTGAATAATAAAGTACCACCAAATGTTAGCTAATATTTTTCCTTTTCCATGCCTGAGAAAGCATATGACTCACATTCTCCAACCCTAAAGGGAAGAGGATTTAATGCATGTTTATTGATTGCTGACAGGATCTTAGGCCTTGTACAAAGCAGCATATGCAAATGTATTGATAGATGGATGTATCAGTGAAAGAGAAGTATTGAAACCTGGAACAACTAATATTTGCCTACTCTTCAAAGCACAGTAAATTTAAATCTGAGTCCCAAATTGTAGTCAGCATGTCTAGGAATCTGCAGCACATGTTCTCTTCTATTATTGAAGAAGACAGCTGCCTAGTCAATGTAAATTTTATTGTAAGATTGTTTAATAGAATTCACAATTATGGGAGGACAAACACACTTGAGACACTAATGGAAGGTCTGAATTTGATATGTGGAGACAAAGAGTCCTGTCAGCCTTAGCATCAGCTATTGTTTCACAGAGAAAAGTGGGCAATAAAAGATAGTGACTATTAATGAAACGGAACACCCACTGATCCGTTGCTATTCCTGCTAACCATGATAATAAAAAATAGGAGTGGAATAAGCACCTAAATTTTTAGTATAGTAAGGAAATACTCGATGTATATTTTATCCCAATGTGCTCTACCTTTCTACACTAACCTTTTTGATACCCAGGATCCTTTAACTCTTGAAACTCTCCTAATTGTAATATTAAAATAATTCTAGTCCTTTTCACATCACTGAGCAATTCTTTGTTTCCTTCAGTGGCTATTCAATAATTCCTTAAGTCTCTGTGGAGATTCTCTTAGGCTCAGTCTTTGGACCATCCATTATGCCCAATATACAACTTTAAGCTGTTGTTATGGTTTTAAATATTATCTCTATATATAATCTCTAAAAATTTATGTTAAGCCCAAATGTGTCCATTAAATGTCATTTGTGTGTTTCTAAATGATTAATGAACATTTCCACTTGAAAATTTGGATGTCATCAGAAAATCAACATGTGTGGAGCTAATTGATTTTTCCTCCAAATTGAATCCGTTACCTAAGCTTTTATCTTTGTTTGTTTAATCATCATGTAATCGCACTAGAATTCATGCTAAATGATGTAGTCAAAGAAATCCTTTTAAACACATTACTTATCAAATCTCCAATTATTCTCTTGCCGAAATATTTTCTCAATAGCTCCCTATTTCCTATGGGGAAAAAAAAAATCACATTGGTCCTTTTAACTTTCTTTAAAGAGTGAGAAATTCTGTGTTCTACTAATCTCTTAATCTGCCACACCACCTACTCTTATGTGTTATATATTATACCACAGTAATTGCTTCTCTCATTGAATTAAACTCCTTAGACTTCTACTCTCCAAGTTTCTTTAGTCTGGTCCATTCTTAACACCTGATTTTACCTACAGGGACTCTTCACACTTTGTTTCATGTTATCATTTTACTCACTGTCCCTTAAATGTGCTTAGCTCATTCTTTCCTTCCTGTTTTTGGGCCAGATCCCTCTTATTTTTGCTGTTTAGTTCTCATCATTCTTTAAAGATTAGTTCAGTTTTAAATCCCCTCTCATAACTCCTTCCCTAACTCTTTGAGTCCACATTAATCTCTGATATGGTTTGGCTCTGTGTTCCCACCCAAATATCATCTTGAATTGTACTCCCATAATCCCCATGTGTTGTGGGAGGGACAAAGTGGGACATAATCGAACCATAGGGGTGGTTCCCCCAATATTGTTCTCGTGGTAGTGAATAAGTCTCAGGAGATCTGATGGTTTGATCAGGGGTTTCCATTTTTGCGTCTCATTTATTCTTTCTTTGCCTGATGCCATCCATGTAAGATGTGACTTGCTTCTCCTTGCCTTCTGCCATGATTGTGAGGCTTCCCCAGCCATGTGGAATTGTAAGTCCAGTTAAACCTTGTTCTTTTGAAAATTGCCCAGTCTCAGGTATGTCTTATTAGCAGTGTGAAAATGGACTTATACAATCTCTATCCTCACTAAACTCTTAACTCTTCTAATTTTGTGTTCTCTGAGATTTTCTCTATATTATTGTTTCTAATTATAGATAACCCCTAACTTATGAGGATTCAGCTTACAATTTTTTGACTTTACAATGGCGTGAAAGTGATACATATCAGTGAAAACTATACTTTGAGTACCCATACGACCATTCTGCTTTTCATTTTTAATACAGTATTCAATAAATTACATAAGATATTCAGCATTTTCTTATAAAAGAGGTATTCTGTTAGATGATTTTGCCCAACCGTAGACTAGTGTAAGAGTTCTGAGCACGGTTAATGTAGCTAGGCTAAGTTATGATGTTCAGTAGGGCAAGTGTGTTAAATGCACTTTCCATTATGATATTTGCCACTTGTGATAGATTTACTCAGATATAATCCCATCATAAGTTGAGGAATACCTGTATTCCTAATTATCAAACCTACTCTCATCCTTCCTACTCCTTACTTATAAGTATATTACTTTTTTACTTTTGAATTGCTTATATGTTTTTTCTGCATATTTATTTTGTGTGCCCAGTTACATTACAAAATATTTAGGGGGAAGATCTATGTCTTATTTTGTTGTATCATTCCTATATTCCTATATTCTAACCATTTATAGACAAAATAGGGGCTCAAAAATGTTAAATGAATTAATACATATGGGTAAAGATATATTGATAGTGAGTATTTACTACAATTATAATTGACCCTTGAACAACACAGGTTTGAACTGTGCGAGTTCACATATGCATGGATTTTCTTTCATTTCTGCTTCGCCAGGGACAGCAAAACCAACCCCTCCTCTTCCTCCTCCTCCTTAGCCTATTCAATGTGAAGGCAATGGCGATGAAGACCTTTATGATTATCCACTTCCACTTAATAAATAGTAAATATATTTTCTATTCCTATGATCATCTTTACAACATTTTCTTTTCACTAGCTTACTTTAAGAATATAGTATATGATACATGTAACATTAAAAATATGTGATAACAGACTGTTTATATTATCAATAAGGCTTCTAATCAGCAGTAGGCTATAAATAGTTAAGTTTTAGGGTGGTCAAAATGTATATATAGATTTTCAACTGTACAGGGGATCAGTGCTCCTAACTCCCACATTGGTCAAGAGTCAATGCTAATAGTTTTCAAAGAATAATCCAACAAATACATTCATTTTGAATATAATTATTTTAGATATTTTTGGGTACCTTTTTCTTTATTATTTGATCAGTAATTTAATTAGCCCCCCAAAGAAGAAGAGAATAAAAGCTAATGTATCTATACTGGCTTTTTGCCATGTTAGCTGTTGACTGTAAAAGTCATCAAATATCAGCTAATGAGGGAAGTCAGAAAACCCATGAAGAATTGCAAGGCAAGAGTAGAGATCTATTTGGAACACTTTGGTGAAGTTTGCCCTAAGTCTGGTAAAATCAATGTAATACCTTCTTCCATATTATGATTTAGAAAGAAAGAAAACAGAGCTATTTGAATAGAAGATGAAGAAACTAAGCTCTTAACCTCTTTGCTTTAGAAGCCTTTGTAATGCTATCATTCACAAATGTAATCAACATATTAGGAAAAAAAGGATTTTGTTTTGAAGACATAATCTGTCATTTTCCTGCATTAAGAGGTTGATCATGTTTTGCTAGAACTTAGTGTCTAACTCATAAATTATTTCCCCCAGATTTCTTAATGTTTACTACTCATTTACTTTATCACTGGCCTCAGTTCTTTCTTTCTTTTTTTGGAAAACATTTATATTTTAGTGAATCTAATGGAATTTCCCCTTTCCTCACAAGTAACACAAACTCACTTATATTTACAATGAATCTCACCAAAAGGATTTATTTTCCAGGAAATAAGGTGATATGGAAAGGAGTGGAAATGTCAACATGAAGGAAACTATTTTGCTCTCAATGAGATATTTTAATATTTATTGTATGTAAGAGCCCTTTGAAATGACACTGTTAAGAAAGATGGATCACATCTATTTTATAGGCTTCATGTATAATTTTATATGCAGCTCTATTTGTTCACAGTTTGTGTGCGTATATGTGTGTGTATTAGTGAAGAAGGTATAATTGAATTTGCAACATCACTAAAAGGGAGAAACATAACTATTTAATAATGATGACGTGAGACTTCTCATGTTTTACATTGTTGAGCTATTGGTGTTTCCACAATTGATAAAGTGTGACAATCATGGGATTTTGAGCAAAATGATCAGGGTTCCAAACATGGTTCTTTTCCTCAATAGCTTTGTCATTTGTCAAGACAATTATTATATAAGAGCCTTAGTTTTATATCTATCAAATGGCAGCGGCAATAAAAACTATTCCATGAGGATTTGTGAAGTTAGCCAAATCATGCAAATGGAAGTTCTTCCCATAATAGGATATATAAAATTAATACTTTAAATTTAAGACAAGATCCAGAGTCCTTCCTGTGACCTTTAAAACACTGTGTGATTTGGCTTGAAACCGTTCACCAGACCTTGTCTTCATCATTCTTCCTCCAGCTCACTCCACTCTAAAACTCTGGCTCAATTATGTCCCTCAATCTCACCCAGCTTTTTTAGGCCTCAGGGTCCTTGCAAGTGCCATTCCTTAAGCTTGAAATTGTTTTCTCTCCTTTTACATGGTTGACATTCTCATTACATTTAAATCTATTTTCCTATATCACCTCCTTTCAGAGGCCTTTACTGTATAGCTTATTTTAAATACTGCCCCCTTTTCTCGTTTTTTTCATTTTACCTCACTTTATTATTTTTATAGTACTTACTGCTAATTAAAATTATATAATATTTTCTTGTCTTTATTGTCTATTTTATTCTTTTTTTTTTTTTTTTTTTTGAGGCGGAGTCTCGCTCTGTCGCCCGGACTGGAGTGCAGTGGCCGGATCTCAGCTGACTGCAAGCTCCACCTCCCGGGTTTACACCATTCTCCTGCCCCAGCCTCCCGAGTAGCTGGGACTACAGGCGCCTGCCACCTTGCCCGGCTAGTTTTTGTATTTTTAGTAGAGACGGGGTTTCACTGTGTTAGCCAGGATGGTCTCGATCTCCTGACCTCGTGATCCGCCCGTCTCGGCCTCCCAAAGTGCTGGGATTATAGGCTTGAGCCACCGCGCCCGGCCTGTCTATTTTATTCTTTACAGCTAAAGTCTACAAAATGAAAATTTTGCCTGACTTTCTTGCTACTGTCATCCCAGCACCTAGAACAGTATCTGGTGCATAATAGGTGATGAATAAATATTCATTCAAGTAATACATAAGTAGATAAATGAGTGAATGATTTTTCATTTTGTCCTTACTCTACATTAAGCAAACGATAAAGTGATTTACATAAATTATCTAATTTAATCACTATAATAGGCTTACTAATATTCCTATTTTATAAGTGAAGAAAAGAGGGAGGTCATGAGATTCAGTAACTTTCCCAAGGTTAACATAGCACATTGTGGAAACTGAGCTGCTATAAAGCCTCTGTATATCTAGCTATGTTATTGTTATGTTAACTGATGATCAAATACACTGTAAGAAAATTGACTGAATTGACTAGCCAAAGCTCACTTATACAGCAAAATTTTATCCCAGTAAGAAATGAATGTGTTCAATAGCTAAAAAATAAACCAACCTGTAGAGTCTCAAAGACAGTATTTGAAAACAGTTAAGAACAAGAACCCAAAAAGTAAATAATCTTTGTTTTCACAGGTGCTAAAGGCGTGATTTACCTCTGGGTGGCCAGCTATTGTAGCAATATGGAGGGCAGTGAGGCCACCATATCCAACCTGCTGTATATCAGCTCCACTGTGAAGCAGAGAAGTGATCAATTCTGCATTATCCTGTAAGGAAACATATCTTTAGTGTTACTTTTCTGCTAATAACAAGTTCAAAAGCTGTGCAACTAGATGTATTGATTTTCTGCCTATCAGCCAGTTCGGGTGCTTAAAGGAAACTTAAGTGTGATTTCTAGTATAAGAGCACCTTAGATACCAGAGAATAGTTCTCAGATGGTGGAAATGTAGGACCAAATGACAGAGGTGTTCAGTTCTAATCAATCCTCTACCACTTGAATAAGAAAGACAGAAAGAACATTACCTCTGGTGAGACTCTTACAACCACAGACTCAGTTTTACATGTAGGTTACTCCAATGAATATGCTTTTCCAGCAACTAGAATTAACTCCCAGTGAGGTCAGGAATTTACAGAAACAGTTTAAAGGTTTATTTATTTTCTTTTAGAGATGAGGATGAAATATGCCATCTAAGAAGAGAGCATGAACCAAGTACTGAACAAAGTGCATGCAGCCCAGTAGGCTGTTTCTTTTATTTATTTATTTATTTATTTTTTATTTTTTATTATACTTTAAGTTCTAGGGTACATGTGCATGACGTTTATATCATGTATAACTCCCCAATGCAATCTCTCCCTCCTCCCCCCTCCCCATGATAGGCCCCAGTGTGTGATGTTCCCCTTCCCGAGTCCAAGTGATCTCATTGTTCAGTTCCCACCTATGAGTGAGAACATGCGGTGTTTGGTTTTCTGTTCTTGTGATAGTTTGCTAAGAATGATGGTTTCCAGCTGCATCCATGTCCCTACAAAGGACGGCTGTTTCATGATAGTTCAGTAATTTCTTCTTATCTAATACATAATATCATTAAATCTATGAACAATTAATTCATAGTATCTTTCTTAACTTGACTCGTTTTACCAGTGAATATGTTAGAACCATTATTTGAGCCTCTAAATGTGAAAAATTTGTGCAATAATTATTCTTACTTTTTTATAATATTATTTGTATTGTATTTCTGCCTTTGGAAATACATGAAATAATATTTATAATATTAATAGCAATTAACATTCATTGACTTTTTATTTTGTAATTCAATATTGTAATTTTGTTTTGTATATAATCTTTATAATACAAAGATTTCCATGTTTAAGCCTCAAAGTAGGAATTTAAGCCACAACTTCGATAATGTTTGGTCTATCAACACACCAAGTAGCAATAAGGTAAAGTCATAAGACAGGCCAGTGCATTTATGACTTACATACATATAATATCAAATACTGTTTGTTAAGAACACTTTACCATTAAAAGACAAAGTTTGATTTTTTAATGCTGTCACACCTACATAAAGGCCTACAAGAAGTCCTAAAAAATGAAAAAACTTTGGTAAAGAGCTACAAATAGTAAAATTAATGTTATAGTTTCCAAATCTTCTCCCTTTTCTACTTGCTTTCTCAAGAAAGTGAAATAAATATTGCATCTTCAACCTTTCTTCTTGCACTGGCTCTATATGCTTGAACTATAAACTTATGTTTTCTCCATTATAAAAAAAAAAAAAAGGTTTTTTTTCCACTGAAGCTAAGCTAATTTTATCTCTATTCTTGCCTTCATATTCCAACCTTCTGAAAAAAGATATTGAATCTGTTGACAGTTCCGATCTAATTTCTTTAGTAATCTTTAGGTAGGTATACCCAAGTTCCACATAAATCTCAAATGAGTTCATCATACTTATTCTACATTGAATCTTGCTTTTCTCACACTACTCTTCACTAAGGCAGATTATTTCCCGCTTCTCTTTGCATTGTATTACCAGGAGAAGTCACCATGACTATTTCTTCCACCTGAGGCATTAAGGACCTCACCAGTCTCCTGAAATCACTTCCTCAATTTCTAAAGGTAAACTATTTATCAAAACCAGTGTCTTTGCAGTCATTCTCTCCATGATTAGATCATCTCTCTCTTCTCAAAATTCTTGTCTCCTTTGCTTTCCTAAAACTATACATTCTTTGATTCCTTTTTGTTGCCTATTGTTTGTTTCTGACTGTCTTCTAAAAGTGTATGATTTGGAAATTTAGCTGTAAGCTCCTTTCCCATTCCTAAATCCCACTTTGGTAATTCTTACACAATTTGATAAATGCAGCTTTGGTCCTGACTTCTCTGCTAAGTCTGAGTCCCATATATTTTGCCTATTAATGGCATCTCAAATGCAAAATTCAAAATTGTTCTTGTAATTATCATTTATAATTTTCCCAGGCTGACTTGTCATCTAACATTCCTTACTTATATGAATGGCACTTTTTTATTCCAAGGGACCTAGAGTCCCTTCAGCTCAGTTTCGGAATTCTACTGGTTTTAACTGACTTATACTTCTCACATTTCTTCTCCTTATTTCTAGCATCATCCTCCATATCATGCAGCTTCCTAACTAGTCTCCTCGACTAATACTTTTTCTCACTGCAGTCCATCCTCCATACTATTAGATACATTTTCCTACATCCAGTTTTGATCATGTATTTCTCTCTTCAATACATCCTTTATATGCCAAACGAGTATTTATTGAGCATATCAAACTCTTTTCTGAGCAGTGGTGACACTGCAGTGAGTAAAGATAGTGAAATCCCTGCTCTCACAGAGCTTATATTTTACTATATTTATGTGAATGAAGAGACAAAAAGTAAACAAATAAGAAACTGCTATACAGTAGCTTAAAGTATCAACTGCTATGAGATAAAAACAGACAAATGATTAGATGGCTATTTTAAACTGGTTAATCAGGGAAAGCTTCACTGCAGAGGTGACCTTTTAGATAAATGGTAAATGGCAGAAAGTCACAATTTCAAGGATAAGCATTAAAATATGAAAAACAGTGCAAAAGTTTAAGACAGATATAAGTTTGTTGTGTTTGAAGACCAGCAACAAGACCAATGTTGAGTGAATGGTTAAACAAATGAAAAGAAGTTTTCAAGATGAGGTCAAAGATGTATAATCTTGCAGAACCTTCTAGGCCATGGTATGGGGTATTTGGATTTTTTTCCAAGTGCAATAAGTAATAGGGAAATACAATGAGAGAGAGATAGGGAAGAACCAGGAAGAAGCAGATTTTGAGGCAGAAGTAAAATGTTTCATTTTCACATGTTAAATTTGAGCTGCATATAATGCAGGGTTAAGATGCAGGTCATAGAATTAGCCTCCCTAATTAGAATTTCAGCTCTGACAATGACTATGTGAACTGGAGCAGTTCTGTCGCCCCTCTTTGCAAATTTTCTTGATTATATAAAAAGAAAAGAGTAATTATATCCACCTTAAAATTGTTCTGATAATACTTGTGAAGCAATTAAAAGGTACCTGGCACCACAATACTCAATACAATTCGTTATGATTGGACATGGGAGTCTGCGGCTCAGTATAATCTCAATGAATGGTACCTTCCAAATAAAATATTGATTTGATTTCATCACTTAGCTTCTCTTTCCCCTTTCCCTTTACCTCTTCCTTCTAACTCCACTCCCTCTGCTTCATGAGTTAGGCACTGAAACAAACAAAGGAGTAAAACATGGTAAAAGGCTGTACCAGTACTGGAAATGAGAGAAGTCTACTAGTTTAGCCGTGGATAGGCTGCCAGAAACTGAGAATTCCTCCTCCAGAGAAAACAGTTCACAGGAGTTAACTCTCACTTTACCAATAACCTTAGTGAAGGATAAAGGCACGAGTAGTCTTGAGATAAATAGGAAAAACACTGCCTTAAAACATTTTCCCTGCAGATGGTCGTAAATTTAAATGCAGAGTAGTAGGGAAGATCTTTTTAAGCATAAAGTTATATTTTAAAATAGAGAGAAAATATGATAGATTTGAGCAAATTAAAGTGTTAAAAACACAATAAGGCAAGTGATGAGTTGGAGAAATATTCACAACATATAAAACTGACAAATGGTTTACATATTTAATACATAAATAACTTGTATAAATCAGTAGAAAGAGGGATACTGTTTTATTCAACAAATATTTATTAATGAATGTCTATTTTATGCCAAGTGCTGTACTAGGCTCAATTAAAATAAATGTTATATAAATCACAGAGCATGTGAAACATTTATCTGTTAGGCAGTTTTAGTAAACACACATTTATCCTTTCCTCAAGTATCTTTGTATTTTCTCCTTATTCAGTCAATATTTGTGGAATTTTTTTAAAGTATATTAGAATTCCTTCAGAAGGGCAAATGGTAAGGTCAAAAGTTAAGAGTAATAATTTATCCTTTCATACCTTGGTTGGATTTCTCATGATTGACCTCTAATTGGTCTAAATACTTTTTAACTGAATACTACCAAAATAAAACTTTTATCTTATGCAGCTATGCTAAAGATAATAAACATAAATCAGTAATTGCTGCATATAAATTGCTTACTATGAGTCAAGTTCCATGAAAAGTGTTCTATATATATCCTCTCACTTAAGCTTCACAATTTACTTATGAGAGAAAATAATTATTAACCCTATTTTATAGCCGGTGTCACTCAGGCTCAAAGAATTTAAAGTGCTAACTGAACCTTAGTTTGTAAGTGTTAAAGGTAGATGCAAACCCAGATCTGTTGGACTCCAAAGTCAGTACTTCACTTCTGAATTTCCATAGTGGTTTTCCTGATCCAGTCTCAAGGAAAAAAACTTGAGAGGACATACTTTTGTTGTATTTAACTGATAAGCCTCTTACTCTATAGGAATATTTTGTCCTAATGGAATAATTTTAAGAGTCAGCAATATGGTACACCTCCTGGAAAAAAATTTCCTGTAAAATGGAAATATTGGGCACATTTCGAATACTCTAAGTTTGATCTCATTTATTGCTTGCAGTTTACCATATATAACAAACATCTAATGGCAATGTTTTTAAAAGAATGTCTATTAAGACTTGCTTAGAGAAGAGTCTTGTGGGAACTGGCAAGTTTCCTTTATGTACTCTCTAGCTAAATCTAAAGCATTATTATTCAATGTGACACACAGAAGCATCCTATAAGTGTGAGATAGATAAGCTCTTTGAGTATTTGTGTGTATCATATTTATTATTTTTAAACAGAAGAAAATCCATGTGCGGAAGAATGAGGCTTAGACAAAAAAGCACCCCAGCTATATCCTTGAGAAATAGAATTTGAGGGAGAATAGATCTCCCAAAATGTATGTAAATGGATAAAAACATGTTGTAATGGTAGTAAATGCAACTCTGTACTACCCATAAAACTCTAAAACAACGCTTACTTAATATCCTGCTTTGTTGTTAGCTCTGTGATTACTGCTATGGATAAAATCAAGATAAGTGACCACTGTATCACAGAGCTCAAATCCTCTACTACCGTATCACATTCATTTTTAAAATGTATTTATTAATAAAAAAAAAATTTCAACTTTATTTCAATATAGAAAATAAACTGATGTATAAAAATGTACTTTCTTCTGATTATGAACAAAATATACTTTCTGGTGGTTTTATGAGCATTCATCTATACTCAACCCACAGATATTTGCTTTCAGTGTCCCTTGCCCTTGAACCTGGGTGGATTGTGACCAATAGCGTGGAGCAGAGTGTTTCTTTTCTAAGGCTAGGGCATAGAAGACCACATAGCTTCCTTCCTGTTTGCTGAAAAACACACTTTGCAAACCCTGATCTACCATGTAACAAATCTGACTAACCTGTGTCAGCCATGGTATAAGAAAAATGCAGTCCACATGGAGAAGGTACATCGCTCATGAAGGCTCTCCAATCAACTGTTCTAGCTAAGTTCAGCCTTCCAGTTATCCCAGTCAGTGTGTTAAGCCTCCAGAGAATTCCAGTCTACCAGCTGATGAATAAACCCATTCATTCACATTTTCTCAGGTGAGGCTCTAAACATTGTGGAACAGAATCAAGCCATCCACACAGCATCCTGTCCGAATTTTTGAACTAAGAATCCATGAGAATAAGAAAATAGTTTCGTTAGAGGACCAAGTTTGGGATAGTTTGTTATGCTTCAACAGACAACCAGAATACCTCTGAGAAGAAAATGTAAAAAACAAAGAAAATGAATAAATAACTCAATAACCCACAGTACTACCACATAATCACTATTATTTATGTGTGTACCTTTCCCTTCCATTGTTTGTCCTATGTATGTATGTTTGTGCAACTAGATGGAGCAAAAGCTACCCCAGCAAAGCAAACTCGTGTTTCCATATTGATGGGCACTTCCTACATTTGTGACATGTTTCTTAACCTTTTGAGCTGTCAAGTTTTTGTCTGTAAAATGAAGATACAATTGTATCATTCTCATAGCATTGTTGTGAGGATTAAATCAGATAGTGTTGTGATGTGTTTAGTACAATGCTTGACACATAATAATTGTTATTATGTACACTATTGATCTAATTCCCCATATAGGTAATTTCCTTTTTTCATATATTGTAGAATCATGAGCATTTCCTCACGTGTGGCAGAAATAGATATGCCACTGAGACCTCTCTTTATGAAGAGTGTGGCAGGATGGTGGTTCGCTGGCAGCTTTCTGTTATTTCAAGATCCACTGCAGCGTTAGAGCTGTGTTCAGTCTCTTCTCAGGGTGGCCCTTACTCCCAGTCAATGACTGAGTAAGGTGGTGGTAAAAGAAGGGACTCAACATTTTTACCCCATGTGGCACTCCTTTCATAGGCAATTTTTCCTCTGGAGCTCCTCAATGGGCTGGCAGAGATTTTAGCAGATCTGTATTGGGATCTGACAGCACCCCATAACCAATTCTGTTTCCTTCCTTTTACTTTCACAGGTGTCACCTTCAAATAAATCTCTTGTACTCCCATATTCTTTTCAGAGACCACTTTTACAGAACCCAGTTAACATTCCATAGCATAAAATGTGTTTCTTTAATGTAACTTTAAATTGAGGCTGAACTGGGATTTGAAATCAGGTCTTCTGATTTTTAATATTATGCTTTTCTTAATACAATATGTTATTTCCCCCTCCCCCCATTATCCTTCAACTACTAATAATTTGTCGTTCGTGTATAAGCCCTGACTTTATATTCCTCATTTGTATAAAAAGAAATATAATACTTACCTTATTTATCTTACAAGTTTGTAATAAAGATCAAATGACATAATGTATGTGCAAATGCTTATAAACTCAAGATACTTACAGGTGTAAGCTTATATTCATATTAAATGTATCAGCCCCAAGATTGGCCTACCTCTATGAGAATATTCACCTTATGACTCAGCCCACTCTGCCCCAAGAAATGTTTAGTCATAAAATACTTACATTTCTTTACCTGTAGGGTTACAGAGTTGGACTAAATTCTTTTCTGTAATATCTTATTCACCTTTAATATTCTCTGAAGTGTCATAACAAACTCCAAGAAGGAGCTGAACCTGGTTTGGAAAGAACACTAAGTTTCTGGATATAAAATAGGGACATATAAATAAATGTTTTTAAAATATGTTTCTCTAAGTATATTTTTTTCTTCATCGGCATAGCAATTGTTAAAGTTTATGTGTTTTTTAAGGAAAAATGTTTTTTAAAAAAGCAATTTTGGAGGCGTTGAAGAATATTATTAAGTTTTCCTTTAGGACAAGGAACTATTCAGGGCTTCAGTATGAAATGTACTTAGTTCCAGGCATTAAAATTTAATGACTAGAGCTGCCTCATGCATCATAGACATCCCCAGTGAAAGTATCCATTAATCAGTATGAAAATAACTGCTCACTCACAAAGGCTCATACCTATACGTCTCTTGTTGAAATAATTTTGGATTTATTTTCACAAAAGATATCAGTTTTTAAGAGTTTCAGTGTGGTGGAAATACTTGACTTTGCTTGAAATTTTGGAAAAAAAAAGAAAAAGAGAGAAGTAACACACTCTTAGATTGAGTATCTGTACTCTTGCTTTAGACCAATTTTTTACCCTCACCTCTGCCAACCCTCCTTCTTCTATTTTCTCATTTTCCATAATGCCTTTCTCCCTGCAGCATGCTTCCAATTGGCCCTTGAACATCCTTAAATCATCTCTCATTTAATAATATAGTGATGATTTAACACGAAGAGGATAATAAGAATCTCTAGCTATTGCAGTGGGGTGGGGGAAGTAAATACATGCTACTTGAAAAGGCATAATGAATATTCTAATTTTTAAAATTTGTTTTTAGCTATAACGTAATATATGTTTTAAAGTTTAAAAATAATATTTAAACAAACTCTGAACTTTTATGTTTATACAAGGAGAAAGAGTTTAAAAAGGATAATGCTGTTTCAGTAACCTTCCTGATCTGGCCATTCCTCAAATATTGCCCAATCTTATACTTTTTGGAAGAGCAATTAATGTTTATAGCCTCTATTTCCCTAACTCGATTTATTTTCAACCCCAGTTTTATATCCTCTTCTCCCCAGAATTTACTAAAATATCCCTTAAAGAGATATCTGACAATTTCCTATTCTAGTGACCCAAATAGGACACTATTTTGCCCATTGTCAACCTGATTCTACCTCCCTTGAAATACTTTTCTTCTCCCCAGTTACCATAGAACTATAACTTCATTCTTCACTTATAAAACATCGATTTATTAATGTGTGTACATAAAGGGTTGTCCTAAGCACTCAGAATAAGATGATAAGCAACTTGGATGTGATCTCTGCCTTGATGATGCTCATAATTACTATCAGAGATTACAAACAGGCTACAAGAGGAATGGAAATATATATGGCTTAGCCTGTAGAGTATTTATAACTAAAAATCTGCATTAATGGCCAACATTTAAATATTAGGAAACTTCACATCATTTATGATTCTCTGAAATTTAGGGAAATAATGAGTCTACATTTTTACATGACAATGATTAACTGAAGCTGAAGAGTGACCATTCCCTTTACATGAGGCATATGTTTTCTACGTTACCACAGTCTTTGCCACTCACTCATATCTCAAAAATATTCAGTCTTGAGTTTAAGTTCCCATTTATCATTGTCTGCTGTATTATCCAACACTTTCATTTACTTATTCATCCTTAAAAATATGTGAGATTATGACCCCTAATATAGAGGAAAATATAAAGGTTTAGCTAAGTAATAATATACAGTAGCATACACAGTATAATAAGTACGTGTGCTAAGAGAGTACAATGCAGCAATACCTAACCCACACTTGGGAGGGATCAGGGAATGTTTTCCAGGAAATACTACTGTCTGCTATAAGAATTGAAGCATAAATTACAAATTACCATCTTCAGCTAGGATCCTATAAAGATTTTATTGAAAATATGTTCATTTAGAAAGAGACTATGAAATATTTCATTACTAAAAGGAAATGTGCATATAAACAAGCTATCTTAATGATTGCTCTAATTTATGAGTAAAAATTTTCTCCAGTTTCTTAAGTGAAAATCTACTATTAAAGTGTTTAAAAGTCTTCATTAACTGGAGAATTTAGTTAAATATGCAGAAAAGTGAGATTTTTTTTTTTTTTTGCGTTTTTTTTTTTTCTTCAGAGTACTTCTTCTTATTACTGTCTTGTCAAATTCCCGTTTAGGGAAAATGCAATCTTTAATCAGGAACCTTTATTTGCTCAAATGAAAAAGTAACTTAGATTTAAAAAATCCATTTAAGTTAATAAACATTGTAATCTGTCTTCTAAATCAGTGGTTCTCAACTGGGAGTGATTTTTGCCTCTCAGGGGTGATGTCTGGAGATATTATTGGTACTCACAATTGGCATGAGGGAAGTGGCTGCTGTCATCTAGAGAACAGAGGACAGGGATGCTGCTAAACATTTTTATAATGCACAGGACAGCCTCCCACAGCAAAGAATTACCCAATATAAACTGTCAGTAGTGCCAAGGCTGTGTAACCTTGGTCTAAATCGATAGCATTTAGAAACTATGAAACACTTACTTAGGGTCTTAGTTTCAGGATAGTTGAAAACAAAATTTCAACTTTGCAATCAAATATATGTGCTAAAGAGGAATAAAAAAGTCAAGATAAAAGATATTAATACAATGATTCAGGCTACGAATCGCCACCGATAGAAAACACAGAGTTTTCTGATGGGCACAGTTATGTAACAAAAAGTACTTAGGTCTGGTAAGCCAGGCAACATAGGTTTAGTTCGATTTTTTCCCCCATTCGGGTTCTTCCCCTTTGTAACACATATATAAAATGAGTTCTGTTTCTGAATGATTGGAATTAGAACTTGTAAGAAATATATAGGATGGGATAAATGACCATTACCATTCAATATCTACCTTTATCATATGAAATGTTAAAAAAAGTTAATGAATCAAAATGCTACTTCTTTCTCATGAAAGAAATTTCATTAAGTGACTTGTCTGCGTATTGAATGAGAGTTACATGTAAGGCTAAATTAGATGGGCTAATAGGATTTTGTTCATTAGCTTTCTCAATTAAGATCTTCTAAACTATATCAGAGG
Source organism: Trachypithecus francoisi (assembly GCF_009764315.1). Taxonomy (NCBI): domain Eukaryota; kingdom Metazoa; phylum Chordata; class Mammalia; order Primates; family Cercopithecidae; genus Trachypithecus; species Trachypithecus francoisi. The sequence goes on along the minus strand of NW_022681457.1, from coordinate 36,002,093 downwards.
TCTCACTTTTTTCCTCAAAGTCTTGTGTTTCATTTTAGGAATACAATTTAGATGCCACCTAAAGAAGTATGCCCTATAGAGGGATTATAAATGTGACAGGAATCTTGTAATAAAATTCATTAGGTACAAAAAGAATTAGAAAATCTACTTATATACATTTATATCTAAAGATGAATGAAGTTTCATTCATGTTTAGCATGTAAATTTACACTGGCGGTATCAGTTCATATATCAGCTAGTCATGTGTCTCATATAGTACCCAAAGTATAATATATAAATACTCAAAATTCTACATAGGAAAGGACTGAGAGCTGCCTCTCTTTCACTTTTTTTTTTTAATTTTTAGTTATTGGGGATGTGCCATTGCTTATGTGAGCCAAAGTAAGTGGGTTTATACATTTTAATATCAAATTTTAACTGAATAGACACTTTAACTGAATAGACAAAATTGGCAGATATCTTTAAGAGAGTCCTGTGAAGAAAATATGCAACATATATATTACTAAGGTAAGAAGCAGCAAAGAAAAAGCTGGTACTTTTTTCTACCAATCTGAGCTCCATATAAATCAATGTTCTAATCTAATCATATTTGTAATAAACTTGTCAAAATATTTTATATTATCAGAAAGGCTATTTGAAATATAAATGTATAGCTACAAACTTTAACACTGATTGTCTTCCAAAGAGTAGATTTTGTCTTAAGCTATTAACTAATTTTTTTGTTAATGTATATAATTTATGAACACATGTATGCGTTTGGGGGTGCTAATTTTATAGAGTACATGATAAAAGATGTTTGGAGTCCATTGATCTAAATATAGACACCATTTCTTTGATATAGTTAGGATTACCCTTTCTCATCTCTTTAGAAGGTAATAATCCAGAAAATCCAATCCATTTCTTTTAATTTTTCTATGCAAAATGAAAAACATGTTAGTTTCCAATAAATGTCGAAGTTAGAGTTCAACAACAATAATGGTTAATTTTTATTAAGTATTTACTATATGCTAAGTATTCTGCTAAGTACTGCATATGATTTGTTTCCTTAAAACTCTAAACTACACAATAAAATAGATAATTCCATCTGCTTCATTTTAGAGGTTAGAAAATTGAGGAGCAGAAGGAAAACTCAATTTGCCTAAATATGCATAATTAGCAAGTCTCATAACTGAGATATGAACAGAAGTAGTCTAGCTTCTAAGCTGACAGTCTTTCTTAAGCTACATAATATCAATAGATGTCAAGTATTGTTTCCTCTAATGTTTGGACACTCATTAATTTCCAAATATTTCTTAAGGATCCTTTACAGGCCCCACATACTGAGGAATCAAAGAAAAAGACTCAGTCCCAGTGTCCAAAGTTCACAGACCACCAACATTTGAAATATGCAAATAAATAATTATAAGTGCTATAATAAAATATAATGTAAACTTAATAATTGAAACCCAACAGAGAGTGCAATAATATCTGTCTGCGAGTTCAAGAAAACTCAATTTATCTTGGTTTTAAATAAGCAATAATTTTGCACCAGGAAAAGAAATTTAAAAATATTTAAGCAGAAGAAATTATAAGAACGAAAATAAAGATGTGTAGAACTGTTTGGCCTAAAGAATGGAGTTATCTAAAATGGTCATCTTCAAACTTTAGTCTACAAATACATCAGCTGGGATTTCTAAAAACATATACATTCTGGTTGTGATGCTTAATTTTAGGTGTCAACTCGACTGGGTTAAGGGATGCCTAGATAGCTAGTAAAACATTATTTCCGGGTGTCTGTGAGGGTATTTCCAGAAGGCATTAGTTTTTTTATTTGTTTGTTTTTAAGACAGGGTCTTGCTCTATTGCTGAGCTGGAGTGCAGTGGCACAATCTTGGCTCACTGCAACCTCCACCTCCCGGCTTCAAGTGATTCTCCCACCTTAGCCTCCCAAGTAGCTGGGACTATAGGCGTGCACCACCACACGAGGCTAATTTTTGTATTTTTAGTAGAGACAGGATTTCACCCTGTTAGTTTCAAACTCCTGAGCTCAAATGATCCACCTGCCTCAGCCTCCCAAAGTGATGGGATTACAGGCATGAGGTTCCATGCCCTGCCAGCATTTTCATTAGTAGACTGAGTAAAGAAGATCACCCTCACCAATATGGGTGGACATCATCTAATCTTTGGAAGGCCTGAATAGAACTATAAGGTAGAGGGAAGGTGAATTTGTTTATATTTGAGCTGAGACATCCATATTCTGCCCTCAGACATCACTGATCCTTGTTCTGGGGCCTTTAGACTCAGACTAGGATTTACACCATAGGCTCCCCTGGTTCTCAAGTCTTTGGACATGGACCAAATCATACTAACAGCTTTCCTGATTCTCCAGCTTATAGATGGAAGATCGTGGGACTTTTGAGCTTCATAATAGTGTGAGCTAGTTCCTATAATAAATAGGTCTCTAGATAGATAGATAGATAGATCCGCCAATCTTATTGGTTAAGTTTCTCTAGAAACCCTGAATAGTACTGGTTGAATATGGCTGGATAGGAAATGAGAGCAGCATTTCTGAAATCTTTTAGTTGAGATAGATGCTACTGATCATATGACCATAATTTGAGTTGCCACGCTTGAACAGTAATCCTCAATATGTAGAGTTAGATTGCTTACATCAAAATTCCTAGGTTGTTTGTTAAAAATTTAGATTCCTAGAATACCCTAGATGAACCAAGTTAAATGCGAGTAAAGTAGAAAGGGAAATATTCATTTCAAACATATAGTTACTTTATGATTCTCATGCAAATTACACTGAAAACCATTAGGGTTGAACAGGCAGAAACTACAGGAAAAGAGTATGGAAAGTGATTCCAGAAAAGTTATAAATTAAGGAATCTTGAATCTGATAGCATAGATTTTTGTTTCATTCAGATCATTTTGGAAGCAATGCAAAAGTAGATATGGGCATGACAGAACAACTTATATAGACTTTCTCTATTTGCAAATAAAATCTACAAAATGGAACAAAATATATGAAGTAACTGTTCTCAAGCACTGAAGAACATGAGCAAAGAGCTGTCACACAATATCCCATGGCAATCATGGGATATTGTGTGATTCCATGGTTTTCTGCTGAAATACTTTTCTGCCACAAAGCACAATAGGAAGTCTTACTGAGTTAAGAGTGTAAATGAGAGTTCTGATATTATGAAGTGGCTGTATTTGTGGAGCAGGGAAACTGAGAAGCAGCAGCTGCACAAAGAGGACACCGCAGAAATCTGCATGGAGATCCATCATGAATCCTTGAGCTGGGCTGCATAAGCATGGAGAAAGACTCTGAAAGATCTAGAAAAGATCACCTGATTTATGGCTAAAAGGTGAATGGTGGTGATACTGGAGGTCATGCAGTACTGGGGGATTTTGGAACTCCTGTCAGCTAAATGAAGAGACTTTACTGAGTCTCTCAGTAAGGCTTGAGAATTCAGGTGACATACCAAAAAACCATACTTTAGGAGTAAGCACCATGTCCAGGAGTGTGAACCACATGCTAGAATAAGAGTATGCCAAGAGACAGCTGGGTGCCGTGGCTCACGCCTGTAATCCCAGCACTTTGGGAGGTCGAGGCGAGCGGATCACGAGGTCAGGAGATCGAGGCCATCCTGGCTAACACAGTGAAACCCCGTCTCCACTAAAAAATACAAAAAATTAGACGGGCGTGGTGGCGGGCGCCTATAGTCTCAGCTACTCGGGAGACTGAGGCAAGAGAATGGCGTAAACCTGGGAGGTGGAGCTTGCAGTGAGCCGAGATTGCACCACTGCACTCCAGCCTGGGCGAGAGGGCAAGACTCCGTCTCCCCCGCCCCCCAAAAAAGAGGTATGCCAAGAGGCTAAGTTCAAACTGAAATAGATTCAGCCTAACAAAATATCAAATCAAGACTGATTTGATTGAAACATATCTACCAGAAATGCAACTGCCCACCAAAAATGAAACAAAAACAAACAAACATAAAAAAACCTCAACATTCTTTAAAGGAAGATGACATGATAAAGATTTCCTATAACACATAATACATAATCTCTAACTTTTGATAAAAATTAATTGATATATGAAGAAACAGAAAAATGTGCTCTGTAGTCAAGATGAAAGAGAAACAAATACTGAGCTAATTCAGATGTTGAAAACAGCAGATTGGACATTTAAAGTAGTCACTAATAATAGGTTCAAAAACTTGAAGGAAAGTATGGAAAAATGAACATGTGTCATTATAGCAGAGAAATTGAAATTATATCTTAAATAATCTTAATAAATAAAAAGCCTAGAATAGAGAAGTAAATAACCAAAATGAATAATTCACTGGTGGATTATCAGATGGGAGATAGCAGAGAAGTGGTCTGTGAACTTGAATTCAAATAAGTAGAAATAATCTAATTTGGAGAACAGAAAGAAAGAAGATGGAAGAAAAAAAGCAGACTCAGTGATATGTGGAAAATTATCAAACAATCTAACAAACGTATTTTAAAAACTAATGGTCAAAATTTCTGAATTTGATGAAACCATAAACTTACAGGTATAAAAACTCGATGAATCTTAAAGAGTTTTAAACAGAGAAAACCATATGTAGGATTATTATAATCAAACTTGTGAAAAGCATATTTTCTCTCTTGTTAATTTATTTAAAAGATATAAATGTTTAACACAAAAATTCTAATAATATATTTAGGTTCTTATCATGTATAGATGCAATGTATATGGCAACAATGGCACAAAGAATGAAGATAAAATGAAACTATACTAATGGAAGGTTCTTATATTTTAAGTGAAGTATATCAATATTCACAGGGAGTGGACTATGAAATGTTGAGAATTTATAAGTGTATTGTAATCACTACAGTCATAAGTTAAAAAATGCAGAAAACTTACTCCTCAAATGACACTGTTATGAAAATGAAAGGAGGCCGGGCACGGTGGCTCAAGCCTGTAATCCCAGCACTTTGGGAGGCCGAGACGGGCGGATCACGAGGTCAGGAGCTCGAGACCATTCTGGCTAACACGGTGAAACTCCGTCTCTACTAAAAATACAAAAAAACTAGCGGGCGAGGTGGCGGGCGCCTGTAGTCCCAGCTACTCCGGAGGCTGAGGCAGGAGAATGGCGTGAACCCGGGAGGCGGAGCTTGCAGTGAGCTGAGATCCGGCCACTGCACTCCAGCCTGGGGGACAGAGCAAGACTCTGTCTCAAAAAAAAAAAAAGAAAAGAAAATGAAAGGGCAAGTCATAGACTGAGAGAAATTTTTGCAAAAGTATATTCATTAAAAAAATTGTATTAGAATAAAGTTCTCTTACAATTCAAGAAAATAATAAGCAAAATTAAAAATGGGAAAAAGAGTTAACAGACACTGCATTAAAAAATAAAAGATTCCTAATAAGCACATAAAAACCTCTTTAGTCATCAGGGAAATGCAAATTAAAATTATAATGCCATACTAAAATTCATCCAATAGAATAGCCAAAAAAAAAAAAAAAAAAAAAAGAGAAAAGACTGACCACACCAAGAGATGGAAAGGATGTGAAAAAACTACAACTCATACCTTGCTGATGGGAATGTAGGAAGGAATTGCTAGTTTGTTAAACAGTTTGGTAGTTTCTCATAAAATTAAGCATGTATTTACTATGTGACTCAGCAATTCCATTTTTAAGTTTTTAAGTATTTCCCAGGAGAAATAAAAACATATGTTCAAACAAATACCTGCATGTGAGTGTTCAAAATAGCTTTGTTTATAATGGTCAAAATCTGGAAAAATGTCCATCAGTAGGTAAATGGTAAACAAATTGTGGTATATCCATATAAGGGAATACAATTCCACAATAAAAGCATTAATTACTGAATATACAACATGAGTGAATCCCAAGAGCATTATGATAAGTGCCAGAAACCATATAGAAAAGAAAACATACTGGATGTAATAAATTTATTTAAAATTCTAGAAAAGAGAAAACTATAGTGATAGAAAACACTTGTTTCCGGAGACCAGGTGAGAAGGAGATTGACTGCAAAATGGCATGAGGGAACTTTTTGGTACAGTAGAAATGTCCTATAACACGATTGTGATGATGGTTACATGATTACATACATTTTCAAAAGTTAACAACTGTAGACTTAAAATTGATAATTGTATTCGGTACATATTAAACCTCAATAAAACTAAACCCTGTAAAAAACCCAACAAACTAAAACAAAACAAAAAAAAGGTGTATGGAGATTAATCATTTACATGGTATTAAAAAGCTAAATATCTGCTTCGGTTTTATTAATGAAAGCAGAGATTATTCATTAGAAAATATCCAGTCATGATGTCAGAGGCGTTCGAACCAGAGTGAGCTACTCCATTTTGAGTGAGGGCTAGGAAAATAGGAAAATGAGTCTGAGACTTACTGGGTTACATTCTCAGAAAGTTAGTTATTCTTAACCTCTAGATGTTTATGGTTAAGGGAACAAATTAATAATGTTTACTGAACAGACCCAGACATGGGAGTGTCCAGATATCCTGATATCTGTAGAACAAAGGCATTCCTAATTTTGCTTTAAAGATAATAATATCGATTCTTGCAAAATATAGTAATTAAGAAAATTAATATGTTATCACAAACCCTTATAGCAGAACACATCTCCCCATATTTTTGAGCATTGTACCTAGGGTGGATGTACTCCTCCTCTTTCAGGAACGTCCTACTCTGTCTATGGAGTAGCTATCTTTTCACCACTTTACTTTCATAAAAAACTTGCTTTTACTTTGCACTGTGGACTTGCCCTGAATTCTTTCTTAAGGGAGATCCAAGAAACCTCTCCTGGGCCCTGGATTGGGACCCCTTTCCTCTAACGATTAGTCAGGCCCAGCATGCCAGGGTGTATAATTGAAAGAGCTATTTGATGTAGTGAACAAAAGGATGGGAGAGTTATATTATTCATTTTGTGAGTGTTATGAACAAAATAAAATTTGATTGTAATACCAAAAAAAAAAAAAACAAAGAAATATGTATAAATAAGTGGTATGCATGAAAAATATTAAGATAATAAAATACAAGGATTGGGTGAGAAATTATTTCAGAGTAAGGGAGATTACAGAAATAAGAAAACTGAAAATGCATGATTGTGGATTGAATCCTATCCCAGACAAGAAAAAATAATCGATAAATGACACAATTGGGACAATTTATAAAACTGGAATTTGAACTATAGGTTATAATATCCTATCAATGTTAATATCATCTCAATTTTTTTATTTTATAATTGCATTGGAGTTATATAAGTGAATTTTCTTGTTCTTAGGAAATGAAGACTGAAGTGGCAAGAGTGCATGTTGTATACAATTTACTGTCAAATGCTTCTAAAAAAACCCAGAATAATGGAAATGGGACAAAATGCAAACAGTTAATGAACCTGGATAAGGAATTTCTTGTACTATTCTTGCAATTGTTTTTTAAAGTTTGAAATAATATAAAATTAAAAGGTTATTAATACTATATGGGGGTGGGGAACTGAGCCCCAAATTAATTATATACTTACTGGAGTAGTCCTGTCAAGGGATAATTAGGAGTAGGTTTAATGCATTTAATGGTTACTAGGTTTAATGCCTGGTAGTGTGAACAACTATTTTATATTATTTTTGTGTTTAAAATGAAATAGTAACTTCAATTTGTTTATTACCTTTGTTAAGAAATTTGCAAAATAACTATGCATTTTATTATGGCCTTTTAATATTTTTGCCTGCTTTGTTTCCTAAGAATCTAAATTTTCATTTAAACTTGCTATGAAAAAGCTATAGTTTATGTACCCTTCTCTAAAATAGAAGAAAACATAAAAATAGAGCAAAGAGAACTCTAAAAATGGAAATTTAGTTATTATAAACAGAGGTTGAAGAAATATATTCTCTAAATATTGTAGCACTAAATCATTCTGAACCCATTCGTGTGCCAGTGTCATGCTAAATCTTAGCAAAATGAACTAATACAGAAAAAATCTCCCAGACGGTGAGGTTCAGAATTCATGGTTTCATGCAGTGCCATGGCTATCCATCACTACCTTCCCGTTCCCTGAAGCTCTTCTACTTTCACCTCCTGCCTTTCAGCAGAAAAGTCAACATCAGATGCTATTTTCTACACCGGAAACTCAGACTCTTTTGTAGTTTAGCAGGATAATTAACAGGTATTAAAGACAATTTAGCACGTAAGTGAGGCTTTCTCCCAGAAGGAATTAGAAGAATTGACTAGGCATTGACCGGGCATGAAAAGAGATGAAACTTTAGAGTACTTGCACTATAAATTATAGGAATTTATGAAGCTAAATCATGGGAAAATAAGGTCCTCTTTCCTCCCAATGACAAACTCTCTAGCAGTTGGGGGAGGGAGATAGTGCAGCGGGTCCCTAATACAGGCAAAAAGTTGTCCCTCCTCCCACACCTGCACAGACAAAACTGAAATAAAATTCTGTCACAGACTTATATGAAAATGAGAAAGAACAAAATACGCAATATACAAATGAGATTCTGGGAGTAATGAGTCAACTGTACTTGATTTTAATCACTATTCTAATATTGTCCAGGTATCTACTTTAGCCTTTAATTGCATTTTCTGTAAAATAAATCCTAATATGCAGTTATTTTAATGAGTAAAGTACATTAAACTTAGTATGATATTTAGCTCACAACAAACATAAAGTAGAAATTGTTATTATAATTATAAAATGGTCAATGTATATTATATAATTTGTATGTTTTATAAATTTATATTTATGAAAATCTCAAGGTTCAATTCCAACACTAAGTATCCCAGTTTGTCCAATCCACTATTATATTTATTATTCTATCAGGTGCTGAGATTAGGTTGAAGCCAGGGACTAATATAAGAAAAAAAACAGCTGGAACAAAAAAGTTTTTTAAGAAAAATTTGCAGTAAAGAAATACAGCTTCAATGTGCTTCTTTTGATACAGCCTCATCTCTCTCTGCACAGAGGCAGCATGGTGTTCTGATGCGGAGCTTTGGCAACAGAACTAGACTGCCTTGTCTTAAATCCTGGCTAACCCCTGGCTAACCATGTAACCTTGGGAATAATCATATTCACTTGTGGGATTCTTGTGAGAATTAAATGAGCTAAATACAGAAAGCATTAAAAAGAGTATGTGTCTAGTATACAGAAGATATCTGCTCAATAAAGAGAAAGAAGTCCTTTAGTAATGTAATGCCTCTGGTAACTGAAAATTTTCCATGATTACTAATTTGGAAAAAAAAAAAAAGCCTCAAGATACACACTATCCTTAGTTCTAAAGCAGTGTTTATGGGAATCAAAGTGTCATACCTTGTAAACTGCCAAATGCAAGGCTGTAAATCCATTTCTTGACAGTCGAGATGGGCGGAGCCCTTTTAACATAAGAGTTCGAATATGTGATTTGTTGCCTTAAAGAGAAAAATGAAAAAAGGCTAAATCGTTGTGGGGATGGGGTGAGTTTAAGATTCTCTTTGACTTAATGATAAATGCCACACAGCTGTATAAAAATGTCAAGCTGCCGTTCTGCAGGCCATTTGTAAAGTTTTCTATTTATTGACAACCTTACTTTCTAGGGGATATTTCTTTTCCATTTATAAAACTTTATTCAAATGCTGTGTATTTTGATTCTTCCTCTTAGATTTTTTTATTTAGTATCCTCATTATCGGATGGTTTTGAAACATAAACACATAAGAGAATTCACCATAACAAACTATTAGTGAAAAAGCTTAAATTAAAAAATCTAGTTGTAGAGGATTTATCTGAACATTATTAACAGTAGCGCTTATTTAGATCAAAGAAATATGAAGGATATAACCAAGGTTGGGAAGGCACATTTAAAGTTGAGAGAACAACCTGTTAAGCAGAGTCTGTTTGGTTTGTTTGGGAGAAATGGTTAAGGAATATGGTTAGAGTTGACACACATTTCTGTTCCATTTTAAGAAGTTAAGTTCAACGAATGTAGTTTGGGTTAACAAAATAAATATTAATGGTTCATTCATCAATTCAATAACTTTACTGAGTGGATATTATATGCCAGGCACCAATCAAAGTGCTTGACATACATTAATAAACAAAACAAATTAAGTGTAAGCCAGATTAAACTCTTAATCTTCACTTTGATCAATCCTTACTTTTAGATTTTATCTTTGGCATTTGTCACTTTTCCATGTACTCTTGTTGAATATTGTGAAGCAACTGCTTGATGCTATTTTGGGGAATCTTTAACTGCTTCTGAATTTAAGTTAATCCCTGACTGGCATGCCCAATATTGAAAAGAGATTTTTGATTTCCAAGCAAATTGAGTGACTTGGTTTCCGGTAGGAACACAATGAAGCTTAAATTTAAAGCTAAATCAATTGGAATATTCTGCCTGATAGTTACTGCCTAAATGGAGATTATCAAGGTTGGAAAAGGCAAAGCAGAAGAGAAAATTGAACATGAATAGAATTCTCTTGTAGACTATTAAGCAGCTCAAGTCACTGATGATATACACATATAACCAGTTTACAAAGTACTAAGTTTCAAGTACTCACCTCCACAAATGCAACATAAATGAAGTAGAGACAGCCCATTTTCAGTGCGGTAATTTAAATTTACTTTACTGAAGGCTTCATCAGAGCTGAAAAAAACATTTTACAGATGATCACAAAGTTCATCTTTTAGCATATTGTCTTTCATTTGAAAATTTTAAATGCAAATTCTGTTACTATCAATTCAGAAATGTATTTTTTTCTAAGATTATTTTGCACTTACAGAAAGAATCTTGAACCCTCTATATGAAGAATTAAAATTGAGAGGAAATTCTGTAGTTTTACATTGTAATGATGTCACCAGAAATAACACTATGTTTCCAATAGTTGCTCCAGAATCACTGACAGCTACTAGGTGTCACAATAATGAATTTAGTGGCACTTTTTAAAGACAAGTAAAACCAAGGTCAGACATAATCTAGGAACCTGAGAGTCACTGTTAGTAGGGAATACTTATATAATACATATATAAAATTGATTATTATGAAAATCAGAAAATCAGAAATCAGAAAATTGTTGTCAAATATAAAAGGCCAAGAAAAGTCAAATATGACATGAAATTATAGGGGACAAGAAAGACCTTCCCCTTTGCCTCTCTGAAGTTTTGCTGAAATCAACTGACAAAAGGGACATTAATAGAAGAAAAGGCATAGAATATATTTGATTATAGTTTTAAAAGGCATAAGAGACACAAGACATAAGAGCCTTCAGAATGAAGACTCAAAGATACAGGAACAACTCTGTAAGTTCTGGTTTCTATGACCTGCCTTGAGGGAAGAAGTATTCTAGTCTCTATGGCTATCCTCTGGGGAAAATGAGGGGTCAGAGACAAGAGGAGAGGAGCAGGTCAGAGAGAAAGTTTTGCTTCTAAGGCTGCTTGTAAGGCCTTCATTTTGAGGTGTCATTTTCTGAGTCTCAACAAAAATGATGCTAAAATTACCCGAAGAGTTATACTTCAAAAAGAAAGTTGTATATTCACAGTTAAGTTGGCAATGTTAACAGTGCAATAATCATTTTTGATTACATATCACATGCCAGATACGATAGTAAGCACTTAACCTTACTTATTCCTCAGCACAGCACAATGTCATGCGCATTGTCACATATATTATTTTACTCATTTTATAATTGAAGAAATTGAAGCTTAAAGGGTTAAATAACTTGCCAAATTGAAAAAAAAAAAAAAGAACAAACTACGTAAGAGGCAGAATCAGGATAAGATTTGAATCCTGGTGTAACTATAAGACAAGGCTTTCAAGGATTACCACGCTGATGAAATGATTTTTTCCACTTTGAAAACATCAAAACATAACAGGTATTGCTATATAACATTGGACATACGTACTGAAAAATTGCATTTTCTCAGGGGTTTATTGCTACATAGGAGCTCCAGAGCTTTTTCTTCTTTCACTATTTGCCATTAAGTTCATTATGGTTAGCTCAAAAGAAGGTGCATCTTTCCCTGTTTTGCTTAGGCTGCTGGTTACATAGTTTTCCTTAGGATCAGAAGGCCTTTCTCTCCTCCCCCAACCCAATACTTTGTTTTCTTTCTTGTGGTTTTAGAGTATGTTTCATTTGCTGGACAATAGAAAGACCAGGGAAGAAAAGCCAAAGCAGCTCAGAGTTGAATCATTGTCCATCAACGTTCTCAGTTTCCAGTCACAGTTTTCTTTCCCTTTTTATTTATGGACACTGATTTCCTACAACCTTTAAGAGAAAAAAAAACCAATCTACTTAGTTTGAAAGGCAGAGTTCAGCTCTGCCGAATACCTCTACTATTTCAAGTCATAACCACAAAGAAGACCTCTGTGACCTGTGAATGCATTTCCAAGTGTGTTCCAAGTACCTAGTTTACTTTCTTCCAAGACATCCATAATATATTTGGGTTTCAGGGTTTAAAAGCCTGGCTGAGCCAAAGACTACAAATTTCTAAGAATCATGTTATTTTGTGAAGTTACTGCCATACCATAAACAGCTCTATCATTTATAAGTAGGCTCATTTTATTATAAGTGGACATTTAAAACAGTGGTATTTTCATCAGAAATGATTTTGATTGCAGTATTCTTTGAGCCGAGGGAAACTGCTGATAGAAGTGAGTTAAATTCTTAACTATCTTCATGAAATTCTAAACTCCCTGCTTATATTATTAACATTTATAAACACTGGAGTTTATTGTACTTCTACAAAAGGCTTTCCAAAGCAAGTTGAGCTGTGTTTTCCAGTATTAGTAAGCTGTCTACATGTTTTGCTGCAGGGAAACACAGAAAGCAAGAAGGGTAGGAGGGTAAAAAAAGTTTGAGAATACTGTATTCCCACGACTGTGAAAACAAACCACAAGACTTGCCATTTCTAATTAAAGCATTTCACTGAGGTTCTTCAATGACCCTGGATTTAGAGCCTTTCTCTTTTTAGCAGTACCTTGGAGAATAGCACTTTTTCTTTTTCTATTTTAAAATTCCAATAGCTTTTGATGTTCTTAACTGGGTGCCTTGATGATAATGTTCTGAATTTATAGTACCTTTCAAGTGTAAGTACTTTACAAGTGATATGAGACTTTGGCTCACTCACCAAAGACTATGCTATCTCTCTAAAGCTGCTAGAGATTTAAATAGGCAGGAGGGAGCTTGAAATTGACCTGTGAGGCCAAGGATATGATCTCATTTCTACTGAAAAATGTCCTGGGAACATCATGGACCTCAAGAGGTCAAGAATTTTAGCTTTACATTCCTCTTGAAAGGCTACCTGTGGCTCTCTAGGGCCCTCCTGGGGCAATGGTCTTTGTTCCGACAAAGACGAGGATTTCATTAATAGAATCACTCCACTTCTCACCAGGGACTATATCACAGTACCTTACCACAGTTTAGACCTTTATCTGTGAAATCTGACCCAGTCAGAGTACAAGAGAACTTTGCTTCAGGCAGAAGTTGTAATACACTGGGATTATATTCTTTTTTCCAGTATCTTATCAGATGCTACTTCCCCCCACCTTTCTTTTTGGAGAGATTTTCCTGAATTTCTCCTTAGATACTATGTGAGATTTTGGGTGTGAGTGAAATGAGTTTACTTTCAGATGTCTGTTTTCTATTCATAATTTTTATTTATCAAGGTGCTCTGAAAAGTTTAAATTATACATAGAACACAGAACTGCACATGAGATTCTCTTATTTAAACTTGACCTCTCAAACTTTTAATATTACTGTATTTTCAACAGTGGAGATATGCAAAGAATGAAAAATGCAAAGGAGGGAAAAAAGGTTAAAGTTGAAGTGAAAATCACTTTATTTGAGAGGGTAAACTCAATTGCTTTCTTATTCTGTGATCTAACTTTGATGATCCGTTCAATAAGTCTGGCACAACACCTACTAAACACCTACTATATGCCTCACTTCTGCTCTTAAGGCTCACTTCAGGTTGTGTTCAAGAGTCTCCTTGATATAAACTACTCACTAAATCCTGTATCCTTTGAATGCATCAGTCCTGGAAATATACATACTAGATAAAATCCTGAAATTGACTGTTGTGTTGTCCTGATATCTAATACTCCGATCAGCTTTGCAAAACAAATGAACATGGAATAAACAGAAAATACAAGATGCCAGGGTCCATTCTTGATTTTTTAAAAAGAAAGGCACTAAGTAAATGTTTATTATTTACATAAATAAAATTGAAAGCAAGATTAATGACTCTTTATTCAACAATTATTCCTCAGCTAACTGAATCTTGAACTAGACTTTACCATCTATAAGTGACTCAGTATAGAGTCCTAAAGAGTTCCTTGCTTTAAACTGAGCTGCTCCTTGTTGCTTTTGTTCTCCTTTTGAATTATATCCTCCTTGAACTCATGCAACTTCTATTAATGTCAACAAAATGAATCAACAGAGAATAGACTCCTGTAATATTTGGCAGTCAAGTGTGATTTTAATAGTACAATTTTTAGTTCAACTTTAATAACTGGAATGTACATTTTTAAAATGAGAGTTACTTTGGGGGCTATATTTGAATCCTAATTCTCACTTCCCATTAACTTCTAGTCAAACGTTTCTGTTTTGAAACATGTAATTAAAATATTCAAGATATTTAAGCAATCATTCCTAGGAGAGAAATTTCATTTTCTCTTCTTTTGCCTCTTCTAAAGTAACTGTGTATGTCAAATTCACTGCCAATTGAGCATCACTTATGTATTCTAATACCCTAAACTCAATTTATTTTTTAATTTCCCCTTACATTTTTCATCACCTGCCATGCCACACTGTAACTTAACATATCCTAATGAGTTCATCGTGCATGCTGGGGCATGAATGAAGTTCCTAATTAAAATAAAGCCACTATTATGAATATATTTCTAATAGTAAATGCTGTTCTTAATCATTAAAAATGATAGTTCTGTACCCAAAGGTTACTTTCTTTCTAGTAGCATAATGAATTCTTTTCCTAGCCTTTACCTTTTACCCAGAAAAGTGTGTAGTTTTGTGATCCAATTAAATTTCTTTTTCATGACCTCATCCTTTCAAGAAGATATCTGACATGAATGACCACAAGTGGGAACTTATTAAAATGTAACATTTGAACAGTTGGCCAAAAAATAACACACTGCTGTCCAAGGTATTCAGACAGGTAGATACATTTTAAAGCTAATTCATTGGTTGAAACTTAGGGGAAAGCCAATAATGTAGAAAGAAGGTAAGGATTTTTTATGGGTCGTCTAGTTTCCCAAACTGATCATTTAAGTTTCAAATGGCTAGTTGCAACTTCTTGCCTATTCACTGCAGATTCTTCCCTGTCCCATGCCCTCCAAGCAACAGAAGCAGACAAATAATAAGATCTGTTTCTAATATATATCGCCAAGAAATATCCAGAAATATATTTGTTCAATATCTTCCAAATAAAATCTGCAAACTAATACTGTGAAGTATATTCATTTATTCAGCCATTCATACAATAAACAATTATAGAGTTAGAGTGACAGATACAGCAAGAATAGCTAAGCATTATAAAATTGATGTAATAATTGTTACGTCATAAGATTGTTGTGAAGTGTAAATGAGTTAGAGTTTGTAAAACTTTTATAAATATTAACTGCTATAATAGTTATTTCTAGTAAGGCATTGATATTGATTATTTTTACTGTTTTTTTGTATTGTTTTGCTCTTCCAAAGAGGGATAGCAAAGTAGAAAGGAATCATGGAAGTACAGGATGGAAGAGAAGAAGAAAGGAAGAGTAAGGGGGAGAGAAAATGATAGAAAGATAGCAGGCTAGAGATGGAGAAGGAGAGGGAGAACAATAGGGAGAGATAGAGAGAAAGAGACAGAGAGAGACTGAGGTCAAGTTGCTTCTCAATGATTTCGCAAGATATTCCTGTAAAATTATAGTTCGTAACTAGTTTTACCTGGACAAACAAAAAAAGAATTAGAGAAATAGACTGGCTTAGGGCATCATGAATTCTTTGTTTCCTTTTGGGTTTCAGGTTTTTTGTTGTTATTGATGATTCTTATTTTTTGTTTTGTGGCTAATTAGCAAAACACACTACCCAAACATGTCAAATAATATTTTCATCCTATGTTAATTATAAGATGACATTTCCCCTTCAATATCCTACTTAGTAGTTTGACAGAAAGGGTCTACTTCTCTTAAATAAGATCAGCTTGAAAAGTTTCCAGAGCTATTCATCTTATAATAGCCAGATTTCATAGTTGGCTATAGTGCTAAAAATAATTTTAGAAGATAATTCATTTAAGGATGAGTATAGTGGAATGCAACAGGCCTCAGCAGAACTTTTCAGAGAGAAAAGGTACAAAAAGGTATATTTCAGAAAACATGTTTTTTCATTTCCTCTATACATTGTGACTTTTTAATGGAACAGAGCATTCTTTTGACCATTTTTTTGTACATAATTAAACCTAGTCAGTTTTAAAGTGAGGCACTGTAATTACTGACCAAGATGTATCTACCCAATGCCAAAAAAATACAGGTTGTTTTGGATTATGTTGATGTCATAGTGTTTAAAAATTATGGCTTTTCTGGGCCGGACGTGGTGGCTCATGCCTGTAATCCCAGCACTTTGGGAGGCCGAGGAGAGCGGATCACGAGGTCAGGAGATTGAGAACATCCTGGTCAACATGGTGAAACCCTATCTCTACTAAAAAATACAAAAAAATTAGCCCGGCCTGGTGGCGGGCGCCTGTAGTCGCAGCTGCTCTACTCGGGAAGCTGAGGCAGGAGAATGGTGTGAACCTAGGAGGCGGAGCTTGCAATGAGCTGAGATCGCGCAGCTGCAATCCAGCCTGGGCAACAGAGCGAGACTCCGTTTTAAAAAAGAAAAAGAAAATTATAACTTTTCTGGAATATTCTCATAGTTTTACATATTATATTATAGATTAAGCAGATACAAAGTTGGCTTGACAATGAAATTAGCAAAACATAGTCTTAAAATTTATTAGGATAAAAACTATTGAAACAGGCCGGGCGCGGTGGCTCAAGCCTGTAATTCCAGCACTTTGGGAGGCCGAGACGGGCGGATCGCGAGGTCAGGAGATCGAGACCATCCTGGCTAACACGGTGAAACCCCGTCTCTACTAAAAACTACAAAAAAACTAGCCGGGCGAGGTGGCGGCGCCTGTAGTTCCAGCTACCTGGGAGGCTGAGGAAGGAGAATGGCGTGAACCCGGGAGGCGCAGCTTGCAGTGAGCTGAGATCCGGCCACAGCACTCCAGCCTGGGTGACAGAGCGAGACTCCGTCTCAAAAAAAAAAAAAAAAAAACTATTGAAACAAAATAATTTGAATGAAAACGTTTTAAGTCACATGTGGAGAGCCATCATTTCCATAGTCTTTTCAAAAAGGTTGTATAATATTCATAACCAAGATTATTAATATGATACATTTTTAAATCAAATAAAGATGGGTGTAATCCTAGGTAAACTATACAAATTGTTTAATCTAGTTCAAGCCAGTTTAATTTGATTAGCCTCATTTTCTCCAAGTATAACATGACAATTGCAACACTTACTTCAGAGGGATGTTAACATAAACAATAATGATTAAGTGTTAATAAACATTTCTGAGGTTTGGCCATGTGCCAGACACTGTGCTGAAGCACTTTACATATGCACCATTAGGATTATATAAGCTGATGCACACAAAGATATATAGAAGCATTTCTGGCATATGGTAAGCACTAAGTTATTAGTTTGTTTCACAAATAAATACAAATATAAATAAGGTTAAATAAGGAAAAAAACGCTGCCTTTAGTGAACACATATACTAGTGGGGAGATAGACTTATAAATGGGTAAGAACAGCACCATGTAGTAAGTGTTATTATGTTGATAAGGATTAGAGGCAGCGCTGAGGAGGATATAATCAGACAATGGTACTCTAAGGTGCCCTTTCTGTCTTTCCTTCTCCTCCTGCCTTCTCTTTTTCTTCTTTTCTTCCTGCCACCAATCCATTACCTAAACAAATGTCCAAAGTTGTGAGTCCAAAGTAGCAACTTTACAGCAGAAAATGAAAGAACATTCCATTTGCATTTCCCTTCTTTCCCACATCAAGCTGCCATTCCAAAGCTGCTATAAATTGGCATAAGCAGGATAATTATTTAGCTCTTTCCGTCTTACATTTAGTTCTATATTGCTGTTTATTATATTGTGGGTAAAAGCTATGTCAGGAAGATTGTGTATTCGAGCTGATAGAGCAATGGTGTATTATGTGGTGAAAAATCTCTTATAATGAATGAAATTAGCATCTACCAGGAATGTCATAAAGAAATTGGTTAGCAAATGAAAAACTCTATTTACATCAGTGATCCTTTACCTTTGACGCTAGTGTTAATGTTCAACGTTCCTTTTTCGGTATTGTATACAGTCTCCTTGCTGTCTAAATGTTTAGAGAAAGGCTGATATCAGGCAACATAACATAATTGCTTATCATAGAAATGCTCTTTATATTATAAGATAAATAAATAAGGGTGAGTAATGAGATTCTAACATTTATTTAGCAGCTATAATGCTCTAGATACTCATTTAAATGTCATTTCATACAACATTATGTTTGATCTTCCCAACTACCTTTAAAATTTGGTGAATGAGTAAGTAAGACAATTTATATTCTCAGAACATTATTCTTTTCTTTCTTTCATCCACCATTTTATTCCAAAGAAAAGAAAATACTTAGAACTCTGCCCTGGAAGCAATTGACTTTTCTGTCCCAGATTATGCTATCTACTTTGACGAAATCAGACAAAAGCATATTATTCAGTTTTTGCTTGTTTGTTTTTTGGTTCTCTTGACTCTCTGTAGACCATACCAGTTGCTTACTTTCTGTTCCCATATTCCTCATCCCTTCACTAATATCACCTCAGGTAAAGAGTTCTCAGTGCAACTTGGATATCTTCCTAGAAGTATAGTTTTCAAACTTTAGAAGTATCACTTTTATTATGTATAGTTTTATCTGGGGAGTTTGTTAAACATTCAGGTTCTTGGAAGACATCTCCAGAGATTCTGATTCATTTGATAAAGGGTGGAGTCATGGAATCTAAAATTTTGGCAAGTACTACAGTCTCCATCTCCATTAACATAAGAGGCCCCTAGTTCTTGCAGAAACATCATTTTAGACTGGATAATCCTCTCCTCAACTTCCTTATCATCACATTCTGTAGCTTCTTTAATGTCATCAGGACCAGGTTATTGGTCTTTCTCTCCAAAAATGTCTAACCATTATCCTCAGTAAATTTGATAGCCATTTTGATGAGCCTTCTAATACTCTAGTCTCAAAATTCTTCAAATCCCTTTCAATAAAAATCATTAAAAGCTACATTTCAGATTTTGGAATCATCCTAAATTGTGCTATTACTTTACATTTTAATTTTGAAATAATCTTCCTTCATAAAAACTTTCATTCTTTCTAACTTTTAATAAGCTATTTGTTACTCTAACTTTATGATAAAGGCTTCTGTTCTTTAAATTGCCCTTATTTATCTAATCAATCATGATAATAGAAATTTCTAATTATTCAATGCTTACTATGTGTTGGGCCCTGTACTTAGTATTTAATTTACCTCATTTTGAAAATATCCCGTGAGGTAATTATTATTCACCTCATTTTATACATGGAAATGAGGATTAAGGAGATTAGAAAACATATCCATGGACATACAGCTTATAAATAGAAGAAGCTGTATTTAAAACCATGTTTGTATGACTCCAAAATTCTTACATTGATTTGCATAACTTTCTTATTCAACTCAGATAATATGGTCAAGACATTATTTTTTCTCACTTTTCCTAAACTTTCTATGGTACTCATTCATTGTTGCCTACACACCTTTACTTAACTATGCTTTTTATCTATAATGATTCAAAAAATCAATGAATACATCAGGACCTAAATCTTGTTTTTGTAAGCAGGGTATAGTAGGAAGAGCACTATCTATGGAGTCAAGCAGACCTTGACATAAATCACATTCCAGAATTTACTGACCATGTGATTTGACAACTCCCAATGCCTTGTCTCTAATCCTTAATTTATCATCCACTAGAGTTAATATTATTCGGCACACATTAAATGACAACAATCTACATATGATAGATAAATAATGTCTTGTATTTGATGTATCTGGAACAACACTTGAATATGAGCTGGCACTGAACAAATTCTGGACTGTAAGCTCCCTGACACAGATTCCTGCCTCTCACCCCCAAAGCTAATGAGAAAAAAGGTCACATTTGTTGCATTTAGTAGAAACATAGGAAAAGTCCGTTATAGCAGTTGTCAACACAGCTTGTAGTTGTTGATGTGGTATGAGAAAGAACCTTACATCTTAAATCCATTGTTAAGCCTAATATTCAGGTTTGGATACATCTAGTTTAAGCTAACCTTGACCTATTTGCGCAATAGTTTCTAAATTAAAAAAAATACTAAATAACTGAGGCTTTGACCTTTAAAAGTTGAGGAAAATTTCTTCAATGTAATCACATTTCATTTAGCATATTTATTTAAGTCAATAAGAGTTGGATGTTTATGATTAAGTTCTATATTCATATTTTTCCAACAAAACACATATATATTTATAATTTTCCTATACTAATGTACCAGTTATATTTCTATAGGAATTTCAAATGTTGTTCCATATCTCAGCATGTGATACTACTTGCAAAAGTCAGATCAGTGGTATCTCATCACAAGTGTCACTGTTAAGTTCATCATCTTGGGCCAAACTATAGAGAGAATCAATTATTTTTGAACCATAAGTTGAACACTTGTGAAAGCCTTGTTAAATCCACTGACAAATTTCATATAAACTATATTATACATGGATGATTTTATTTGCCAGTTATGTGATATTTATATATTTACTGTATCTAATATTTTGTTTTAAAGATATGTCATTTGGTCATTGCTTTACACTTGTTTTCTAAGTAAAATAGAGGGAGTGATGAGTGCATTATGTAACACAGCTGTAAATGAACATGACTAATTGGCATATGTGGAACTTTTCCTTAGGCAGGCAGGTAACTTTCTTGAACCTCTAATGGGCATCTAGTTTCTCAATGTCAGATTCAATTTAACCAGAAGGCTTATTGTGAATATAAGGGTCTTGCTCCTCTTTTCTGAACATTTTGTGTCTTCCAAGGTTGTGACACTGTTTTAGATTATTTTTCTCTTGTTATCATGGAACAAAACCTACTGAAATCCTGAAGGCAATATTATATGTTGTTATATGATTGTTCAGGGGCAGAATGATACTCAGTTCCATTAAGGGATAGCCTTTCAATGTCAAGAGACCAGAGGCTTTGTTAAAATTGGACTTACCATCATAGTTCAAAGAGAACAATGTGGCCAATATGCAACCACTATGTGGGAAGAAAAATCTTGCTTTTCATTGCTGGCATGGTTTACAAGAATGATCTAATTTCAGAGAAGATTATTGAGATCAACAATAGCTTGCACTCAAAGGCTAGCCCTTAGGTTCTTATTTTTAAATTTTAATGATGGCATATTACAAGTCATATTTTTAAGGAGGTGAGACGTTATGTTTACATTTTGAGAGTGATATGAGTGGTCAAAAAGAGATAATCTGACATCCTAAGGCTTAGAACATGACTGCTTTTGTCTGAGGTTCTATGGCTTTAAAAAATACACAGATACTTTAAAAAATAAGGTGAATACTGTAGACACTTATACAAAGAAATAACTCTTACAACTTTACCTAAATATATGCCTTAGTTCTGTCAGTTCTTTTTCCTTGATCTGCAGGTCATCTTCTAATCTTTCTATTGTGATAACATATGATTCACTGACTTTTTTCTTCCATTCATCTAGTAAAGAAGAACAAATGAGATTGATTTATAGTTGTGTTTTGCAAAATGTAGACACAGATCATAATATACAAGTAATCAAAACTGTTTTTATTCTGGAATCTACAATACTTAATTTAAATTACTGATTGTGAGTTTAAAATGCAGATGTTTATATTTAAAATGCAATCATATTGAATTGTAGTAATTAAGAATCCATTTGATATTGGATAATATATTTACATAGAAAAATATATTTGACTTATTTCATTTGGTTTTATTGCAGTTTAATTATAGCAATCTCTAGTTGCAAGACAGTTTTTAGGTTTTAAATACTAGATACTTAAGATATAATTCTAAAATCCCTACATTCAGCAATATTCCAAGTTTTTTTCTGTAACATTATACCAAGGAACTAAAGTAATATTTTTGTAAGAAATTTATTGCTTCCTATAAAGATCTTCAGAAAAAAAAATTTGAGTTCAGATAGATTTTCAAAGACTTTCACATAACATGCTGCCTTATCTTCTATATACAAATTAACACATATTCCAATGAGTTGTTAGTTATCAGTACCTGTCATTGAACCATGTTATATTTAAGGAAATAAGAATAATTAGAATAATTACCAGTACAAGTTTGGGTTGGTCTAGATTTATAATTTCCCATTTATTATGTTTCTTCTTTTCTCCAGGGCAGTTCTTCAAGCTATAAGATTCCAAGTTCAAGTGCAGTGACAGCCCAGTTGAAAAATATTTTGATAGTCCGGCTAAAAATAAGCCCAGCTGCCAAATGGAATGTCATGCAACAATGACAAAGAACAAAATCGTGTGTGCTTTCAAGGGTGAAATCATAAAGGGAACTAATCAGTCTGTTTAAAAGAACTGTATCAAAAATAAATAGCAAATGTTTCAATAGGATTATTTGCTTCCATCAATTATCTACCCGTACATACTTTCATGGACCATTTATTTAACAGATAAATCTAGAAAGTGATTCAGTTACATCTGAAGTTCACAAAAGAGCTATTAAAACTACCCAGACCTTCTTTCAAGATCATTTTCTCCTAAGCCAAAATAATGGCAGTTGGTAAAGAGTGGTAATAGAATGTAAATACATAAATAAATAAATAATAAAAAATCATAATCTCTGGCATATAACTAATAGAAATGAATGTAAGTTTGGCCTATATAAGAGCTACATAATTATGTTTGTATGAAGAAATTCTCAACATAGACCAAGATTTATACTGTTGTTGAATATTCTGACCATAAGAATCATAGATAAGAATCTAAGACATTAAGTTCTACAAATAGCAATTCATAAAATAATAAATGACAAGAACAATAAGATTAAGAAGATTGAGCATTTGCTATGTGTCAGACCCTAGTCTAAGTGCTTTACATATATTTCATTATTTAATCTCATGCAATGCTGCTAGGTAGATATTATTCACAAATTATGGATGAGAAAACACAGAGTTGCTAGTATGTTGGAAGTCTGGAATCAATTATGACCATGTGACTCTAATATCCAAGCTAGATATTATTGATTTGTCTTCAGAATTTCTCTTTCATGCACCTTCCATTTACTTTATGGGGACATTTCTCTTTGTATGCATATTGTATGCATATTTCTACTGATATAAAGAACCCAGGCTATGATGGAGAATAAATGGGAAACCCAGAAAGAAAACATTAAATTTTTCACTGTAGATTCATTTCAGATAATCTTCTTATACCTACAAAGTATAAACTTTAATCTTCAGATTCACATCCAGAGGATATAGCTTTAACTTAACAGATATGGATTTCATATTTTCTATAGTTAAATGTTCAAACAACTCTCTTTTTGAATAAACGCTTAGGCAAAGTTAGGATTCAGCACATCTTTTGCTCAGCAAAAGTAATCAAAGTTTCAGAGATAAGGCTTCCAGACTGATAAGATACAGTTGGCGCATCAGGTATCTGGCTTCATAGACACTTTGTCCTCACCTGGACATATTCTCCTTTTCCCCTTTTTATCAGTACATGCCTACCACAGCTGTTAATACTTGCTGTACTGCAGTGGCATCTAGTTACCTTGGTCCATACACTCTACATTCTCCTTGTTTGAAGGCCAGACATCTTCAGTTCCACCAGCTTTCTCTAAGCACTTATGTGACCCCCATTTTCTCAGTTTGGAAAGTCTTCGTTTTGTTCAGGGACCTTCCTGCTTAATCTCTTCTTTCTTCCTTATCTTGAAGATCATACTGGATAGCCTTCTTTAAAAAGCTTGCAATCCCCCAGGGCTTTACCTTGGGAAATAATGCACCAGCTCTTTCTCCTCTTGGTTTCTTAAAATAGTCATGGTTTCTATACTCTGAATCCAGAGGGACAAAGATGGGAGCCTTCTAGAGGACAACTGTATTTTTCTTGATCTCTTTTCTTATTTGTCTCTAATATCTCAGATCTTCCATCAATGTGTGTGTGTGTGTTTGTGTGTACATGTATCTTTTCTACATATGAAGGAAAAATTAGCTCTTATATCATCTTCCATTGTGTTTCTAATTTCCTGCTTGGGACACAAGTCTGATGTACTGCTTTTTAAAATTTTTCCTTTTGATTTTCAAGAATACTTTTATTCTCTTAAAAAGCCGTTTTACAAATGAAAGCTTTGGCTTTCAAAGGTGTGATTTCTGCTACGAGTTTGAAAATCCAATCAGTAACTCAGTTGAACTCCCCTACATTCTAACACAATACATTTTGCTGGAAAAAAAAATGAAAGGATAGAAATATAAGAAATGCAGAAAATTACTCAAAATATTACCCAAAATATTAACCATTATTGAAGTATAACTGTTTCCTGGTTTGAAAGAAACAATCTTTATCGATAAGCCCTTCTTAAGAATTTGGATCTAGGTAATGGTTTGAGGTACTAGAGTAATTTTTTCTGGGTACCTTCAGCCTGATGAAGAAATGCTGGAAAAAGTAAATGGTCCAGGATAACATCCTTGCATTCCTGTTCCAAAGAATGTTGGAAAGAAACAAGATAGAATCAAAACATATTTTCCCTAATACTCAGTACATTTCTGTAAAAATTACTTCTTTCTAATAAAGAGTTGGCCACATACTCTAACTTGAATCCTACTCTCCCCAGTCCTAAGACGTCCAAAAGTGGAGAAAGCATGTTATATCATACATTATCAAAAACACAACTTGATTACAAAAGCAGTCTGCTTTCAAACTTTAGTGAGGGTGGGCAACATGAGGAGCTTTGTTTAAAAAAATAGAAACCCGGGCTCCATCCCTAGAAATTCTGATTCAGTAGATCAAGAGTAGAGTCCAGGAATCTGAGCTTTAACAAGTTACTCTGATGATTCTAATGTAGACGCTACATGGAGCATCATTTAAGAAGCACTATTTTAAGGTTCCTTAAAGTGAGATGCCTACTTAACAGAAATGTTTTTTACCTTTGAATTTCATGCAAGAGAAAAGAGATAAGTAGAATAAAAACAAAAGAAAGATTACTTCAGATTCTCAAAGAGTTCTATCCTGTGATAATTCCTGGGGCAATAAATGATTTGGCTGTGCAAGTATAGTCTCATATTTTAAAAGTGATTCACAAAAAATGGAAGCAATCAACATATTCCTTCATAAGTGAATGGAGAAACAAACTGTGGTATACCCAGAATATGGAAGATTATTCAGCAGTGGAAAGAAAGGAGCCATGAAAAGTCATGGAATAACTTTAAATGTATATCACTAAGTGGAATAAGCCAGTGTGATAAGGCTACATACTGTGTAATTTCAACTATA
Source organism: Trachypithecus francoisi (assembly GCF_009764315.1). Classification (NCBI taxonomy): domain Eukaryota; kingdom Metazoa; phylum Chordata; class Mammalia; order Primates; family Cercopithecidae; genus Trachypithecus; species Trachypithecus francoisi. The sequence goes on along the minus strand of NW_022681457.1, from coordinate 35,976,458 downwards.
TGACATTTTGGAAAAGGCAAAACTATAGAAACAGTAAAAAGATCAGTGGTTACAGGGGTAGAGGAGAGAGAGGAAGAGATGAGTAGGTGGAGCACAGGGAATCTTTAGAGTAGAGAAATATTCTGTATGATACTCTAATGGTGGATACATGACATTATTCATTTGGCAAAACTCGTAGAACTACACAACACTAACATAAACTATAGACTTTAGTTAAAATCATATATCAATATTGGTTCATTAATATTAACAAATATGCTATATAAATGTTAATAAGAAAAATTGTGTGTGTGTAAGGGGAGTATATAATAACTCTGTACTTTCTGATCCTTTTTTTTGTAAACTTAAAACAATTCTAACAAAATATTAATTTAAAAAATTATGGAAAAATATAAAACAAATAATGCAAAAATAATAATTCATTAACAAGAGCATTTGAAGTATTCAAGGAAATTTAATAATTTATAAAGAAAAGCCAATTCAAATACATGATTAATAGTAAGGTTTCTTTCTTTTATGCTTGCTCATTTCTTCATTAGAAAATGTCAGAACACATTTAGTAAATATTATTTCTTCAACTACTTTGTTTCATCTACATTTGATATTCTACTGAATTGCCTAAATCTAGTTTTAATGCCTCTGTCTTTTCAACTGATTTATCAGACCACTTCTGCATACAAATAGTTATATTCTAATACTCCTTCAATAAGCTTACTTATGTTCTTTCTGCATTACTTTATTTGGGGTTCATATGATTTATTTATCCCAATCTACACTTATGCATCTGCTATTTATATTTATTTTATACTGATTTCTTTATAAAAATTTAAAAGGATGCTTTCAAAATGAAAAACATAAAAATTGACCTTGACACTTTTACCTTTATGGTTCCAACAGAGAAATGATAAAGGAAATGTATCCCATGAAATCAAACTAATGCACTTGGAACAGTTATTAGCACATTTAAGAGTTGAATTAATTTATACTTTGACAATTTCTTTCTTTGTATATGTGTCCTTATTAGTATATTTTCATGTTTTTGGGAAGCATAGAGTTTCAATGTGTTGCATCTGGTTGACAAATTAATCACTGCTTTAAACATAAGAAGCTCGAATTACTAGTTTATATTTATTTTTTCTCTTATTTTTAATAAAGATTAATTTGTGTCGAAATAAAGTTATTTTAAAAAGAAATTGACTATTGCCTAAGATGCATACAACTATTCAATTGCACACAATTCTTTGATTTTCTTTTAAATAATGTGTTTCTGCATTTAAAAAAGCATAATTTGTAAGAGTCTTATTTATCAAACAATTTTCTTTTTTTTCACTAGAATATCTAAGTTTATAGTATGTTGAATGATTTATAAATCACCATGATGAATCTGAACATGTTGAGGTAATATTCAGATTAATCCTCAAAAATGAGTAGGACTTGATAATACATTATAATGAATATATAATATATTTATAATATGAAGAAATCAATGTCACAGTAATTTAAAGATGTGTTCTCAGTATCTTTAACTGCCAGAGTATATTTTAAAAAGGAATAGACAATATTGCTATTTCTGTGTCCAATAAAATATAATAGCAAATGCAAAGATCTTAGTTTTTCCTGTAACTTCCTTTGTTGGTGGGTAAACATGAAATAAAGTTGATTAAATAATCTAGATTAAATAGAGATAAGAGTCACATTTCTGTAACTGGCTAAAATTTCTTTTCCAAATTTATATGACTTCTTTGAATTATCAGTCTAGCTCTTTACAGATTGATGAGTCCATTTATCCATTCAAGAAATATGTATTGTACCAAGAAATACACAGAGCTCATGGGGCCAGAGATGCATGAGTAAACAGGTAACTGCAATATAATATTTGTCCTATGATGAGATATACATGATTGGCATGAGAAAGTCCATCTATTAAAGGCTAAATTTCAATCAGAAAAAGTTTACTGGAGGAATTAAAATCATCAAATAATCTAAACTTCATGACTCAGGCCACTTCCATTGCTTCTTAATTCTTTCTTCACTCCTCCTAAAAGTTAACTAAACAGCTTAAAAATGATACTGTGTGATAATTATAGTTCAATTAATAGCTAATTATTGTTTTGGAAAAATAACATTTTTAAAAATGTTATTTAGAATCTAATGTAATCAACTTTATGTTTGTTTGTTTTACTAATTAGAGGTTTCTCTAATTAGAGGTTTCTAAATCATATAATAAATAAACAAACATAAGAAACTGGGGAGAGGGAAACCACAATAATAGTTCTATTTACGTAAGAGTTTTCCTTTTTTTTGCAATTTTTATTTTCTTTTAAAAAATTTTCAATTTAAATTTTTGTGGGTACATAATAGATATATATATTTAAGGGTCACATGAGATATATTGATAGAGGCATACAGTGCATAATAATCACATCAGGGCAAATAGAGTATCCATCACATCAAGCATTTATCTGTTTTGTTACAAACAATTAAACTAGAAACTTTTAGTTATTTTCAAATGTATAATTAAATTATTGTTGATTATAATCACTCTGCTGTGCTAACAAACACTAGGTCTTAGTCATTCTTTTGAACTATTTTTTGTACCCCTTAACCATCCCCACACCCGACCACCCACTACCCTTCCCAGCTTCTGGTAGCCACTCTTATATTCTCTATCTCCTTGAGTTCAACTGCTTTTATTTTTAAGTTCCCATAAAAAATGAGAACATGCAAAATTTATCTTTCTGTGTGTGGCTTATTTAACTTCACATAATGATCTCCAGTACCGTCTACGTTGTTGCAAATTACAGGATCTCATCCTTTTTTATGGCTGAATAGTACTCCATTGCATATGTGTACCACATTTTCTTTTCCACTCATCTGTTGATGGACACTTAAGTTGCTTTCAAATCTTAGCTATTGTGAACAATGATGCCACAAACATAGGAGTGAAGTTATCTCTTTGATATACTGATTTGTTTTCTTTTGGATATGTAATTCAGCAGTGGGACTGCAATTCAGCAGTGGGATTGCTGGATTATATGATAGCTCAATTTTTAGTTTTTGGAGGAACCTGCAAACTGTTCTCCCTAGTGGTTGTATTCATTTTCATTCCTACTAACAGTGTACAAGGATTCCCTTTTCTGCACATTCTTCCCAGCATTTGTTATTGCCTTTTTGATGTAAGCCATTTTAACTGAGGTGAGAAGATATCTCTTTGTAGTATTGATTTGCATTTTCCTGATTACAAATTATGTTGAGCACCTTTTCATACGTCTGTCATTTGTATGTCTTCTTTTGAGAAAAGTCTTTTCAAACATTTTGCACATTTTAAAATTAGATTATTAGATGTTTTTCCTATAAAGTTGTCTGAGCTCTTTATAAAATTCTGGATATTAACAAATCCCTATCAGATGGGTAGTTTGCAAATGCTTTCACCCAATTTGTGTGTTGTCTTCACATTGTTGATTGTTTCTTTTCTGTGCAGAAATTCTTTAACACATGTGATCCCATGTGTTTATTTCTGCTTTGGTTGCCTGTGCTCATGGGATACTACTTGAGAAATCTTTGCACAATGTCCTGGAGAGTTTCCCCAATGTTTTCTTTTAGTAGCGTCATAGTTTGAGATCTTATAGTTAAGTCTTTAATCCATTTGGATGTAATTATTCTACATGGCAAGAGATAGAGGTCTAGTTTCTTTCTTCTGCATATAGATACCGAACTTTCCCAGCATTATTTATTGAAGACACTGTCCTTTTCCCAATGTATGTACTTGGCATCCTTGTTAAAAATGAGTTCATTATAGACATATTAATTTATCTCTGGGTTGTCTATTCTGTTCCATTCATCTATGTGTCTGTTTTTATGCCAGTAGCATGCCATTTTTGATGCTGTAGGTATCTTTAACTGCTAGAGTATATTTTAAAGAATAATTTAAAGTCAAGTAGTGTGATTCCTCCAGTTTTGTTCTTTTTGCATAGAATAGCTTTGGCTACTCTGAGTCTTTTGTGGTTCCATAAAAATTTAAAAATTTTGTTTTCTATTTCACTGAATAATGTCATTGGTATTTTGATAGGGATTGCATTGAGTCTGTAGATTGTTTTGGGTAGTATGAACATTTTAACAATATTAATTCTTCCAATTCACAAATGTGGACAATTTTTTCATTTTTGTGTATCTTCTTCAATTTCCTTCATCAATGTTTTTTATTTTTTATTGCGGAGGTCTTTCAATAGTTAGTTAATTCCTAGATATTTAATTTTATTTGTAGCTACTGCAAGAGGAATTAATTTCTTGATTTCTTTTTCAGATTGTTTGCTCTTGGTATATAGAAGTGCTACTGATTTTTGTGTATGTTGATTTTGTATCCTGCAGCTTTACCAAATTCATCAATTCAAGTTTATTTTCTTGTGGAGTCTTTAGGTTTTTCCAAATATAAGATCATGTCATCTGTAAATAAGGATAATTTGACTTCCTCCTTTTCAATTTGGATGTCTTTTTTTTTTTTTTCTCTTCTCTGATTGCTCTAGCTAGGACTTCCAGTGCTATGTTGAATAATAGTGGTGAAAATGGGCATTCTTGTCGTGTACCAGATCTTAGAGGAAAGGCTTTCAGTATTTCCCCATTTAAAATGATACTAGCTATGAGTTTGTCATACATAGATTTTATTGTGTTTAAGTATGTCTCTCCCATATCCAGTTTTATGATTTTTATCATGGAAAGTGTTGAATTTTGGCAAATGCTTTTTCAGCATCAGTTGAAATGTCCATGTGATTTTCGTACTTCATTTGGTTGATATGATGTAGTATATTAATTGATTTGCATATGTTGAACCATTCTTGCATCCCTGAGACAAATCCTGCTTGGTCATGGTTAATGGCCTTTTTAATGTGTTGTTGAATTTGGATTGCTCGTATTTTATTGAGGGTTTTTGCATCAATATTCATCACTGATACTGGCCTATAGTTTTCATTTTTTGATGGGTCTTTGGTTTTAGTATCAGGATATACTGGCCTCATGAATGAGTTTGGAAGTATTCTTTCCTTTTCCATTATTCTGAAAAGTTAGAGCAGGATTGGTATTATTTCTTTTTTAAAATGTTTGGTAGAATCTAGCAATGAAACCATTGAGTCCAGGCTTTTCTTTGCTGGGAGGTGCTTTTTATTATTGCTTTGGTCTCTTTACTTGTTATTGTTCTGTTTAGGTTTTGGATTTCCTCATAGTTAAATTTTGGTAGATTGTATGTGTCTTGAAATTGATTCATTTCTTCTATATTTTCCAATTTATTGGCATATAGTTGCTCATAGTGGCCACTAATGATCCTCTGAATTTCTGTGGGAACAGATGTATTGTTTCCTTTTCATTTTTGATTTTATTTATTTGGATAATTTCTCTTTTTTTCTTAGTCTGTCTAAAGATTGTACATTTTGTTTATCTTTTAAAAAAAGTCTTTTTGTTTCACTGACATTTTGTTTTGTTTTAATTCAGATTCATTTTTTTTGTCTGCTCTAGGCTTTGTTATTTCTTTTCTACTAAATTTGGTTTTGGTTTGTTTTTGCTTCTCTAGTTCTTTAAGGTGTATCATTAGGTTATGTATTTGAAGTTTTTCTACTTTTCTGATGTAGGCACTTATAGCTATAAACTTCCTTCTTGTTCTGCTTTTACTGTATCCCAAAGATTTTGGTATATTTTGTTTCCACTGTCATTTGTTTCAAGAAATCTTTCAATTTCCTTCTTAATTTCTATTGACCCACTGGATATTCAGAAGCATATTGTTTAATTTCCTCGTGTTTGTAAAGTTTCCAGAATTTCTCATGTTGATTTCTAGTTTTATTCCATTGTGGCCAGATAAGATCACTGATATTATTTCAATTTTCATGACTGTTTCAAGGCATGTTTTGTAACCTAACATATGGTCTATCTTTGAGAATGATCCAAGTGCTGAGGGAAAAAAATGTAAATTCCAAAGCCATTTGACCAAAGGTTCTGTAAATATCTATTTCATCTATTTGGTTCATAGTGCAGATAAAGTTCCATGCTTCTTTGTTGATTTCCTGTCTAGACAATCCATCTAGTGCTGAAAAGTTGGGTGTTGAAGTCTCCAACTATTATTGTATTGAAGCCTATCTCTCTCTTTACTTCTAACAAAATTTGCTTTATATACCTGAGTGCTCCAGTGTTGGGTGCATATACATTTAGAATTGTTATATCCTCTTGCTGAGTTGACCCCTATACCATTATGTAATGACTTGACTCTTTTTTTAGCTTTTGTATTGAAATCTATTTTTTCTGATATAAATATAGCTACTCATGCTCTTTTTTGGTTTCCATTGGCGTGGAATATCATTTTTCATCCCTTTTATTTTCAGTCTACATGTATCTTTATAGATGAAGTATGTTTCTTGTAGGCAACACATCATTGGGTCTTTTTTCCCCTATCCATTCAGTCTGTCTTTTGATTCAAAAGTTTAGTCCATTTATATTCATTATTATTATTGATAAATAGACTTAGTTCCTGCTATTTTATTATTTATTTTCTAGTTGTTTTGTGATTTTCTCTTCCTGTCTTCCTTTCTGCCTCCCTTTTAGTGAAGGTGATTTTCTTTGGTGGTATGATTTGTTTTCTTGCTTTTTATTTTTTGTGTATCTGACACATGTGTTTCGATTTGAGGTTACCATGAGCCTTTCAAATACTCTCTTATAACCCATTATTTTAAGCTGATAAAAACTTAACACTGTTTGCATAAACAAGTAAGCATAGAGAAAACAAATAAAAACTCTATACCTTAACTTGTGCCCCCACTTTTAATTTTTTGTTGTTTCCATCTATATCTTAATGTACTATCTATGTCTTAAACAATTGTTGTTGTAGTTATTTCGATTGGCTCATCTTTTAGTCTTTCTACTTAAGAGTGGTTTACACACCACAGTTACAGTGTTATAATATTCTGTGTTTTTCTGTGTACTTACTATTACCAGTGAGTTTTGTACTTTCAGATGATTTCTTACTGTTCATTAACTCCCTTTTATTTCCGATTGAAGTACTCCCTTTACTAGTTATTATAGGACAGGTCTGGTATTGATGGAATTCCTCAGCTTTAATGTGTCTGGGAAAGTATTTCTCCTTCAAGTTTGAAGAATATTTTCACTAGATATACTAAGGTAAGGTAACAGGTTTTTTTCTTCAGAACTTTAAATATATTATGTCACTCTCTCCTGACCTGTAAGGTTTCTACTGAACAGTTTCAGCCAGATGTATTGTAGCTCCATTATATGTTATTTGTTTCCTTTCTCTTGCTGCTTTTAGGATTTTATTCTTTATCCTTGACTTTAGGTGTTTGATTATTAAATGCCTTGAGGTAGTCTTCTTTGGGTTAAATCTGCTTGGTGTTCTATAGCCTTCTTGTACTTTGATATTGATGCGTTTCTCTAGATTTGCGAAGTTCTCTGTTATTATCCATTTGAATAAAGTTTTTATCACTATCTCCTTCTCTACCTCCTTTTTAAGGCCAATAACTCTGAGATTTTTCCTTTTAAGGCTATTTGCTAGATTATGTAGGCATGCTTCATTCTTTTTTATTCTTTTGTCTTTTGTCTCCTCTGTGTATTTTCAATAGCCTGTCTTCAAGCTCATTAATTCTTTTTTCTGTTTGAACAGTTCTGCTATTAAAAGACTCTCATGCATTCTTCAGTATATCAATTGCATTTCTAAACTCCATAATTTCCACTTGATTTTTAAAAAATTATTTCAATCTCTTTGTTAAATTTATCTGAATGAATCCTGAGTTCTTCTCTGTGTTATCTTGAATTTCTTTGAGTTTCCTCAAAACAGCTACTTTAAATTCTCTGAAAAATTAAATATCTCTGTCTCTGAAGGATTGGTCACTCATGTTTTATTTAGTTCATTTGGCAACATCATGTTTCTCTGAAAAGCCTTGATGTTCGTGGATATTCATCTTTGGGCATTGAAGAGTTAGGTGTTTATTGTCATCTTTGCTGTCTGGGCTTGTTTGTACTTGTTCTTCTTGGGAAGACTTTCCAGGTATTCCAAAGGACTTGGGTGTTGTTGTCTAGGCCATATCTGCATTCAGGGGCACCCCAAGCCTATTAATGCTCTAGCTGTTGCACACTTGTGGAGGTTTTGTCTTAATAATCTTGGATAAGATCTGGAAGAATTCTCTGAATTTTTAGGCAGAGACTCTTGTTCTCTTCCCTTACTTTCTCACAAACTAACAAAATCTTTCTCTCTGTTCTGAGCTGCCTGAACTGGAAGTGGGGTGACACAAGCACCTCTGTGGCCACCACTGGGGCTTCACACTAGGTCTCACTCCAGAGCCACTGCAACCTCTACCTGGCTACCGCCTATGTTCACTTAAGGCTCTGGGCTCTACAATCAGCAGGGGAAAGCCAATCAGGTTTGTGTCCTACTTTTCAGGATGGCAAAATTCTCCAGGTCCTGGGCAGGTCTAGAGGTGCCATCTTGGAGCCAGATACTAAAGTCAAAACCTTGGAAGTCTACCTGGTGTTTTATTGTACTTTGGCTGAGCTGGCAACCAAACAATGAGACACAGTCTTCTCCACTCTTCCCTCCTCTTTCCACAGGGAGAGGAGCCTCACACTGTGACCACTACTGCCAATGTTCCCTTAAGACCCAAGGGCTATTAAGTCAGCTTGTGGTGAATGCTGCCTGTCCTGGGACTCAATTTTCAGGGCAATGGTCTCATCTCTAGCCCAGGGCAGGTCTCAAAATGCTGTCCAAGAGCCAAGACCTGGAATTAGGGACCTTAAGAGCCTGCTTGATGCTCCTCCTGACTGTGGCTGAGCTGATACCTAAGATGCAAGGCAAAGTCCCCTTTATTTTCTCTCTGCTTTTCTCAAGTAGAAGGAATCTCTCCCTGTAGCTACCACAGCTGGAAAAGTGCTGAGTCTCATCTGAATCCAGCAAGACTCATAGTCTCACCCAAAGCACACAGCATACAACCTAAGTATCACTGCTGGTTATTCAGGGCCCAAAGGCTCTCTAGTCAGCAAGTGATGGGTCCTGCCATAACTTGGTCCTTCCCTTCAAGGCAGCAGGTTCCCTTCTGGCCCAGGGTATGTTTAGAAATGTTGTCTTGAAGCTAGAGTCTAGAAAGGGTACCTCATGACTCTGACTAGTGCCCTATTCTGCTGTGACTGAGCTTGTATTTGAGATGTAAGACCAAGTCCTCTTTACTCTTTCCTCTTCTTTTTGAGAATTTTCTTTTCACTTGTCAATTATCTACCTGTGGTTGTTCCTCAAAGTGAAAAGAAATATATTTTGATATAAGCAAGACAAATTATTTAAAGAATTGAAAAGTGGGACTATATAATGTGGCGGTTAGAGAATCCATAGACATGTAGCTATTATGTAGCAAAATTAGATAAACAAGTTTGCTTGGTTCCCCCTTGTTGACTCAGTGACTAATTCCCTGTTGCTTACTGCGGCCAACTCCAGTGATAGAGAAAGCAAGAAGTTGCTGTGTCTGCTACAGTGTGGCCCCTCAAAATTAAAATCAGTCCTGGTAGTTCTTCAACTTTAAGGGAAATGCCATGCCTGAGCCGAAATCACACCATTGTACTCCAGCCTGGGCAACAAGAGCAAAACCCTGTCTCAAAAAAAAAAAAAAAAAAAAAAAAAGGAATGTCCTGAGACAGAAGAACATTATCTAAGCACCATGTCTCTGAGTTTATGTATGATCCTTGAGTTATTGAGTTAGCATTATGAGTGATTCCACAGGACCAGTACTTTGCTTATTCCCTCCAAGCAGAGAAAGTCTCAGTAAGCTGTCTGTCTATAGTTACCATTATTTTTGTTACATCTTTTCCTATATCTTCTTAATGGCAGAATGGTGATTATAGTTATCATGTACTATGTTTTTTAACCACCTTGTCACCATTCTCTATAACAGTGGCAGAAATAGCATCAGCAATTTGTGTGTACGTAAAGGTTCATGATCTTCCTTCATCACATTGGCAAGCTCAGCACTCCACCAATCAGAACTAACTTTGATTCAATTGTATTTTGTTTCTATACATTGTATATTTAGTTGTGGAGCTAGACTGACTCTTTTCACAGTTGAAATTTCACAGATATAATCTTTAATATCTTGCATAAAATTTAAAGGAGCGCTAGGAGTTAGTATAATGCTGTTAGGGGTACAAAAAACTCAACTTTCATTCATAACCCCATTAATGGGTCAACACATTTCATTCAGTGAATTAATAGAAAGTTGCAGTTTATATGGCCACACAGATTTCTGACTTCTTTTTGCAGAGACTATTGTCTCTGAAGCCAATTATTTATGGGCTTGTTATAGTAAGTAATATTTGAGTGCATCCTCAACGCCAGGCAGACTTTTAATAATAAACCCAAGTTAAGTGCTTCCAATTCAACATATGTCCTCATAGATTTATATCTCATTTTATTGGCATCCAAATAATATACCCTTCCCAACCAGAATTCAAGTTTAGTATCTATGTATATACAAAAAGATTTATATTTTAATTACAATTTGTGAAAAACTTCATGTTTTCCTTACAACTGTACTTCCTTCTTCAACATGGATTATCAAGGGTAGACTATAATTATTATGAATTTCCAGACCACTTGTTTTCATGCAAAGCCATTTTTGGGAGTTCCCACTACTAATAAGCCTACATTGTACTTCCTTGTCTGGTAATATGGAGAGTGATTGCTCTAGTATTCTTGCCTTTATCTCCAGGAAAGTCATATTCCTGCTTCAGGATTCAATTTAAATGTCAGCTCTTCTGAGGAGTCTTTACCAACTTCACAAAACATTTTGGCCATGTTGTCCTTGTGCTCCCATTGTATCTCCTACCCTGCTTTGTCTCTTAAACCCAAAATTTGGTCACATGAAGTTCACACTAATGGAGAAGAAAAATTCTGAATTAATGGACTTAAGCTCAAGCTAGAAACTTTAAAAATGAAATTGTCATCAATACTAAAAGGTAAGTTCTGAATTACAGATCAGAGGAAATTGTACATGCAAAGGTGTTAGAAGCACTCTATGTTGCCCAGGGGTCCCATTGTTCCCATACCACTAACTTTATAATTTAAGGTCACCCCCTCTTGAGGTCCCAAGCAAATGATGCGAAGACAATTCTAACTGTGATGTTTCTGATGCCTAGGTTTATTAAATCATAATATAATATACTGGATTTGATTATAAGTCTTGAGTCTATTTGTTTAAGTTGGCTCACCATGCGTTACAATTTCCTAACTGCTGACCAGTTTCCCAGGTTGAGGTCTAGGTCTGATTACACAAATAGTTACCTAAAATTATCACCCATATTTCCCTAGTTCATATATACAGCCAGAGAATAAATGATAAGGCCTTTGGTAAAGGGTATCAAGGCATTTGGAAATTGTGTAGGCCTTAAGCACATCAGAATGAGAGATAAATGCATATTATCACATTGAAGTTTTCACAAATTAACTCCATCATTTTCTTTCTGAAACTCTCATTGCCCATGATGCTCAGTGCAGCTATATAACAGTCAACTTATTAGTGAACTACAATAGTTATGTTTGGGTCCTCTGAAGACTATACATTCTCTCTTTGACTTATTATATAAAACTCATTTCTTCTACAGAGTCTGGACATGTACTAATCTACAAAGTCACCTTCAGATGATCTATCAGGGCTGCATCATTTAATGCTACTAAAGATGGCTGTTAGTAACTATTTCATTTTGAAGGCTAAACATATTTATATTTGGTAAGTTTATAGTATAATTTTATATATGTGCATATACACTATATATAATACACATGTATACATTATATAAATATATACATATAGAGAATATATATATGTAGTTTAAGAAAGTTGCGATCCATGCAGCATCTGTGTCTATTAAGGGATTTACTACAGAATATAGAATTAATGCTTTTATCCCTCCTCCTAGGCAATAAGTAACTTGAATGCAGGCATCTTTGCATTTGAAATAGCCCAACACAGTTCCTGATATGTATAGATATAAATTTGTTTTTGAATGAATTGAACAGAATAAAATTGAACTGAGCTGAAAGGGATTGAACCAACTGAATTGGATAGAATCCATTCCTTCAGTAAGAGAAATATTGCTAAGTTTGGAAAAGAGGTAAAGTGAAAATAGAGTAGGCCATTGCAGTTCTGCAGACTAAATACTACAGCCTTCTGAAATTCTATGCAAGGAAAATTCACACAAATATTAGTCTCTTTGTTTTCCTCATCTTCCTGTTTACGTAATCCTTAAGAGGTTTTTGCATTACTTGGAGTTGCTAGCATTAGTAATTTATACAAGGGATTTGATGCACTAGCAATAACTTACAAACCAGACTTTTAGGGAGATTTTACAAACTACAATTACAAGAACCTACTCATGATCAACTAAATCAGAATCTGCTGAGGTTAGTTCCTTGAATTAGAAGTAAAATAAAACTCCAAAAAGTGGTTTTTGACACAGCTTGTCTATAAGGAAGTATAAGATAGGGCCCTTGCTTACAGAGTTTATAACCTAATTTGATATTCAAAAATCTAATTTATTTTACAAAGTAATTTTTGATGAGTATCAAATGATTGGTGCAAAACAAACAGAAAAACCTCCACATGTTATGGAAGAGGAAGAAAGGGGTACAATGGACTAGTACACAAGGATTTTTGAATCTGGCATGATTTGCAGTAAGTCTTGCTACTTGTAGATTTTTTAAAATCTTAGTGGGAAATAAATAATAATTTAATATCTAAAATATGATACATTAAGAGTCTGGACACAATTTAGATTATATCACAACAGAGAAATTATTAAGATGATGTTCATTAAAATCTCTATTATTGTTTTACACAGTAAACAAATTAAACAAAATTGATGGGACCAAAGTAATTTAAATTTCATCTTGGATTTTTTTGGGGGACTAAAAATTGATGTGGCTAAATTAGGCAAAGCCATAAATATGAAATGACAGAGAAATTATATAAAGTAGCAGCAATGGTAGACACTATGAACAAAAAAGATAAAAAGAGTTACAAAGGAAACATGTAATCAAACCAAAAGAACTTACAAAAGCTTAAAAAAAAAACACACAAAAGCACAATATAATCATTGGAGGACAGACGTACCTGAAGAGTGGTATAAGCCAGGTTCTGTAAGTGGCAGAAATACACAAATTATATATGAATTCATGGTATGTTGAAGAAAGTGAGTGGTTTAAACAGAGGCATCATTTTATAAAGAATAACATAAAAAATTTGCTTGTTGCAAGTCTGTTCGGATTACATTTGAAATGTAATGTTCAATCCTGTACACATCTACCTCATTATCACGAAAGAAAGATCAAAGAAATAAAACTGTTCTTGGCAATGAAAAAATCGGTTATGAAATATATTTGTCCCATCTAAAGACAGTAATTGCACATATTCTGTAAGCGCTCCTTGAATAATTCCATTAAATTTTCTTAGATATCATAACTGAATAGGAAGCATATTTTCAACTGTCAGGAAGGTTGTTTTTTTTCTTTTCCTTTAAATTTCAAAATACTTTCTAGCACACCATTTCAGATTCACAATGCCCAGTGGCCCTTGCTGTTCAATATTTGACTTTTGGTTTAATGAAGATCACGGTGAGTTAATAGCAGTGCTAGGAACAAAGCTAAAATGTTGTTTCATTTTTACATGTTTCCTTTGTTGAGCTTTATGTTAACTAGAAAGTTATATTTTGTTTTCATGCAATGAAAATCTTTGAAGATTGTTTTATTGGTTTGGCTAATGTCTGACTATAGACTATAAAATGTGCATTTGTGTACATATTTTGGTTGTTGCTGTTGTTATTTTTCTACTAAGAGCCATGAAAAAAAAGTTTATGCAGTGTAGTTTACTCCATAAACACCTTCTTTTAGTTCTTTAAATCAGACTGATATAATAATATCATATGTGATGTTGTTTCTATACTGTATCAATAAAAAAGCCAGCTGTATACTGAATTTTTAGCTCAGCACAGATAGGGAAAAACTCTTGTAAAGACAAAAGTAACTACTCATGTCTAAACAAAAACATTTCCAAGAAATATGTGTTTTAATGAGAATATAAAATATAGGATTAAACACTAAAGTTTTGAAATCTAATTTAAGTTTTTTCAGGTTCAAAGTAAATAGTTTTCTGTACAATATTTGTACTATGTTAATGCATTTGTGAAGATTCTCTTTTCCAGTTCTCTCTTGTTTCAGTTCTACACAGTTCAGTAAGTGGTGCTTATCATTAAGCAAAGCTATAACATAAATCACCATATCCTTTAATTTACAGTGTTTTATTAGGAAGTGATCTGTGGGAAGACATTAATTATTATTATTTGTTTCCCTATTCACTAGTATCCATCAATGTCTAAAGTCAATTTTGTCATTTGGTAGCCAAATACTGGGACTATCACTCCCATATTACATACACACACACAAACACATACCACTTTCTCTCTTCTTTCCCCTTCTTTGAAATAAATTGTTAATCATAATTTGGTCAGAGGTTTAATTTCTAAGGTACCTGTGTATTTATGTAAATATAAAGTTACCTGCACATTTATATAAAATACTATAAATTAATCAAGTTTAGACCTTTTCCCAAGCCACTTTTACACTTCCATGTGATTTCTGAAGTGACACACTACACTGCGATGGGGTTTCTTTTAGACCTTCCTATTCACTGAGCACTCTCACCTACCAGACTAAGAGATCTTTCCTCCTCATGTAGCTTTTGTTAGTTTCTTTGGCTGACTAGTCGAAAGCCTTACTTATGGTAGCTCTAGCTAGGAATTATTGCATTTTTTTTCCCTTTCTTATCTTCAACTAAACTGGAAGAACCCTGAGAGCAAGGGATAAAATATTCTTAGTGTTGATCAAATATCCTGGCACATAATTAACTTCAAATTGTGACAATTTGAAGTCAGAGAGGGTCTAAAACTGGTGTATATGTTCTATCTACTATAAATGGTGACTTTTTTAAAGGAAATTATGTAGGCTTATTTCCTATTTCAAAAAATATACATTTAACATACTTTTGTCTGCTTATGTTTATTCTGATCTTCTCTCTAAAAGATTTAACATGGTTTATCATCTCATAGCAGGCATCATGCTAGGTGCTGAGTTGTCTACTCCATCATGTGGCTTATGGGATGGGGGATAAATGGGATAAGGGTCTAAATGTTTATTTTATTTGTTGTTTTTTCTTCATATGTTTAGCATTTTCATGATCATTATATTCCATGACTGTAATATTCCTTATAAAATATATCATCTACTAGTACTATCCCCTACACTAACATACCATACCCTCTACCAACTAAAATATAGTGAAAATGTTGGATAATAAGTCGATAAGGTAACACAGAATTAGAATTATGTTTCACAAAAGTGACAATAATGGACTGATTTTAAATGCTAAGTATAAAAGTCATAATCACAAAAAACAATGAGGAACTAAAAACAATAAAGTTGTATACACAAACCATTTCAAGAAAGTGCTTAAACCCAGAAATATAAGTGGATATTTATTTGTGTAAGAAATATAGTTGGTATGGAATATGTTTTTGCCCTGAGGAATTTGCCAAAAGCACACACTTAAACTTAGGTTCTAAGGAACCAGAGGGTGGCCAAGTGTTTCCTCAGGTCGGAAATTCTTAGAGGATGTCCTTGACACATTAATCTAAAGCCTCCCAAAAATATGCCTTTGGATAAGGATCAACCAGAAGTAAATACGTCCTCCTTTATTCCAAACCAAAGAATTGCCAAGCAGCTTGCCTTGCTGTTAAGCAGAGCAGAAATAAATTAAAAAAAGAAGAAGGAAAGAAAAAAAGAGAAGGAAAAGAAAGTAAAGTAAGGTTCCTGAGAAATTATTGCTACAAAAATACTCACTTTGGATTTATACAGAGCCTAGTAAGTCAGAGAAGCTCACTCTTGAACTTAATCTAAGGTAGTTCTTAAGTGGCAATGCCTCTCTGGTCTCGTGATAGAAGCAAATACAAAGCCTCTACAGGAGAGTCCATTCATCTTAGGCCATGGGAAACTTCGGCAAATAACTTTGCTAAGGACAATGACCAACAAACAAAGTCAATCAAAGATATACATGAAAGCATAGCAATATAACGCTGAAGAACAAAGATCAGAAGCATATCCACCCTGACTTTAGACAGTAGAATTATTAGATATGGTTTAGAAAACAACAGTGATTATCACATTTGAAGGAAAAAAGAGAAGACGGAAGGTGGGGACAGCAATGATGATAGATGTCCAGAGAACAGGAAACTTTAAAAAGGGACATAGCAGATTTAAATGAAAGGAAAACTTTATGAATTAAAAAAGAAAAAAATGCTATTTTCATTTCTTCTCTCCCCAAATATGTTGGAGAAAAAGCTTTTAATGATTAAGTTATATTTTCATTTCAAATTCACATCTGTGATTTTAATCTGAAAAAAAAGTATCCCTAAAAACATACTGATAGACTTGACAAAAATGGTTAATACTTTGTGTTGTACATTTCAATATTTTAGATAACTAAGCAAATTATTAAGAAGTTATGCTAGCCATGTTAAATCCTCTTTTTCCCAAAATGCTAGTCATTCTTGCTGAACCTTCCTTCTTTCAGATTCCTGGTATTTCAGAGACTAATAGAAAATAACTATATGGAGTCTGCTGTTAGTAATACTCAAATATACATAGAATCACGGTTTAGTGCAAAATATAGTTAGCATTGGACACCTGTTATTCCTTGACTCCTTTCTGAAACAAACTTATTAGGAGTCTCTGCTATGATGATGGTATATTTTGTGTACTTCTTGGAATAAATAATGTACAGGAATCATTCAAATGCATATTCAGTGGGAAGCCATCTGGCTTCATGTGAATTTATGAATATTTTAGCTTGCTCAGCTAGTCAAAAGTAAAATCTGGCACTAGGGATTATCATGTAGATTTGTGACAGTATTACAAAAAAAAAGCTTCTGTAAATCAATGATTGACATATCTACTAAAGTATAGTTTCTTCTTGGATTGGGTATACTTAAAATAAGTACAATATTGCATGATTAGTTTGGAAGTCATAATTCAACTTGACATAACAATGTTTCATTAAAATAGTTACATATAGAAATTGAACCTTGGAATTGAGTTGGACTTTATAATGTTACTGTGGTGAACACTGTGATGGCACCCATATCACTTCTTCAATGAAGAGCTTATTACCTCAGCTACTGCAAGTGCTGTCAGTAGACAGCTTTCACGGGTCAGTCCCCTTTCACATACTGCCTTATTCCTAAAAAGATATCTTGTCCATTGTATTCCTTATCAATTGGGCACCTGAGAAAAGATAATTGATGTGTGGTATAAATCCTGGCCAACCAGGTTAAACTTGGGAAATACTCAAGTGCTATTCTAGTATCCACAGCTCCTTTTGGGATTAGCCAATTAAGGCTGTCTTTGGCATTGCATCTCAGCTTCACTTTCTTCTTCTCTGTTTTGCTCTCTACCCTTCCTTGTACAAGTGTTAGTCCCACAGGCCCTCCTTAAGAATATTTTGCATTCTAAAGTGTATCTCAGATTCTGCTTTTCAGGAAACCCAACCCACAGTCATTATCTAATCCTGTTACTGGTGGACAGTGACCACGTTCTTGGCATTTTGAACAAAGAATTAGACAAAACACACAAAGCGAAGAAAGAATGAAGAACTTTATTCCAAAGGAAAGTACACTCTACAGTGTGGGAGTGAGCCCGAGCATAGGGTCTCATGGATGCCATTACAGAATTTGCAGGGGTTTAAATACCCTCTAGAGATTTCCAATGGTTACTCGGTGTATGCCCTATGTAAATGGAGAGGATGAAGTAAAGTTAAAGTCATTTACTCTGCATACACCCTCTGGAAAGGATATTTCCTGCCATAGTTTAAGTGTGAATCAGCCTTATGTTCCCTGCCTCCAGGCCCTACCTCTTATCTAAAATAAGAACTTCTTGAGAAAACTCTTGCTAAATTGTCTTTTGGACTTTTTTCTTAAGCCTATTATCTCATAAGAAAATGTACTCTAGTATTGGACAAAATTCTTTATAATGTTGTATATAAATTTTCTTCCTTGTAGCATCTGGTATAATATAAAACCAACTTCATAATCCTGCTAGTTTCCTCATTAATTAAATTCTGACCTATGCTCACAATTTATGGATTCATATTTTAACAATTTGAGAGTTACATTTTGATAATGAGAAATACAGATTTGAGAATTGATAACACATAGATGCTATAAGAATGGATGGTATTCCAAAGGAGTGAATGTGGATAGAGTAATTCAAACACAAGTATCTGTGACCTTCTAGTGATACGAGGGGAGGAAGATAAGGAGAAATCAGTTAAAGAGACTTAAAAAGAGTGACCAATAAGTTAGAAAAAGAACCAGTAATTGGGGTTCCTTGAATCCAGGTAAAGAATGCAAGTCAAAGAAGTAATCAATTGAGATAAATGCTGTTTAAAGGGCAAGAAGATTAGACCAAGAATGACCCCTGGATTTAGCAAAGTCGAGAGCTCTGGAAATCTTCAGAAGAACAAGTTTAATGGAGTAGTAGTGATGAAGAGGGGTGCTAAAAGTCTGAATTGGGTTGAAGCGTAAATAGGAAGATAGGAACTGAAGAATGGAAGAATAGACAATATATTCTAAAAATTTTAGTGTAAAAGGAGCAAAGAAATAAAGTAATACCTGAAGGAAGTGTAGTCAAGGTTTTTTTTTTTTTATTTTGGAAAAATCACAGAATATTTGTGTACTGATGAGAATAATCCATTAAAGGAGGAAAATTAATGACACAAGAGAAAGTAGAGATAAATGCTATATGTCTACAATGTAAACAATGTATGCATATCTCGTAATGGGATGGAAGAAGTTGGTCTGAGGAAGAGAAACAAAGTTAGACATAATTTTGGATTATAAAAAAAATAGCTAGTGAAGAAAGTCTTGGTGATGAGGATGCCAAAGGATTTCTAAGAACAATTATTACTTAATGCTGTACTCTGATATGTATCCTTCTCTTTCCTTCCAGCACCTTCCTCCATAGCTCCAATGATTCAGAGAAATTTGCTACACATAAAATTTGTGTGAGAAGGCCTTTTTCTGGAGGGGATGTGGTGATGCCCTAATTGTGAGAAAGAGGAAAAGTTTGAGACTCACATAGTGAAAAATAGGTGCTCAGCTCATAGAATTGTGAGAAAATCACATGCAAACCCAAACAGAACTAACTCAACAGAAATGGAAGCTTACAGACCAAAGTAATTATGAAGACATATGATCTTTGGGAATTTCACAGATATTTGAGAGAAGTTTTTGACATCTATGGGGTTTAGAATAGAGGTTCAACTAACGCTGCCTAAATCTAAAGGGAAAGCAAATTTCCAGGTGACATCTGATTATATGTAGCAAATATGAAAAAGGTAAAAAACAACAATGTGGGTGGTAAAGAGATTGCAGACTATCACCAGGCAAAACTTCATGGAGAAAATAAAGTGTAGAATGTCAGAAAGTAGTATGAATCTTTGTCTTGAAAGGTAGTCTTCAGGGGAGCAAAATGGGATACAAAAACAGTACTACATTAGTGAAGCAAGGTTGAGATGGCCACAGTATTCCTTTTTCTTTCAACGCCTCATACACCTCAGTGCCAATCTTTTAAATCTTTCCTTTGTAGGCTTTCTGTAACTTTGCCTTCATGTGCGATTATAAAAGTCAGATCATTGTTATTACAGTATACAATAAGGCATTGTAGGATATAAAAAAAATTGCATTCGTCTAGAAAACAGTGGTAGCTGAACAAGTTGAGAGAGGTGGATGGATTTTGGTTGTGTTTTTCATATTCATGTGTTTTTCATTTCATATATTTCACTTGTTGAAAACAGGATGAAAAGGATGAGGGGAAGTACCTGAAGAGTCATGGAAAATTTCCAGGTTTTTGCCTTGAGCAATTTGGTGAATGGCTGTGTCATTTATCTAGATGAAAGAGATTACCTTACTCCCTTTTTCCAGTAAGGGAGGGATACAAAGCAGGGAGGTACATATCTGAATCTAGAATTCAGTGTTGGGTATATTATGACGGCTAGTACAACTTAGGTTTCATTGTAGATGAAACTAGGCTGACTACATCTTGATGAAATAATATGGCTAAGAGAATTACTGTTTTTGTTTTTGCTTATTTATTTTTATGTTATGGAAAATTGCAGCACGTTTGTAGTCTAGGGATACATAATCGAAGACAAAAGAAACATGGCTAATTTTGTAAATTGCTTCTTCTCACTGAACTCATGGTAAATATTTATTTTGTATTGAAGAATCACCTGTTGCAACAAGTAAAAAAGAATTACTCTAAAACGTTCTCCTTCCTTCCTCATAGGCTAGCTTCCATAGACAGCTCTTTATTTGACTGGATAATGCTTAATTAGAAGCTCTATCAACTTTAACCAGTCATAATGAGTGATGATCTTTCTTATTCAATTTCATTAAAGATTGATCCCAGTGATATATAATTAGTGCATTTTTAATTTATGACTTGTCAGTGTGCCTGTACATTTAAAATCTGAACTTGGGCCACTTGATCTATTCATAATTATTTCTTTGTGTAGTCCAAGTTTTCTAGTTCTAGAAATATTTGAAACTTCTCTAAAGAACAGCATATTGACAGACATAATTTACTTTCTCAAACCCCAAGGCTAAAAATAATAGGAAACAAACCACTCACGTAAACTTCATTAAGCAGTGCAACATTTCTAAACCTGCAAATGAAATGAACACTTACTTGATTTCGACATAGTTGTATTTTAAAAGTTTTTTTGCCTCAAGATGTAAATGTTTTAATTCTATTCTGGGCGATGTGACACTCTCCTACAAGGAAGTGGTAAATTAAAACTCACTTGAACCATCTGAATGTGCTGCAGAGAGAAAAGAGTGGATACTGGTAAGAAAAGAAATAAAAAAAAAATCATTCACATGTGCAGATTACTTAGCTACAATGTGTTGGTTGTAGCAAAGATTTTAAAAAGCATTTAAGGAGGCTGGAGATTCAACAAGCATATCAGTAACTCATCATAAGCCAGTGGCCAAAGAATATAGACATTTTAGTTTAGATTGTTTCAGAAATGCACTGAAGCACAATTGAAGGAGTATAATTCTGGCACAGATAGCTAGGAAATGACACTAGCAGATGGATTGCTCTAGTCTATAGCAATCAGAAGTGAATTGCTCTGTGTGAATGGTTGAAATTTATATGTGCGATGGCTAAGAGATTCCTGCAGCCAGAGGCTTCAAAAAGATAGACTATTTATCCTAGAAGCCCAAAATAAAATGTTAACTCTGTTAGTATCAATCAGTTACTTGCATGCACAATAATACTCTTGGGATGAACATCTTCAGACATAAGTGTCAACAATCAAGCTGATATGCAGGTAGTTGATAATAGTCACTCATTACAGGCATCTTCCCTCTACACCTCCAATCCTCCAAGTATCAACACAGTAGGAAAATCAGCAGCTTTTATTATTCCATTTCCCCAAATATTAACCTGACCCAAAGTTGTCATCTACTAAACTACAGCCAAATTGGCAAGTTTGAATGACATGGCAAGTTCGGTTTGTTATGGCTCACATAGACAGCTCTTCCAGGGATAGAACTAGTATTCTTCAACCAAACTGGTATGACTAGACTTTCATTATGTATATAAAAAAACCTAAGCAGAAGTTTCTGTATATACAGATAAATGGAAGCATGAAGAATGTGATTATGTTACAGAATTTGGCACACTAGTATTGGAGGAAGGAAAATATGACAAAGTTAAATGCAAGGAATGTTAATAATTTTACTATTAGAATTGTGTTCCTCAACTTCAACAGAAATAGGCTTTGTCTAAACAAAATTTAGAGGCACAGAAGACTCAAGTTAACTAGATATATGGTTTCTATTATTTTTCTTGCACTAAGCAAATTAAAAAGGTCTTTAACAATTTAGTTCGTGACACAGATGAAGACTTGATTTAGATGAACAAGGAAAAGAGCATCTGAAATCCTTTAGCTGGTTTTGAGCTACTAAAGAGTTTTCACTTCTCTCCATTGTAATTCTGCTAGGCTAGACTGAGGTGCCTTAATCCTGAGCCTCCAAGGTGCTCAAGTCCAGAAGGCATCATGATGTATGTAAACAGAAACTCTGATTTTGTGCAGTTTACTTAACAGCTATATGTGACAACAGGCGGTTTTGATTTTGGCTTTATTGCTGAATTTGGTAATCTTAACATTAGGAGTACTGCGTAGCTACGGAAGATGACTAGATCATCCGGGGTTGCGGGAATTAATCCTGGATTCATGCCATCAAACTTTTGACGATTTCAGAGTATCACTTGGATTTTTAAAGCTTTATTTCAATCAGTACACAGTGATACATATCTTTTATTTCTGCTTTGCTTAGAGAATAAATGCCTAAGGTAAAAGATTATTACCAAATGTTGAATTTTTCTCATGCCCTTGTTGACAGTTATTAAACCATCAATAAGTTTATGGATTATAGTTACAAACAAGAGCAGGATTTGACACACTTGAGTATATGATGTGCCATGATTTTATAAAAATACAAATTATAAAATGAGACAAAATGTTTAATTTCAAATTTATACATGTAGGTCTTATTTTTCTATTGCTGTTAAAATTCAGAAAAAAAAAAAAAACGAATCTTTATTGGGAGACTAAATGAAAAGCCTGAAAAGTTAAGATTGTTACAAAATTTAGTCACTTATCAAAAATATACTTCTCTCTCATCATGTACACTACATTCAGTGATTAAATTTAGGAGTGACTTACTTTTTTGTTTTGTTTTGTTTTGTTTTGCCTAGATCCTTTTATTAAAACACACATTTAGGTTAGAATCATTTCCTAATTCATCTTTTTTCTCCACATTTTGACATCACAGAAAACAGAATGTGCCTTACAAATGATAGTATAATAGCTATTAGTCAGGCAGCAATAGTCATGGAGTTGTTACTTGCTCACATGTGAACTTGGTCATAGCTGTGTATATGACTGTCCTTTCAGTTGAATTAGGTACACTATTGGTGGTATGTGTGTGCTACTGTACACCAAGCAATATATCTCAGAGCAAGAGATCTTGATAAGTCCTTTGAAAAGAACCATTTCAAAGCAACTAGAATCCATGCATTGTGCAGGATTATGGTTAAAATTCAGATTAGGTAAAATACAGTATTGAGCACTTAATAAACATATAACATCCTCTGAACACTCTGTAAGTAAATAAATGTTAAACAACAGCTATCATATATTTTCTTTAAAAAGAATCTTGAAAAAGAAAAAATAAACACACAAATACCATATTTGAGGGCTTCAGATGGTCACTTCTGGTTTACTAAACAATAATTTTCATATTAACATGTTAATATGACATCAATTTGTGACAAATCAATCACAGGTCTGATCTTCTAAGGACCTGTGATTAAACTGAAGCAAAAGTGAAATTGAGTTTTGTCAAACAGAAGGGTATCAAAACTTGCAGGACTGTGGGTCTGCAGTTAGGTAAAAAAAAAAAAAATCCAGACATAAGTGTGGTAAGAGCACTCAGGAAATACAGCCTTACCAATAACTCTGAAAGCACAGAAGGTACTAGGTGGACGTATGCATATCAATAGCTCTGAAAGTGCTGAAGAGTTTGAATGTGAAGCTGTAGAAATTTCTTGATGATATCTCAATATTTTACTTTTTTGTTATTTTATATGTACATTCATTCAATATTTCACTTTTTTGTTATTTGATATGTATATGCAAGAGGGTTAAACAAAAATCTGTATTTAAAAACAACTAAAAGAGATCTCCAATAAATATGAAAATTTCAAGTAACAAAGCATTGTGTCATGTTTTATTGTGTTTTTCTTAATGGAACATAAAATAATGGTGATTCTTATAATTGATAGCACTTTAGATTTGGTAAAACTACAATTCTGAACATTTAGTGAATGACAAACACATAACATCCTCTGAAAAATCTGCAAGTAAATCAATCATTTTAAACAATAGCTACCATTTATTTGTATCTTATCCTTGGGAAAAACTTTGGGAAAAAAAAAACGCACACACAAGTATCGTAACTGAGGGTTGTGGACAAGTTACTTCTAGTTTACCAATTTTTACATTGACATAAAGTAGCACAGACTAGTTATTTCATTAAAAAAAAAAAAACACACTGACAAATCTTTTCTCTATTACACTTTAGTATGAAGACTTTTCACTTATATGCTTATACCAACACAGAAATACATAACTTGAGATTCCAGCCAATTTTTATTTTCTTGAAACTTTATCATCTGTGTATTATCTAAGTTTTTCCATTCTCCTGCCTGCGTCTTGATGTCTGCATTTGGACCAATTATTGTTTCTCAGCATCACCAGTGTGTGGACAAAAAATAAGATGAAAAGTAAATTCAGTTCATTTGGTAATTTCAGTTTTGTTAGAAGGACTGACAGGAGATAATACAAGTAAAGTCTATAGTGAAATTATATGATTATTGATGAATTTCAATTATTACTACCATTTTCCCCACAGATAACTGAGTTTTGTGGGCATATGTGTGTGTTTTCCTATGGAATGGAACATAAAGGAAAAATTTAAATATGCACAAACACATGTTCAAGTGTATAATACATATGTACTTTTAGTTTCATTTTGATAAAATTAATGAGATATGAATGTTATCATCAATTTCAGAGGTCTTTGTATCTAGTTATTTATTAACTAAAATAATCACAATATATTGGGCACTGAGTGAATGTGTCAGCTATGGATTTGTTTCTGAAAAAGTATTTCTACAGTATTCCTACACTACTCTGAACATCCTACAGTATGCCAGTTTTATTATTCAAAACAGAATTACAGTTGAGGAGAGAAGTGCCAGTGAATACTTAGAACTTTACTGGATCAAAAGCCTCAAAAAAGATGGAAAAATTCTAAAGATATGCTTAGAAAATTATCTTTAAAACTAATTATGTGAAAAAACAATGCTCCACAAATCAATCATTATTAAAAACTAAAATACTGATATACATCCAAAAAATATCAATTTTCTCAGCTTAGTCTTGAAATATTTTTCTTCAAAAATGATTTATATGTACTTCTGTGCTATTATTATTATGCTACAGGAATTACATTAATACAATTTTCATTAATTGAGTTCAGTGAAACAGCCTACAGAAAATACCTATCTCTGGAATGTTACTCAAAAAGGCAAAGTGTACAATATTCAAAATGTCTCTAAATCAAATCGCTTTTTAAACTGATTTCTAGAAAAATTTGTTCCCTGTAAGTTATCATATCTTCTACATCTTTGTAGATAAGCATTTCTTCAATGGACAACAACTTATAGCTATTCAGGCTGAATGATGACTTGTTCTTAACAGCATTTAACATCTTTAGGGATGTTGTAACTGAATCACTCAAAGAAGAACAAACTGGGAAAATGCGTGCAGTCCACAAACTCAGACACGTCTTGTTACCAGAGAACAGTTCCTCTGTAACTTTAAGATTCCAAACCTCTAAGCATGACAGGAAACAGACTCCAAAGAATTGAAGTAACTTTATATCTGACAATGTTTTTACACTCTTTTTCAAGTTGTCTTGCACTCCAAATGCCATAGTTGAATACTTTAAGCATCTATTCATCTTTAAACTTAAGGAACACACAAAAGAATGTGCAGGGAGGGCAGCTTTTGTTGGGATATAAGAACCACTAATAATGCAGTTTTCCCCAACTGAAACATCAGGCCCCAATCTAGAATACTCCACAACTGAGCCAGGTGCTATAGAACATCTTGAATCCAGTATGCTTTGAATGATACAGGATGTTTTGCAAGAGCATTCTGGTATATCTGTAAAGATACTAAAAGTTATGGACTGTAAGCCGAGCTCTGACTTTAAACTGTTATCTGAGGTAAAGTAAAACAAATATTCTTCAGTTGTTCCAATGTGATAAAATTTGGAGTTATTAAGAACAATAACATTTAGTGATGTTCCTTTAAGAAGATGAAATATTCTCTGTCTCATTTCTACCAACTCTGACCCTTCTTTAATGACATTTGATGTGTTTCTGGTGTACTCCACAGTTGCTCCAGGTCCTAAAGCCTGCAGAAAGTCACCATAGGCATCTATTTCACAGCTCAGTGTGCCTATTTTTTCATAAAAAGCAAGTAACATTTTTGCTGATTTATGATCCATATAAAATAGGCTATCTGTGTAGACATAGTCAGAGTCTACTTTAAGATCGGCAATGTCACCCCCAGCAAAGTCCTGTTGACAAAAATTTCCGGGTCTACACACAGCATTAAATTGATACATCTTTTCTATGCTGGGCTTATGAAGGAAACGATGGCAAGATCTATATTCAAGGTCTCTATGTTTTAAATCATCAAAAGGATCTAAGACAAATACTCCATGTGTGGTACCTATCGTCAACCTAGAAGGATGAGCTAAAGCGGTAAAGCCAGGTTTGTCAAACCTAATAAACTCAAATTCTCCAATACTATAAAGTTCAATATCATCTGCACAGGTAACCAAAATTCCAGGATTCATATGTAAGGGGAAATCAATGTACATGGCTAGTTTTAATTCTAGCATCTGATAAATGGGGTTACCAAGAGGTAAAGCAGTGAAAATTTTTCCCAGAGCACTTGCATTTGGAAGTCGTTGACTGTAGCCACCTATAAAATTAAAACAAAATAACCATTTAAAAATGTAGTATTGTTTATAAAATTTTCAAAACCCAGGGTTTAATAACCTGTAAGTTACAAATCAAAATATATTTAAAGATATTTAATATATACCACGTGTTACTGTAAATCAGGAAAGAATAATGAAATCCAGACTACAAATTCAAAGAGAAATTCTCTTGTTGCCATTTGATATAACACAATTTTAAAAACTATAGGTCAGGAAAAAATTTAAGTATACCGTAGAATCTGTGAAATGTTTTGAATTACATGTATAACAAACAAGAAGGACCATGGCCCAAAACATGATGTTGTATCTACATTTTTTTTCTTTTTTTCTGAGATGAAGTCTTACTCTGTCACCCAGGCTGGAGAGCAGTGGCGCGATCTTGGCTCACCACAACCTCTGTGTCCCAGGTTCAAGTGATTCTCCTGTCTCAGCCTCCCGAGTAGCTGGGATTACAGGAGCCTGCCACCATGCCTGGCTAATTTTTGTATTTTTAGTAGAGACGAAGTTTCACCATGTTGGCCAGGCTGGTCTCAAACTCCTGACCTCAGGTGATCCACCCGTCTCGGCCTCCGAAAGTGCTGGGATTACAGGCATGAGTCACTGCGCCCAGATTATATCTACATTTTAAACAACAAATTTCAACCAGGTTTAGACTTCTAATTAAGAATCTACTTCACAGAAAATAAAATTATAGAAAACTAATATACTAATGCTAAAATACAGTCATTTGCTTCTTCATAACATTTCGCTCAAAGATGGACAGCATCTATATAGGTTGTCCCATAAGATTATAATGAAGCTGAAAAATTCCTGTCACCTAGTGATGTTGGAGCTATTGTAAAGTCCTAGCATAATGCACCACTCAAATGTTTGTGGTGATGCTGGTATAAACAAACCTACTGTGTTGCCAGTTTACTAGACTATAGAACATACAATTATGTATAGAATACAATACTTGGTAATAAATGACTATTTTACTGGTTTTTGTGTTTACTATACTATACTTTTCATTGTTATTTTAGAATAAATTCATACGATATATACAAAAAAAAGTTAAGCATACAATGGCCTCTGGCAGGTCCTTCAGCAGGTATTTCAGAAAGCAGCATTGTTATAGGAGATGACAGCTCCTGAACTCTAGTAGGACTACAGAGGTAGAAGACAGTGATACTGATGATCCTGACCCAGTGTAGGCCTAAGCCTACACTGTTTTTGTGTCATCATTTCTAACCAAAAAGTTTAAAAGGTAAAAATAAAAACCACGGAATAAACCCTAATGATATAAAGAAAATATTTTTATACGGCTGTACAGTGTTTGTAAGTTGAGTGTTATTACAACAGAGTCAAAAAGTTAAAAAAATTAAGAAGTTTATAAAGTAAAAATGTTATAGTAAGCTAAGGTTAATTCATTACTGAAGATCAACAATACATGTAAAGCACTTGGCAGCACACAGTATATTGTTCCACAAAAGGGAGCTAATAACTTTCTATTTTTTTCTTTTTTCAAAGACCAGTCAATAGTAAAGTTTAGTACTAAGAATTATCTATTTCCAAAAGCAAAAATAAAAAAAAATCTAACTATGCATTTCCTGGTATCTAATTTAATTTTTACTAAACTGATAATAATTATTTTATTAAATAAAATGGTAAATTAGATTTTTTTTACACATTTTTAGTCTTCAAACCAGAACTTGGATGCTTTACTTTGGCATCATCTTTACAAAGAATCATTGTTTTGTATGTAAATCATAAGAATGAGAAAGTGCTTTGGAAGCCATGTAGACAGACAACTCTAAAATACCTGTCCCTGGATGGGTGTCTGCTCATGGCAGTTTTCATTCATCCCTTAACATACAGAGAAAAACAACAAAGGTTTTCATGTAACCACAATTTTCTTTTTTTTTTTTTTTTTTTTTTTGAGACGGAGTCTTGCTCTGTCACCCAGGCTGGAGTACTGTGGCCAGATCTCAGCTCACTGCAAGCTCCGCCTCCCGGGTTCATGCCATTCTCCTGTCTCAGCCTACTGGGTAGCTGGGACTACAGGCGCCGCCACCTCGCCCGGCTAGTTTTTTGTAGTTTTTAGTAGAGACGGTGTTTCACCGTGTTAGCCAGGATGGTCTCGATCTCCTGACCTCGTGATCCGCCCGTCTCGGCCTCCCAAAGTGCTGGGATTACAGGCTTGAGCCACCCCGCCCGGCCCCAAAATTTTCGCACAACTAAATGTATTCAATTTGAAAGGTTTCTTTATTATGAGGCTATGTCCTTCCTACTTTTCTGTTTTAAAATGTCTTATTTTATGTGTGTGATTTCTCTCTTACATATTTACTTGTTCACTCCGTATATTGTCACATTGTCCTTTTATTTTTAAGCATTGTGGCCTCTGGCTACCAATAATCACACAAAAATGCAAGATAAAAAGTACTGGCAAAAGTCTAGTAATGACAGTGTTAAACCAGCCTTCCCTCAAAGCAAGAATCCCCATTAAGGAAGAAAGAGCATTAGGTAAAATAGCTAATGCATACTGGCTTAATACCTAGGTGATGGGTTGATAGGTGCAGCAAACAACCATGGCACACGTTTACCTATGCAACAAACCTGCACATGTACCCTGGAACTTAAAATGTAAATTAAATTTAAAAGAAAAATCCCCACTAAAGCATTTCTGGAAACTATTCATATTTGAATGAGTTGTCTTAGGAAAATAATTTTCTATATACATACCCAAAAGAAAACAATATTTATAAAAGGTTGACGATATATGTGATCTACAATTTTATGAGTAACATTTGTGAAAACCACTATACTACTTACAACCTAAAAAAAAACATGAAAATCATGAAATATTTGTTTTCAAAGCAGAATAACTTCAAAGATTTTTTTTAAAAAGAAGGAAAGTGTTTGCAAGACAGAAAAAAGTCTCTAAAGTATTAAAGGTGAAAGACTAAAAAGAAAATGTAAATTAGTAAAGTATAACATTACCAGAGTGAATCAATAGGATGGTAAAAGAATTCCATTTATCTCCATATAGCTTTTCCAAACGTTGAAGGGCACAAAGTGTTGATCCTCCATTTCCTTAAAAACAAAGTTAAAAATGCACAATTTATTTAATAGAAACCTACTAAAACTTTGTCATGATGGTAAATTTAGGTGTTATATAATCTTGAGGATTTGCCTTTCAGGAATAATTAAATAGATGGACACCAAAGGTATTGGCAATAGAACAAAATTAAAAACGTCTCATAGCAAACAACCAATCAATAAATTAGCAATGAAACCCAGACAACAACCCTCAGTAATAAATGATGAGGTAATATTCTCCCCAAAATAGTAATTATAAGAAAGAAATAAATTACACAATCTGTAACATTAGAAGACTGATAAACATAAGCATTCATACAGAGTTACAAATCACAAAGCCCATTTAAATAATTCTCCCAAATGACACAATCAACAACACAAGTTAAGAGTTCCTTTAGAAAAAAAGATTTTTAGAACTTGAATTCCAAAAAAAAATCTTAAATATAACTACCACACTAGTTATCTTGGGCCAGTTATTTAACTCTCAGTACCTCAGATTCTCATCTACGGAAATAATATCACGCCTGTAATCCCAGCACTTTGGGAGGCTGAGGCGGGCGGATGTTGAGGTTAGGGGATTGAGACCATCCTGGTTAACACGGTGAAACCCCGTCGTCTCTACTAAAACAAACAAACAAACAAACAAAAAAAACTAGCAGGGCGTGGTGGCAGGCGCCTGTAGTCCCAGCTACTTGGGAGGCTGAAGCAGGAGAATGGTGTGAACCTAGGAGGCAGAGCTTGCAGTGAGGCAAGATCGCGCCACTGCACTCCAGTTTGGGCAACAGAGCAAGACTCCATTTCAAAAAAAAAAAAAAAAAAAAAGAAAAGAAATAATAAGAGTACTGACCTCATAGTTGTAAGGATTAAAAGAACATTGGCTAATTAGAATAATGCTAATGTCATTTACAGATATCCTATCTCTGGTATCAAGGGGCTTCAACTTTAAGTATCACATAGAAAATAGCCTTCAGAAAAACAGCATTTATTTCTATCTGCAATGGAAGGTCAAAGGGCAAAGTTGACCTAAACTAGGGCTTTCAAATATATGTATTATGATATTTAAGCCATGTGACAGTGTTCTTTTGCATTATGTCCTCAAAAGGCCAAGAGTATTTTTTCCCACTTCTTTGCTTTCTTCATGTAAACTGCTGGAGGAACTTTGGAGTGGAGAGGACCTTAAAAGCTCTACTGATA
The DNA here is from genome assembly GCF_009764315.1 of Trachypithecus francoisi. Taxonomy (NCBI): domain Eukaryota; kingdom Metazoa; phylum Chordata; class Mammalia; order Primates; family Cercopithecidae; genus Trachypithecus; species Trachypithecus francoisi. Next base: position 35,945,405 of record NW_022681457.1, on the reverse strand, counting down.
AGGTCCAAAGAAGTATTCCTATCTGAGTAGTGTAAATTTCATAAAAACTAATAAAATTATCTTTTAAGTAACATTCTGGAAGTTTTTCAAGGTAAGTCATAATGGGTAAGAACAGTTGCTATTCCTTTTATCTTTCTAAAAAAAGTGAATTTATGTTCAAATTTTAAAGTTTATAAAGCTGTGGGTAGAGAGATGCAGTTTATACACTGTAAGTCACAGAAAAGCTTTTCTTCAATGATTATTCCGCTTAGGACCTATATTATAAATCTGACCATAAAGCGCATACCAATTTTGGCTTCAGCAGGATCTACAAAAACGTGATACTGAACTCCAAGGGGTAACTCCTTTCTTTTCAGCTTTTCTGACAGCTGTTGGTTGTAAGCAAGTTCCTGTTTTTCATCAGCCGCTGTTATTGCAACTATGTCCCAGAATTCTCCAGGTGCTACCAGTTTGCCTATTTGGAAAAGGCAAGCAAATGACAATAAAAACTATCAGAATTTTCTAGTTGCCATAGGTTTGCCTACTTAGAAAGAAGAAAAAGAAGGTAACATCTATTACTATCTTCCAAAATGTATCTTTGGCTTTTGAGAGTTAGGGAATAATCAGTGGGGCATTAGTATGATTCAAAATAGTTACAATGAGGACTGTTCACAAGTTCCTTTTTTTTCTCTCTTTTAGATCACTCCCTCCTTTTATGGTCTACAATCCAATTTAATTATAAATGCTGAACGATATAATGTTTCTTGATTAAGAGAGCGACTTTTAACTTGCCAAAGACTATTGCCTCAATTCTTCATAGCACGGTGGCTCAAGCCTGTAATCCCAGCACTTTGGGAGGCCGAGACGGGCGGATCACGAGGTCAGGAGATCGAGACCATCCTGGCTAACACGGTGAAACCCCGTCTCTACTAAAAAAAACTACAAAAAACTAGCCGGGCGAGGTGGCGGCGCCTGTAGTCCCAGCTACTCGGGAGGCTGAGGCAGGAGAATGGCGTAAACCCGGGAGGCGGAGCTTGCAGTGAGCTGAGATCCGGCCACAGCACTCCAGCCTGGGTGACAGAGCGAGACTCCGTCTCAAAAAAAAAAAAAAAAAAGAAGAGGAGACAAACAAATCTCCAGCGTTGCAAATCAATTCTTACGTATCAGGCACACTTAGTGTTAGGTGACTAAGACAGACACAACCCAGGCCGGGCGCGGTGGCTCACGCCTGTAATCGCAGCACTTTGGGAGGCTGAGACTGACAGATCACGAGGTCAGGCAATGGAGACCATCCTGGCTAACACGGTGAAACCCCGTCTCTACTAAAAATACAAAAAATTAGCCGGGCGTGGTGGTGGGCGCCTGTAGTCCCAGCTACTTGGGAGGCTGAGGCAGGAGAATGGCGTGAACTCGGGAGGTGGAGCTTGCAGTGAACCGAGATAGAGCCACTGCACTCCAGCCTGGGGGACAGAGCGAGACTCGGTCTCAAAAAAAAAAAAAAAAAAGACACAACCCAAAGATCCATTCCATCAATGCTGCTGTTTATAAATGTGGGTACTTTATTTTCTATTACTTTAAGATAAACCGGCCGGGCGCGGTGGCTCAAGCCTGTAATCCCAGCACTTTGGGAGGCCGAGACGGGCGGATCACGAGGTCAGGAGATCGAGACCATCCTGGCTAATACGGTGAAACCCCGTCTCTACTAAAAATACAAAAACTAGCCGGGCGAGGTGGCGGGCGCCTGTAGTCCCAGCTACTTGGGAGGCTGAGGCAGGAGAATGGCGGAAACCCAGGAGGCGGAGCTTGCAGTGAGCTGAGATCTGGCCACTGCACTCCAGTCCGGGCGACAGAGCGAGACTCCGCCTCAAAAAAAAAAAAAAAAAAAAAAAAAAAAAAAAAAAAAAAAGATAAACCATGCAAACTTACATAGGCTGTTAGAACATAAAATTCTGGATAACAGAAAGTCTCAACTCTCTGATGACATCTTTAAAAGACAGTCTGCACTTTTAGTAGACAGTTGGAATCTCTTTATTAACAAAATGATTTATCGTTTTAATTAGTTAACAAACAGAACCTGTCAGCTAGAATCTAATAGTACTGAACATTTTACTGTTATCCAAGTATTAGTCCCAGTATTTTTAAAGCAGTCACTGCATCAGTAACCACTTTTATTAGCCAGTTGTACGGGGATTAAGTGGCATAGCCAATTTTTTGATAACAAATTTCTTCCTTTTTTTAATCCATAATTCCTCCATGCTCTGTTACTCCCTCAACAAACGTTTACATTACAGAAGTAGATGAATGTAATGTAAACAGTGACATTAGGGGGCTGGGATCTACTCACAAAGGTCAAAATACTGTGCTTCATATCTTTTAGATTTATTTAAAGTAACTTTTATTAATGAGCTAATCAATGCATAACTTCACCAGATTTTCTTTCTTCTTCTTCCTCCGCCCTCATTTTAATATCTATACTACTAAGAATAAGCAACAAGCATGTCAAGCAGGGACAACGAAAAGAATAAAAAAACTCAAAAGGATTATTAGCTAGCTACTCCTGGGGGGCGTCACAGGCCTGCAGATGAGAAGCAGACGGGAAGTGACAGTCCAACAAACCTCCTGGCACGCAAAAGCACCCTCCCTCTGCATTGCCCAGGAGAACTCGGATGCCTTCTCTAGTACCTCTCAGTTCGGAAAACCTCCGCAATTTTCGCTGGGTGGCTTCTCGCAGCGATACTTCCGGAGGGTCCCTAGCAGCTGCCATAGCCCCACCTTCCCTGAGACCGCGCCGCACAGCACGCATGCGCCCTGGGGTGCGCCGCAGTCCGGTTATTTCTGGCCCGCCCCTCCGTGCGTCGCTCACGTAATCACGCCCCGGAGCGCCTTAGTTCGCTCCCTCCGGGAAAACCGTGATGTGGTGAAACTGGATCTCTTCTGGTTTCTCTAGCAACGGTCTCAGGAGCAGATGGCCATCCAGCGATTTGTCTGACTGTGTTGGGTCTGGGCCACTTGTCTCCAACTCTTAAGGGCTTGCGGCCCAGCTGACCCGGTGAGTGGTTCAGGTTGGGTTACAAAATTGTTAGAACCGACCCGCTAAGGATAGGGCGAAACTACAGTCTAGTTTCCCAACTTTCACATCAAAGGCGATTCCTCCTAACTGGTGATGTGTTTCAGCCTGGAGCAGTTCCTCAGGAGATCCTGATAGAAGATCTCCCCCATCTGTCCTTTCCCCCCACCACCCCAAGTCATCTGGAGCCATCTGCCCCCAACCCTGGGTCATGATAACGTACACAGTCTGAATATTTAAAATCTGTTCTTTTTAGGAACCTTAAGTTTGTGGTTCCTAGAGAGTGAGCCACCTTTGGAAATTGTATAAAATTCAATCCGCAACCAGGCTTCAAATATTTTTGATATTTTGGTTTATTTTCTGTCATTCTTTTGTATATGTAGATTAATCTAGAATGTTCAATAGCATTCTTAGAAATAAGTCAGTCTTTTTAGGTGTATTTTGGGTAGCCATGTAGAGGTGTTCCTGTTGTAGAACACCACGTTTATTAGTTTTACAGATCACTTCATCTTTACACAGAAGAAAACTGAATCAGAGAATAGTGACTTAAGCTATCACAATTAGTAATAAAAGATTTAAGAAATATATGTCAATCCCAAACCCAGAAATTGTGCTATTTCATCATACCGTTTGATTTTTTGAGGAGATTTGTCTGATCAAGGTCTTCATTAGGTACATAGGCATTCAGGGCACCATAAATTTACTTAGTTTTTCTTCTCAGACTTGTTATACAATCGTGTTCTAATAGTGGAAGCGTTTGGATAAAATGGCAGATTAGATTACTCTTTCATAGTTTTATCATTTAAAAATTTTCATTAATTAAAAAACGGTATCTTACTGAAGAACATTTAGCAAATACAGAGACTTGAGTGAGAGTAACCAAAAGAGAAGGTAGCAAGAGAAGGTCAGAGAGGGAACAAAGGGCCATAGAAAGAATTTTGGGTTTTACTCTTAAGGGAAACAAAGCCATTGCAGGGTTTTGAAATGATGTGCCTTGTGTTTAAAGAGATCACTCAGAGATACGAGAATAGATTATAATGAGGGATGAGGCAATGATAGAAGCAGGGAGACTTGCTTGGAGGCTACTCCAATATTGCAGGTGAGAGTTGGTGAAGTCTTGACCAGGATGGTAGCAATGGGGATGGTGAGAAGTTGGTCAGATTCTGGATGTATTTTTAAGACAAAAACAATAAAATATGCTGATGGAATTAATGGGTGTGGACTGTAAGAGAAAAAGAGGAATCAAAATGACTGCCTTGGGATGGCCATCAATTAAGATGGGTAAGTTTCTGACTGAGGAAGATTGTTGGGGTAATAGAGTCCAGAATTTGATTTTGGACGTGTGGAATAAACAGACATATGTGTGTGCAGTGAATACGTAAGGGAAGTTTGTGTGTGTATGTGTCTGTATGCATTATACATATGAGTCTAGAATTCAGGAAAGAGGTCTGGGCTAGAGATACAATTTTAAGAATTGTCAGCAAGAAGATAGAATTAATTTTAACTGTGGAACTAGGTGAGGTCCCAAGGGAATGAAGGTCAGCAGAGCCTATATATCTAGGGTCTGTATATTCTAATAAGGTGAAATAAACAAGAAGTAACCAAATAAAAACATCCAGTGGTAACAGTTGTGAGGAGACAAACGGAGTGATGTGTTAGATTCTATCATACAGAATATTAAATAGAGTATTTCTTGGATCTGGGATGGTGTCATACAGAATATTAAATAGAGTATTTCTTGGATCTGGGAAAGATGGCCATAGAAATGGGAAATTATATTTTCTCAATATGGCTATATCATGCAATCAAAATTTGCTGGAAATAAATATACCATATTATCAGCTATGGATTCTGTTCTCTTTCTTTTCTCAAATTTTCGTTAATATTAATTTTTAAGTAAAAAACTAAAAAACACTGTATATATGAGTAGGAGTAAATTTCCATGGCAGTTGATTGTTGGGGGCCAAAAAAATCTAGAGATTTTATTTAAGTTCATATTCAATATAATAAAACAGTGCGATATGATTGTTTAACATCTTAAGCTACTAGAGTATTATTTTACTAGAGTATTTGCCACAGTTTTTCCATTTATCAGAATATTTTCTATTTATCAGAATATTATTTTACCAAAGTAAAATATATCAATCCAGCCAAGCTGTAAGCCCATTAATTCTGCACAAATCGAACACATAGGAAATAATCTATTTAGTTTTGGATTCCACATTTTTAAAAAGACATTGAACATACTAGACTATAATAAATTGAAAAATTATATTCTGTGCAGGCATTTGGGCTTTTTATTTCTTGGAGGAGAGTAGAGAGTATCTGAAGAGCTGCCATAAGGAAGAATGAGATAGATTTTTTTAAACAACTTTATTGAGGTACAGGTTTAGAACATTTTCATCCCCCCATTAAAATGCCTTCGAACCCATTTACAGTTAATGCCAGTTACATTTTTTTTATTTCTATAGACATAACTATGACTGTTGTGTGGAAATTATAGAGAAGCATGTTTTAATTATCCCCCCTTCTTTATAGGAGGAAGTTGAAGCCAAATGAATAGGGTCCTGGATTATGTACTGTGGAGCTCATAGTGCATGCTGTGGTCAGGCCAACCTAGGACTGTACTTGTTTCCAGTCCTTGTTCTTCATGGCTCTGTTTAACCACTGTTTCCTCCTGCTACCCTTCCTGACATGCAACAAAAGCAAAAATTCTCTTTTTGCAGTTTGTTTTATTTGAATTTATTTACTCAGCCTGTTCTCAAGTTATTTTTAAATATTTTTTTTCTCACTATGCCCTGTTGGAGGAACCCTCATATCCCTCAACTTTCCGTAGTTCAAGGAAACATTGTCCCACCCTTGAACTTTTATTATACTTCCTCCCTTAGTATTTTGTGGAATTTTTTTTTTTTTTTTTTCCAAATGGAGTTCCCCAGTAGTGTAATCATAATCTACTTTGTCCAAATACCAGCATGAGGTTTTGGGGAGGGGAAAGGGACAGGGAGAGGGCAAGTACTTGAAGAATATAAATTAGTAGAGTCAAGAATTAAATTTTAATTAATGTAATATAATATTTATGACACTTAAGAGTAAGGTATTAATGGCTTAATTTTAGGAGATCCAAAATCTGTTCTTGAAAACTAACCAAGTAGTGTTTTGGGCTAGAAGAAATATTTGTTGTACTAATTTCCTTATTAAGAGGTTGTGATTTTTGTGCAGATTATTTTCTGTGAATGTTTTTATTAATTTTGACTGTTTAATATCCATCTTCTGGCTCACCACCTTTTAGTTTTTTAGGTTTATGCTTTTTATGATAATTTTAAAATTAGTACTTTAGTTGATACAAACTAAGCAAAGGTTTACTGATAATGGTACTGATTTATTTTTAACTGCAGAATTTCTTTGAAACTGTAGTTGGAGCCTTGATACTTTCTGTAATGTGTTGCTATACTTAATTTGCCTTTGAACATTATATTATTATTTGAACTTGATAATTTACAGATGTGTATATACATTTCACAAAATAGTTGTAAAATTATCAAAGTCTAAAATGAACAAAAGTGACTAGATTCCTCCTCTATGTGCATATTTTAAATTTGCAACAAGTGGTAAGGGGCTTTTAACTTGGTAGAGGAGGATATATCAATTGCAGTGGTTTTTAGCTTCCCTTGGTAGACAGTAGAATCATATGGGCCCATAGCTGCAATGATATGATTCAGGGGAAATGCTTTGGGGCCTGCTCATTTGAGTTATTCTAGTTTTCAGATGTGCAATATAAATAAATAATGAGAAACAAAACTGAAATGCTCCATGTGGTAGTTAAAATATGAAAAATCTCCACTTTTCCAAAATGATTGGAAAGTTTGACAGAATATGTAACTGAATAATATGAATAACTGACACATACATTATATTCTGAATATAGAATACTAATTTTCTAATAAAAAATTATTTCTGTAATTTATTAATCATGTTAATCTTTCCGTTTAATAGCAATAACCAGGTATTACTATGTTCTATTTTGTAATTTGTAAAATATTAAGTTTGTTTATATACTGGCAAGTACATATTGTTGGCAGAGGTGAATATTAATAGAGAAAAAGAATATAAATTAGTATGGTGTATGGGGAAGACTGCTTATAAGACTAAATTAGTGTTCATATCACATCAACTAAAAAGAAACCAGTTGAGAAGAGTTTAAAATATTGAATACATATAAAACAAAAATCAGTTAAGAGGAACTGAAAAATATGTTTTCAGACACCTTGGATAAGATTTGGTATTGGAGAGGAATACAAGAATTGGGAGAGAGGACGACAGGTAAGAATTGAAAAAAAAAAACTACTTGTTGGGTACTATGCTTAACTTCTTGGGTGACAAATTCATTCGTACTCCAAACTGCAGCATTATGCAATATACTTTTGTAACAAACCTGCACATGTACTCCCTGATTCTAAAATAAAAGTTGGGAAAAAATTAACTCTGAATGTCCTAACAAATAAAGAAAGGATATATTTTGAAGTAAGATTTATTATTGCATGGTAAAAGTAACCACAGAGAGTATATGGAAAGACCTCCCCACTCTTCACTAAAGATCTGAACTACAGGTTGATGGTTAGATGCTTTATATTATAGAAGAACCTACATATAATCTGAGTAAAGTATTTATTTTTTAGAGAGACTATAGATCTTTATGGAGTCTTCTGGAATGAGATAATGATAAAATATGCCCCCCCTCAAAAATATTGGCAATTATAATTAAGAATTACAATTTTCTTGAAAACTAACTTAATATATTTATTACTTTTCTCCTATTTACTTTGGATTAAATTTGCTCTTCTTTTTCAAGTTCTAGAAATGGCATCTTACATGATTCATTTTAGATCTTTGCTCTTTTCTAGTATATGTATTCCATGCTATGAATTTCCTTTTAAGCACTGCTTTTACTATATCCTACAAATTTTGCTAAATTTTATTTTATTTTTATTAGTTCAAAATATCTTTAAATTTTTATTGACCTATGTGTTACTTAGAAGTGTGTTGTTTATAAATCTCCTAAGTATTTTGGAATTTTCCAGCTATTTTCCTGTTACTGATATCTAGTTTAATTCTATTGTAGTTTGAGAGAAGACGTTGCATGGCTTCTGTTCTTTTGAATTTGATAAGACATGTGTTATGGCCCAGAATGTGGTCTGCCTTGGTGAATGAATCCTCCATGTGAGCTTGAAAAGAATGTATATTTTACTGTTGTTGGATGAATTAAAATAAAACTAGTTACTATTATTATTTTGGACAAATTATTCAACTAAGAATAAGAAAAATAAGAGAATTTTATTTTATCCTCACTTGTTCCTTTCCCAACACTTTCTTACCATAGATATGAGTATCTGACCTATATCATTTTTCTTCTCTCAGACTGTCTTTTAACATTTCTTACAAGGCAGGTCTAACAACAACAAATTACTTCAAGATTTGTCTAACAGAATTTATTTCTTTTTCACTTCTAGAGAATAACTTCGCATAATACAGTGTCCCTTGATATACTTTTTGAAGCATGTATTTTATCTTGAATTGTTAATGGAACTAGGCATTCAATAATTTTGTAGAACTTACTGTATTTGTCTGTCTTCATGCTGCTGATAAAGACACACCCAACACTGGGTAATTTATGAAGAAAAAGAGGTTTAGTGGACTCACAGTTCCGTGTGGCTGGGGAGGCTCAGAATCATGGCAGGAGGTGGAAGGCACATCTTACATGGCGGCAGACAAGAGAGAGTGAGAACCAAGTGAAAGGGTTTTTCTCTTGACACTTTAAATATTTCACTCCACTGTCTTCTGCCTGCATGGTTTCTGATAAGTCAAATGTAGTTATTATCTGTGATCCTTTATAAGTAAGATTTTTAAGAAATTATTTGGCTTTTTCCAAGTTTTTTTTTAACTTTTGATTTTTTGAAGTTTGTGTATTAAATGCCTAGGTGTGGTTTTTTTTTTCTTATATTTATCCTACATGATGTTCTCTGAGTTTCTTGAATCTGTGGCTTAGTGTCCGATGTTGCAGTAAATTCCCATTCATTATTGTTTTAAATACTGCTACCCTATTTCAGACACACATGGATAGATGACATAGAGAGGACAGTTCAAAATAGAGAGGTCCTGAGACAGTATGGAAAGAAAGGCTGGTTCATCTCAGTATCCCAGCTGAACCTAACCTTCCAGCAGTTCACTGGAGGAGTGAACTGACTCATGCTTCAGCCACTGTCAGTTGGAGAATTGCTTACTTCAACTTAGTGAACACACAAAATCTTCAGAATAACAAAATGGTGGTTATTTTAAGCCAATAAATTTTGGAGTGATTTGTTACACTACATAAATAGCTGAAAAATAAACCTTTTTTTGTTGTTGTTTTGCAAGATATTGAGTATTGGCTGTGGAGAATTAAAAATAAAGGAATGTCCAATAGATTTCTACTGAAATGGGAGAGACTTTGTCATTTGTACTTAGAAGTCTTTTAAAGGTTCCTTCCCCATAGTTTGCTATTTCTCTGAGTAAAGGAAAAGATAGACATGTCTATGAAATAGACATTTATTGAAATCTGACTCAGTTCTATGTCAGGTCCTATGCAAAAATTTGAAAAAACTACCTAACCGTAAAACAAGTTTTCTGTTCACAGATTACATATAATTTAGTGGAAAACAGGGCCATTAAGTAATAACACATATAAATATATAATCACTAAGTTGGGGATGTGGGGATGGAATCAGAGTCTAAATAATGAGTAGGCAATAATTTGTCAAAGAAGGTTACACTGAGAGAGAAGTGTGTCATCCTAAGATAGTAGGCTAGCATATTTTATTAACTAAGAAGCAAGGGTTCTTAATAGTTTGGATTTTTAAAAATTTTTGCTTAAAGTTCAGGGATAGATGTACACGTTTGTTACATAGGTAAACTTGTTTCAGTGTAGTGTGTTGTACAAGTGATTTAGTCACCTAGGTGTTAAGCCTAGTACTCATTAGTTATTTTTCTTAATCCTCTCCCTCCTCCCAGTCTTCACCCTCCAGTAGGCCCCAGTGTGTTGTTCCCCTTTATGTGTCCATATGTTTTCATCATTTAGCTTCCATATATAAGGGAGAAAATGCAGTATTTGGTTTTTCTATCCCTGCATTCTTTTTGCTAAGGATAATGTCCTCCAGCTTTCTCCGTGTTCCTGTAAAGGACATGATCTCATTCTTTTTTATGGCTGTATAGTATTCCATGGTGTAAATGTACCACATTTTCTGTATCCAATCTACCATATATGGGCATTTAGGTTGATTCCATGTCTTTGCTATTGTGAATAGTGGTACAGTGAACATATGTATGCATGTATCTTTATAATAGAGCAATTATTATTGCTTTAGGTATGTACCCAGTAATTGGATTGCTGGGTCAAATGTTATTTCTGTTTTTAGGTCTTTGGGAAATTGCCACACTGTCTTCCACAATGGTTGAACTAATGTATACTCCCAGCAACAATATATAAGCATTCCTTTTTCCCCACAGCCTCACCTGCATCTGTTATTTTTTGACTATTTTTTTGTTGTTTTTTAATTTTTATTTCAGTAGTTGTTGGGGTACAGGTGGTATTTTGTTACATGGATAGGTTCTTTAGTGGTGATTTCTGAGATTTGAGGGTACCTGTCACCCAAGCAGTGTACACTGTATCCAGTATGTAGTCTTCTATCCCTCACGACCCTCCCAACCTTCACCCTTGAGTCCTCAAAGTACATTATATCATTCTTAGGCCTTTGCGTCCTCACAGCTTAGCTCACACTTATATGTGAGAACTTACGATATTTGATTTTCCATTCCTGAGTTACTTCACTTTGAATAATAGCCTTCTAGGCTCCATCCAAGTTGCTGCAGAAGACATTGTTTTGTTCTTTTTTGTGGCTGAGTAGTATTCCATGGGGTGTGTGTGTGTGTGTGTGTGTGTATCACATTTTCTTTATCTATTAATTGGTTGATAGACACTTAGGTTTGTTCCATATCTTTGCAATTGTGAGTTGTGCTGCTATAAACGTGTGTGCATATGTCTTTTTTAATATAATGAATTTTCCTTTGGATAGATACCCAGTAGTGGGATTGCTGGATCAAATGGTAGTTCCACCTTTAGTTCCCTAAGGAATTTCCATACTATTTTCCATAGTGGTTATACTTGTTTACATTCCCACTAGCGGTATTCCCTTTTCACCACATGCACGACAGCATCTATTGTTTTTTGACTTTTTAATTATGGCCATTCTTGCAGGAGTAAGGCTTTAGTTTACATTTTCCTGATGATTACTGATTTTTTTTTTTTTTTTTTTTTGCTTATAATAGTCAATGATTAAAGCTAAAAAGTAGGCAGCTGAACAAAATGGGGGGAAAGACATTACATTAAATAATACCAAAAAGATCTCAAATTTGAATTTAATATGTCCTTAATTAACTAGTACTTAATTCTTACAATTTTTTTTCTAATCTTTTTGATTGAAACTGAAAAGTAGACTGTTGTACAAAATGGAAAAAAAGGCATTGAATTAAGTAATATCGTGAGCATTATCCCAAATTTGGTTTCTGTGAACCAATATTTCATTTCTTCCTCAAACTCTATGTCTTATTGACAGGAAGCTTTCAAATGAGGCAAGAGTGCCAATCAAACCAGTTCCCTTATTATATATTACTCATTTTATGTAGAAAAATGTTTGGGCATATTTAAGAATTTTGGTGGGAAAGAACAATGTTATTTTATCATGTTCATTACAACAGCATTTGTTAATGCCACAAAGCTACTAGCAAGGTTATTCATCTAATAGCTAACATTTGAATGTCTCACATAAGTGTAGAACCTCTCATTTTGGAAAATTATCCAGTGTATCTGAGATCAGTAAGGAAAATAGAAAAAAACTCTACTTTGGAATAATACCATTAGTAGTTCATTGGCATGTTCAAATGACATATAGACAGCATTCATGCAGAAGGTTTAAAATAAAAAATTATTCCTGGTGGGTGAATCAAATATAGATATTACTAACTATATTTGATTAATAGCACTGTTGAAAATCCCTGAAAATAAATGCCAGGAAGAAGATAATATCTTCATAAAGAAATAGACTGTTAGAGATGGAATAATCAATGTGAGAAATAAATTCTTTGAAGTAAAAATACTTTATTTATATAGCTATATATTAAATAAAATTATATATAATTTTGTATACATATATATATATAATTTGTGTACTAATGTCATGATTAACAGTATAAAATCACCTGTAGCTTTATGTGAAGAAATGAGATCTCTGAAGTTCCATGTGGATGGGTGTTGGTTTTTCAAGGACTTTTTATGCATTTGTGAGCTAAAAAAGAAATGAAAATTAAGAAAGTGAAAAGGCAAGCCACAGAATGGGAAAAAAAAGCCTTTGGAAAACACATATCTGACAAAGGATTAGTATCTGAAGTAATACAAAGAACTCAAACTCAACAATAAGACAATACTACAATAAAAATATAATGGACAAAAGATCTGAACAGATACCTCACCAAGGAAGATATACATATGGCTAATAAGCATATGAAAGATGCTCAACATCATGTATCATTAGGGAATTGCAAATTAAAACGACCAAAATCAAAACATTGACAACATTATATACTGGTGAGGTTGTGGAGCAATAGAATCTCTCATTCATTGCTGGTGGGAGTCCAAATGGTACAACCACATTGGAAGACAGTAGCAGTTTTTTACAAAATGAAATACATTATTATATGATTCAGCAAACGAACTCCTTGGTATTTATCCAAGTAAGTTGAAAACATATCCAGACAAAAACCTGCACATAAATTTTTATAGCACTTTTATTCATAATTATGTAAATTTGGAAGCAGCCAAGACATCTTAATAGGTGAATGGATAAATAAACCAAACCATGGTGCATCCATGTGATGGAATGTTATTGAGTACTTTACAAAATGAGTTATTTTTCTAAAGACTTGCAGGAAGCTTAAATTTAAGCTTTCTTTAAATGAGGAAAGACTTAAGTCTTTTCTATTTTGGAAGTCCAAGTGATGCGATGTGGATATTATCCTGCATCCCAGCACCAATAGAGCTTGATGAGTTTAATTTGTAAAGGTTTATTTATATCTGTCTATTCCATATCTGACTGTATATTTGGAAGACTGGTTTACTTGTAGTTGAGGCTAATCTTTCTTAAGGTGTTCGTCGATCACCTGTTGACATTATTCCTAGGCCCTTAGCCCAGAAATTCTGATACAGTAGATATGAGATGGGGCCCATGAATCTGCCTTCTCGTTAATTCATTGATACTTAGAGTTTGAGGATTCTAGTTTTAGGCCTTGGTTATGATATATAAAGTAACCAGTGTCTTGAGAGAGTACAAGAGTGTATCTGGATTTTCACATTTATTCACATTTGAATTACACTGATTTAGTTTATCTAAACATGGTAGAAATCGATTCTTCCATTGGGGAACATTGTTGATCTTAAAACACACTTCCAAATAGACGACTTGAGCTCATACATTCTCTTCTCAGCTATCTCTGACTACCTTTTATGAAAGCTGAAATTACTCTTAATAAGTGAAAATTCACATATATGAGAAATACTGTATAAAATTATATTAAAAAGCATTGATCTAAACATTTTAGATAAATTTAAGTAGTCAAAATTTAAAGCTATTAGAATTCTGGAGCCTAATTGCCTAATTGAGTTGAATGTAAATATTGTGACAATGAATTTTCTCTTTAAGATACAAATATTATTGATAACATTTGAAGGCCTATATAGCACCTTAATTTTATCTGGCTACATTGTTCACTCTCTTTCACAACGATTATCACTTTCCTGACTTGTTTATTATTCAGTGTACTTCTTTAACAGTATATTTTAACAACAATTATTATACGAGTTATACAAGATATGGTTTGATTGGTTTGTTGTTGTCTTGTCTAGAAGGGATGATTTTATCTCAGTTTCTTCACTGAATTCTGTAAATATTCTATGAAAAAGGAAGTTTGTCTTCCTCTTGCTAATTAGTTCGTTCATCGGTGAGTGCAGTGATAACATTCAGATTAGCTGTTATTGAAATGTTAGACATTTAACATTTAACATAGATAGTTCTATAAGAATTAGTTTTTAAAAATTTTAAGTTTAATAACACTTTTTACTTGCACCGTCTCTTGGCAAAATTTTGTTTGTTTTCAGGTAAATTTTTGAAAGTAGAAAAAAAATCAAAGCAATTTCTTATCTTTCCTAGATGTTTCATGGAACAATCACAGAAGAGCTAACCAGTCATGAAGAATGGAGTCACTATAATGAAAACATAAGAGAAGATCAAAAAGATTTTGTTTTTGTGAAGTTCAATGGCCTTCATTTAAAGTCTATGGAAAATTTGCAGTCTTGCATCTCTCTTAGAGTATGCGTCGTCTCAAACAATTTTATTACAGATATTTATCCACTTCAGAGTTGTATAAAATTAATCAAACTTGATCTCCATGGAAATCAGGTAAGCAACAGGCATTTCAGATATTTGCATATTTAATGAAATTTCAGTTTTATTTAATACGTACTTATGTTACCTATCCACAGTATTTCTTAAAGATGATCTTTTATCTAAAATATAAACAAAAATTTAACAATAAATTAAAAGCATGTAAGATGTATATAAATACAGACATTTTGATGTAAATGAAAATACATAAATAGTGTGTAATTTGGTATGTTTCACTTCTTAAATCTATAGCCTGGATTAAGAATGCCTCATGCTTCCTTAATTTTCCTTAGGTAAGGAAAGTATTTTAGAAAAGTTTAAAGAGTCAACCTATTACAAAGGAATTTTCATTGAACAAAAAAGTATCATTATGCATTTTACTATACTACTAATAATAAATTATCTCAGATGCCCAGTGTATTATGGTTTTCAACTAGCCATCATTGTATAATTATAAATACTCTGTTTGCTTATTAATTAGAAAATTGCTATTTGGGGATTATTGAATTTTAGATGTGTAATGTTGTACCATTTTCTGTGCTTTTTGAAAAAAGTAATTTTGTAATTTAAAGTATTTTTAATAATATTTCAGATAAAGAGTCTACCAGATACCAAATTTTGGAGTGGATTGAAGAATCTAAAACTCCTCTATCTTCATGACAATGGGTTTGCAAAGTTAAAGAATATATGTGTATTATCTGCCTGTCCAAACCTCATTGCCCTCACTATGTTTGATTGCCCAGTAAGCCTTAAAAAAGGATACAGACATGTTCTTGTTAACAGTATATGGCCTCTCAAAGCACTGGATCATCATGTGATTTCTGATGAAGAAATAATTCAGAACTGGCATCTTCCTGAAAGGTTCAAAGCATGTAACCATCGACTTTTCTTTAATTTCTGCCCAGCTTTGAGAAAGGTAATTGGCTTCTTTAGGGTTTCATTTTAATTAAATGTATAAAAGAAAAATTTTAGCTTCTGAGTTCTATATCTAAATTATATGAACTCTTTAATATTTTTGCATCATGTATGTAAAATAATATAAACCAGTGAATATATTTGTAATGTCTATCTGAAACTTTATAAAAGTTTGTATGCCTACTACATAAAAAGCCTGAAATGATCAAATTGTAGAGAAACAAATTTTTGTTTTTTAAATTGAAAGTAAATCTCTAATTTATTCAGGATTTGGTATATGAAAGACTCCATTGGGAAATACTTAATGTTTTTTGAGAGCCTTAAAGGACAACTTAGATTATTATTAGAAGAAGATAAAATATTTAATTCTTACACAATTAATTTGATTAACAAGATCAAACCATCATTATCTGTTGGTTTATAAAATGTTAGAAGAAGTGATTGTGAAAAGTTGATGCCTAGTTAATGGTTACAGACTACTTAAGTGGATTTACAAAAACATAAGGAAATATTCTTTGTGACACATGAATGAATGTTAGAACAAATCATTTAAGAGTTCAAAAGAGGGGGTTAAATTGGTACAAGATATAGTAACAATGTAAGTTGCAGGAGGTGTTTATAATATGTTCTAAAGATATGTGAAGTCATATATATGTGTGTAGAAAATTTGAGGAAGAATAGAACATCATTTTGAACAGTGAGTATATCTAAAAGAGTATATAAACATTGAACAGTGATTATGCATGGAAAAGCTGAAAATTACAAAGTTGGAAGAATTTTATTACTGCATATACATTTTTTTTAATTAGGGGTATATTAGTGATTTTGCAATAGTTTTAAAAATTTAGGATTTTGGTAATAATTTTGTAGTAATATTTAAAAATATAAAAAACACGGTAGTATTTAAGTCTGATATCTTAACCTGGGCACTAAATAAAGAATTTCACTTTGGTACTTCACTTGTGTAGTATGGCATAATCAAAGGTGGCAACATGCATGAGCCTTTTAAGGATAATCAAAGTGACTGAGATTCATTTAAGGAAGTAATGGAAAGTTGGGCAGTGGGCATTGAGAAAGAACTTGGACGACCTACTAAAGAGCTTAGACTTGATGAATATAATGAAGATTAATTGAAATTAGAGTAGGAAAATTAGAGTAAGTCCCTCGTAGTAAGTGCTCTATGAATAAATGGTATTGACAAGGTTTTTAGAAGGTGATCAACCCAACATTTTGCTAGCAGATTAATGGAGGATAGAAACCAAATGAGGGCAGGGGGATCAATTACTGTAGGTTCAAAATGATGTGATTAGGATTGATATGGGTGGATACCAGTAATAAAGAAGAAAGAACACAGTGGAGAAGACAGACACATATTCAGTGAATGCCATTGTGGTAGGTGCTTTATACATTTTATTTATTCATTATTTCACCAAGTGTATACTGAGTACCTAAAATATGAAAAGGACTGTCTGGGACTTGGAGATTCAGTGGTAAATAATACTGACAAAATTCTTGTCCTCATTAAGTCTGAGGGAAAGGCACAGAGACTAGACGAATCTGGAAACAAAAATAAAACAACTATAGAATGTCAGCTAGTGTTAATTGCTAAAGGGAAGAAAGTAAGATATTAACACAGACTGAAAGGGGTAGAGATTTGGGCTACATCAGGTAGGGTGGACAGGGAAGGCCTTTTTATTTATTCCTCATTGTTTCCTCAGATGTGGAAAAGCATTCTTTTACAGGAGAAAATGAAGCATAGTGAGGTAGGAACTTACTCAATATTAGACAGAAAATGAGTCATGAGCTGGGATTTCAGCAAGTCTGCAGTCAACATTGCATCACAAATGACAGACAGTGCAGAGATTTGAGTGTACTTTTCACACTGATTGAATGTGGGAATTGGGGAAGAGTAAGTGTGGAAATACTCCTCCACTATTTTGAACCTGGATAACTGGGACACAAAAGAACTTATTTGTCAGAAATGGCAGCACTTAAAGAGTTTTGGTAAAAGGTAAGTTTGGTCATAATTACGTGAAAGCAGGATATTAAAGAAGAAATATTAACTAGACATTGGATATGAAAAACAAAAACTCAGAAATAGTGTTCTGGACTTTGAGTGTAAATTCAGGAGTGTTTGCTTGGGGTCATAGTTAAAGCCTAGTTCTCTCAGGTAAATACAGGGATCAGTAAAGACTGAAAACTAAGGTTACAACCTTGGGGCACAGTCTCATTTTGTGGGTAGAAAGCAGTGTAACCAATGAAGATAAAGGATAATCGATCTCAGCAGGGAAGAGGAAAAAAAGTTAAATTGAAAAAAAAAAAAAAGCACACTGGAAGAATTTTTAATGATAAAGAGGATGTCACATCTTTGGAATTTCAATAGCTTGCAGTTGTTGGATATGAAATTGTAATGGGGTTATATGTAATTGCCAAATATAGAACCTTTACGGAGAAAGTTTTGGACAGAAGAAAGATAAAGCTTTAACTCTAGGAAATAGAATTTATGAAAGATTTATTAAAGTGAAGTGGTATTTACCTCACTTTAACTTACCAAATACGTAACTTACCATATTTAGAAACTGAGGATAAATAAGTTTTGATTAGAAAGAGAAAGAAATTGAAAATGTCATAAATGAAGAAATAATGGGAGAAAATCATTGTGAAGAAGTACGAATGGACGGCAACACAAATGGAGTAAGACTTAAAGAGATATAGGCATGCCAAATACTGACATGATTTTTGTGAGTATTGGAGATTTAAAAAAATCTTTCTGAATAACAATTTTTGAGGCTACCTATAAATTTGTGTTCGTTACTTCCACTAAGCAAAGTTCTTTTGATTGTTCTTTGATCATTGAAATGTTTTATATTTTATTTAATTTACAGCAACAAAAATAACTCTTGAGAAGGAATAAATGTATACCTATGGGGATAATTGTTTAGTAATGCTTGAAATATATGTTTTAGAACATTTCATTGGACTTATTAACGAGTATAAGAATATTATGAAAACAAAAATAATGAGCCTTGTAAGAGTTCACACAATTATTTTATATAATTGGTATTCTTTCTTAAGGAGAGCATGAATGTAGAAATTAAAGAAGCATATGCTGATTTGAAAAGAGACAAATCTAGTAGTGTATTTAAAGCTTGTGGCTTATAACACACACACAAAAAAAATCCAGAAGGATTTTATCCTTAATTGTGACATAAAATGATTTCTAACCTTTATTTTTTGAGTCAGAAAAAAAGGAGGAAGCATGAATTCTTTTTTGCTATATGAAATCAAAGTAACTTTACAAACTTGAAGTGCTTAGTTATCTAAAATCATATCATGGAAGGATATATATCTATATTTTGATTGTTTTATATATGTAACTTTTTAAAGATCAGAGTGATCTGGGCGAGAAACCAGTGCTATCAGCCAGTATTACATTTTGTTTACATCTAATAGAAATCCATCTAAATAAGGATTTTATTTTCATGATGTTACAGAAAATTAGGATATAAGAAGTCCTTCCTTGTAGTTGCTCAAGGAAATAATGAAGGACCAAGTTTATTCTAGCTTCCTGCTCTTCCACCTTTAGCAAGTGGTCAGACCCCCTACCTCTCATAGGCAATGAACTTCTTCACATCCAAGCATGTGCTTAGGTCAGAAAAAAGGATTGGTGAGAACAAAAATCACATGCCAGTGAAGTCTGTTAATTTTATATTAGGAAATAATAGCTCCTGCAAATGTCTTACTTGATTGACTTCTACCACTGGAACTGCCTCACATGACTGCCACTAGATAGAATGGAATCTGGTATGATGAGTATTTTTAAGTGGACACATTTACTTCCTAAACAAAACCAATATTCTATTAATAAAAAAGAAAGAGACATTCTTGTAAGGCAGCTAATATTTCTGTCACTCAGAGAAAAACAAATTGATAATGCAATACAAGGTTGATATTTTAAGGTAGAGATTTCTAGCTTGAGCATTTAGCATCCATTTGTTCTTTTAATGTAAATGTCAAACAAAATATAAAAATGGTATGTATAATTACCAAAACTATTTAAAAGTAAATTTATAATTCACTTAATAGAGGAATATAGATTAAATAATTTTTGTAAAATTTAACGTGTTTTTGCTTTAAAAAAATACGAAAGCTAAAAAAAGAATATACAATTATACAGTCTATATGAAAAAAACATAAAAGTGTCAAAAGTAAGATAATGCCTTATAAAAATTACATGTTTACGTTTATGGATGTGACCTGAATGTAAATGTAAATAAATTGTAAATGCATTATAAATGAATGTAAAAGCCAAAATAAAGTTGTTTATTGGCAAGATTGATTCCAAAAACGAAAGTAACGATGAACAGATCAACATAAAATGCTAAGCAAATATATATTAGGTAGAACAAAGCAAAGAACTTAACATTAGTTTCAAACAATGTAGAATTCAGTATATAAAGGGTTAAATGTCATAGATAGGAACTCTTTCATTGATAGAAAAAGTAACAGCTGAAATAATGATATTTTAGTTCTGACCATTAATGTGCACAATAGTATTATGCAAAAACATATACCATAAATACTTTGATAAATATAAGAATAAATCAATAGAAAATATTGTAGTAGAAGGAAAACGTGTAACATTTTTATGTCAACAAGTTGTGTGTGGAAAAATAAGCACATAGGGCTTCCACTATCAAGAAGATGGAGTAGATATTCCTCTAAGTACAATTAAATATCCTTGACATTATATATGTAGTAATTACTGTGTATTATATAATAAACTATATAATCTGTAATAAATATATTCCCTAAAACATTAAAATATATGTTCCTTAAAACATATAATGTAAAATATATAATTCCTTAAGATATATGTAATAAACATATTAATATCTTAAAAATTATACACAAAACAAACATCAATAGACTAAAAAGGTAAAGAGAAGAGGCAGACTGGATAGAACAATTGAAACCCAAGGAATGACACAGTGGTAAGTTCTTCATTTTGCTGGTTTGTTTTTCTTCTTCGGTATAAGTCACAGTTCCCCAGAGGGACAGAACTAATAGGATAGATAGATACATCTTTATTAAGTTTTCACTTACATGATCACAAGGTCCCACAATAGGCTGTCTGCAAGCTTGAGGAGTAAGGACAACCAGTCTGAGTCTCAAAACTGAAGAACCTGGAGTTTGATGTTTGAGGGCAGGCAGCATCCAACACAGGAGAAAGATGTAGGCTGGGAGACTAGGCCAGTCATTTCCCCAGTGCCAGACTGCATAGACATACTTAGCAGCTGAAAGAACCCCTATACCTTTATATATCCAAAACCTGAAGCTGATAAATCCAGCAACACAGAAGGGACAAAGGGTACAAACAAACAAACAAAAATTATGAAAAAAGTAATGGAAGCTTGTGCTCTCTATCTAAATGAACAGGAAAGGGTCAAACTAGCAAGACTGATAACTTTTAGAATATAACCACTCTACTGCAGTCAAAGTACAGAAAAATCTGTGGTCTCACATTCGCCCATGCAGCAAAGTCTGGGTGGGGAGTTTAGACCTCTCCCTTGTTGAGACTCAAGTGAAGCAACCCAACACCCTGTAGGGTGGTGTCAAAGGAGGCCAAGTAAGGAACCAGGGATTTCATTTCTGTTGGCCAGTTATAAGCCCTTACTATCCCATTATAGTGCAGCATTCCTGCCCCTCCTTGCTGAAGTGGTGTCAGAGGAGAACTAATGGAGATCAAGACTTTTACCATTGCCTGGTGATAACAAGACTACCCCTAAAGCTGTGCCAATTAAGACCACACAGGAGCTATAACCCCTACAATATAAACAACAGAAAAAAATATACTGAAAAATGAACATAGCTTCAGGTGTCCATGGAATTATAATAAAATATATAACTTTCATGTCATCAGAGTCTCAAGAGAAAACAGTGCAGTGCTGAAAAGGTGCTTGGTTAAGAAATAATGCCTGAAAACTTCCCAAATGTTGCAATAGACATAAATCTGCAGATTTAAGAAGTTGAGAAAACCCCAAATCAGGCCAAAGAAATCCAATGCCAAAAAAAATCTTAATTATACTTCTTAAAACTGATGACAAAGGAAAAAAATCTGGAAAACAAAGAATAAAAACAACCACTTTATCTATAGGTGAAAAACAATGAAAATGACAGAAAATTTTGCGCCAAAAACCGTAAAGAATATAAGGAAGTGGCAAAGTATTTTTCAAGCTCAGAAAATAACACTATCAAATCGTAATTCTATGGAAATGAAAATATTCTTCAAGAATGAAGAAGGAATTAATATATACTCAGATAGAGGAAAACTAAGAGGACCTATTACCAGCATACCTCCCCTAAAATAATAGCTAAAGGAAGCGCTCTACATAGAAATAAAATGATAAAAGAAGGCTGTGGAATATCAGGAAGAAAGAACATGGCAAGCAAAAATATGGGTAAATGAAATACACTTTCTTTCTCTTGTGTATTCTAAATACTGTGTGAGCAAAAAAACACTGTCTCATGTTGTTCCAAATATACATAGAATGTATACTTAAGAAATTATAAACGGGAGTGTAAAGGGATGTTAAGATGGATAAGATTTCCATACTTCATCTGATGTGGTAAATTGGTGACATTAGATGGTTATGACATTAGTTGACTGTGATATGTATATTTAAAGCATCTACTAAGAAAGCTCTACAAAGAGATATATAAAAACAATATATGGAGAGCAGTGATGTCAGCAAGATGGAGGAATAGGAGATTCCCAGTTCTAGCCCTCCCACAGAAGCACCAATTTAGTAACTATTCATGGATAATAATGGTTTTGTGAGAATTCCGGAACCCAGGGGAGAGGTTACAGCACCCAGTAGAGTGCAAAATCTGGGGAAGAATGTTAAAAGGATAAAAGGAACAGTTTTACTTCACATGTTTCACCCTTTCCCCAAGCTAGCAGAGCATCACAGTGAGAAGGACCTTTCTGGCCTCCCATTTCTTCAGTGGGGGAAGGAGAGTCTGAGATGAATATTCATTTTCCTCAGCATTTCAGGGTGTTGCCTGAGAGGTGCACTTCTGTCTTACCTCAGTCAGAATGTGAGAGAATTAGCACAGCTAAATCATCAGGGGACTAGGAACAACAACAACAAAAAGGGGAGGGCAGAGCTGTTAGTGGTGGGCAAACACAGATATTGGCAGTAGCCCCATACCCCCTACCATTGGCCTTGACTAACTGTAGACCTGTCAGTATCCTCACCTAACAACATCTTCCAGTTGGCCCCAGCAGACCAGAGAGACTGGCCTCACCTGACCTTGGACCCCATCAGCTTCCTCTGACTTAAGAGCTAGTAGACACTAGTCAGCAGGCTTCACCAACCAGAGACACCAGCCAGAGCCCCAGAATCCCAGGGTGCTCTGACTGGTGAAGACCTTTAATTCCTAAAGCTAGCCTATGAAGATGAGAAGATTATTTTAGATGTAACTGCTTCTTCAAATGCCCAAACACCAACATAAGTATATAAGGACAATGAAGAATAAGGGAAACATTATACCATAAAAGGAAACTAAAGGAAACTAGTAAAGCTCTCTCTAGCAACCAAACCTAAAGAAATGGAAATCTGCAAACTTCCTGACAAAGAATTCAAAATAATATTCTTAAAGAATCGTAGTGAACTACAAAAGAACATTGACAAATAACTAAATGAAATCAGAAAACCAATACATAAAAATGAGATGTTAAAGAAATAGAAACCATTAACCAACAAGAAATAGAAAACATTAACCAAAATGAAATTGTAGGCTGGGCGCGGTGGCTTATGCCTGTAATCCCAGCACTTTCAGAGGCTGAGGCAGGTGGATCACCTGAGGTCGGAAGTTGAAGACCAGCCTGGTCAACATGGCAAAACTCTGTCTCTACTAAAAATACAACAACAGCAAAAAAATATAGCCAGCTGTGATGGCAGGTGCTTGTATTTCCAGCTACTTGGGAGGCTGAGGTAGGAGAATTACTTGAACCTGGGAGGCAGAGGTTACAGTGAGCTGAGATTGTGCCATCGCAGGGCAGCATGGACAACAAGAGTGAAACTCCTGTCAAAAACAAAACAGGAAGGAAGGAAGGAAGGAAAGAAGAAAGGAAGAAAGGAAGGAGAGGGGGAAAGGAATTTTAGAGTTCAATGTTATAATGAATTAACTGAAAAATTCAATAGAAAGTTTCAACAGTAGACTCAGTCAAGCAGAAGAAAGAATTAGTGAAATTAAAGATAGATCATTTGAAAGTGTCCAGTCAGAGAGACGAAAACAAAAGAAAATGAAAAAGTGTGAAGAAACTCTATGGGAGTGATGAAACACCATCAAGTAAAACAATATACTGCATTATGGATATTTTATAAAGTTAAGAGAGACAGAAAAGAAGGAAGAAAGTTTATAAAATAATGACTGAAAACTTCACAAATCTGGAAAAAGGAATGGACGCCTATATTTAGGAAGCCCAAAAATCTGCACATAGATAGAAATAAAAGAAATTTATATCAGGACACATCAGAAACCTTGTCGGCTGGAAGAAAATGAGATGGTATATTCAGAGTACTAAATAAACAACAACAACAGCAACAACAGAAAACAAAACCTGACACCAACCAAAAATACTCTGCCTACCAAAATGCTTATTCAAAATATAAAAGAGAGATAAAGACATTTACAGATAAACAAAAAGTGAAGGAGTTCATCATCATTAGGCCTACCTTACAAGAAGTGCTAAAGGAAGTTTTTTGAATTGAAACACAAATTATTATTTTTATTATTTATTTTTTGAATTGAAACACAACGTTAAGTCTAAACAAAATTTGTTACTGAATATATAATATAAGGAAATTAAACAACGACTGAGTCAAAAGAGAAATCAAAAGAAATTATAAAACACTGATACAAGTGAAAATGAACTTACTAAAATTTGTGAAAACACAACCTACCAAAACATACAGGATAAAGTAAAAGCAGTATGATAAGGGGAATTTAATAGTGGAATATATTTTTAAAAAGAAAAAGCTATCTCAATCAACTGTACACCTGAAGTGTCCCGACCTACAGGACAGTCGAACGGGCCCTGGAAGGGGGAGTGGGAATGGAGGAGACAAGAAAACACGAGAAATGGAGACAAGACAAATAGCCTGATGTCTCGTTTAATGGTGGCAGTGCAATGCCTTATATAGGCTGGCAGAGGAAGAGGTTGGGCCAAGGAGGTGATGGGGGGCCGGATTTTCTCAAATTACAATTGCGCATGCACCGTGGGGTTGTAATTTTCATGGGTGCGGGATCGCACCTGCGCCGTAGGCTGCATATCTTCCTGGGTGGGAAAAAGTTTGCGCGTGCACGGGAAAGTCTTGTGCGCGCGGGAACAGTTAAGGCGCACGCGGGAAAAGCTAGTGCGCGCGCAGGAAAGGTTAGCGCACGCGCGGGAAAGGTTTGTAATGAAGAACCTGGAAATGTGCCACCTTGTCTCTGCTTTGCGGAGATCAAGCAACAGAGGTTGGCTAATTCCGGGCCTCATGGCTCCGGACAGGTCCCCCTTTTTTTTTTATATATAATTATGGCTAGAAGATTGTCCCTCGGGAACTACGCCTGTCTTAGGTTGGAGTAATGCATCTCATCACTGGTACCCATCATGGGATTAGGCAGTAGCTTATGACGGCCCGCCTGTCTTAGGTTAGTGAGAGATGATACTCTCTTACCCGTCATTGGCTGTCCAGTTCAGCGCATAGGGAAGTGGTCATAATGGGTGTGAGTATGACCCACCGCGATCTTCTTGTTCTAGGCGATGATAATGGACCTGTATAGGCTTCGCTTGGATAGCCTCGACTTGTTGCTTAATGAATATCATGAGCTTATTGAAGACCAAAGGTCCTACAGAGAGTAAGAGCAATAGGCAAAGCAGGGGGCCCAGGAATGGCATAAGATAGGGAAGGAGTCCATGGAACCCAGTCCAAAACGGGTTATCGGTTATTTCTTTTTGTCGTTTTTCTAGGTCTTCTTGTAGACACCTGATTTTATCCCTGATGATCCCGGATTTGTTGGCATAGAAACAGCACTTCTCCTGTAAAGCCAAGCAGATGCCTCCCTGTTCTGCAGTTAGTAAATCTAGGCCTCTTCTATTTTGGAGCACTACTTCTGCCAGAGAATCTACCTGATCTTGTAAATCTTGTATAGTACTTGAAATCGCCTGCATATCTGAGATCAATTGGCGAGACAATTTGGTGTTTTGAGTAACAGAAACCCCTAGGCCTGTAGCCCCAGTTGCTAGGGCAGTAGTTATGCCTAATCCTGCAAGTAAGGGGATAAATTGTATTGCCCTTTTGTTTCTTCCTAAAAAGTGATCTATAGCTGGGATAGGTACAGGTTCATCTCCTGTACCTGTACCTATCTATGTGAGTATGACCCACCGCGATCTTCTTGTTCTAGGCGATGATAATGGACCTGTATAGGCTTCGCTTGGATAGCCTCGACTTGTTGCTTAATGAATATCATGAGCTTATTGAAGACCAAAGGTCCTACAGAGAGTAAGAGCAATAGGCAAAGCAGGGGGCCCAGGAATGGCATAAGATAGGGAAGGAGTCCATGGAACCCAGTCCCATGTCTATGTCTGGCAAAAGTGTGGCTAAGACACAGCATCCTGTCCAGTTAGTAGGTAAATAGGTATAAGCCCTATTATCGCCACATATAAAAACCGAGCTGTTTGGGGCACACAACGATTGGGAAATATTTACTATGGTGGAACAATTATTGAATTCATTGAATCCTACATCGAGGTTGTAAGTGTTATTAAGGGGAGGGGAGTAGATGCAAGAGGAACTAGGAAATTCTAAAGGCTGTACCTTAAGGGGAGGAATTATGGTGCAAAGGGTGTTGGATGTATAATTTAAGTCATTGCTGGGTATGGCAAGAGGAACGGGATCTCCTGATTGCAGACACAGCCAGCAGTCATTAGCCAGACTAGAGTTGGAATTGTTAAGCAGGTTATGAGTAGCCGTGAGGAGGTCAAAGGTCTGGGCATCAACTTTCTCTTTCCCTCGGGCTTTGGGCAAGGCCAAGGGGTGGTAGTGAATTTCCGGGTACAGGGACCTTTGCAACTCTTCAAGTTTTTTGTATACCCTAATTTCTCGGACCTTGTCTTTTGGTCCTCCTCCATCAGAGATATGAAGAGGGGGGTGAATATTTCAGCAGACAGGCTGTCCTACAATTCCAGTACAGCCAGCTGATATAAGGTTATTGGTATTTCCTACAACTGTAGGGACACTACTGGCCCCTATAGTGGGAGTTCTAGATCTTGTTAAGATAGCAGTATAGTATGTTTTACCGCCAGAGGTACATTCTAGATAAGTAGTGTAGCAGGAACTAGGCATAGCAGCCTCAAATGTGTCACAAGGGCAGGTTGTGGTATCCCCTCTGCTAAATATTCTTGGGGTTGACACACACCTCCACTTAAGAGAGTCACTAGACAGGTATGCTGTGTAAGCGGAGCAGGACACAGCTGAGATGTACGTATTTGGAAGGGAGGTCACATATCCCCCCAAACAATCACAGGGTTTACCGTATCGTTGTCGTATATATTTACGGGCCTCATGGGGATTACCAAAGCCGGCATATACCTGGAATGCTTGGCAAATCAGCACCATGGTCCAGAGGGGCTTGTAATTGGAGTTCATCTATGCAATAGAGAAAAAGAGTACTCTCAGGGAGAAAATTACTCCCTGGATTGGTTATTGTTAGATACCTGTCTTACCAGTCACTCTGGTAGCCATCTGGCTGCATCATGAGTTTGAGAAAAAACACAAACTGAGCCTCTTCCCCAGATTAACACTGGGTCTGGACCATGCCATGTGTTGTCTAAGGGGTCTTTCCACTTAACCATGGCAAATTGTTTTTTGGACTCGGAATGCCAAAATCGATCAGCTGCTGATCTGTTCAGGTTATCCAAATTTAAAAAATTTAAAATAAAAAGTGTGTGATTAAGGATATTTCTAGGGGTGCCCTTAGTAGGGTACCATTCTCCCTTTTTTATTTTGTCAATGGTGGTTTTTAAGGATAGGTGTGCTCTTTCAACTATTCCTTGTCCTTGAGGGTTATAGGGAATTCCAGTAATGTGTTTTATTTGTAATTTAAGACAAAAGTCTTGAAAGGCTTTGGATGTATAGCCAGGACCATTGTCTGTTTTTAGTTGTTTAGGCTTTCCAACTATGGAAAAACAGTGTAGTAAATGAGCTATAACATGTTTGGTAGCTTCTCCTGTTTGTAAGGTGGCTAGTATAAATCCACTAAATGTATCTATACATACATGGACGTATTTTAAGTTACCGAATTCTGAATAATGAGTGACATCCATTTGCCAGATCATGTTAGGAACTAGTCCTCTTGGGTTAATTCCTAAATGAGGGACTGGCAGGTATGTTATACAGGTCTGACATTGTTTAACTATTTGTCTTGTTTGTTCTCTAGTTATTTTAAACATCAGTCTCAAAGTTTGAGCATTAAGATGGTGTAAGGCATGAGTAGCCTGTGCTTGGGCTAGGTTTGTATTTGTAGCTATGGCTACCGTCTTGGTTGCCATATCAGCCAGTTGGTTGCCCTGGGATAGAGGTCCTGGTAATCCTGAATGAGCTCTAATGTGTCCAAGAAAGAAGGGTGTTGTTCTATTATGTATTAACTGTTGGCATTGTAAAAATAACTTGGCTATATGTGACATGCTTAATTTGTGCTACTGTCTCAAGTAGAGGTATTGAGTGAGCTAAGTATGCACTGTCAGTATAAATATTAAGGGCCTGATCATGGAAGGCTGACAGCACCGCGATTAGGGCCTACAATTCTACTAGCTGAGCCGAAGTATGGCTGGTTTTGAATTTAACAGTGGTGTCAGCAAAGGTATATGCAGCAGTTCCTGTGGATGACCCATCAGTGAATACTAATAAGGCATTGTCTAAAGGTATTTTACTGATGACATGAGGGAAGACAAAAGCATGTAGTTTACAAAATTGAATAAGCTTGTTTGGCGGTTAATGGTTATCTAAGTTACCGGCATAAGAGGCACAAGCAATCGGCCACGTTTCAGTGTTTTGCATTAGCCAATGGATTTGTGGCTTAGAATAAGGTTGTATGATCGTAGAGGGTTCAATTCCAAAATATTTTTTGCTATTGTCTCTACCTAAGATGATTAAATAGGCTATGGCATCATAAGAGGGGAGTAATACCTTTTTGGGTGATGAAGGCAAGTGGACCCACATAATAGGGTTATTTTGCCAGAATTAATCAGTAGGCGTCAGTGTTGTGTTAAAGATTAAAAATGTTAATGACTGTGAATAGTCTATGTTAGTAACAAATTGTTCAGCAATGGCCGTCTCTACCTTATTAAGTGATAAAAGAGGTTATTTTGATAACGACCTAAGGGACTTAGGGTTGGGATCACCTCTCAGGGTGTCGAATAAAGGTTTTAAGTCTCCCGTGATGAGTTTTAAGTATGGCCGGAGCCAATTTATGTCTCCAAGGAGCCTTTGGAAATCATTAAGTGTTTGCAACTGATCTTTACGGATAACGGCTTTTTGATTGGTAATTTTAGGTCCATTTATTTGAAAACCTAAATATGTATAAGGGTCTTATAGTTGTATTTTTTCTGGAGCTATTTGTAACCCCGCTGTGGTTAGTTCTTGCTTGAGTTGAGCAAAACACTGTAAAACTTGTTCTCCCATTTTTCCTGCTATGAGGATATCATCCATGTAATGTATAATGTATATTTGTTTCCATGTCTCTCTAACTGAGTGTATGGCTGTAGCCACATATTTTTGACACAAGGTGGGACTGTTGGCCATACCTTGAGGTAACACTTTCCATTGGTATCATTTCATTGGTTCTTTGAAATTTATAGATGGTAAGCTAAAGGCAAATCGTTTTTGGTCAGTAGGATGAAGGGGAATTATAAAAAAGCAATCTTTAAGGTCTACGATAATTTTAAAATATCCTTGAGGGATTGCTACTGGAGAGGGTAGCCCTGGCTGTAAGGCGCCCATAAGGACCATAGTAGCATTTACTGCTCTTAAATCTTGTAAGAGTCTCCACTTTCCGGATTTCTTTTTTATGACAAATATGGGGGTGTTCCAAGGAGAGTTGCTTTCTGTAATGTGTCCTGCCTCTAATTGTTCCTGCAGTAACTGTTGGGCAGCGGCAAGCTTCTCATTGGTTAGTGGCCATTGATCAACCCAGACGGGTTCATCTGACTTCCAAGTGATCGGGTCAGCACTTTTTTGGGGTGCAGGCATGTCAATGGCCACGGTTAAAAATTTCCAAGCCCCTTTTTATCCAATTTTCCTATGGCTGGGATTGGCTGTAAAATGCCATCTTCTCTTTTTCCTAACCCTTTCCCAGGGTGGTAGCCCTGAGCCAACATTTGTGCAGTGACTATATCATTTGGGCTACACATCATGACCCTCATTTGGGAGAGAAGATCTGTACCCCAAAGGTTAACAGGCAAATCAGGGATAACAAATGGCTTAATGAGACCGGAATTACTTTCTTGATCTCTCCAGGTGAGATATTTGGAACTTTGTCTAGGGTTATTACTTTACCCGATTCTTCGTAAATTTGTTAAGGTCTCTGAAGTGGGCCAACTGACGGGCCAATCTTGTTGTTTAATAATTGTTACATCGACCCCTGTGTCTATCAGTCCGGTAAATAATTTTCCGTCTAGCCATAAGGTGAGAGAGGGTTTTTGATTAGTAATGGGCTGTACCCAGTAGATGTCTGAGGATCTGAATCCTCCCTTTCCCCTTAGGGGCGATTGGACTTTATTAGCTGTTTTTAGCAATGGCAACAGGAGTAACTGCACTATTCTATCCCCTTGAGGAATAATAATGATGTTGTCAATAGCCTTGGCCATGATTTTGATTTCTCCTATATAATCACTATCAACTATTCCTGGAAAGACTGTAGGCCTTTCATTGTGATGCTGCTTCTCCCTAGGATTAATCCAAACATGTTTGAGGGTAGGGGTCCATATACGCCAGTACCTAAGGCTTGGGGTCCCATTTCAGGGGTTAATACTGTCTGGGAAGTGGAACAGAGGTCCAATCCTGCGCTTCCTGGGGTTGCTCTACTAAGCTGTGAAACGGATTGTTGTTGGTTGGTACAAAACTGACCGCCCCATAAGCTTGTTTCGGGGCCTGGGGCCGGCCCCTCAATCCGTTTCCCTGTTGAGGTGTTAGGGGATTTCCTTGATTGTCAGTTTTAGATTTACATTCGTTGGACCAATGTTTTCCTCTTTTACACCTAGGGCAGAGGCCTGGAGCTTTTGCCTCTAAGGTCTTAGCTAGCTCTCCCTTACAATCCCTAGCGAAGTGTCCCATTTTTCCACACTTGAAGCACCCCTTGCTATTCTTATTTTTACTGGCGAGGAAGTCTTTCACAGTTTGTCCACTAAAGGCAGCAGCCATAGCCAAGCCCTGTTGATATGAGGGCCCTATGTCTGAACAGAGGCGGATGTAGCCTGTTAAGTCTGTTTTCTTTCTATAAGATCTGATTGCTGCCTGACAAGCCGGGTTAGCGTTTTTGTAAGCTAATTGTTTTACATAATCCACCCCTGCCTTGGCATTTCCAAATATTCTGCTGGCCGTGGTTAAAAGTCTATGTACAAAGTCTGCAAAAGGCTCATCAGGCCCCTGTTTGACCCCCGTGAACGAGGCTCCTGGATCCCCCTTAACAGGAAGTTTTCTCCAGGCTTTGGTAGCCACTGCTTGGATTTGAGAAAACAGTCCAGGATCGTACTGCATCTGAGCATCGGTTTCTGTGTAATTACCCGTGCCAATTAGCATATCAAAATCCCAACCATTTCCGGCTTGTTGGTTTCTCTTGGCCGTATCTCTACAATTTTAATAAAATTCTGACTTCCAAATCAGATGGTTGCCTCCGGAATGAACTGCTCTAACTAAGGTATTCCAATCTATGGGAGTGAGCCAATTTTCGGCCACAGATTCGACTATGGCCAGGGTGTATGGGGCAGTAGCTCTGTATTGCGAGACAGCAGTTTTTAGTTCTTTTATTACAGTAAATTCAAACCCATTGTGGTGTCTCCAGGCTTGTCCCTGCGCATCTGTAGTTTCAGTTACAGGAAAAACATCTCAAGGAGAGGAATCCTCCCTATCCCTACTACCAAACGACTTTCCTTTTGGGACATGCTGTCTGGATCTCTGAGGGTGAGAGTGTTTCTCTATTCCTTTAGGGTATTGAACACTCTCACTTCCTGTCCTTAATTTCTGCAATCTAGTGATTAAAGACTGATGTAGTTCTTCGAGCTTTATTTGCTCTTCAAGTTGTGCGATTTTTTCTCTAAGCTCCTCTTTTGGGTCTATTACTGCCATAACTGCGGGGGCAGAAGCCTTAATATAGGGAGGGGGATAAGTAAAAGTTTGTGGCCAGTCAGAATTATGATATTTTGCTGCCCCTTCCTCCAAATTATCCCAGTCTACTTCTGAAGGGTTAAGGTTATTTTTACTTTTGTTTTCATTAGTCATAGGTAAAACTGGGTATTTTTTGGCCTTTTCCTTATTTGATGTTTCTATATTTGTTATTGAGGGGACCCCAGCCTCTTCCTCGTCACTTTGTAGCAATATAAGGTCTATGTCTTTGCTAGGTGTGGATTTTTCAAGGTCGGTTTGGGAGCTGCCTCTTAATATTTCCTCAGTCTGAGTAACCAGCGCCATTACCTCAGGATCTTTTTATCTTTCCTTTTTATCTATTATATCTTTGATCAGATTCCAATAAGAAAATCTGTCACCGGAACCTTTTCTGGTCCAAAAGTACTATAATAATCTTGAAAACAATCTCCCACTCTACGCCACCTCTTTATGTCAATGGTTCCCTCTTGTGGAAACCAAGGGCAGGTATCTTTTACAAAATCAAAAAACTTAAACAAATCATTACTTTTAACCCTTACTCCTCATGCTTTTAAAGCCTCTTTTAATTGCCCTACATAAATCTGATGCTGGCTTAATTCTTGTCCCATAATCAGACACTATTACTCACGTCTGGTTCCAACGCGGCAGGCTCCCGCGACATCCGGAGGAATTTCTTCCACTTCTACTTTCGGCCGACTTTAGTGCCTTCTTCCTCACTTCTTCCCCCGTGTCCAGGTCCCTGTTCGGGCGCCAGGTGTCCCGACCTGCAGGACAGTCGAACAGGCCCTGGAAGGGGGAGTGGGAATGGAGGAGACAAGAAAACACGAGAAATGGAGACAAGACAAATAGAATAGCCTGATCAAGTCTCGTTTAATGGTGGCAGTGCAATGCCTTATATAGGCTGGCAGAGGAAGAGGTTGGGCCAGGGCGGTGACGGGGGGCCGGATTTTCTCAAATTACAATTGCGCATGCACCGTGGGTTTGTAATAGCTTCATGGGCGGGAAAAAGTTTGCGCGCGCGCGGGAAAGGCTTGCGCGCGTGGGAACAGTTTAGGCGTGCACGGGAAAAGCTAGCGTGCGCACGGGAAAGGTTAGCGCACACGCAGGAAAGGTTTGTAATGAAAAACCCGGAAATGTGCCATCTTGTCTCCGCTTTGCGGAGATCAAGCAACAGAGGTCGGCTAATTCTGGGCCTCATGGCTCCGGACACTGAAGAAACTAGAAAATTAACAAACTAAACCTAAAAGTGGCCGAAGTAAATAAATAAAGATCAGAGCAGAGATAAATGAAATACAGAATAGAAAAAAAAATTCAACAAAACTCAGTTGTTTTTTTAAAAAGACAAACAAGATAGAAAAACTTAGCAATAATAACACAGAAAAAAATAAAACTTAAATAAATAAAATCATAAATGAAAGAAGAGACATTAAAATTAATGCTACAGATATAAAAAACAGTTTTGAGACTCATTGAAAACATATTCCAACAAAGTGGTCAACTTAGAAGAAATAAATAAATTCCCAGAAACATACAACCTCCCAAGAACAAATTGAGAAAAAATAGAATGAGTGAACATACCTGTAACAAATAAGTAGTTTGATTAAGTAGTCAAATTCCTCCCTAATGAGAAAAGCCCAGGGTCAGATGGCTTTATATATGAATTTTAAAGCATTAATACCAATTATTTTTAAATTTTGCCCCCCAAAAAGAAGAACAAATGCTTTTAAACTTGTAAGTCCAGCATTACACTGCTACCAAAACCAGGGAAAAACAACACAAGAAAACGACAGGTCAATATCTATGATAAACATGGATACTGCAATTTTCACCAAAGTATTAGCAAACTGAATCCAACAGCACATTAAAAGGATCACACACTATGACTGAGAGAGATTTATCTCTGGGAGTCATGGATGGTTCAACCTATACATTTCAATCAATGTGAAACACCACATTAACAGAATGAATAATAAAAATCACACAATTATCTCCATAGATGCAGAAACACATTTGACAAAAGTTCAACACCTTTTATGATTAAAAAAGCTCTCAACAATTATGTATAGAAAGAGTTTGCCTTAATGCAACATAAGGACTATATATAAAAACCCCACAGTTAACATCATACTCGACAGTGAAAAACTTTTAAGTTGTTTTCCCTAAGATATGCAACAAGGTAAGGATGCCTCTATTCAACGTAGTGTTGGAAATCCAAGCCAAAGCAACTGGACTAAATAAATAAATAAATGCCATGCAAGTTAGGATGGAAGAAGTAAAATTATCTCTACTTGCAGGTGGCATGGTCTCATATGTTGAAAACCTTAAAACATGCTACAAGAATACTGTTAGAAGTAATAAATGAATTTAGTAAAGTTACAGGATTCAAAATTAACATACATAACTCAGTTACATTTTTATACGTTAATAATAAACAATCTGAAAAGGAAATTAAGAAAGCAATCCCATTTAAAATAGCACCAGAAAGAATAAAATACGTAGGAATAAACCTATCCAAGGAGGTGAAAACTTGTTCACTGAAAACTATAAAACAGTAATGGAAAATCTAAAGTAGGCATAAATAAATTGGAAGGTATCCTGGGTTCATGGACTGAAAAAATTAGTATTGTTAAAATGTCTGTCCTACCCAAAGCGGCGTATAGATTTGATCAATTCCTATCAAAGTAACTAAGTAATTTTTTACAGAAATGGAAAAAAAATCCTAAAGTTAATAAGGCACCGCAAAAGATGCTGAATAGCCAAAACAATCTTAAGCAAAACAAACAAACACAAAGAAAAACCAAATAAAGCTGGAGGCATCACACTTACTGGTTTCAAAATATGTTACAAATCTGCAGTAATTAAAACTGTGGAACTGGCATACAAATAGTCATATAGAACAATAGAATACAGAGCCTAGAAATAAACCCATGGATATATGTTCAACTAATTTTCAGCAAGGGTGCCAAGAATATACAATAGAGAAAAGATATTATCTTCAATAGATGATATTGAGAAAACTGGATATCCATATCAAAAAGAATGAAACTGGACCTTTGTCTTATACTATACTCAAAAGGAATTAAAATCTTAAAGGTAAGATCTGAATCTATAAAACTTCTAGAAGGAAACGGGAAAACCTTCTCTACATCGGTTTTGGCAATAGTTTCTCCAATATCCCACTAAAAATACAATCAACAATAGCAAAAACAGTCAAGACTACATCAAAATAAAAAGGGGCTACACAGCAAGGGAAACAATCAACACAGTGAAATGGCAACCTATAGACTAGGAGAAAATATTGGCAAATCATTTATTTAATGAGAGGTAAATTTCTAAATTTTATAAGGAACCCTTATACCTTAATAGCAAAGACAAACAAACAAAAAATAACCCAAATAAAGAACGGTTAACAGACTTGAATAGACATTTCTCCAAAGAATGCATAAAAATGAATACATAAAAAAGATATATGAAAAGATTACTAATCATCTGAGAAGTGAAAATCAACGAATGAGGAGATACCACCCCATACTTCCTAGGATGACTATTATTAAAACACAACAAAGCAGCCTGTAATTCCAGTGTTTTGGGAGGCTGAGGCAGAAGGATTACTTGAGGTCAGGAGTTCAAGACCAACCTGGGCAACATAACAAGACCCTGTCTCTACAAAAAATTAAAAAATTAATCAGGTGTGGTGGTGTGCACTTGTAGTCTCTATTTGGGAGGCTAAAGGTGAGAGGATTGCTTGAGTCCAGGAGTTTAAGGCTGCAGTGAACTACATATGTGCCAGTGGCACACCAGCCTGGGTGACAGAGCAAGACTTTATCTCTTAAAAAGAAGGAGTTGGAGAAATTGAAACCTTCGTACACTGTTGGTGGCAATGTAAAAAGGCACAGCTATTATGAAAACATTATGGAGGTCTCTCAACAAAGTACAAATAGAACTATCATATGATCCAGAATTCCTACTTCTTGGTCTTTATAATAAAAAGAGGCAGAAACAACCTGCATGTTCATGGAGAGATGAATACAGAAAGAAACTGTGTACATATATACAATTGATTATTGTTTAGCCTTAAAAAAAGAAGGAAATCCTACCATTTGTGACACCATGGATGGACCTGAAAGATACTATGCAATGTGAAACAAGTCAGTCATGGAAGGGCAAATACTGGATGATTTCTCCTATGTGAAGCAAATAGTCAAATTTATAGTCGTAGATAATCAAATCATGTTTACCAGGGGATAGAGAGGACACCATGGAGGTGTTGTTCAAGGTTTACAAATACCCAGTTATACAAGATACTCATCCTGCAAATTGATGAGTTCTTGCAAATTGTGGTACAACATAGAGCCTAAAGCTTGCAATAATGTATTGTAAACTTAAAAGTTTATTAAGTGAGTAGATCTCACGTTAAGTGTTCTTACCATAAACAAACAAAGGAAAATAAAAGTGACACAAGAGAACCAAAAGAACTTTTAGAGGTGATGTATATGTATATTACCTTGATTATGGACATAGTAACACAAGTAATACTTATGTCCATACTCCCATTAATTATGTTTAGGCTTTTTGTGTGTACAAATTATATGTCTGGAAAGCTAAGGAAAGCCTCACTATAGATAAATCTAAATGTAATTACAAAAATGTTTAAGTAACCCATAAGAAATCAACAGAAGAAAACAATGAAAGAATAAAACAGAGGAATCTAACAGAAAACAAAAAATAAAATGATAGTCTTAGCATTAACCTGTCTATAATTACATTAAAGTTTACAGTAAATGGTCTAATTATGCAAGGTATAAGAAAGAGACTGGCAAATTGGGCTTCAAAACATTATTCAGCTATGTGTTGTTAACAAAAAACTAATTTCAAATTGAATGTTACAGGCTGATTGAAAATAAAATGATGGAAAAATATGTATCATACAAAAATTAGTTAAAGAAAAGTAGGATTGAGTAACTGTCTGAATATCTGATAAAGGAAATTTCAGCACAGAGAGAATTATCAGAGGTGGAGAGAGATACTATATAATGATAAAAGATTCAGTCCACTAATAAGGCATAGCCATTCTAAATGGGGACGCATTAAACAATAAAGCAACAAAATATAGGGATAGAAAACTGAAATGAGAAATAGGCAAATCTACAAATATAGTTGGAGATGTCAATACTTCTCTCTATAAACTAGACAGGAAATTAGATAGAACAACTATACATAAAATTAGGATATATATATATAGAAAATCTGAGCATCCTATTAACCGATAGTATGTAATTTACATTTATATAACACCACCCAACAGCCAAATATACATTTTTTCAAGTGTCCATGAAATTCTGTATAGACTGTAGACTTAAATCAAATATCAACAACTATCCCTAAAATAAATATCAATATATTTAATAGAATTTAAATCATACAGGGTGTGCTATCTGATAACAGAAAGATAAGAGGAAAATCTCCAAATACTTGGAAACTATTACATATTTCTAATAAATCCATTGGTCAAGGAGGAAGTCTTTTGTGTGTGTGTGTGTTTTTATTTTATGTTTTTAATTGTATAATTCAATGTTTTTTTGTATATTTTATCATTTCAATAGGTTTTTGTGGAACAGGTGATATTTGGTTACATGAATAATTTCTTTAGTGGTAATTTCTGAGATTTTGGTGCTCCCATCACCACAGCAATGTACACTATACCCAATGTGCAGTCTTCTATCTCTCACCCCCTCCCATCCCTTTCCCCAAGTCCCCAAAGTCCATTGTATCATTTTTTAAAAAAAAGTATGTAGAAGTCTAGAGTGTCATATTTTTTAATTTTTATTTTTATTTAAGTTCTGGGTACATGTGCAGGTTTGTTACATAGTTAAATATGTGCCATGGTGGGTTGTTGCACCTATTAACCTATCACCTTCTTATGCCTTTGAGTCCTCACAGCTTAGCTCCCACTGTGAGTGAGAACATACAATATTTGGTTTTTCATTCCTGAGTTACTTCACTTAGAATAATGGTCTCCAGTTTTATCCAGGTTGCTGCAAATACCATTATTTCATTCCTTTTTATGGCTGAGTTGTATTCCATGTTATGTATACCACATTTTCTTTATCCTCTCGTTGATTGATGGGCATTTGGGCTGGTTCCATATTTTTGCAATTCCAAATTGTGCTGCTATAAACATCTGTGTGCAAGTGCAAGTATCTTTTTTCTATAAAGACTTCTTTTCCTCTGGGTAGATACCCAGAAGTGGGATTGCTGGATCGAATGGTAGATCTACTTTTAGCTACTTAAATAATCTCCACACTGTTTTCCATAGTGATTGTAATAGTTTACATTTTCACCAATAGTGTAAAAGTGTTCCCTTTTCACCACATCCACACCAGCATCTATTATTTTTTGATTTTTTTTTATTATGGCTATTCTTGAAGGAGTAAGGTGATATCACCTTGTGGTTTTGATTTGTGTTTTCCTGATAGCGATGTGAAACATTTTTTTTTTCATATGTTTTTTGGCCATTTGTATATCTTCTTTTGAGAATTATCTATTCGTGTCCTTAGCCCAAAAGAGGATGGTGTAAAAGAAATAAAGAAACGGTTAATGAAATAAAAGTATAAATACAAAATATTAAAAATTGTGGAACACAGCTAAGGCAATGCTTACAGGAAAATTTATAACACCAAATTAGAAAAGAGGGAAAATATATCAATGATCTATGCTTCCCACTCAAGAACTAGAAAAAGAAGAGCAAAATTAACCCAAAGCAAGCAGAAGGAACAAAATGATAAAGAGTGAATATTAGTGAAACTGAAAACCAATGAAGTTGAGAAAATTAGGAAAACATGCATCTGGTTCTTTGAAAAAGTGAATAAAACTGACAAACCTGTCAAGACTGACAAAGGAAAAAGAAGAGACAAATTACCAACATCATGCATGAATCCAGGGAGATTACAGACCTTGCAAATATTAATGGAATAATAATACTAAATGCTTCTACACACATAAACGAGACAGTTTGGATGAAATGAAACACTTCTACAGAAAAAAACAAAAACTACAAAAACTCACCCACCATGAAATAGATAATTTGAATAATTGTATAACTATTAAGGGAATTGATTTCATAGTTTTAAAATTCACAAAAGAGAAACACACAAGCCTAGATTGCTTTACTGGTGAATTATCCTGATCACATAAAAGTAACACCAATTCTGTACAATATATTCCAAAAAATAAAAAAGGAACACCTCCCAATTTATATTATGAAGCTAACATTATCTGGATGCCAGAATGAAAGGCAGCACAAGAAAGGAAAACCACAGATCAATGTTCCTTAAGATTATAGGCACAGAAATCTTTAAAAATATTAGTGAAAACAATTCAGCAGTATATAAAAACACATACTATGACCAAGTGGTACCAAGTATAGGAATTCAAGGATGGTTCAACATTCTAAACCAATGAACATAATCCACCTTATTAAAAGACTAAAGAAGAGATGTCATACCAATTCATGCAGGAAAAAAAAATACGACAAATTTCAGCATCTATTTGTGACAAAAACTCTCAGAAAAATATGTTTAGAAAGCAACTTCCTCAACTTGCAAAAGAACATCAAGAAAATACTTACAACTAACATTATGCTTAATGGTGAAAGAATGCTTTTCCCACATTATTGGGAATAAAGCAAGGATGTCCACTATCACTTATCTTTTCAACATAGTGCCAGAAAATAGCCAGTACAAAAAGGTGGGAAAAGGAAACAAAAGGAATAGAAATTGGAAAAGAAGAATTACAACTCTTTTTGCAGATCAAATGATCACCTATGTAAAAAATCCTTGAGAATATACAAAAAATATATTAGAACTAATAAGTAAGGTTAGCATTGTCTCAGTATGTGAGATAAACATACAAAACTTAATTATATTTCTATGTACTAGCAATGAGCACATGGAAGCCACAATTTAAAATACAGTTTATCATCATTCAAAAAAAATGAAATACTTAATATATAAATCTAACAATACATGCACAGTACTGCTGTGATGAAAACTACATAACACTGATTTAAAAATAAAAATAAAGATCTCAATTCTACCAAAATTTATATACAGCTTCAATGCAATTCCTATCAAAATTCCGTAAGATTGTAGATGTAGTCAAGATTATACTACATTTTATATGGAAATATAAACAAGCTAGAATTGCTAAAACATCTTAGAAAAACAAGAAAAAAGTGGGATGCATCAGTTACCTTATTTTTAGACACATGTAGCTATCGTAGTCAAGACTGTGGTGGTGTTGATAACGCATGGGCGCACAGATCAATAGAACAGAAAATAAAACCTAAAAATAGGTTCATGCAATATGTTCAAATGAATTTTGGCAAAGGTACAAATGTAATTTAATGAAGTAAAATAGTCTTTTCAATAAATGGCCCTGGAGCAATTGGGTATCCATAGCCAAAACAACAATAACATCAAAAACCCTCAGTCTAAGTTTCATACTTTATACAAAAATTAACTCAAAATAGGTCAAGCAGTTGTGTAAGATGTAAAGTTACAGAATTTTAGAAAAGTAATACTTTTGGGGATCGAGGACTAGATAGAGTTCTTAGACCTGACATCAAAAGTATACTTTGTAAAAGGAATAAAAGATAAAATGCACATAATCAAA
Source organism: Trachypithecus francoisi (assembly GCF_009764315.1). Lineage (NCBI taxonomy): Eukaryota > Metazoa > Chordata > Mammalia > Primates > Cercopithecidae > Trachypithecus > Trachypithecus francoisi. The sequence goes on along the minus strand of NW_022681457.1, from coordinate 35,904,813 downwards.
TATTTTTTCAAAAATTTTGCTCTATGAAAGACCCTGTTAAGAGAATGAAAAGATAAGCTACAGATTTGGGGCAAGTATTTGCAAACTCTGTGTATTTGTTTGCTAGGGCTGCCATAACAAAGTACCACTAGGTAGCTTAAAGAGAATTGTATTTATTTATTTACAGTTCCGGAGGCTAGAAGTCCAAGATCGAGGCATCAGCAAAGTTGGTTTCTTCCGACGTCTCTCTCATTGGCTTGTAGATGCTCTTCTTCTCCCTGTCTTTACGTGTTTTTTCCTCTGTGAAAGTGTTCGTGTCCAAATTTCTTACAAGAACACCAGTCATACTGTATTAGAGCCCACCCATATGGTCTTAACTAATTTACCTCTTAGAACCCTATCTCCAAATACAGTTACATTCTGAGTTATTGGAGGTTAGGAATTCAGTATATGAATTTGAGGGGAAACAATTCAGCTGAAAACACCATGTATCTGAAAAAGGACTAGTATATAGAAAATGCATACAACTCTCAAGCCTTAACACACACACACACACACACACGCGCATGCGTGCGCGTGCACACACACACACACACACACGTCAAAAACATATGAAAAAATCTAAAAAAATTGAACAAAATCCAGAAGAGGAATTTCACCAAAGGGTATATACAGATGGCAAAGTAATTATGTGAAAAAATATTCAATATCATTAGCTGTTAGAGAAATGCAAATTAAAACCACAATGAGATACTAATATATAATATTCAGAATGGCTAAAATTAAAAAAAATAGTGACAATAAATACTGGCATGTATACAGAGAAACTGGTAGGGAAATAAAATAGTACAGCCACTCTGGAAAAGATTTTGGCAGTTTCTGAAAAAACTAAACATGAAATAGTCATATGATTCAGCAATTGCAATACTGAGAATTTATCCCAGAGAAATGAAGGCGTTATGTTCACATAAAAGCTTGTACATGAGTGTTTAAAGCAGTTTTATTGCTAATGGCCCCAAACTGGAAAATAATGTCCTTCAATGAGTGAATGGTTAAATGAATTGATACATACCTACCATGGTATAGTACTCAACCAGAAATACTAACAAATTATTGATATACATGCAGCAACCTGCATGAATGTCCATAGAATAATGCTATTTATGTATAATTATTTCAACAATAGAAAAATTATATTTTCACTGCTTAGCACGCTTAGAATACTCAATTTTATTATGTAACTACTATTTACTATGTTCCAGTTTTGTTCTATGCCCAGGGTTTACAGTTAATAAAACACGGCCCTCTTGTTCCTCAGTGTTTACCAAGTGATCCTTAGAAATACTGATTTAAATAATACAAAAGGTTCCATACTAATGTGGGGAGTTTCACACAGATTTTTTTACCATTTTGTGTGACTATTAAAGTGAACATAATATTAAAAGAATAAATAAAAAGGTAAAAATTATGATTTCTCTTTACTTGAAATAAACACTTATGGGATTGGTATGTTTTAAACTTTTCAAATATGCTGAGAAAATCTGTGCCAAATTTGGATTTTTAAACAAAATTAACTGACATAATTGTACATATTTATGGCATTCATGGTGTTTCAAAACATATAGTGTATAGTGATACAATCAGCATAGTTAGCATATTCATCATCTCAAACATCGATCATTTCTTTGTGTTGGGAACATTCACGATCTTCCTTCTGGCTATCTAAAACTATATAAAATATTATTATTAACTATAGTCATTCTGCAGTAATATAAACAGTAGAACCTATTCCTCCTATCTACATGTAATTTTCTATCCTTTGACAAATCTTTTTCTATCTCTTCCTTCCCTCTACCTTTCTCAGTCTCTAGTATCCTCTGTTCTACATTTTACTTCTATGGTATCAAATATTCTTATGGAAAATATTCACAAATAAAATAGAAAAAGATAAACTTTATGGATGAGATAGTAGAACTAAAAACATGGAAGTAGGAAAGATAAAAATTATTTAAGTACAATAGGCATTTAGAATGTCAAATTAATTGGGAAATTGTTTTGCATCATTTTATACAATGTGACTAGAATATAGTTTTAGAATTAGTTTTTAAACTACTCTTACTGTCAACATGCAACACACTCTCATCCGTATGAATCATAATTATAAAAGTCCTTAATTTTCTTTTGAATGTCTCACTCTACTTCGTTCCAGAATTAGTAATAGCCCCTGTTTCATTTCAAACAAGTAGTATAGAATTTCTGTTATTCTACCAGTCATTTCATTGATTGTTGATAGTTTTTTGCCTAAGCGTCTTTTGTTCTTTGCTAAGCCTTTACTATAATTCCTTTGATTGGATTGAAAACATTTGTGGTGATTATCTTTTATAGTTAATTTGTTGATTTCATAATTTTACATTATATTAGCTTGGATAAATTAGTACATTTCTCTCTTTAGATAAAATTTTGTAAGTATCAAATATAATAATGTATGTGGAAGTCCCTTATAAACCCAAAAACACTATATCATTTTAAGTATTGATATAAAACTGTTGAAAGATAACATTGTTTGCATGCTTGAAACCTCACAACAACTCAGTGAGCTGTACCATTGTTATCTCAGTTTTACAAATGATGAAAACATGAGACAGATAGGTTATTTACCCTATAACACACAGCTAGCAAGTGGTAGAACTAGGATTTAAACAAATGTAGTTTTTCTTCAGAGCCATCACTTCTTTAATGGAGGAAATGCATTGTATTATTATTATGTTTTAGAAAGAGCGTTCCTTCGTCTTCAGACACCAAATGGTTTATGGCATTTGTAAAATTTTGCAGGGTCTTTATTGCCACTTTTCAAGATAATTGTTTTATGTCATGAGAAAGCTTAAGTATTGTCTGGAGGTTACTTGTTCTCTGGAAGGGACACTCATACTACCCATAGCTAATGAATATTCTGTTTTTCTGTTTAATGAGAAGGAATTGTTCATGACTCAGTGAGAAGCAAGACTCTGATGTAAACTGCAATATAAGCTTAATGGTTTCCTACTGATGAGAACTGCTTCTGACCAGGGCTACTTGGGCCTAATCATTTAAGTTCCCTCCTGTATTCTTCCTCCTTTTCCAACACTTCTACCCCCAGCCCCATGCCACCACTTATGCACTTTTACGCCATTACTCTCAACCCCTTTAATCCTAAGCCACAGGTGGCATCATGAGCACAAATGTAATTAACATAAAAGAAACATACAGATTTGTGGAAATCACATCTGTACTAGAAACTAGTAAAAGATAATATTCTTACAAAATATTATTAGCTCTGGATAATTTTAGACATAGCAAAGACTTTTTGTCAGATACAATGAAGGTGAGACTGCTATGGTCTAAATGTGGCCAGTCCAAAATTTGTATGCTAAAATCTAATCTCCAATGTGACATATTTGGAGGTGGAGACTTTTGGAGGTGATTAGATCATGAAGGTAGAACCCTCATAAATAGGATTCATGTTCTTTGTAAAGAGGCCCCAGAGAGATAGGTCCCCTTTCCATCACATGAGGACATGGTGGGAAGGTATCATCTATTAACCAGGAAATGGGCCTTAATCCAACACTAAAACTTACAGTAGTTTTATCTTGGACTTCCCAGCCTCCAGAACTGATAGAAATAAGTTTCTGTTTTTTATAAGCTACCCAGTCTGTGTATTTTGTTATAGCTACCCAGATGGACTAAGACATAACTGAATCAAAAGAAGAAACTAAGGCAGCCTGACTTTAAGCTATTCTTCCTGAAAAAAAAATAAAATCACAGGAACTAGAAGAAATTCTGCAAAATCCTCTATGTTTTCAGGGTGTTGATAGAACAAGTGACAGGATCTATTACTACAGAATAGGTTTCGTGGAGAGATTCAAGTACAGTCAGGGTTACAATAAATATCAAATGGTATATGACAGGACTCATGTGAGACAGAACAGCTAGGAGCTTCAGAAAAGAACTTAGACTCAGCCACATAACTGAAATAGTTGATAACCTAAATAAAAAATTCAATATGAGAAAGCTGACCTTTGACAGAATGGCTTCACCAAACTGAGAATAAATATATAAAGTTATGAGGAAAAATGTAGACATTCATGTGATATTTGTGAATAAGAAGGAATTACGGTAGAGAAAATTAAAACAAATAAAGGAGAAGCAATAATCAAGGAAATAATGGATAAACATTCTGAATCTGAATACTGGGCAAAATTCTGTGAGCAAAGTGCATATATTTTCTTTAAAAATCTTTGAAGTTCAATTCTCTAATCACAGGAAAAAATGCAGAAGTATTTATATTTCTGATGAATTTTTTGAATGTAAGAAATCACTAGGCAAATAGAGGTGTTGGCATGAGTGTAGAGCCTGTGAGGCAGAGTGGAAAGCATTTGCAAAGGCACAGAGGTATTGATAGAGCTTGGCACATGCAAGTGACAACAAGTAGTTTCGTGTTCTTGAAGTTTAGAGGATATGTTTGGGCATGTCAAATGATGCTGGAGATAAAAACGGGATTAAAATAGCAAAGGGTGTTATATGTAATACTAAGGAGACAGGACTTTATGTTGCAAGATCTTGGGGAAACATTTTAGGCATTTATATGACCTGATTTTTATTCTAGAAAAATCATCCTGTATTCTGTAATTTTGGAGTGGAGGGAAATTGAATATAGGGGAATTGGAAGTCTATTGTAATAGTTTAGGTATAGTGTATAAGGAACAGATTGAAGAGCTATTTGATAGAATTTAGTGATTTATTGAATGGAAAAGGGTACAAGAGAAAGAGGAATATGGGTTTATTACTTGGTTGACAAGAATAGTTTTTGTGACTATACAGATAATACAATATTTGTGTGGATTGATTCAAGTTAGGAAGATAATTATTTATGGTTTTGACATGAAAGTAAGTAAATGGAATTGGAAGTTTATTTTATATGCCTGTAATTTAAGAAAGAATGTCTGACAGGAGAATACAGCTATGTGAATAATCTAAGTATGTGAGGCAGTAAGATATAGCAAGGAAGGTGATCACTTGAGAAGAGTTAGCCAAGAAAGATGAAAAAGAATGAAAATCTAAATTAAATCAAATGTTTAAATGTTTGCAGAAGAAAATAAACCAGCAAAACAGACTGAGAAAAGTTTAAAAGGGAGAAAAAGAGTGTGATGTCTTTGTATCCATGCAGACATCACAAAATAATTGAGCTACAAGAATAAATTAATTGATGTTGGTAAGTCAAGCTTGGGGACCAACAATGATGATTTCTTAGTATATTAATAGTCAATTGATAATCAAATGCCAGTTATAGACAAGATAGCTCAGTTAGTCCAGATATGTAGGATGAAGAGGTGTTAAATTTGGTGAGTTTATATGGAGAAGATAGACCAATGATTGCATTAGAGTATAATTTGTCAGCTAAAAACATCAGGATTAATAAATAGAGACATTATTCAAAAAGCTGGTTGAAAGTGAGGGAAAGGAACTATTGGAATAGTCAGAGTGGGATTATTACAATATGGAGAATGTTCTGACTATAAGATCTGCAAAAATCTCAAGGGTTAGGCAAAAGAGTTTCTCATTTATAAGGAAGAATAAACAAGACTAGAAATAAGTGAATGTGGGGAAGTGGAATAAAGAAAAGTAGTATGGTCTGACCTTAGAGCACCGACTGTTTTACCCTGAGACAAACCTATTCTCAGGAGCGGTTGTTAAAGGGAGATTGTGTGCTGGCTCGGGCTGATGGTGAGCCAAAGTTGTATTTAGTTAGATATCAGTTTGACTATATTGTTATGTAGCTCAGGAGAGAGGTCAGGCATAAAGATAGAAATCTGAGAGTCTGTAGCGCAAAGGTGAGTGTTGAAGCTATGAATTTAGAAGTGGTCATTTGGAGAATGCGTAGAGATTAAAAAGCGCCATGGGGAAAGTTCTTTCATTGTAACAGTGAAGTGATAAACATGGTATGTATATGTATAGTTTTTTTTCTTTTTTTAAGTGTAGAAACAAACAAACTTTAGAGAAAAACTGAAAGGAGTGTAGTACAGAATCTAAGACAAGTGTTTCAAGGAGGGACTGTCCAATGTTAACTCTAAAAAAATGCCCTTGGATGATAGGGATAGAAGCTGGTGGAATGAGATACGGAAAAAAAAGAGTGGGAGAAAAAAATGTGGAATTCTGTTTCTAGATTTTGGGCTCTTCGTGAAAGTTAGATATAGAGGTTTCAGAATTGGGATTTAAGGATAGGTAAAGTTATATTTATAAATGAACAGATAGTGCTAGCAGAGGCAGAGTCTTAGAAAATAAATGTTAGACTCATAACAGTGACAGAGTGCCAATCTTCAACAAATAGAGTGATAGTTCTTGTTTTAAGTTTGAGTAGAAGGCACTTCTACTCAGTATAGATAGGAATATAGTTAATTTACAGAGAATGGAGTTAATTGATGGAGTTCAAACTTGATGGCTCTAGTTTCTCTGTGAAAAAAGAAGCAGGGTATTTAGGAAGCTCCAGGGAATGGACTGGAAGAGTATTAAATAGTGTCAAAGGTTTTCAGTAGCTAATGTTAGGAATGGAATCAAGACAGAGACAAGGAAAGAAGTTTCTAATTAGCAATGAGTGTTTGAAAGTATAAATCAGGGGTCCAGGGGAAGGAAATAATCTTAACCAAAGTTTGACTAACAAATATTTTGTTCGAATTGATCAATAGGGACAAAACCTTTCAGCTAATTGTTAAAGAAGGGAAGAATGGGAATTTGGAAGGTCTGTGTCAGGCCTTGTTAGAGATAAACAAGAAAGACATCCAAAAGTATTATTCAAGTCAGTCATAAAGAACAGGGTGCTTCTTTTCAGTAAGCCATTTCCTGAAACAAAGGACTGGGGAGATTTCTTAACTTTCACTGTTTTCGAAGAACACAGGGGTCAGCTAAAACTTAACATTTTCTAGTGTGACAAATGAATTATTTCACAGGACACAGGATAATATTGTATAAAGTCACTGAATGCAGATAAACATCAAGAAAGTCTTCTTGGGGGAAGGAACTGAGTCTCCCAAAGACTAAAATTGTGAGACAAATCATTGAGAAAGGCAGTTCAAGAAATACAGATGGCATTTGTAAAAAGCATTTAAGTTTGATTATCAGGTAATTCTATGTAGGATGAATGGAGATGAGATTAAGGAGCTAGGATGGGGCTAAATCAAGAAGGACTTTGTGTGGCAAATCAAGAAATTTATAATTTGTCTTTCAGTGGTAAGCCAATGCAATATATTAATCCAGAATGCTATATGATAGATTTGCATTTTGGAATGCTCAATCTAGCAATAGTGCATTTTATGGTTTGGAGGGAGTGGGGGAACAGGAATTAATGAAGATATAAGTTAGGAGAATTTTAGTAAGTTAGGGAAGTGATGATAAAGACATGGGAAAAACAATGGCAGAAAATGGAAGACAAAGAGAGGTAAGACTGATATTTGGGATGTTGAATGTACTGAATCTAGTAACATTTGCATGCAGGGAAGCATAAAAGAAAAGCGAACCTAAGACGATTCCAGGGTTTCTGGTTTAGGCAACTGTGGCCAGCAGTACCATTTACTAAGGTAGAGTATATGAGAAAGCAGGTTGGGAAAGAAGATTCATATTTGGGAAAGTTGTATTTAGTTAGATATCAGTTTGACTATATTGTTATGTAGCTCAGGAGAGAGGTCAGGCATAAAGATAGAAATCTGAGAGTCTGTAGCGCAAAGGTGAGTGTTGAAGCTATGAATTTAGAAGTGGTCATTTGGAGAATGCGTAGAGATTAAAAAGCGCCATGGGGAAAGTTCTTTCATTGTAACAGTGAAGTGATAAACATGGTATGTATATGTATAGTTTTTTTTTTTTTTTTAAGTGTAGAAACAAACAAACTTTAGAGAAAAACTGAAAGGAGTGTAGTACAGAATCTAAGACAAGTGTTTCAAGGAGGGACTGTCCAATGTTAACTCTAAAAAAATGCCCTTGGATGATAGGGATAGAAGCTGGTGGAATGAGATACGGAAAAAAAAGAGTGGGAGAAAAAAATGTGGAATTCTGTTTCTAGATTTTGGGCTCTTCGTGAAAGTTAGATATAGAGTTTCAGAATTGGGATTAAGGATAGGTAAAGTTATATTTATAATGAACAGATAGTGCTAGCAGAGGCAGAGTCTTAGAAAATAAATGTTAGACTCATAACAGTGACAGAGTGCCAATCTTCAACAAATAGAGTGATAGTTCTTGTTTTAAGTTTGAGTAGAAGGCACTTCTACTCAGTATAGATAGGAATATAGTTAAATTTACAGAGAATGGAGTTAATTGATGGAGTTCAAACTTGATGGCTCTAGTTTCTCTGTGAAAAAAGAAGCAGGGTATTTAGGAAGCTCCAGGGAATGGACTGGAAGAGTATTAAATAGTGTCAAAGGTTTTCAGTAGCTAATGTTAGGAATGGAATCAAGACAGAGACAAGGAAAGAAGTTTCTAATTAGCAATGAGTGTTTGAAAGTATAAATCGGGGCCGGGCGCGGTGGCTCAAGCCTGTAATCCCAGCACTTTGGGAGGCCGAGACGGGCGGATCACGAGGTCAGGAGATCGAGACCATCCTGGCTAACACGGTGAAACCCCGTCTCTACTAAAAATACAAAAACTAGCCGGGCGAGGCGGCGGGCGCCTGTAGTCCCAGCTACTCGGGAGGCTGAGGCAGGAGAATGGCGTAAACCCGGGAGGCGGAGCTTGCAGTGAGCTGAGATCCGGCCACTGCGCTCCAGCCTGGGCGACAGAGCGAGACTCCGTCTCAAAAAAAAAAAAAAAAAAAAAGAAAGTATAAATCGGAAGTAGCACTAATCCACAAGGTGTGGTTTTTTTGTTTGTTTGTTTCCTGTATACTTTATTATTGAGTGTATAAGCGGAAAAGGTGTATGTTCTAAGTGTAATAGGGCTGATAATCTTCAGAAGAGGTGCTTCATAAAGAATGCAATTGTGAGTATTTTTAATGTGTTATCTTCTATTCAAAACATAAATAGTGACCTTATTTCTAACCAGTCAAGTTGTCAATGAAATATACTGAGCCTACCATCTCAAATCTAAAAGTTTTCAGGAAAGGTGATCTTTCTCAAAGGCAATATAGGATATTTTCCAAGATAATTTGCTGTGTTCCAATAAAAGTGTCCAACATTCTAGTTAAGCTACAACAAAATTTTTAACTAGTATAAATTATTTTATGAATCAAAGTATATCAATTTTCTTTATGGGGACTGATAGAATTTTTGCAGTTTCATTGAACATCTGTTCATGTCACTACCATTTAGAGAGCAGAATGATTATGGTTAAAGTTTTATACATATATATCAGATTGGGAAAATAATCTTTGATGGAAAAAGTTATCATCAATAATCTTACATTTTGTGTAGAGAATTGAAATTATTTGATGCTACTAATTATTGTTCTTTTACTCTAATAATAAAAATATATTAATTATTTTTATTAATCAGTTTCATTGCTCTAAAGAAATACCTGAGGCTGGGTAATTTATAAAGAAAAGAGGTTTATTTTGACTCATGGTTCTATAGGGTATATAGGAAGTATGGTGCTGGCATCTGCTTCCGGTGAGGGCCTCAGGAAGCTTACAATCATGGTGGAAGGTGAATGGGAGGCAGGCAAGTCATATGGTGAGAGAGGGAGCAGGAGACAGAAGGGGTGGTCCCACAACCAGATCTCATGTGAACTATATGAGCAAGAAGTCACTCATCATCAAAGGGATAACACTAAGCCATTCAGGAGGGAACGGCCCCCATGATCCAATACCTCCCACAAACCCCTATCTCTACCATTGGGGATTATATTCCAACATAAGATTTGAAGGGGACAAGCATCCAATGATATCATAATTTAACTATAATGCCTATAAGACCTTGTGAACATTTTATTAGTTTATTTATACCAATAGATTACCAAGTTTAAAATATCTTTTGGAAATACTTTCATGAAAGATAAAAATTATTAATTATATTTTCTTTATACAGGGAACAACCTATGAAGAGGAAATTAATAATATTCAATATATTATTTCAAAAATTAATGCAATTCTGGCTCATAATTCACCAGTTTTGATTGTTCAAAGATGGATACGTGGTTTCTTAGTTAGAAAAAAATTGAGGTATGTTTTGTTTTCTTTACCATTTGAATATTGAAATAAGAAGGTGAAGAAATAAGTGATCAAAAGTCAATTCTCCAATAATTTGCATTTTTGTATTCTCTATCATCAAAATGGTATAGTCTGTTTAACCTAACTTTAAGAAAAATACCACAGACTCTATAGTAATATAATATTTAGAATAATTAACATTTGATATTTTATTTTTTTCTTTCCAATTTACCATATAAATACAAATGTAAGCCATGGATTATAAAATGGGATACAATAGAAATATAAAACATGGAACATATATGGAAGATTTTATATTTTGTTTAGATACAAATACAATTTTGCTGAGACATCTGCTACCACATCAATGTATATTGTCCTTTATTTAGTTATGTTTTACTTTTTTCTTGTTCCTTGCATTCCTTTGCAGTAGCTAAGCTTTGCAAATAAATGAAAACCTTTTTTTTTTTTTTGCTAGAATTTCTTAACATTGTACTTGCAGAGATAAGATAGGATACTCTGTCATCAATTTATAGTATTGGTCATACCAAACGTCAAACATATGAAAAACTAAATGAAAATTTTCATATAGCTTATTCTAAATAGCAGAATTCAGAAGATAGAAATGAAATTTGGCCCTGAAATATAGATAGGATTAACATAGATCTGGAATAAGAAAATGGATATTTGTTGGTAAAGCAAGATTAGGAAGTTTCACTGAAATGAGATTCAACATTCTGTGGTAAGATAGACACAATGCCCTCTAGCATAAACCAATATATGCTAAATCATAGGTGGCAATAGTCCTGATAAAGAGAAACAAGTATGAGGAATAAGTAGCAAAACTGACCATAAATACAGTGCCTCTGACTTCTGAGGAAGTGGTTCCACATAATTTTCACACTGAGGTCAAAATATGAGAGAACATAATTTCACATTGGAGACAAGTCAAATTAACTGAGTAAAGGAGGTGCAAAAGAATCAATCAGGCAGTTGCTGAAAATGCCTATTTAAAATATTAATTCTGTCTTTATTTTGCATTTGAATTTAATGTGCTCTTTATATTAAATACAGGTCTAATTAAAGGATATTGTTTTTGGTTTATACCTCAGGGATTTTTTTCTCTGGTAGAATGAACGTTCTCACTGACGCTCATATAACATGAGATAAAAACTTTGTTTATGGGAAGAATCTTTAAAAACTAAGCATGTATGAATAGAATTTGAGAGTTTTGCAGGAAGAGATTTCAATAATAATATATGACAGGTTTCAAGACAAACTGATTTGTATTTTCTGCCTCTTTAAAGCTCTGTTCTATTAGGCACATTACTTACCTACGCTGGGCTTGAATTTCTTTATCTGTAAAACTGTAAAGAACAGGGGCTAATAACAGTACTTATTTCTATTTTTTGTGGGAATTGAGATGATCAATATAATGCTCTTAGCACCTAGCAAAAGTAGATATTACATTCTTATTAGCTATTAATTTTTTGTTTTTTATTTTTTGAGATGGAGTCTCGCTCTGTCTCCCAGTCTGGAGTGCAGTGGCATGATCTCGGCTCACTGCAAGCTCCGCCTCCTGGGTTAACGCCATTCTCCTGCCTCAGCCTCCCAAGTAGCTGGGACTACAGGCACCCGCCACCATGTCCGGCTAATTTTTTGGATTTTTAGTAGAGATGGAGTTTCACCGTGTTAGCCAGGATGGTCTCGATCTCCTGACCTCCTGATCTGCCCGCCTCAGTCTCCCAAAGTACTGGGATTACAGGCGTGAGCCACCGCACCTGGCCTTAAAAATTTAATTATTATTGTTGTTGTTATATTTAGTGCTCTCTGTGTTGTTTGGTACCATGGGAAATTTCCCTTGGATTTCTTGCTCTCTTCCGGCATGCACAGAGTAATCTTTCAAAAATACAAATTTAATCATTTTATTCACCAACTTAAAGTCCTTCAGTGGCTTTCAATTTGTTTAGGACAAATGTTTGGAATATTGCTTCTTTGATGTGTTTCACATACTTTTACTCACATCACAAGCTCTTACCATACTGTATTATAGTCATCTCTATAATTAACTATATCTCCATATGTACTATAAACTGTATGAGACTGTATCTCTGTTTTCCACTCTGTATCTTTAACATGTAACAGAATGCCTGACACATGTTAGGTGCTCAAAATATTTTCTGAATTGATTAATACATCAATAAATGGAGAGACAGTGGGAGCTGAAATCAGATCTGGATTCATTCATGGAAAGGTGAAAGTAAGAATTAGGAAATATGAAGAGCTCCCCTCAGAGGCAACTATAGATTTCCACAACCTAGTGTCCGAGTGATTAGTCCTTTTGTGTGTCTATTTATAGGCATGAGAAATGTCTACCCACACCCAAATATTTTGTACTTTGAAATTTTCAACTAAAAGTACTTGAAATATGTATGGCTAAAATTTATAAAATTATTATGATTAATGCTATTATCGTTTAGAGTGGTAGTATTTCTAGTGTGGGTGATTGCATATAAGGAAAGTATACTTTTATTCTTAGAATGAAATGTGATTAGATTGATAGCCTCCTAAACCTATGTAAAGGCAGCTATATTGAGATCATAGGGAGGATTATTGGTTGCATTGATGGGTTGTAAAAAAGGAAAAAGAATGGAAAAGAATATAGGAAACAAACATTTATTGAATGTGCAATATATGTAAAGCACCATATTGGGTACATTAATCCATTTTATTATTTAATAAAACAGAGCTTTTGAGTCTTTCTGTATTTTCTGTTTTACAGATGAAACACTGAGTCTTTAAACTTGGTGGGGAAGCTAATATATGAATCAATATCAGACAGCTATTTTGTGTTGGGCATTTGTGGTCAGTTATGAAAAGATGAAACTGCATGTAAATACATATCAGATTCTGGTGTTTAACATTTTCCAAATTCCATGCTCCTTTTACTTTTCTTTTTTTTTTTTTTTTTTTTTTTTTTTTGAGACAGAGTCTCGCTCTGTTGCCCAGGCTGGAGTGCAGTGGCCGGATCTCAGCTCACTGCAAGCTCCACCTCCCAGGTTCACGCCATTCTCCTGCCTCAGCCTCCCGAGTAGCTGGGACTACAGGCACCCGCCACCTCGCCCGGCTAGTTTTTGTATTTTTTGGTAGAGACGGGGTTTCACCACGCTAGCCAGGATGGTCTCGATCTGCTGACCTCGTGATCCGCCCATCTCAGCCTCCCAAAGTGCTGGGATTACAGGCTTGAGCCACCGCGCCCGGCCCTTTTACTTTTCTTTTCTTTTTTTTTTTTTTTGATTTTAAAAAAGTTTTACTATTAAAAATAAAGAGACCATAAAAATTAAAAAAATCATTGATCTTCTCCAAACTACAGGTTGTTATTATTATAACCTTGCTTAAGATTACTTTGCTAGAAAGTGGTGAAGCCAAGATTTAAACAGAAAGATGTCTATTTCTTTTTTTTTTATTTTCTATTTTTTATTTCCATCTTTTCCCATAGTTTCAGCACTTACACACATACCCACAGACATGCCCCACCCCTGACACAAACAAACAATTTGGTTAGTTTTCATAGCTTGGCAATTTACAAAAATAAACATATTTTGTATTCTTACATGACCTGCACTTTGCACTTTTCCGTGACCTTTATCTACTTTGATTTCAGGGCTATAATTCACTTTCTTTTTTTTTTTTTTTTTTTTTTATTATACTTTAAGTTCTAGGGTACATGTGCATAACGTGCAGGTTTGATACATATGTATACTTATGCCATGTTGGTGTGCTGCACCCATCAACTCGTCAGCACCCATCAATTCATCATTTATATCATGTATAACTCCCCAATGCAATCCCTCCCTTCTCCCCCCTCCCCATGATAGGCCCCAGTGTGTGATGTTCCCCTTCCCCAGTCCAAGTGATCTCATTGTTCAGTTCCCACCTATGAGTGAGAACATGCGGTGTTTGGTTTTCTGTTCTTGTGATAGTTTGCTAAGAATGATGGTTTCCAGCTGCATCCATGTCCCTACAAAGGATGCAAACTCATCCTTTTTTATGGCTGCATAGTATTCCATGGTGTATATATGCCACATTTTCTTAATCCAGTCTGTCACAGATGGACATTTGGGTTGATTCCAAGTCTTTGCTATTGTGAATAGTGCCGCAATAAACATACGTGTGCATGTGTCTTTGTAGTAGAGTAATTTATAATCCTTTGGGTATATACCCAGTAGTGGAATGGCTGGGTCATATGGTACATCTAGTTCTAGATCCTTGAGGAATTGCCATACTGTTTTCCATAATGGTTGAACTAGTTTACAATCCCACCAACAGTGTAAAAGTGTTCCTATTTCTCCACATCCTCTCCAACACCTGTTGTTTCCTGACTTCTTAATGATTGCCATTCTGACTGGTGTGAGATGGTATCTCATTGTGGTTTTGATTTGCATTTCTCTGATGGCGAGTGATGATGAGCATTTTTTCATGTGTCTGTTGGCTGTATGGATGTCTTCTTTTGAGAAATGTCTGTTCATATCCTTTGCCCACTTTTTGATGGGGTTGTTTGTTTTTTTCTTATATATTTGTTTGAGTTCTTTGTAGATTCTGGATATTAGCCCTTTATCAGATGAGTAGATTGCAAAAATTTTCTCCCATTCTGTAGGTTGCCTGTTCACTCTGATGGTAGTTTCTTCTGCTGTGCCGAAGCTCTTTAGTTTAATTAGATCCCATTTGTCAATTTTGGCTTTTGCTGCTGTTGCTTTTGGTGTTTTAGACATGAAGTCCTTGCCCATGCCTATGTCCTGAATGGTACTACCTAGATTTTTTTCTAGGATTTTTATGGTATTAGGTCTAACATTTAAGTCTCTAATCCATCTTGAATTAATCTTCGTATAAGGGGTAAGGAAAGGACCCAGTTTCAGCTTTCTACTTATGGCTAGCCAATTTTCCCAGCACCATTTATTAAATAGGGAATCCTTTCCCCATTTCTTGTTTCTCTCAGGTTTATCAAAGATCAGATGGCTGTAGATGTGTGGTATTATTTCTGAGGACTCTGTTCTGTTCCATTGGTCTGTATCTCTGTTGTGGTACCAGTACCATGCTGTTTTGGTTACTGTAGCCTTGTAGTATAGTTTGAAGTCAGGTAGCGTGACACCTCCAGCTTTGTCCTTTTGACTTAGGATTGTCTTGGCAATGCGGGCTCTTTTTTGGTTCCATATGAACTTTAAAGCAGTTTTTTCCAATTCTGTGAAGAAAGTCATTGGTAGCTTGATGGGGATGGCATTGAATCTATAATAACCTTGGGCAGTATGGCCATTTTCACGATATTGATTCTTCCTATCCATGAGCATGGTATGTTCTTCCATTTGTTTGTGTCCTCTTTTATTTCACTGAGCAGTGGTTTGTAGTTCTCCTTGAAGAGGTCCTTTACATCCCTTGTAAGCTGGATTCCTAGGTATTTTATTCTCTTTGAAGCAATTGTGAATGGAAGTTCATTCCTGATTTGGCTCTCTGCTTGTCTGTTACTGGTGTATAAGAATGCTTGGGATTTTTGCACATTAATTTTGTATCCTGAGACTTTGCTGAAGTTGCTTATCAGCTTAAGGAGATTTTGGGCTGAGACGATGGGGTTTTCTAAATATACAATCATGTCATCTGCAAACAGGGGCAATTTGACTTCTTCTTTTCCTAACTGAATACCCTTGATTTCTTTCTCTTGCCTCATTGCCCTAGCCAGAACTTCCAACACTATGTTGAATAGGAGTGGTGAGAGAGGGCATCCCTGTCTTGTGCCAGTTTTCAAAGGGAATTTTTCCAGTTTTTGCCCATTCAGTATGATATTAGCTGTGGGTTTGTCATAAATAGCTCTTATTATTTTGAGGTACGTTCCATCAATACCGAATTTATTGAGCGTTTTTAGCATAAAGGGCTGTTGAATTTTGACAAAAGCCTTTTCTGCATCTATTGAGATAATCATGTGGTTCTTGTCTTTGGTTCTGTTTATATGCTGGATTACGTTTATTGATTTGCGAATGTTGAACCAGCCTTGCATCCCAGGGATGAAGCCCACTTGATCATGGTGGATAAGCTTTTTGATGTGCTGCTGAATCCGGTTGGCCAGTATTTTATTGAGAATTTTTGCATCGATGTTCATCAGGGATATTGGTCTAAAATTCTCTTTTTTTGTTGTGTCTCTGCCAGGCTTTGGTATCAGGATGATGTTGGCCTCATAAAATGAGTTAGGGAGGATTCCCTCTTTTTCTATTGATTGGAATAGTTTCAGAAGGAATGGTACCAGCTCCTCCTTGTACCTCTGGTAGAATTCAGCTGTGAATCCATCTGGTCCTGGACTTTTTTTCGTGGGTAGGCTATTAATTGTTGCCTCAATTTCAGAGCCTGCTATTGGTCTATTCAGGGATTCAACTTCTTCCTGGTTTAGTCTTGGGAGAGTGTAAGTGTCCAGGAATTATCCATTTCTTCTAGATTTTCTAGTTGATTTGCATAGAGGCATTTATAGTATTCTCTGATGGTAGTTTGTATTTCTGTGGGGTCGGTGGTGATATCCCCTTTATCATTTTTTATTGCGTCTATTTGATTCCTCTCTCTTTTCTTCTTTATTAGTCTTGCTAGCGGTCTGTCAATTTTGTTGATCTTTTCAAAAAACCAACTCCTGGATTCATTGATTTTTTGGAGGGTTTTTTGTGTCTCTATCTCCTTCAGTTCTGCTCTGATCTTAGTTTTTCTTGCCTTCTGCTAGCTTTTGAATGTGTTTGCTCTTGCCTCTCTAGTTCTTTTAATTGTGATGTTAGAGTGTCAATTTTAGATCTTTCCTGCTTTCTCTTGTGGGCATTTAGTGCTATAAATTTCCCTCTACACACTGCTTTTAATGTATCCCAGAGATTCTGGTATGTTGTATCTTTGTTCTCATTGGTTTCAAAGAACATCTTTATTTCTGCTTTCATTTCGTTATGTACCCAGTAGTCATTCAGGAGCAGGTTGTTCAGTTTCCATGTAGTTGAGTGGTTTTGATTGTTTCTTAGTCCTGAGTTCTAGTTTGATTGCACTGTGGTCTGAGAGACAGTTTGTTATAATTTCTGTTCTTTTACATTTGCTGAGGAGTGCTTTACTTCCAATTATGTGGTCAATTTTGGAATAAGTGCGATGTGGTGCTGAGAAGAATGTATATTCTGTTGATTTGGGGTGGAGAGTTCTATAGATGTCTATTAGGTCCGCTTGGTGCAGAGATGAGTTCAATTCCTGGATATCCTTGTTAACTTTCTGTCTCGTTGATCTGTCTAATGTTGACAGTGGAGTGTTGAAGTCTCCCATTATTATTGTATGGGAGTTTAAGTCTCTTTGTAGGTCTCTAAGGACTTGCTTTATGAATCTGGGTGCTCCTGTATTGGGTGCATATATATTTAGGATAGTTAGCTCTTCCTGTTGAATTGATCCCTTTACCATTATGTAATGGCCTTCTTTGTCTCTTTTGATCTTTGATGGTTTAAAGTCTGTTTTATTGGAGACTAGGATTGCAACCCCTGCTTTTTTTTGTTCTCCATTTGCTTGGTAGATCTTCCTCCATCCCTTTATTTTGAGCCTATGTGTGTCTCTGCATGTGAGATGGGTCTCCTGAATACAGCAGACTGATGGGTCTTGACTCTTTATCCAGTTTGCCAGTCTGTGTCTTTTAATTGGAGCATTTAGTCCATTTACATTTAAGGTTAATATTGTTATGTGTGAACTTGATCCTGTCATTATGATATTAACTGATTATTTTGCTCATTAGTTGATGCAGTTTCTTCCTAGCCTCGATGGTCTTTACATTTTGGCATGTTTTTGCAATGGCTGGTACCGTTGTTCCTTTCCATGTTTAGGGCTTCCTTCAGGGTCTCTTGTAAGGCAGGCCTGGTGGTGACAAAATCTCTAAGCATTGCTTATCTGTAAAGGATTTTCTTTCTCCTTCACTGATGAAACTTAGTTTGGCTGGATATGAAATTCTGGGTTGAAAATTCTTTTCTTTAAGAACGTTGAATATTGGCCCCCACTCTCTTCTGGCTTGTAGAGTTTCTGCCGAGAGATCTGCTGTTAGTCTGATGGGCTTCCCTTTGTGGGTAACCCGACCTTTCTCTCTTGCTGCCCTTAAGATTTTTTCGTTCATTTCAACTTTGGTGAATCTGGCAATTATGTGTCTTGGAGTTGCTCTTCTGGAGGAGTATCTTTGTGTCGTTCTCTGTATTTCCTGAATTTGAATGTTGGCCTGCCCTACTAGGTTGGGGAAGTTCTCCTGGATGATATCCTGAAGAGTGTTTTCCAACTTGGTTCCATTTTCCCCCTCACTTTCAGGCACCCCAATCAGACGTAGATTTGGTCTTTTTACATAATCCCATACTTCTTGGAGGCTTTGTTCATTTCTTTTTCTTCTTTTTTCTTTTGGTTTCTCTTCTCGCTTCATTTCATTCATTTGATCCTCAATCGCTGATACTCTTTCTTCCAGTTGATCGAGTCGGTTACTGAAGCTTGTGCATTTGTCACGTATTTCTCGTGTCATGGATTTCGTCTCTGTCATTTCGTTTATGATCTTCTCTGCATTAATTAGTCTAGCTGTCAATTCTTCCACTCTTTTTTCAAGATTTTTAGTTTCTTTGCGCTGGGTACGTAATTCCTCCTTTAGCTCTGAGAAGTTTGATGGACTGAAGCCTTCTTCTCTCATCTCGTCAAAGTCATTCTCTGACCAGCTTTGATCCGTTGCTGGCAATGGGCTGCACTCCTTTGCAGGGGGAGATGCGCTCTTATTTTTTGAATTTCCAGCTTTTCTGCCCTGCTTCTTCCCCATCTTTGTGGTTTTATCTGTCTCTGGTCTTTGATGATGGTGACGTACTGATGGGGTTTTGGTATAGGTGTCCTTCCTGTTTGCTAGTTTTCCATCTGACAGTCAGAAGGACTGTCTGTTGGTCTGTTGGAGATTGCTTGAGGTCCACTCCAGACCCTGTTTGCCTGGGTATCAGCAGCAGAGGTTGTCAAAGATAGAATATTGCTGAACAGCGAGTGTACCTGTCTGATTCTTCCTTTGGAAGTTTCCTTTCAGGGGTGACTCCACCCTGTGAGGTGTGGGGTGTCAGACTGCCCCTAGTGGGGGATGTCTCCCAGCTAGGCTACTCAGGGGTCAGGGACCCACCTGAGCAGGCAGTCTGTCCGTTCTCGGATCTCAACCTCCGCGTTGGGAGATCCACGGCTCTCCCCAAAGCTGTCAGACAGAGTTGTTCGTGTCTGCACCGGCCCCCGCTGCTTTCCCTATTGAACTTCAGCTGTGGGCTCTCCCCAGAGGTGGAGTCTACAGAGACAGGCAGGCTTCCTTGAGCTGCTGTGAGCTCCACCCAGTTCGAGCTTCCCAGCGGCTTTGTTTACCTACTTAAGCCTCAGCAATGGCCGGCGCCCCTCCCCCCGCCTGGCTGCTGCCTTGTGGACAGATCGCGGCAGACTGCTGAGTTGCAGACTGCTGAGTTAGCAGTGAGGGAGGCTCCGTGGGCGTGGGACCCTCCCGGCCAGGTGTGGGATATATTCTCCTGGTGTACCTGTTTCCTTAAAGCGCAGTATTGGGGTGGGAGTTACCCAATTTTCCAGGTGTTGTGTGTCTCAGTTCCCCTGGCTAGGAAAACGGATTTCCTTTCCCCTTGCGCTTCCAGGTGAGGTGATGCCTCGCCCTGCTTCAGCTCTCGCTGGTCAGGCTGCAGCAGCTGACCAGCACCGATTGTCCGGCACTCCCTAGTGAGATGACCCCAGTACCTCAGTTGAAAATGCAGAAATCACCGGTCTTCTGTGTCGCTCGCGCTGGGAGTTGGAGACTGGAGCTGTTCCTATTCGGCCATCTTGCTCCGCCGGCCTTACTTTTCAAACAACACTCCTGAAGTCAGCTTTTCCAAACAGCTCTAGTTCTTTCAGTAAGGAATGGTATTTGGAAACTAAGATATAGAAACTAGATGTATTCATTGCTATTGGGGTATCATTATTGTAGCCTATTTCAGCAGACAGAATATGGATTATTCTTTCCATCATAAATTCATGTTAACACCTCAAATGTTAATCCAACACAGAAGGTTCTTCACTGCTTTCATTCAACATTATACTTCCCTTCGAATTTTGGTTGCCAACATTATTAATTTTACTCATTAGCTTAATCCTACAATATACATAAAAGAGTTTCAAAATCGCTATTACATACGACTATCAACAACGTATTTAATACAATTCAAGATTTGTTGCAGGATTTTTTAAATCATTATTAGACTGGAGGTACGTTGTCAAAATACTTTATTGAATAGTTATTCGTTTTTATTTATAGTGATAGTAGTTCTTTTTCTACTGATTTTCTTTTTAATTTTAAAAATGTTTCTTATTTTAGTCTATTTCACTTAGGAAATTTTTTGTTTTCATTTATAATTATAATCCTTCTGGTTTAGTCTTTACATATAAAATGAGTTTTTAAATACTGATTTTTTTCTGATTTCTATCACTGCATTTCTAAATTTTCTCTTATATGTCCTATATAATTTTCTTGCTATCTTTTTGTTCATTTTGAAATAATAGGTTATAATTTTATTTTTATTTTTTATAAGCTTCACTTTCTGGCCTGCTTTCATTGTCTATGATGTTGTTGTTATGCTCTTTATTTTCTTTTTATTATTATTCTGTAAAGGGTGAGATAGTGTTTTTTCTGCATTGCTGGTTCTATAAAATTAGTTTTTCTGAACTTTAAGAAGAAGCTTTTCTTTTTTCAGGATTTAAAACTACTCCTATTGCGTTTGTGTAGTATCCACAATGTCATGGTTCTCTTTATGGTATCTCTGGCTCTGGTTCCTTCACTTCCTTGTTAATGTGGATATTTTTCTGTCTCTTTTCACTGTTTTTCTCTGCTAATCAATTAGGATTCTATTCCCAGGAAATTCTCCTCACTTTGGGCTTTGACCTGTAAGACAGTTTTGGCTGGTTAGTTTTGGGGGTGTAGAGTCCCAGAATGCTTCAGATCCTTTAGATCTTACCATAGATTTTTTTGATTTATTGTATTCACACACTAATGCCCATCCCCCCACTCCGAATTTAGCTCCTGTTCTTACTTTTGTTTTGTTTCTTCCATCAAATGCCTCATTACTTTCATCTGTTTCCTCCTGAATAATTGCTAACACAGCAGTGGGCTTACAATTGTCAATGCTTTTTCCCCATTCATTCACATTTGGATTTCCTGAAGATACTTTGTCACATGGTACTGGTGTAGAAATTCAAAAATTTTGCCTTCTAGTTGTTATGTCTGTTTTTATGAAGGAATCTGGAGAAATTAGAAAACTATGTCACTGCCATAACTATTATCCCACAGTGCCTTTAAAAAGTAGTGTTTACATGTTAAAAGCATTATTCAGGCTGAGGTGGGTGGATCACGAGGTCAAGAGATCGAGAGAATTCTGGCCAAAATGGTGAAACCCCTCTCTACTAAAAATACAAAAATTAGCTGAGTGTGGTGGTGCACACCTGTAGTCCTAGCTACTTGGGAGGCTGGCTCCATCTCAAAAAAAAAAAAAAAAAAAAGAAAAGAAAAAGAAAAGAAAAAAAGAAAAGCATCATTCAATAACTATGTCTGACAAACTAAATTTCTGTGACTTTCACATTTTAGGTGATTTTTATTAAATAAATATTTATTTCTTAAAACATATAAGGTGGGGATAAATGAAATATCCTATAGTTATATCATCAGAGGTATGATTAGGGGAACTTGGATATTTAAGTATCACAAGAGTAAATTTAAGGCAATTCAAATGGTTGACCTCAAATTGTTGAATATTTTCTGTATGTAAAATAGACAAAAAAAATCAGGTATAGTGAGTGAAAGTTTTAGAAAGATAAATTTCAGCTTATTTTCCAAGAAAAATGTTTAACTCTGATTGTCTGATTGTATGGTTGCAAATTTCTTTTTGCAGGTAGTGTTAATGTAGGAACCATCTAAATGCTAGGGCTGTAATAAACTAGGTTTTAGCAGAAGCGAGAGTTTACTATATGAAAAGTCTAAGATACTTAGACTGCATTTTCCAGTAAATATGATTAAAATACATTAATATACATATTGGAAAATAATAGCAAAATAGTACGTTATCTTATTCAATGAGAAGCAAGAGAAGGAGGCACATAATCATCACTATATATGACAATTTCCTGAAAGCTTTAGTAAATTTGATAATTAAAAGAAGAAGAAATAATGTATTTGTATGTTTTACTTATTCAATTCAGTTCCATGTAAGAGGGATCCCCAATATCTTGGCTTAAACTCGGCAGAAGTTTTGTTTTTTGTTTTTTTTTGTTGTTGTTTTTGAGATGGAGTCTCGCTTTGTCGCCCAGGCTGGAGTGCAGTGGCCGGATCTCAGCTCACTGCAAGCTCTGCCTCCCGGGTTTATGCCATTCTCCTGCCTCAGCCTCCTGAGTAGCTGGGACTACAGGTGCTCGCCACCTCGCCCGGCTAGTTTTTTGTATTTTTTAGTAGAGACGGGGTTTCACCGGGTTAGCCAGGATGGTCTCGATCTCCTGGCCTTGTGATCTGCCCATCTCGGCCTTCCAAAGTGCTGGGATTACAGGCTTGAGCCACCACGCCCGGCCTAGAAGTTTTGTTTTTAATGTGAGAAGAGTCTGTGGTTCAAGAAGTCCAGGCCTGTGACAAAAGGCCAAAATCAAGGCACAAAATCAAGGACCCAACCTTCCTCTAACTTTTCAATCTACCTTTCTAATTTGCGTGTTTTATCTTCAAGGTCGTTTATGCTCAAAATGGCTGCCAGAGTTCCAATCTTTACATCTGATTGTATGCTGGAAGACAGGCAATACTGAATGGCAGAAAGGGGCACATCTCCCCATTATAACAGCAATTTTAATCACCCTTATTGGATTTACTGCATTTCCCTTTCCCTACATTTCCTTGGCCAGAATTCCCCTTTCCTACATTTCCTTGGCTAGAATTTAGTTGTATGGGTACACTGGCAGCTAAGAAACAGGGTCTTTTATCTGATCTCTTTGTCACCTGTATGAAATTTGGCTACTGTTTTTACTAAGTATTAAAAAGAGAATTGGAATTGAGTGGTGTCAGACAGTTTCTGACACAGAATATTTGAAAGCAAAAGACAAAATAATAATTATTGCCAGCAGCTACAAATGTGTGTATGAACAAAGGAGAAAGGCTAGCATATCGAGAATCTAAGCATCTGTCTCACGAAGATAGAAAAATAGCAGAAGTTATACCCAAACAGAGTAAAGGGGAATAAGAAAAGTAGTATCAGAAATGAATGAAATGGAATATAAATATACAATAAACATGAGAAAATGCACATGAAAAAATTAATATATTTAAGAGTTCATTATTTATGGAGAGAAATTGGTAGTACTCCAGCAAGACTGATAAAGCAAAGAGAAAGTAAAAATATAAATTACCAACATAAAGAATTTTAAAAGGCACATTGCTATAGGTCTACAGATATTAAAGTGAATAAAGAACAACTTTATACCAAAAATTACAATTTTTTTATGTGATATGAAAAAATTCTGTGAAGAAACAATTTTCAAGCTGACAAAGGAAGAAATAAAAATACTAAATAGTTGTACATACATTAAAAAGTTGAACACATTATTAAAATCCTTTTCACAAAGAGACATTGAGCCTGGATGAATTTACAGATGAATGATTCTATACATGTAAGGAAAATATAATGCCATCTTACATAAATTTCCCAGAGAGTAAAAGAAAACACTTTACATATTATTTTGAGAGATCATCAAAACCTTAATACTAAAATCATACAAAGACGTTACAAGAAAGAACATTTCAGGTCAGTATCATGAATACAAATGTAAAAATCATGAATACAGTATTAGAAAATTAGATCCAATGATACAGAAAAAATAATAATACCTTATAACCATTTTAAGTTTATTCCAAGAATACAAGATTAGTTTAACATTGGAAAATCAGTTATAGTAACAGAATAAAAGAGGAAAATAACACCATGGGCATTCCTCACTTTTGCCCCGAACCATGTTGATGAAAATGTGTGCCTATTATAAGCCAGTTGTGTCCTCACTTCACATGGTTTCAAGGTAACTAAGATTTGATCTTATTTGATCTCATCTCACATATAGTAGGTAGAATTCCTAGGTGACCCATGTGGCTTTTGTTCCCTGGTGTTACTCGCATGATCATGTTATGTTGAAGGACGAATTATATTATGCTAATTATGGTCAAATAAATTATGCTGAGACTACTCCACTACACCTATCAGATTCAAAGTCAAAGCACCCTATCCAACCAACACCACAGATACATCTATAACAAAAAATACTTCCCTACAAAATTTAGAAGAAGCAACTGTTAACACCAGATGTCCTAGATGTCAATGTAAGGACACAAGAAACATGAAAAAGCAGGAAACATAATGCCTCCAAAGAAACACAATAATTCTGTATAAACAGATTCCAAAGGAAAAAAATGTATTTGAAATGCCTGAAAAATTTTTCTCATAATTTTAAAGGAACTCAGCGAGATATAAAAGAACACAGGTAAGCAATACAAAGAAATCAGAAAAGCAATTCATGAATTCTTGAATGAGAAATTTAAAGTGACCAAATTCTCACATTTTGAAAGACTCAGAAGAAGAAGAGATGGACAAAGATGTAGAAAACCTATTTAATGAAATTATAGCTGAAAACATCTTAAGTCTTGCAAAACATATAGACCCACATACAGAAAGCTTAAAAGTCCTCAAAAAGATTCAACCCCAAAAGGTCTTCTCAATGGCACAGTATAGTTAAACTGACAAAAGACAAAAGCAGAGAGAATTCTAGAGACAAGAGAAAGGCATTAAATCACATATAAGGAAATCCCCCTCAGACTAACAGTTAAAACTGTATCCAAAACATGTTTTTATCAATAACGCATGCCTTTTAAATTAAATTTTTAAGTTTTCTGACACTTTCACTTTATTTTACGGACCTTGTGTTGATATTGGAAAGCTCTCCTGAAATGATTAGCATTTTGACATAAAATCATTATTCTCTACTATAATTGTCAGGGTAGAAACCTGTGTTATCAAATATCAAATTAATTGGGTTTGAAAAATACCTTAAAATGTTTTATTTATCATGAGTTAGAATCTTTCATGGTTGATCAGAGAAAAAGAGTAGATAAAAAGAGAAAATTTTATTTATTTAATATGGAGTTTTTTTTAGAATTTTCTTGCTGCCTGTATAATGATAAGCATAGAAAATTGTAGAGATTAAGTGTACCGGCCAGAGGCGGTGGCTCACGCTTGTAATCTCAGCACTTTAGGAGGCCAAGGCGGGTGGATCACAAGGTCGGGAGATCGAGACCATCCTGACTTACACGGTGAAACCCCCTCTCTACTAAAAATACAAATATTTGCCGGGCGTGGTGGCGGGCGCCTGTAGTCCCAGCTACTCGGGAGGCTGAAGCAGGAGAATGGCGGGAAGCCGGGAGGCGGAGCTTGCAGTGAGCCTAGATCGCACCACTCACTCCAGCCTGGGCTATAGAACAAGACTCTGTCTCAAAAAAAAAAAAAAAAAAAAAGAGAGAGATTAAGTGTACCAAATTAAATTTGCTTTTTAATTTTTATTGTTCATAGGCAATTCTTTTCTTTTGATAAAGAGTCTTACCTGTAGTCCAGGAGGGAGTGCAATGGCATTATCTAAGCTCACTGCAACCTCCACCTTCCTGGGCTCAAGTGATTCTTCCACCTCAGCCTCCTGAGTGGCTGGGACCACAGGCACACATTGCCATGCCTGGCTCATTTTTGTATTTTTTGTAGAGATAGAATTTTACAATGTTGCCCAGGCTGGCCTCCAACTCCAGGGCTCAAGCAATCTGCCTGTCTTGTCCTCCTAAAGTGCTGAGATTACAAGTGTGAGCCGCCTCAGCTGACCAATTATAGGGAATTCTTATAAAGATGATTTTATTTATTATAAAACAATATTAACTATTTAGGTCTAATCAACTATCCTACTTAATGTGAAGTTTTTGGTGTTATTCAAAGTTGACAGTGGATTAGAATCATCAGATAATGTATTCAAGTTCTGGCTTGTCATTGTGTGCCACACATTTTATGTAATTTACCTGATTTGATCCTATAAACAATCCCAGATAACTTGCCTGAGGTTTCAAAACTTGTAAGTTATAGACACAGGACTCAGGCCCATATTTCATGGATCATAACCAAATAAAATAAAATAAAATAATTGGTATTACTCTGCTAGAACTTGCTAGATCTTGGGAAAATATTATTTCTTAATAAAATTTCCATAGCAATGTTATGAAATTATATACAAATGTGCACTACCTGCCTTATAGGCATGATACAATTATTAATTTTTATTGATCAGTTCATTCTACAAGTATTTAGTGAGTGCTTCATTCTACAAGTATTTATTGAGTGCCTACCATGGGTTAGGCCCTTTCTAGGTCCTGAAGATACGACAGTGGACAAAACATTTAAATTCTCTGCCTTTGTGGTGTTTATATTTTAATAGAATTATTATTTTCACATATATAGTGGCATATAATGGGACATATATAATGGTATACTAACATTGTATATGATTTTACATTATAAGTAACATAATTATTTTATTCCTAATAGATTATTTTTGCTGAAATACAGTCATGTGTTGCTTAATGACAAGGATACCTTCTAAGAAATGTGTTGTTAGGTGATTTTGTCATTGTGTGAACACCATAGAGGGTACTTAGACAAACTTAGGTTGTATAGTCTACTACACACCTGGGCTGTGTAGCATAGCCTAGGTGGTGTAGCCTATTTGTAGCCTACGCCACAAGTCTGTATAGAATGTTACTATACTAAATTTTGTAGGCAATTGTAACATAATGATAAATATTTGTATATCTAAATATAGAAAAGAGAGGAAAAATATGGTAATATAATTTCATAGGGAGCACCAGTGTATATGCAGTCTGTCATTGACTGGAACATCATTACATGGCATGTAACTATATACTTTGTAGGATGTTTTAAATGTACACTTGTCTTTATTAAGTCATTTGATCCTCACAGCAGTTCTGTGAGATAAATATTACTTCATAGATATGATAGAGAAAATTGAGGATTTATTTTTGAAAGTAGATAAAAAGAAGAGAAAATACTACATTTAAATAATACATATATAATTAAGAAAAAACTAAGTAAGTCATTATATTTCAGTGGTGGAATATTTTACAAAACTCTTTTCAAATTTAGATTGTTGACCTAGTATACTTGTGCTGTGTTTCTGATTACGTGGTTGATGAATAGCTAATGAGTTATTTCTTTCATAATTGATTAAAGCAAGTAATTTTTTTAATCCTTCTCACATAAAAGTTTAGAAGATTAGATTATGTAGTATATGGAGTTCTTTTGCAAACAGCAGAGACTAACTGTAAATGACTTAGACAATATTAGAATTGGTTAGAGGCTTATTCAGGAAGCTCACCAAAAATTCAGGAAGACACAGTAACTAGCCTTGGAAAATGAACAGCAGCAAGAAGCATGGCAGAGCCAACTCCACCAGAGAACGTTCCTAATTTTCTGTTATTATTGGCTACTTGTCTCCCCATTATTCTATTGCAGCTGTCATGAGTGCCCTTTTGCTGTCCTTGTGCTTTTGGATTGTCCCTAAAAAGTAAAAATCCAGGGAGAAAGCACCGAATTGGTTAAGCTAAGTCATATGACTGTGGCCTTAGCTGTTAGGAAAATGGAAAATGGGATTCGTTTTCTGAAGTCATTCATACGCTAGTGATAACAACATTAGTAGAGGTACCCAAAATGGAAGGATTTTCAGGTGTTGTCTACCTCTACTAAACATACATTAAATTATTTTTGTATGTATAGACCATATTATCATAATAAGCAAGATTGATATGGGGTCTCTATAATATTTCTGTAGGTAAAAATATTTTAAATTAAATTTAAAATTGTACATGTATGTGTGTGTGTATGTGCATTTATTTTTCATTTTTCCTTAAAAATTTCTAAGGCAGAATGGGAGAAAAATGTGTGCGTGTGTGTGTGTGTGTGTGTGTACACATACATGGATGAATTAGGATAAAATATAGATATAAGGTTGGGAAACTACAGTCCGCAGGAAAAATCTGATATAGACTGTGCATAAGGAATAATAGTTTTTATAATTTAAAAGGATTGTTAAGAAAAAAGAAAAATATGCTATAGAACATATATACACTGTAACGTCTACATATTTACTAATTAGATTTTTATAGAAAAAGTTTAACCATGACTGTTACAGAAGATACAATGGAGATAATGTGACAAATGGCTTTTTTGCTCTTTTTTTTGTTTGTTTGTTTGTTTGTTTGTTTTGGACTGTTACAGGCCTCTGAATTTGAGGCTTGCTTGAAGCTGTGTCCAAGAAAGTGAAAAAATAAGTACAACTTTTTTTTTCTAATTTTTAAGTTGATAGAAAAATATCAATCTAGTTTGCTTGAAATATAAAATCTATTGAAACTAAAGGAAAGTTTCATGTTAAACTGGACTCCAGAAATTTGTTCTAGTATAAGTTTTCATATAACTAACTTAGAAATCTGCATTGTTGATTACTTGGGCAGTATTTGATATGTGGATATCCTGGGATCATGCCAAATGTGGTTGCAAATAAGACTTCTTGTCAAATGAAGGGACACTGATTATAATCTAGGAAATTAGACCATAGGTCAGGACTAGGAAGTTAGCTAATCGGTCTATCAAAGTTAAGGGCACCTTGTTAAGGAGAAAAGAGAAAAAACAAGAGAGCTACTAACTGAAAGGTGCCCACATAGGTAAAGAATAAATGGATCATAGTTGATTCTGAGACCAAAATTTTAAACACCAACATCTATTTATGCATTTTAAATGTATATCATTAATGCTTTGCTAGTTCTTAAAGGAATATAAATTATTATAATACTCAAAATAGCATTATTACAACTTATATGAATCAGGAAATGATTAGTCTCATTTAAAATTACTCACATTAAAGGTTTACTATAAGTATAAAACATTATAATGTACTTAATATAATTTGTTAATATGAAAGCATTACAGGCAACTTTTTAGTAATATATCTGATGTGCCAATGATAGTTACCACAGCTACCTGGGGAGTACATTTTGAGACTTAATTTTGGAATTATAAGATAAAAAGTTATAATATATAATACATGAAAGGTTATTATAATTTGTTATAGTAAATTATCTAATTGTGAATGCTGAGTGTGTTCAACAATGATATTATTACTTATGTATAATGAAGATTAGATTAATTCCTACCTTAAATGTTAGGTATGTTAAAGATACCAGTAGCAGAAGTTCCTTAAAGAAAATTATATTTTAAATAATAAATTTATGCCAACATTTGCATTAAAAATGTTTAATAAGGTGAATTTCTTGGATATATACCATGATTTAAAATATTGTCTAGCTTTGCATATGGTAGGGGTTGTTAACCATCTGTTAAGACAAAGTACAAATTCAAGGCAATACTATCTAAAATTTGCATCTTCAAAATTTACCTTACTTCGTTTAATGCTATCTTGGAACACAGATGTGCTTCTTTCTTCTACTATTTGTCAACCAAAAATTATCTTTATTAGAATGCTATTAAGGAATCAATAACATTTTATGGCTGGGTAAACGATTTTAATAATTAAATATTATCCATAAGATAGGGTCTCACGTTCATCTTACCAGTTGAATAATGATCCTTCTGAAATTGTCAGAATTGGACTAAATTGTTTCCTTATTTAAAGTTTACTCCAAATAATTTTAATTGCACTAATACTTTGCAAAATATTTTGACTCCTTTGAAACTCAGAATAAAAAATAGATGTTTATATTAGTCTTATTAGAAAGTAGTTTTCCATTTTTCAGAAGCGGTACTAGAAGCAGAATATTTTGTGTGTTTGCTTTCTTTCAAAATGAGTGGGCTTCTACATAGATACACATGCAAGACAGCTTTATTGCTATCTTCTTGTCCTCATTAGACTTACTGGAAGATTGGTGGCATAAAAAGGTGGGTGGACTCATTCCAATAATCTGTGGGTCTTCCTGCACTGAAGGCAAGTATAGTACATCCATCAGCAGCTTTCAGGAGCTGCAAAAATTAGTGGCACAGCCTTGTTGCATGCCCTGATGATTCAAGCTGTAACAGCATGATCACTTCTGTCTGCCTTCTTTATGGATTCAGGTAAGTATAGCCCTGACTCTTTTAAGCAAGCATTTGTGGCCATTCCAGGAATAAGTACCCTTTAAAAATACAAAATTCACATGAAATTGTATACAACAGATGACACTGAAATTTAAGCTACTTTAACAGTCAGCCTTATATCTGTGACTTTTACATAGGCTTTGGCTACCTATTCTAACGATGGTTTGGCCACCTAATTTGCAAAGTCAGAAAGTCACATTACAATGCAGTATTTCCTTGGTTGAAGTGGACTGGGTGTGGTGTGATTAATTCTGCTTTGATAAAGTAGGTAAACACTGGTAGGAGGAGAATATGCTAAAATTGAAGCTTTAACAATTCCTGAGTAATATGTGGATTTCATTATCTCATTTGATGGGATAATTAATAATTTGAGAAGCAGTATTTTTAGTAAAGTGGAAGTATTGGTGATACTATGGATGTGAATAGAGACTGGTACAGCTACTGTGGGAAAAATATGAAGGTTCCTAAAGTAACTTAAAATAGTACTACCATATGATGCAACGATTCAACCCCAGTCTTTCGAACTCAAAGGAAGTGAAATCACCACCTTGTAAAGATGGCTGCACTCCCACGTTCATTGCAACATTATTCACAATAGCCAAGATACAGAATCAATACAAATGTCCATCAAGGAATAAACAGATAAAGAAATTGTTCTCAGATTCTCTTGACCACCTTTTCTGCTCTCTCTTTTCTGGTCAAGTCTGCATTCATATTATGATCACTGGCTGACCTTTGGACTTGGATGAAACAGTCCATAATACAAGGGATCTCTCTGAATGGCACTGACAGGCCAGGTTGTACAAGCCATCAGTGTAGGGGCAAAACACTCTGCATAAGATTTGACCAATAGGTAACTCGAGATGGGAGAAAGCTGGGAACACACATTTCTCCTCCTTTTCCTCTCCTAGGAATGACTCATTCTTATCACACTTCTGAAGAAGTTCTATGTGTTGTGTGAACACATGCACTATGCATCTGGCAGTATCTCTTAGTGACTCAACATGCAATGGTGACCAGTGTTGTAACATAAGGCAGCTTAAACTCCTTAAGCTGATAAGCAACTTCAGCAAAGTCTCAGGATGCAAAATTAATGTGCAAAAATCACAAGCATTCTTATACACCAGTAACAGAACAGAGAGCCAAATCATGAATGAACTTCCATTCACAATTGCTTCAAAGAGAATAAAATACCTAGGAATCCAACTTACAAGGGATGTAAAGGACCTCTTCAAGGAGAACTACAAACCACTGCTCAACGAAATCAAAGAGGACACAAACAAATGGAAGAACATACCATGCTCATGGATAGGAAGAATCAATATCGTGAAAATGGCCATACTGCCCAAGGTTATTTATAGATTCAATGCCATCCCCATCAAGCTACCAATGAGTTTCTTCACAGAACTGGAAAAAACTGCTTTCAAGTTCATATGGAACCAAAAAAGAGCCCGCATTGCCAAGACAATCCTAAGTCAAAAGGACAAAGCTGGAGGTGTCACGCTACCTGACTTCAAACTATACTACAAGGCTACAGTAACCAAAACAGCATGGTACTGGTACCAAAACAGAGATATAGACCAATGGAACAGAACAGAGTCCTCAGAATAATACCACACATCTACAGCCATCTGATCTTTGACAAACCTGAGAGAAACAAGAAATGGGGAAAGGATTCCCTATTTAATAAATGGTGCTGGGAAAATTGGCTACATAAGTAGAAAGCTGAAACTGGATCCTTTCCTTACTCCTTATACGAAGATTAATTCAAGATGGATTAGAGACTTAAATGTTAGACCTAATACCATAAAACCCCTAGAAGAAAACCTAGGTAGTACCATTCAGGACATAGGCATGGGCAAGGACTTCATGTCTAAAACACCAAAAGCAACGGCAGCAAAAGCCAAAATTGACACATGGGATCTAATTAAACTAAAGAGCTTCTGCACAGCAAAAGAAACTACCATCAGAGTGAACAGGCAACCTACAGAATGGGAGAAAATTTTTGCAATCTACTCATCTGACAAAGGGCTAATATCCAGAATCTACAAAGAACTCAAACAAATATACAAGAAAAAAACAACCCCATCAAAAAGTGGGGAAAGGATATGAACAGACATTTCTCCAAAGAAGACATTCATACAGCCAACAGACACATGAAAAAATGCTCATCATCACTCGCCATCAGAGAAATGCAAATCAAAACCACAATGAGATACCATCTCACACCAGTTAGAATGGCAATCATTAAGAAGTCAGGAACAACAGGTGTTGGAGAGGATGTGGAGAAATAGGAACACTTTTACACTGTTGGTGGGATTGTAAACTAGTTCAACCATTATGGAAAACAGTATGGCAATTCCTCAAGGATCTAGAACTAGATGTACCATATGACCCAGACATCCCACTACTGGTATACACCCAAAGGATTATAAATCATGCTGCTATAAAGACACATGCACATGTATGTTTATTGCGGCACTATTCACAATAGCAAAGACTTGGAATCAACCCAAATGTCCATCTGTGACAGACTGGATTAAGAAAATGTGGCACATATACACCATGGAATACTATGCAGCCATAAAAAAGGATGAGTTTGCGTCCTTTGTAGGGACATGGATGCAGCTGGAAACCATCATTCTTAGCAAACTATCACAAGAACAGAAAACCAAACACCGCATGTTCTCACTCATAGATGGGAACTGAACAATGAGATCACTTGGACTCGGGAAGGGGAACATCACACACTGGGGCCTATCATGGGGAGGGGGGAGGGGGAGGGATTGCATTGGGAGTTATACCTGATATAAATGATTAATTGATGGGTGCTGACGAGTTGATGGGTGCAGCACGCCAACATGGCACAAGTATACATATGTAACAAACCTACATGTTATGCACATGTACCCTAGAACTTAAAGTATAAGAATAAAAAAAAATAAGTTATTAGTAGTGTATTAGAAATCATGGCAACCTTCCTTAAAGGATTGTAAAGGTATGTGTGTGCTTCGTGTATATGGTAGCCTAGGTACTTAATACGTGATCTACCCTGAGGACTGTTTGAAAATTTAACACAGTCAATTAATCTAGGAGGGTTTAAGATACACTGAGGATTTTAGTATGAGTGAGGAAAATAACAGATAAAAGGAAAAGCAGCAAGAATGGGGAAAATTTTTGTGTATTTTAATAATAAGTTAGCAGCATTCAAATGGTTTTTTTTTTTTTTTTTTAAACTCAACCATTAGGATTTTTCTTCTTGGATTGTTAGTGTGACATAAAGATTTCTGTTCATGAATCTCTATTGGAGATACGCAGTGATTATTTTAATAAAAGAATACATCATGCAAGGAAAGAGAGACCCTTATACTGATTTTTTTCTTGGGTACAAATGCATGGTTTGCTGTGTGAAGGTCTAAAACAGCATTGCTGCACCTCTGGAGTGTTTTTCTGCCTCACAGTGTCTAGGGCTGTCAGTTGAACCAAGACCCATAATGATTGAGAGCTTATCAAAATCAAAACGGTAAATACATTTCTATGGGATTAGGTGCCCAACTTCTTTAACAAATAATGAAAACTCAGAAAGGGCATCTGCTTGGATTTTGTATCACAAACTCTGCATTTCTCTCTCAATCCATCAGTTATTCAGGCTCAATTAATGTGTGTTTACTTTGCTTAACAGAAACTGTTCTCAGGCAAGAGACGCTGCTTGCTTTCATCATGAAGTGTAAATCAGAGGCTGGGATGAACCTCACAAATAAAGCAACTCACTAAAGCTCAAGGTTCTAATCCCAGCTCTCTTGCAGGAAGGCATTTAATTGTTCTGACTGTGATTTCCTCATCTGTAAAATAAAGAGATTGGATTAGATGACCTCCAATATTGGTTCAAAATAGTCTATGTATTTTATTAGTTTCAGGAATCTCAAAGTGGATTTGTTAACAAGGATGTTTTAACTTAACATGTTTGTGGATTTGGCGATATGTCTAGTACTCCTGCTTTTTATGTACTAATGGTGTCTAATTATTTTGTATATTAATTAAATATTTTTGAAGCAATAAAAAAAATTTCTCTTCAACTTCAAAAAAAAATTGTTAAGTTTGTGTATATGTGTGTGTGTGTGTGTGTGTGTGTGTGTGTAAATGAAATATTATTCAGAATAATATTATTCGGTGCCTTTAAAAAGAATGAGAATTCTTTAGGGGAAGAAGTGGTAATTCTCAGTTTAATCTCTCCAGGATTAAATTATGAAACTGCTTTTGACTTGACATTCCAATTATCTTTTAATAGTGGAAAACAAAAGTGCACTAGGAAAGTTTTTCATAAAGCAACAAAATGAGTCCAATATTTTACCAAAATAATATTGTTTGTGTTTTTTTCTTAGTTTTACATAACTCATAATTTTGGATAAAAGTGACATAAAATTGTAAAAATTTAGAAGAACATTTTTATCAAACAAAATATGTATCTAATACATATTTAGAAATAAAAAGTATTGGGTTAAATTATCTGCATCTTAAAAATATCAGATGTTAATAAATAATTATTGAATAAATCAATGTCTACATTGGTGTGTTCAAAACATTACATTTAGAAATTTTAATATTTTTAGAAACAATTCAAACAGTATAGCTGTCCATTCATATTTTCTAGATACTGTTTTTGTGGCAATACAGGCAAACTGAATTTTTTTTCTTGAAAAAGCTATAGTCATGCTTTTGTGAAAATATTAGCTCAAACCGTTTTACTGATGCAACATTGCCATCTAACCATGCTTATTTTTAGAATCATCAACTTATTTGTATTTTGAATTGATAATCTAGCATGTACTATTAAGAAACTGAAGTATATTTTTAAAAATTTACTATTGGAGATATAAATTAGAATAGACAACAAGAACTGAGCTACAAATTTAGTTTTGAACATCTTGGTAGCCAAAGAAAACCTAGTTCGATGATGTTAGTATATTAGTTGCCTGATGTGTCTTAAATGCTTTAGGTGTGTTAGGTGTTGAGAATACAAGAAGATGCAAATTGTGGTTCCTAATCATAAGAAGATAATAGTTCAGTTATAGAGACAAGCAAACACAGTATTTTATCTACATGATAAATATTACAGTAGACAAATATTCACCCAATTTTGTGGGCATACAGTTAAGTCTGATTGGGTGAGGTTGTCAAGAAAGACTTCATAGAGGTTATATTACACAAATTTTTTCAAAAATTTAAAAACTTCAGCAAGTATGGAATGTATGTATGTTTTTACATTGGAAGGGATGTGCTGCCAGAAGAGTGGGATTAGTTGTAAAGCGTTTACTTCTAGTCAAAGTATAGGATGTGTAAAGTTATTGAGGTAGGGAGGGACATTTCACATTAATATGATAATAACTTATTTGGTGTGAAAATACCTTAGGGCAGGGGAAATAAGCTTAATTGCCTTGTAGTAGGAAATCGTGTCCTATATGATTTCAGTCCTTTGACTTTGAATTTCATTGAGATTTGCTTATGGCCCACGCTTTTCACTTATGCTTAAAAAAAAAAGTGTCCTCAATAGTTATTGGCTAGCATATTTTTTTTATTTCTATTAGGTCACTGGTTAGGTGGTGTTCAACTATTCTATTCCTTATTAATTCTGGGATTACTAGATTTATCAGTCACTGGGAGAAGTGCACTTACATCTCTCACTGTGATTGTAGATATTATTATTTCATTATAGTTAGGTCAAATTTTGTTTTATGTATTTTGAACTATGATATTAGTTGCATAAAAATTTTAAATCATGTCAACCTGTCCATTGAACCTTTTATCTTTATGAAATGACTCTCAATTCATCTAGTAATCTTTATGGCTTAAAGTTTACTTTATCAAATATATTTGCACTGGCTTGTTTTATATTTAGTTTTTGCATGTTTATTTTCTATCAATTTGGTTATAGGTTATAATCGTTCTGTATATTTATCTTTTTTTTTTTTTTTTGAGACGGAGTCTCGCTCTGCCGCCCAGGCTGGAGTGCTGTGGCCGGATCTCAGCTCACTGCAAGCTCCGCCTCCCGGGTTCACGCCATTCTCCTTCCTCAGCCTCCCGAGTAGCTGGGACTACAGGCGCCCGCCACCTCGCCCGGCTAATTTTTTTGTATTTTTTAGTAGAGACGGGGTTTCACCGTGTTAGCCAGGATGGTCTCAATCTCCTGACCTCGTGATCCGCCCGTCTCGGCCTCCCAAAGTGCTGGGATTACAGGCTTGAGCCACCGCGCCCGGCTGTATATTTATCTTTACCTATCTATCTGATAAATAGCAGAGTTTGTTTTTTTAAATCAAGTCTGATATTTTTTTTATTAGCTGTCATATTTGGACTATTCACATTAAATGCTATTCCTGATGTTTGGGGTATTAAATGCATTTTTATTTTTGCTTTTTGCCTTTCTCTCCTCTCCTGTTCTGCAAATTTTCTCCCTCATATTTCTTGCCTTCTTTGGAATTTAGTTTTTATTATTGTATGTTATCCCCCTCTACTGTTTTGGAAGATACACTCTATATTTCCAATTTTGAAGAATCAGTAATCCTGGCAATTAAAATATGCTTATTTACTTGAATATATCTTCATTTAATTAGTACCTTTACTCTTCTTCTTGACCATATAAAAATTTTAGAACTCCACTTCCATTATATCGCCTTTTCAACTTTAATGCTATTTTGACATGTACTATAATTTTTCTAATAAGACGTTAATATTGTTATTTTCATATAGTCAGTATTTATATTAAGAAATATTATCCTTTGTTGTAAGTAGTGGCAAGCCATTACGAGTGTTTAAGCACAGAAGAGATGTCATGAGATGTTACTCTACAGTTATGTGGAGTAAAAGTTTTAATGAGGGAAGACTAAAGCCATCAATCCTAGGTTACTAAAACAGTTTAGGTGAGTCAAAAGGGCCTGGAATAAAATATAGATGTAGGGATCGGATAAAGGTATTTATGGGTACAATACAGAGAATTTGGTGAGCAAATGGGTAGTGATTGTTATGCTGAGAAAAAGAAGCATATGATGGATGACACTAAAAATTGTGGTGTATGCAATTGCATGGATAGTGGCCAGTCCTCACTGCTTCCCTTCCTAGCTTCTTGCTTTTTCCTTCCGTCCCTCCTTCCCTTCTTTCCTTCTTTCCTTCCTTCCTTCCTTCCTTCCTTCTTCCTTCCTTCCTTCATTCCTCCCCTCCTTCCTTCCTTCTTTCCACTGAAGAGTTTGAAGTCAAATTATACATTTTATTTCCCCAAAGCCATCATATTTTCATCATTTACAGCTTAACATTTCACATTTATGTGTGTGTGTATACATATTTTTGTGTGTGTTTTTTTATTTATTATTTATTTATTTATTTTTGCAGAGACAGGTCTTATTATGTTGCCCAAGCTGGTCTCAAACTACCGGCCTCAAGTGTTGGCCTCCCAGAGTGTCATATTACAGGCTTGAGCCACCATGCCCAGCCACTCTCATATTTTCTATGATAAGTGTACTGGGGGTTTTATTGGAGAGGAAGGGAAGGTGCTGGGAGAGGAACAGATATGTCATAGATAATTGAATTTCATGTGTAACCCAGTTACCTCCTGCAGCCCATGTAGTCCTGGGAGTTATGAAAGATGATTTGAGTATAAACATTATCATCTTTAAAATGAAAACTATTCCCATTACAGGTGTAACTGGCAGCATGTTCTGAGTCCAAAATTGTAGTTTCGCAATCCACCTGTTTTGAAACACAGTCTTTGCTGTCTGCTTTCTTGAAAGCAGCCATAAGAGAGGGTTTTTGTTTAAACAAAGACCATTTCACTCTCCTGAAGAGTTCCACTTGCAGTTTTTCTCCTTTTGTTTCTCATATTGAGACAATAGACATTCAACTTGACATGCCTAGCTGACCTCTGGGTCAAACCCTGCCCATGGGACACCAAAAAGTAAGTAAATAGGTCTGGTAATGGATTGAAGGATATTTGGAGAGTCTGGGAATCTTGGCCCCAGTTTATCCAGAAGGAATAGCTGAAAATAGACTTTTTGTGACCCAGGAGAATTATGAAGTGTGATTTGGCTATAAACATGATCATCTTTAAAATGAAAAATGCTAAAGGTCTTTATGCTTATCTGTACTGGCCTCTACCCCATACTTGTAATCATACATCCATGTCACATTCCCATTAAATAAAGTCAGGGCCTTGGTTTTCTTTTTTTCAGAAGCAAAAGAGCCAGGTTATTTATTTATTTTCTTCTTCTTCTTTCTTTTTTTTTTTTTTGATTATACTTGAAGTTCTGGGATACCTGTGCAGAACATGCAGGTTTGTTATATAGGTATACATGTGCCATGGTGGTTTGCTGCACCTATCAACCCGTCATCTACATTAGGTATTTCTCCTAACGCTATCCCTCCCCTACCCCTCCACCCCCAACAGGCTCCAGTGTTGATGTTCCCCTCCCTGCATCCATGTGTTCTCATTGTTTAGCTCCAACATATGAGTTGGAGAACATGCAGTGTTTGGTTTTCTGTTCTTGTGTTTGCTGGGAATGATAGTTTCCAGCTTCATCCATATCCCTGCAAAGGACATGAACTCATCCTTTTTCATGGCTGAATAGTATTCCATGTTGTGTATGTGCTACATTTTCTTTATCCAGTCTAAGTCTTTGCTATTGTGAACAGTGCTGCAATAAACATACCTGTGCATGTGTCTTTATAGTAGAATTATTTATAATCCTTTGGGTTTATATTCAGTAATGGGATTGCTGGGTCAAATGATATTTCTTGTTCTCAACCCTTGAGGAATTGCCACACTGTCTTCCACAATGGTTGAACTAATATATACTACCACCAATAGTGTAAAAGCATTCCTGTATCTCCACAGCCTCACCAGCATCGGTTGTTTCCTGACTTTTTGAAGATCACCATTTTCTAACTGGCGTGAGATGGTATCCCATTGTGGTTTTGATTTACATTTCTCTAATGACCAGTGATGATGAGCTTTTTTTCATATGTATGTTGGCCACATAAATGTCTTCTTTTGAGAAGTGTCTGAAAGATGTTTGTTATATAAAATCTGCAGTAGCAATTTAGGTTGATTGTTTAATTTTAAAAAGTGTTGCAAATAAAATAGGAGTGAATTTAAAAAATTTAAAGAGGGGATTCTTTCCCCCCTGTAATTATACTAGATATATTGTCTATTAGGTATATATGATTTTTATTTAGATCATTTTAAAGGCATATCTCCTGCCCCTTAGGAACCAAAAGTTGAAAACAAAAGCAATCATGAATGCAAGAAATAGCCATAAATATTATACTCTTAAAATACTTAACATGTTTTTAACAAACAGCAGTAAAATAATAAACTTAATTCAGTGCTTGAAGATATAAATAAAGAGCCATTATAAGGTTCAGCAAATAAGACTCTAAAAGTTTTCTACTTCAACTGTTTATGTTTGAGTTGCAGTATAAAATGAATCAAAATGGTTTTCCCTTTAACCTTAATAATTTCTACTGAATGACCATGAAAAGAGTGGAAAGAATGAAGAAGGCTAAGGAAATTTTGCATTTACAGTTAGCAAAATAATTAATAAAAACAGGCTTCCCAATCTGCCTCTGAGAAATTGACTGGAATAACCAAAGTAATAGAAAAATTATGAGTGATAGGTAAGAAGGTAGATAAAACTAATTAATGCTCAAATTAAGGAATAATTCCAAAAGCAAAATCAAAGTCCTTGATGAAATTTTGCTATTTCTAATATATATCTATATAATTCGATCTATTTCTTTATGGATTCCTGAACAATACTTTACTCTTGAAATTGCCATTAAGCTGCTCATTAGGGTTCCAGAGAGGTACCTTGGAATGATGCTCACTGCAGTGCTAAGAAACCTTCTGTGTAGCCACCATCTGGAATGATGGCAAAACTCCTTGGTCTTACAGAGTTAATTGGGATGTGTTTCCTTCCCTATTTCTGGAGGAGTATGTGAAAGATTGGTATTATTTCTTTCTTAAATGTTTAGTAGAATTCACCAGTGAAGCCATCTGGGCCTTGGATTTTATCTGTGGGAATATTATAAATTGTGACTTCAATTTCTTGTTACAGATCTATCTAGGTTTTCTATTTCTTAAGTTAGTTTTGGTAATTAGTGTTTTTTAAGGAATTTGTCCGTTTCATCTACATTTTCCAATTTGTTGGCATAATACTATTTCTCATATTTTATTTTTATTTTATTTTTACTTTTTTTTTTTTTTAATTTTTTTTGGAGACAGAGTCTCCCTCTGTCGCCTAGGCTGGAGTGCCAGTGGCATGATCTAGGCTCACTGCAAGCTCCGCCTCCCAGGTTCACTCAATCTTCCTGCCTCAGCCTCCCAAGTAGCTGGGACATGTAGTCTGTTTTTTATTTTAGCAATATATGCCTTCTTTTGTTTTACTTAGTTAGCTTACCTAGAGGTTTGCCATTTTGTTGATATTTTAAAGGAATCAAGGATTTTATTAATTTTCTCTACTATTTCTCTAGTTTTTTATTTCACTGATTTCCTTTCTCATCTTTATTCCTTCAGTCTTGCTTGCTATGGGATTCCTTTACCTCTGTCCTTCCCCACCCCACCTCAAATTTTTCAAGTGGAAGTTTGGATTTTGATTTGACATATTTCTTATTTTCTGATATAGGCATTTACAGCTGTTTTCATCTAAGCACTGTGTACCTGATTAATTGACATTTCCAACACTGTAAAATTTTTGTCTTTGTTTCAGTAACATGTTTTATCTTAAAGTCTATTTTGTCTGATATTAGTATAGCCACTCCAGCTTCTTATATTCACTCTCATTAAGGTATTTTTGCATTATTTTAATTTTAGCTGATTTGCATCTCTGAATTTTAGAGTTTATTTTGTAGACAGATTGTAGTTAGAACTTATGTTTTGCTATTTTAAAGTTAATCTGAAAACATTTGTCTTTTAATTGGAATATTTAATCCATTCTCATTTAAAATTATTATTTATATAGCTGGACTTACATCCACCATTTTTCTTTTGGGTTTGTATATATCACATGTATTTCCCTCTATCTCTCCTTTATCACATTCTTTTATATTAAACAGGTATTTTCTGGTGTACCATTTTATTTCTTTCTTGGTTTTTACTGTATTTTTTGTTATTTTCTCAGTGGTTGCTTTATGTACTACAATGTGTATCTTATCACATTGTACTTCAAATTAATATTACCTTTATTTCAGTAAAATATAGAACTTTGCTCCAATATAACTTAAATCTCTCTACCTTCCTTTGTCCTATTGTTGTTCTATATTACATCTATATGTGGTAATTTAAACCAAACAAAAGTGTTATAATTATTGCTTTTAAAGATATTAGGAGGAAGGAATATATACTTATAGACTCTTTGAAATTAACGTACATATTTATAATTTCCATTACTCATGTTTTCGTCCTGTGAGTTGAAGTTGCCATCTGATGTCACTGCAATCTGCTCTCAGTCTACTATGCCATAGTAGTACTTTTGCACCGTGTATATATGACTACAGTGATCAAAAACTTAGATCACAACACCAAAATTCCTTTAAATATCTGAAAAACCTTCCCAAGAAGCATATATACAAATAACCTCAGACTGCAAAGAGTCCAATAAATACCCCATCCTTCAATGGCCAGACACTGATAAACATTCACAAACATCAAGATTATCCAGGAAAACATGACCTCATCAAACAAATTAAATAATGAACCAGAGACTAATCCTGTTGAGAATGACATATGTGAACTTTCAGACAGATGATTTAAAATAGCTGTCTTGAGGAAACTCAAAATAATTCAAGATAACATAGAGATGGAGTCCAGAATCCTATGAGATCAATTTAGTAAACAGATTGAATAATTAAAAAGAGTGAAGCAAAAACTCTGGAGTTGAAAAATGCAGTTGACATACTGAAAAGTAAATCAGTCTCTTACCAGCAGAATGAATGAAGTAGAAGTAAGAATTAGTGAGCTTTACGACATGCCATCACAAAACACACAGAAGAGAGAAAACAAACAAACAAAATAAAACAAAAAACTAAAAACGAGATAATAACAGAGAACTTCCCAAACCTACAGAAAAACGTCAATATATAAGTACAAGAAGGCTATAGAACACCAAGCAGATTTAACCCAAAGAAGACAACCTCAAGGTATTTAATAATCAAACACTTAAAGGTCAAAGATAAAGAAAAATTCCTAAAAGCAGCAAGAGAAAAGAAATAATTGACATACATGGAACTCCAATATATCTGGCAAGAGACTTCTCAGTGAAAAACTTTTAGGCCAGGAGAGAGTGGCATGACATATTTAAAGTGCTGAAGGAAAAAAAAAAAAGCTGTATCCTGGAATAGTAAGTACAGTAAAAATATCCTTCATATAGGAAGAAAATATAATTTCCTATACAAACAAAATGTGAGGGATTTCATCAATACTAGACTTGCCCACCAGAACTGCTAAAAGGAGTACTTCAACCAGAAAGAAAAGGAAGTAATGAGCAATAAGAAATCATCTGATGATACAAAACTCAGTGGTAATAGTAAGTACAGAAAAACACAGAATATTTTAACATTCCAAATGTGGTGTCTAAACTAGTTATATCTTCAATAAAAAAAAAAACTAGAAGATTACTTCAAAAATAATAATTACAACAACTTTTTAAGACATAGACAGCATATTAAGATATAAATAGAAGCAACAAAAAGTTAAAAAGCAGGAGGATGAAGTTCAATGTCGAATAACAAAATGGCAAAAGTAAGATCTTACCTATCAATAAAACATTGCATAGATCATTCTCAGGGATGGACCATATATTAGACAACAAACACGTCTTAAAATATTTTTTTAATAATTGAAATTATATCAAGTGTCTCCTCTGATGACAATGGAGTAAAACTAGAAATCAACATCAAGAGGAATTTTGGAAACTATACAAACACATGGAAATTAAACAATATGTTTCTGAATGACCAGTGGGTCAATGAGCAGATTGTGAAGGAAATTTAAAAATTTCTTTAAACTAATGATAATGGAAGCAGAACCTACCAAATATTATAAAATACAGTGAAAGCACTACTAAGAGGTAAATTTATATCTATAAGCACCAATATCAGATATATTAAAAATATTTAAATAAACAACCTAACAATGAATCTTAAAGAACTAGAAAAGCAAAAGCAAATGGAACACAAAATTAGTAGAAGACAAGATCATAATAAAGATCAGAGCAGAAATAAATGAAATTGAAATGAGGCAAATAATACAAAAGACCAATGAAATGAAAAATTGGTGTTTAAAAGATAAATATGATCAACAAACCTTTAGCCAGACTATCCAAGAAAAAAAAGAAAGACCCAAATCAGCAAAATCAGACATGATAGTAGAGACATCACAACCAAAACCACAGAAATCCAAAAGATTACTAAATGATACTATGAGAAACTATATGCAAATAAATTGTAAAAGCTAAAAGAAATGAATAAATCCTTAGACACTTACAACCTACTAACACTGAACCATGAAAAGATCCAAAACCTGAACAGAACAATAGCAAGTAGTAAGATCAAAGCTGTAATAGGAAGTCTCCTAGCAAAGAAAACCTCGGGACCTGATGGCTTCACTGATGAGTTTTACTAAACATTTAAAGAAGAACTAACTCTAATCCT
Organism: Trachypithecus francoisi; assembly: GCF_009764315.1. Taxonomy (NCBI): domain Eukaryota; kingdom Metazoa; phylum Chordata; class Mammalia; order Primates; family Cercopithecidae; genus Trachypithecus; species Trachypithecus francoisi. The sequence continues at coordinate 35,860,698 of NW_022681457.1, read as the reverse complement.
ATTCAAACTATTCCCAAAAATAGAGGTGTAAGGAATACTTCCAATCCCATTCTAAAAGACCAGTATTATCCTAATAGAAGAATCAGAAAAAGAGACATTAAAAAAAGAAAACTGGCTGGGCGCGGTGGCTCAAGCCTGTAATCCCAGCACTTTGGGAGCCCGAGGCGGGCGGATCACAAGGTCAGGAGATCGAGACCATCCTGGCTAACACGGTGAAACCCCGTCTCTACTAAAAAATACAAAAAAACTAGCCGGGCGAGGTGGCGGGCGCCTGTAGTCCCAGCTACTCGTGAGGCTGAGGCAGGAGAATGGCGTGAACCCGGAAGGCGGAGCTTGCAGTGAGCTGAGATCTGGCCAGTGCACTCCAGCTTGGGTGACAGAGTGAGACTCCGTCTCAAAAAAAAAAGAAAGAAAACTACCTTCCAGTATCCCTGATAAACATCGATGCAAATATCTTCAACAAAATAATAGCACACCAAAATCAACAACACATTAAAAAGACCATTCAGCACGACCGAGTGGAATTTACCCTGGGAATGCAAGATTGGTTCAACGTACATAAATCAATCAATGTGGTGCATCATATTAATATAATTGAAGGACAAAAATTATATAATTATTTTAATTGATGCTGAAATACTCCACAAGCACAGGCAACCAAAGCAAAAAAGGACAAATGGGATCACATCAAGTTAAAGAGCTTCTATACAGCAAAGGAAACAATCAATAAAGTGAAGAGACAACCTGCAGAAATTGATAATATATTTGCAAAATATCCATGTGACAATGGATTAATAGCCACAATATATAAGGAGCTCAAACAACCCTACAGGAAAAAAATCTAATAATTTGATTAGAAAATGGGCAAAAGTTCTGAATGACCATTTCTCAAAAGAAGACATATACATGGAAAACACATATATGAAAAGGTGCTCAACATAATTTATCATCAGAGAAACGTAAATCAAAACTACATTGAGATACCATCTCACCCTAGTTAAAATGGCTATTATCAAAGAGACAGGCAAAAACAAATGCTGGCACAGATATAGAGACATCTGTAGATGTCTGTTTTTGTGACAGCACTATGTTATTTTGGTTATGTATCTCTGTAGTATAATTTGACATTGTTGGTAGGAATGTAGATTAGAACAACCACTATGCACAACAGCTTGGATGGTCCTCAAAAATATACAAACTATCATATGATTCAACATTACCACTGCTAAGGACATACCCAATGTAAAGGCAATCAGTCTATTGAAGATATATATCTGTACTCCTTTGTTTATTGTGGCACTATTCACTATAGCCAAGATTTGAAAGTAAACTAAGTGTCCATCAACAGATGAATGAATAAAAAAAAAATGTGGTACATATACACAATGAAATATTATTCAGCCACAAAAAAGAATGAGACTCTGTCATTTGCAACAACATGGCTGGAACTGGAAGTCATTACGTTAAGTGAAACAAGACAGACACAGAAAGACAAACTTTGCTTATTCTCACTCATTTATAGGAGCAGAAAATTAAAACAGTTGAATTCATGGATGTAGAGATAGAATGATGGTTACCAGAAGCTGGGAAGGGTAGTAGGGTGGGTGGAGTGGAGACAGTTAATAGGTATAAAAATATAGCTAGATGTAATGAATAAGATCTAGTATTTAATAGTACACCAGAGTAACTACAGTCAAGAAAAATTTATTGTACATTATGAAATAACTAAAAATAATATATGTGGATTGTTTGTAAAACAAAGAAAGGATAAATGCTTGAAATGATGGATACCCTATTTATCCTGGTGACATTATTATGCATTATAGGCCTGTATCAAAATATCTCATGTACCCTGTAACTATACACACCTCCTATGTAACTACAAAAATTAAAAATTTAAAAATAAGTAAATAAAAGTTGGAATGGAAAATTAACACAGAAGTTGAACAAAAAAACTAGGATTAGGAAATAATGCTTTTAATTTTAATTTTTAGCCCCCACAAATGAGTGAGAACTAACTGCTTATTCTCTCAAAAGATGAGTGAAATAGATAGGCCCAGGCCAGAAAAATATTTTAGAAAAGTAATGAGAAGATCTATAACCAGAATTACTAATAATACTAAAATTATATAAATGACTAGCATACGAAACTATGAAATATTAAATTCTAGAGAAAAACTTCTCACCAGCTTACGGTGTCATATAGACATGTCCATAAGTTATGGTTCAACAGTCAGCACAAGCCTAGGGCAGGCATAATCCTCTGCACCTTTTTGGCAGGTCCCTTCCAGCCACAAGTTACTTGGTTTGTTTTCAATAATAAACAAATAATATCATTTTCTTTGTTAGCCATGACATGGAAAGGTTGAATGGCACTTATCTGCCAAAATAAGAATGATGTCTAGCAAATACGAACCATCAAAATGGACTAAAGATGAGTATAATAACTCTATTAGACCAATAAGCAAGTAATAAAATAATGAATGAACATTGACAAAGGCACTATTCTCAGGTGGTTTTATTTCTGAGTGCTACATAATCTTTAACCAACAAGACTATAATATTGTTTAAATTATTCTTGCCCATAGGAAAAGTTTTAAAACACCTATTCCTTTTATAAGGTTGGTATAATTTTAATACTAACACATAATAGGGTAATAAAAATGTTATTGCTCAGCATCAGGAACACAGGTAGACACAAATGTTAAATGTTAATCAATCATAATGTTCTGCAATATATGAGAAGTTTAATAAATCATGACCAAGTAAAGTTTAGTCCAGGAATTGAGGGACAATAAGTGGGAAACTTACTAATACAACTAAGTAATGGAGAAAATGTAATCATGTTATTGAATAGCTGAAAAGTAACTTAATAAAATTAATTCTTTCTAATAAAAATAATTTTAAAAGACTGAGCTATTTATTAAATATTATATTTATTTTAAAATTTAAAATTTTTAACATTGTTTTGGAATTTCCAGTTAAGGCCATACACGATAAGATAAATCTGGTCACATGTTTAGAAAATAAGAAAGAAATTATATTGTTATATGATGTATTGATATGAATGGTAAATCAAAGAGATTAGTAGAATTTAAAAATTTGTTTGGCTGGTGGCTGAATACAAAATATGCATATATAAAAATGGATGTTTTTTCTTCATAGTAACAATATTCCAATTGCTTACCAATGGGAAATTTTCTATTTCACTTTGTTAATAAAACTGGAAAATATTTAAGAAACAACATACAAGCCAGGCACTGTGGTTCACACCTGTAATCTCAGCACTTTGGAAGGCCAAGGCAGGCAGATCACGAGGTCAAGAGATCAAGACCATCTCGGCCAACATAGTGAAAGCCTGTCTCTATTAAAAATACAAAAATTAGCTGGGCGTGGTTGCACGCACCTGTAATTCCAGCTACTCAGGAGGCTGATGCAGGCGAATCGCTTCAACCAGGAAGGCAGAGGTTGCAGTGAGCTGAGATCATGCCACTGTACTCCAGCTTGGCGACAGAGCAAGACTCTATCTAAAAAAAAAAAAAAAAAAAAAAAGAAGAAGGAAAGAAGAAAGAAAGAAAGAAAGAAAGAAGAAAGAAAGAAGAAAGAAAGAAAGAAAGAAAGAAAGAAACAACATACAAAAGATAAAGGTCCTATGTGAAGAAAATAATTTTTATCAAACAATAACCTGAACAAATATAAATACCATATTTCTGGGTGGGAATTCAGTATAATACAAATAACCATCCTTTTTAAGTTTATATTTAAAAATAAGTGAATTCAATTACAATCTTGTTTTTGTAGAGATACTGGGAAATATGCTTTGAAAGTTCCTGAGAAAAAAAATTAAATGCTTTATAATATCCAAGAAACAACTGAAAAAGTATGCCTTTCCAAATGTGAAAAATTACTCTTAGGCCACTTTATCAATATATGGTTGTATTGGCACAGGGATAGAGAAATCAGATGAACAGAATAAAAAGGGCCCTTAAAAGAGCTGTGTATATAAGGGAATCACAAAGTATGATAGGAGTATTATTTTTGGTGGGGAAAGGATGATTTATTTAATAATTGATAGTAGTAAAATTGTTTATTTTTCTAAACAGATTTGTTTTCTTACTGTACACTATAAACAAAAATATATTTCAGATGAGTTAAAACGTTACATATAGGACTTTAGAATATAATTAAATTGAATATTTTTTAACCTTGTTGTGGGGGAGACCATTTGTAAGTGGCCTATATATGGAAAAAATGTATTTAACTACTTTCTAAAGAATCTGTCGGGGCCGGGCGTGGTGGCTCAAGCCTGTAATCCCAGCACTTTGGGAGGCCGAGACGGGCGGATCACGAGGTCAGGAGATCGAGACCATCCTGGTCTATACGGTGAAACCCCATCTCTACTAAAAAATACAAAAAAAAAAAAAAAAAAAAAAAAAAGAATCTGTCTATACAAATCAGAAAATGTTCACATATAAATAGCCTGTATATAAAGTAGTTGAACAAAGAAAAATGAGTCAAAAAAATGGACAAAGGATGTGAATAGACAACTTACAGAAGAAGAAATATAAACTACCAACCAGCATATCAAAAGATCTTTAACCTAATATTCAAGATATGCAAATTATATCAGCAATGAAATATATTTCCCTAATAATTTGAAAAAAAAATTTAAAGTGGGATAATAGTTCTTATAAGGATTTAAGAGAAGGGGAATTATATTACTGGTGAGAATTGCCACCACCATTTTAAAAAACAAAATGGCAATTTTTACTAAAATTAATTTTTAAAGTGTTATACTATTTGTAATGTTTAATTTTATGTGTCAACATTGCTAGGCTACGGTGCTCAGTTACTTGGTCAAACACCTGTCCAGATGTTATAAAGGTAGAATTTTAGATGTGATTAACATTTAAATTTGTAGACTTTGAGTGAAGCATATTACCCTCCATAATGTGGGGGAGCCACATCTAATCAATTAAAGGTCTCAAATACAAAGACGAAGATTTTCTAAAGAAGCATTTCTGCCTCAGGACTGTGACATAGAAACCCTGCCTGAATTTTCAGACTGCAGATTTGGACTTGAGATTGCAACATCAACTTTCCTCTGCAGGCCTGCCCTACAGATTTCAAACTTGCCAGCTTCCACAATTGTGTGAGCCAATTCCTTAAAATAAATCGCTCTCGCTGTATATATATCTATTTTCTACTGGTTCTATTTTTGGAGAGAATCCTGACTAATACACTCTTACGTCAGCAATAACAATTCTTGAAACTTATACTACAAAAATAAAATGTGTGTGTGGGAGATGGTGGGGTGGGGGAGAAGGCTAGGAAGAGACAGAGAAAGAGAGCAAGAGAGAGATTGTCTTATTTGTAGTGGCAAAACTCTTGAAAAACTTATGTGTGTCCTTTGTTGAAAACTGGATACAAACACAGTATAAAATATTATGCAGTTGTTAAAAAGTGAATTAATTCTAAAATTTAATTTGAGCGATTTCAGCAATGTATTAAGTTAGAAAAACAAGTTACAAAAAAACACATTTAACAAACTTCTTTGCACAGAACAAGGGCAAAAGTTTATGTCCATTTGAACAAGGGAAAAATGTGGAACCAAATGTGTGGGTAGGTAAGTGCCTGTGCAATAGTCTGTAAAAGCTAGAGTGTAGTAATGATTCATAATTGTATGTGTGTGTATACAGTTTTAAAAATGTGACATATACATGTGGGTGTATTTTTATTTTACAAAAAAGGGTATGTTATGCCTGCTATTTTCTAATAGGGTTGTTTCCATTTTCTGTAGTATTAGATATTATTCCATAAGAATTTTTAATAGCTGGGCGGGCGCGGTGGCTTACTTCTGTAATCCCAGCACTTCGGGAGGCCGAGGCGGGTGGATCACGAGGTCAGGAGATTGAGACTATCCTGGCTAACACGGTGAAACCCCGTCTCTAGGAAAAAATACAAAAATTAGCCGGACGTTGTGGCGGACACCTGTAGTCCCAGTTACTTCCGGAGGCTGAGACAGGAGACTGGCATGAACCCGGGAGGCGGAGCTTGCAGTGAATCGAGTTCCCGCCACTGCACTCCACCTGGGTGACAGAGCAAGACTCCGTCTTAAAAAAAAAAAAAAAAAAAAAATTGTAATAGCTAAATGTATTCTTTTGAATGGTTATGTTTTATTTAGGTAAATTCTCCCTTCTCGGTGGACATTATTGTGGTTTCTGTTTTCTCTAAATTATAAAATGACAGGGACCAAACCCTGTAAATTTACATATGTATATATATCCATTATAATGTCTTTATAAACAGTTTCTAGAATTTGATTTGCAGGTCAATGGATATATAGAATTACATTTTTATTCTTGTATTACCGATACTAGTAATTGCTAGTTATATGGTGTATTATTATTATTATTTTGAGACAGTCTTGCTCTGTCACCCAGACTGGAGTGCAGTGGTGTGATCTCAGCTCACTGCAACCTCTGCCTCCTGAGTTTAAGTGATTCTCCTGCCTCAGCCTCCCGAGTAGCTGGGATTACAGGTGCGTGTCATCACACCTGGCCAATTTTTGTAGTATTACTAGAGACAGGATTTCACCATGTTGGCCAGGCTGGCCTGGAGCTCCAGACCTCAAGTGATTTGCCCACCTTGGCCCCGCAAAGTGCTGGGATTACGGGCATGAGCCACCTCACCCAGCTGTTATGTTATTAATATTATCAAGACAATATTTGCTTTTCTATTTTTTCTGCTAATAATAGTACTACTGTTAATACAAATAATAAGATAAGGCCTTATCTTTTCTTCATACTTTACTTATCTTCATACTTTTTACATGAGACTCTTGTCATTAAGTCAAATCTTTAGTGAAATGAGCGACAGGAGTGAAGGTGGTTGGAAGTAGCTCTTCAAGGCTATGTTGCAAGTTAATATTTTCAATTGTGATAAAATATGCACACCTTTTCCATCTATATTTTTACTTTCAACCACTGCCAAAGTTACCTGGAAAATCACCTTTTATCATCAGTTCTGTATAACTTCTATTTAAAATACGTTGTTTTACAAAGGTTCTGAAGATGATAGTGACTTTTCCTTTACTGATTGTGATGATTATTGTTATTATTCTTTTTAAAGAATTTAATATACTTTTCTTTGTTTTACAGTAGAAAAGAACTAAAAGGTGGCACTACATTATAATGAATCATTTCCTCCTTAGGACAAATAGAGCTGAAGACTAAGCATATAACAGGGCAGGCTTACTCTTTTAAATTAATAATCATTTGAATTATGGGTCTTTATAAGTTTTACTCTTCATGCTTCTGCAATTTATACCTTATTAATGGTATATTACCTATTACCGTAAAACCTTAATACTTACATAATGGCTTAAATTTTTTCATTAATATGTAAATTTAGAGCTCTTTGCAGATAGCATTTTGTAGATACTTTTAAAGAATTCTAAACATGGCCGGGCGCGGTGGCTCAAGCCTGTAATCCCAGCACTTTGGGAGGCTGAGACGGGCGGATCACGAGATCAGGAGATCGAGACCATCCTGGCTAACACGGTGAAACCCCGTCTCTACTGAAAAATACAAAAAACTAGCCGGGCGAGGTGGCGGGCGCCTGTAGTCCCAGCTACTCTGGAGGCTGAGGCAGGAGAATGGCGTGAACTCGGAAGGTGGAGCTTGCAGTGAGCCGAGATCCGGCCACTGCACTCCAGCCCGGGCGACAGAGCGAAACTCCATCTCAAAAAAAAAAAAAAAAAAAAAAGAATTCTGAACGTATGTATCTTCTTTCTCATTTAACAATTACTGTGATCAACATTTCCTTTGAATTTTGATGCTCACTACCTTGTATTTTTCTACTAAACCCAGGTAATTAGCAACAAACTGAGGAAAACTTAAAAATTTTCGAATATTTTTAAGTTAATAATCCCTATGTATTGAATTGTAAAATAATAATTAATCCAATTGTTTGTTATTTAATACCATAGAAAGAAATGTCAATTTTTTTTCTGCAATTGCTGAAGTTATTATTTCACCCTTTGACAGGTTCAGTGTGTGGGGGGAGCATTATATCTGATTGCCTGTATGTTGTCATTTCAGAGAACTGTTAATAGACCCTTATATTGGCTTTCTAGTCTTCAAATTTCAAGCCATGATAGTGGCTTGAATACCTGACCTCATATTTCCAAAGTTACAAAAGAACATAGTGAAACTCTATTACCTTAATTTCAGTGGGCAAGGGCAAGAGCTCCAGGTATAGGGCAGTGTATGGATTTTTATTTTTTATTTTTTTGGTATTCTCTCTGCACTAACACATTTCTCTAATACTAGGTATTCTGTTTTGGAAAAACTTCCATATTGGAGACTTCTTCTGTTTTATTGTTTTAAACTGTAGTGGGGTTTTTTGTTTTTAGGTTTTTAAAATCAATATATTTTGATTTTTAAAAAGAAAGTTAGAATGTATATTTTGGACTTATTTTTAATTGAATAATGTCCTGATTTGCATTGTTTTAGTTCTCTGTATTGATTTTCTATTTTACATTATGCATTTTAAGTGTTTAATATTTGGTCTTTCTCATCAAATCTTGTTTTTCTTCTCTTTTAGAACATTCTTAGTTGTTTTAACAACTGTTCCAATGTTCGACTTTTTTGGGGGGAGGGTTCAGATTCTTTTGGGGATCTGAAGAAAGCTATGGGTATTTTACCTAGTATAGTCCATGCGTGCATATTCAAATAAAATTTGCTTGTGAATTCACTAGATTCATGACCCTGAAGCTAAACTGTAATATATACCATAACTTTAAAATTCTCCTGTTTTTTAGCCTTTATTCTTGGAAAATTAGAGTAAATCTGAGTTCTTTCATGAAAGACCCAAGACCCCTCTCTTCTCCTGTCTAGGTTACCTTGATCTTGAGATCTAGACTGTCTCACACTATCCAACCAGGACCTTAATGGATTAATGAAGCCACTTACTTATTGAAGGCAAAGTAAAGTTTTACAAACACCCTATTTTATTTTGAACTCTTTAGTTATTTTCTATTTTGTAATGAGACTTTTAATTGCTAAGGCAACCAGATAATTCCTGAATTCCTCCAGCCAGTAGTTCATTAAGAAGCCACTTCCTAAGTTAGAATGTCATTAGGGAGTCTCCAGTAAAAATAAGATGAGATGGAAATATTAAAGAAATGTTGAGATTAAATAACTGATGTCATTAAAAGTTAAATTTAAATGTTTTGTCCTCACAATTCATTATAATAAGAGAAAAACAATCTTCCGTTTTTTGTTTTTCTAATCTAAATATCATTAGACTTTGAATTTTTAATCAATAGGTCCCTAGAGTCTAGAACAGTGCTTTTTGAATGAGCGAATGCTTGAGCAATTCCTGAAAGAGTGAATAAATACTTCTGCTGAGATAAAAATCAGGTTTTAACATCTATAGGTTGTGGAAATGATTTGTACCTCTTCAATTCTATGGGTTTACTTTCTATCAGACATTATAAAAAAATCATTAGATAAGATAGTATGCTTTAGAAAGAAAATGAAAATAAAATTAAAGATTATATTTAAAATAGGAACCATGTAAAATTAATTATATAATTATATAAAATATTAAGGATATAAGGGAAATTTATTTTAAAATAAACTTAAATCCTAACATTCACATATATGTCTTATATCATTTTTGTTCCTCTCTTCCTTTATAGCTTTTGTTGTTAGTGATTATTTTATAGTTTAACATGTACATTTCTTTATTGATTTTTTCATTGTATGTTTTTAGTGATTTTCTTGGTGCTTTTTTTTTTTTTTTTTAAGACGGAGTCTCGCTCTGTCGCCTAGGCTAGAGCACAGTGGCTCCATCTCTGCTCACTAAAATCTCCGCCTCCTGGGTTCATGCCATTCTCCTGCCTCAGCTTCCTGAGTAGCTGGGACTATAGGCGCCTGCCACCACGCCTGGCTAATTTTTTGTATTTGTAGTAGAGACGGAGTTTCCATGTTAGCCAGGATGGTCTCGATCTCCTAACCTTTTGATCCACCCGACATGGCCTCCCAAAGTGCTGCGATTACAGGCATGATCTTGGTGCTTTTATTAGGCCTTACAATATACACTTTAACTTATCATGTCTACTTCATATTTATACTAACTTAAGTCTAGTGAGATATGGAAACATTACTTCTATATAGTATTATTCTCTTTCCCCAGTTTTTGTACTATTAAATTAGACATATTACATCTATACATGTTACAAATCCAACAGTTTGTGACTATAATTATTACATTATAAAACTGTAAGCTTTTAAAGAAACTAAAAGATGAAGAGATATATTCATAGAGTTTGTTATATTAATATTTCTATTTATCATTTTTAGCTCTCTTCATTTTTATGAATTTGAGCTACCATTTGGGGTTCACTATTCCAACTTTGCTTTCACCTGCCTCCGGTGCCTTTATTGTCAGATATATTTCTATATGTTATAGATCCAACAATACAATTATATATGTGTGTATATATAACAATATATGTATGTATGTATATATATAACAATATACACATAAAATGATATATATATAATTGTGTGTGTACATATAGAGAGAGATAAAGGGAGGGGGGTTTATGTGTGTGCACATATATGTTTATATAATTAATTTTTCAATTAGTTAAGAGAAAAAATATGCATTTATACAGATTAATAATTACTTAATTACCTTTGCCAGCACTCTGCTTTTTTTATCTTAAAAAACATGGAGGTCTCTTGCCTTCAGCCTAAATAGAACTTCCTTTAGTAGCTCTTACAAGGCATGCTGCTGGAAGTAAATTATTTTAGCTTGTATTGATCTGGAAACATTGTTATTTCACCTTCAGTTTTGAAAGATCATATTTTCTGGATTTAAGATTGTTGATTGAGTTTCTTCTTTTTCTTCTTTCAGAACTTTGACAATGTCATATTATTGCCTTCTGGCTTCCATTGTTTCTCATAAGAGAGCCATAGTTAATTTTATTGGGATTCCTTTGGACATGACTCATCATTTTTCTTGATTTCAAGAAAATATTTTCGAGATTTTCTCTGTCTTTAGATTTCAGTAGTTTTACTATGATGTGTCTGGATGTGGACCTCTTTATGTTCATTGGACTTCTTGGATGTGTAATTTTTAGCCATTATTCTCATTTTTCTTTTCCGCCTTTTTCTCTCTCTCTTATTTTTTTGTACTCCCATTATTGGTACTGGTGGACTCAATCCTATCCCTCAGCTTTTTGTGAGTCTGCTCACATGTCTTCCTTTTATTTCTGTTTTTCAGATTGCATAATCTGTTGAGCCACTGGAGTAAAATTTTTTGTTTCAGTTATTGTACTTCTTAGTTGCAAAGTTTTTGTTTTTGTAAAATTACTTTTATGTCTTTATTGATAGTCTTTATTTGAAAAGGCATTGTTATCATGCCTTTAAATGTATTTGATTTCTTTTAAGCATATTTACTTACTTAAGCTTGATTTTCTTTCAACATATTTATAATACTTGCTTTGAAGTCTTTGTCTGTTTTGTCTGTTGTCTGGGCCCTTTATATGCTGGCTTCTGTTGTCTGCCCTATTTTGTATATAGTTTACATTTTTGTGTTTCTTTGCCTAATAACATTTAGTTTAAAATTAGACATTTTAGGTACTATATCGTAACAATCCGGGATACTGTAGCCCCACCCAGAGTTTCTTGTGATTTGTTTATTTGTTTAATAACTTGGCTGGACTATTTTAGTGAAGTCTATTTTCCCTGCATTGTGCAGCCTCTGATATTGCTCCTCAGAGCTTGCCCCAGCTATAGTCAGTTGTTTGGCCAGCTATAGTTGCTCTTGGGAGGACAGTGGTATAAGCAGGGCTCTCTTTGACTGTCTTCTCTGATTTCCCTGTTAAGTCTTCTGAACTGTTTTAGTATTAAACCCAGTGTCAACCTTCACTAATTGCCGGTTGATTTCTCTATTGTCTTTAACAATGCTCTGGGACATAAATTAACAGTCTGATTCATTTTATGTTGAGGCCCTTTCCAGGGTAATCTTTGAGACCAGTTTTTGCTGTTTGCTCTAATCCCAGTACTCTTCTTAGCTATTTTCCTGTTTCTCGCTGGAAAATTTCAACCTCATCTTCAGTTTACCTTTTTAGTCTCATGGAACTACCATCCTTCTCTTAATTGCTTAACACCATAATCTCCACTGTTTTTAACAGTGCCTTTAGATTTGAAATTCTCCATACTCTGTTTCATAAAGTCAGTTCAGTTTGAGGGGATGAGGGGAGCACTTCAGATTCTATGTTCATGTGGGCTACATTTATCCTTGGGCAAAATCACTGTGCCACTGTCCTGGATCAGAAGGAGGAGGCAGTGGCTCACTTTTTTCAGAGTGACATTCACAAATAGAATGCTCAGCTGTGACAGCAGTCTTTTGTCTTCTCAGCTTGCCTCACCTGGCACAGAATCGCTATCTTACAAGTGATCTGGAATAAGAGCTACCAGGGCTCCTTCTAGCCCACAGAATAAGGAAATGTGGAAACAAAGAGGCAACAATAACAATTTAAGCACATAAAATCAAAGTTGTACTCATTACTTCTGCTCACTTTCCAATGTAACAACAACAAAAAAGTTGTAGTCTGATGAATATACTTAGCCACAAGTGAGAGTGTGAAGACAATCTGTAGTTTTCAGTCAATTGCCAAAAGAAAAGAAAAGAATGGATGTTAAAGGGAAAAGCGGTCTTTTGCAAATGCTCAATATGTGCCTTGTGAAGAGAAAAAAAAAGTCTCTAACATGATGAAGCTTATATTCTCTACTATGTAGAGATAGATAGTATGGAAATAAAACACAAAATACATAATAAGTAAATTGCTTTATACTTAGGGATAATATTGCTAAGAAGAGACAAGACACAGGGGGCATCACAGAAAAAATCATTCTAGTCAGAGCAAATATCAAGTGCAAAGAACCAGGCAGAAGTACGCTTCATGAGTGAGTTTTATAATACATGATCATAGTGTTATTATTCTTTGCTTACATTGTTAGATAAAAGGTATTCTCTACCTGTTGCACCTTGATTAGAACTTCTGCCTATCAGTGGGAGCTGGAGGGATGAAGAAAGCCCTAGACCTCTCAACTATTCTTTCCTGACATAATACTTCTGAAACATGTAGGTAGGCTTGGGATGCGAGATAAATTTATGCATTTCTTGTGAAAATACCGTAATCCTCAACTGGGACCTAGTGGGAGGGGGATCCTATGTTCTTGGCTGTACTTCTCCAGGGTGGAACTTCTGTCATACTGAACTGGGGTCAAAGGAGGAAGGGAGGAAACAAGAGAAAATTGTGGTTTACATGGCAAAGATTCACTGTTAATACTGAGATATAATAGATTTTCTTGAATAGATGTTTATTTTACTGTATGCCCTTTGGACAATTTCCAGAGATATTTAACTTAAAAAAAAATTCCCACCAGATATTGTTTCACTGGGAAGAGATTCCACAGAACTTCTCACATCTCTATTCCAGAAGTCATCTCCCCAACTTGATCCTTTTCAAAGCCACTCTTCTACTCAAAGCTCTGCAATGACTTTCCATCTCAGTGGCCTTCTTTCTGTTTTTCAGACATGCCAAATGTGGTCTCATCTCATGAAGCGTACTTCTGCCTGGTTCTTTGCACTTGATATTTGCTCTGACTAGAATGATTTTTTCTGTGATGCCCCCTGTGTCTTGTCTCTTCTTAGCAATATTATCCCTAAGTATAAAGCAATTTACTTATTATGTATTTTGTGTTTTATTTCCATACTATCTATCTCTACATAGTAGAGAATATAAGCTTCATCATGTTAGAGACTTTTTTTTTCTCTTCACAAGGCACATATTGAGCATTTGCAAAAGACCGCTTTTCCCTTTAACATCCATTCTTTTCTTTTCTTTTGGCAATTGACTGAAAACTACAGATTGTCTTCACACTCTCACTTGTGGCTAAGTATATTCATCAGACTACAACTTTTTTGTTGTTGTTACATTGGAAAGTGAGCAGAAGTAATGAGTACAACTTTGATTTTATGTGCTTAAATTGTTATTGTTGCCTCTTTGTTTCCACATTTCCTTATTCTGTGGGCTAGAAGGCATTCATCATGGAGCTGATGGCAGTGATTTTGGATATGGTAAAACAAAATCGAATGGCTTTATGGAGCAGAGCTACTCTGCTCGCCTAGACTGGTCAGCATGAGAAAGTAACCTTATTTAAACTATTGTGAATTTTATTATCTTAGTATATTTTACCCTAACTAATTTGTATGTCATTAATACAATATTTTGAATGAAGGAGTAAATAGATGGAGTCTACTTAAAACATCTTAGAAGTGAGAATATTGCTTTCCTTAGTTAATTTGTTTTATTTCTCCTATTGAGTAATAATGGTAATAATGGTAACCATCTACCTCATTCATCATTTTATTCCAAATAATTATTTTATCAAACAGAATGGATGTTGCTGATTTTTGGTAAATCACCTCCATGATATTGATATGGTTTCTTTAGATCTTGTTTTACAAAGATTTTTCTGTAAAGATAGGCTGCTAATTTATCCAATGCCTTTCCTGTATCTACTTGTATAATCCACTTTTTTTCCTCTACTAATTTGTTGATGTAGTGAGTTTTATAATACATGATCATAGTGTTATTATTCTTTGCTTACATTGTTAGATTCTTTTCACTAATACTTAGAATTTTCGTGCCTGTGTTCAAAAGTGAGATTGGTCTATGGTTTTCTTTTTATTGCCTTCTTAGACCAGTAGGCATTGTAGTACAATATTGAGTAGGTTTGATGAAAGATTACATCCTTTCCTTGTTTTTAATCTTAGAGGGAAAATATGTAGTTTTTGACCATTGAGTATGATGTTAGCTTGTAGATGCCATTTATTGGGTAGTATTTTTGATCTATTGGGTTAAATAAAGCATAGTATTAAAATTAAACTCACCTGTTTTTTAAACTTTTTCTTAGTGTGGCTAATGAAAAACTTAAAATTATTTTTGGCTTATATTATGTTGGACATACTGCTTTAGAGCATATTTCCTAGTTTGTAATGAAGTACAAATATAATTTTTGTGGCATAGTAATAACTCTTAACCTCATTTTAAAAGTTCCTTCTTCACTAGGTTAGGGAAAAAAAAAACAGCTTCACACTGCTTACCTTATGTTTCTGTAGATAATTTAGACATGTTCTTCTTCCCATTATTTATTAAAATGGTTAGCCAGATGTAAGTACAGAATTGTTTGTAGATTCATATCAGCCCAAATTCTCAGCATTCATTTATCCTCTGATGATTGCTGATGGATAAACCTTAGTTCCTAGGTAGCATTATATAACAATACGATGAAAATAAATATATTATTACATTCCGTTTACCACCATGTTTTCTAAGATGTAAGTGAACTCATGACTAATTTTCACATTTTTTAATGACACCAAACTAACAAATAGTTTTCCTCTTCCCTTATATTCAGCCCTGTGTTTTTGCATAAAAAACATCGGGAAAAAATTATTAGAGGATATGAAACAAAATGGATTTACATAACCAAAGGATATGAAGATAAACTCCTTAAGGATCTCTTTTTCAAACCTGAAACTAATATAAAAGGAAAGCTTGCATATTGGAAACATGTAAGTATAATTAGTTTATTATTTTTCTTTGAAATGTTTTTAAGATATTAAAGTTGCAATTTAGGTAGCACTATTATTCAGTCTATTAAATTTCCTTCATTATATTATTAATATCCTGCTTTATATTTTTTGATTGAAAAAAGTCATAGAGTAATGTAATACAAATATATTTTTGTGGTGCATTAATAGTATACACAACCATTTAATAATTTATACTTTATATATATAATTTTTTATTTCATTTTTACAAATAGTAATGGTAATGTAAAAACCACTTCTCAGTGATTGAAAACATAAACATTTACTTTATTGAAGAGTGCTAACTCTGTATAATACAACATTCCTTCATTGTTTTATTCTATATTATGAATTGCTTTGAGGACACAGTAGAAATAGAAAGAAATTTATTTATGTTGATTGAATGCCTACTATATCCCAGAGACTGTGCTAGATATTTTGCAAGTGGTATGTAACTTATTCTCTGTAGCACCATAGATAGATATTTTTATCTCATTTTGATCAATATGAAAACTAAGAGACATAGAGGTTAATTAACTTACCAAAAGCTACACAATTGATAGGTAGGATCAGATTCCAGGTCTTCTGACTCCAGAATCTGTGTTTTTTTATCTTTATAATTTTGTTTTGATTTGAACACTAATTAATGATAGAAGTGAATAGTTAACATTATAGTAGAATTAACTGGAGTGAACATTATAATTTCTAAAGCACTTGGTTTGTGATAAGCTCCTTCCTATGTGGCTCTCTGCTTGAGTAGCCTGAGCTATAAATATTTCTATTACATTAGCATTGTTATAAGGGAATGCAAAAGGTCCAGAATGCCATTAGTCTTATTTCAATGCAAATGACGATCTATGTTCCAGATATATCATAGAAATGTCCTCAACTCCTTAAATGGTGTGAAGTTATTCATTGAATAAAAACATAGGATACAAAAGGCAAATGTGTTCTACTCAAAACTTGTCCCTCATCAGCACTCAGTGCCAACAGTATTAATTTGCTCTAGATGATAGTGTGCATTATGAAATTATAAAGTTCATCTGACGTATGTTTTAACCCTCTGTGTAGAATATAAAATCACTGGATTTCAGGGCATACCACCTGCTTTTCTATATGCTTTATACGGAGTATGATTAGAGAGTATAATATCAGTATATCGATAACCAGTTTGTTGTGTAATTATAACTAATTTGAATATATTGACAACCAATGTATGTGCGTATAAATATATATTATGTATATATATTGTGCTGTGGCAAGCGAATATATATGTGCATGAAATCAAATCAAATACTCATTTTCCAAAGATTTTTTAGTATGTATAAAGTTATATAAAATGTACCATTGTTAGGGTTTTGCAAGTATTTTGAATATTATGAAGTTATTTCCAGATACATTTATTATAAAGAAGTTTGAAATCTCCCTTGTATTTTTAATAATTCTGCTAACTATATCATTATTAATGTTATTTTTTAAGAACTATTTTTTATAGTTGGTAAATATGTACATTGTCTTATGCATTTTTGTCATTTATAACCACCATTAATAGAATATTAATATGGAAGTTGTCTTCATCTCAATTTCTTAAAGTAAGTAAAATTATTTTAATTGTAAGTTTTATTTTTTGATGAATACTTTCTTTGTATAAAATTGTCCTTCAATCTTCTGCTGCCTTCATTTGTAGTTTCCTGTTCAGCTCACTTAGTTAATATATTGTTCTTTTATTATCTTTCATTATTCTTCTTATTATTTATATGATAATTACATATTATTATTTTATTCATTATACATTATTTTTATTCACTTATTATTCTTTTATCTTTTATTATTTTGAGTGGTAAAAATAATAAAATAATAATATATCGACTAAGTGAGCTACCTGATTTCTTGTGCCTTGGAGTTTGGTTTGTAAGAAACTATAGTGATAATTGATAAATCTAAAGGAACAGTGAAAGGGTTAAGAAGTAGGGAAAGGGGTGGGGATGAGAAAACATGGACATTTAATACCAAGAGTTTATAGAAAACAAGACAAAACAATAGCAACAACAAAACATGCCATGAGCAAAGCAATACAAAGGATTAGCCAAGGATAGAATTCAAGGTTCAGTAATTAGATGAAGTAATCAGTATCTGAATCTTCTCCTGTTTGGGGATAAAATGTGCTTGATCTAAAGGATTTAACATTTCCCCATAACTATGGAACCGAAAGTGCGAAGAGCCAGAGGAGTAAGTTCAACCTACATTCACTTAGGAAATACCATGATGCAAAACTAGAGGTTCAAATAAACATCCAGTGTTTATAGAGCAATGACTAACTGTAAATGAGATACAGAACCAGAAGTCAGAAACCATGAGGAATGAATTTGACAAAAGCAGTTGGGTCAGAATAGAAGAAATGGAGGATGTGGAACACTTACTAGGGACGTTATTTTTCCATGGCTTACAGATACTAAAGCATGGTTGTGACTTGTACAGATGAGACTGGCATAAATACAGAACTGTGAGAGTTCAATTAGATCTAATTGTAGGAAAACTTGTATACCATTATGATAGATTTTTAGGAAAATCTGAATACTAATATGAAAAAGTTTGCTAGGATGCCTAAAGATATTTAAAATCGGCTTTGGTATCATTGATTCTTTCCCTTGGAGGTTACTGCTGTTCTAAGCAAAATATATGTTCAGGGAGTAATTGCAAACACACCAAAACCCCACAGGGGCTTTGACTTCAAATTCCTTATAAACTTATAGTAAGTAACCTAGACCGGACTGTGCTGTAATTCCTTTATTACCTATACTTTGTTGGCATAAATAGTCTTCTTTCATCTACTTCCTATATTTCAAACATGAATTTTAGAAGGAATACAGTGTGAGAGATAGTCACACCCATGGGAGCCAAAAGGAAAGAGATGGGGGCATTTCCCAAAATATTTATGTCAGAGGCAGCCTAGCTCCCCTCCTTTCCTCCCCCAGTCATCCCCACTCCCTGCCACATACATCTGAAGCTTCCCTGTGCTGATTTAGTTCCTATGTTGTAAGGAAGGAGAGAAAGCATCTGTGAAGTAAGAAAGTGATGGCCAGAAACCTTTACTGCTTCAACCATGTGGAAATAAAAGAATCAGTCTATATGTTGTGAATTTCTATCTTTTTTGACAGTCCACTTCCTAGAATAATGATCTAATCTTTTTCTTAGAACTTGAGCAATACCCTTTCTCCTTGAGGCATGAAAATTGGAATTTCACACCCGCTGTCTTAATCTTCTGGAGAGGGTGCCTGATTCTCCCTGGTTATCAACAAAGGAGGAAACCTTTCTATAGGGTAACCATATACAACCTTTCTGAAAGGGATCTCTTACTCAGAACCACTTCTAATGTACTGAATGTTTACATCTTGTACTCTGTGGCCTTGTATACCTCCAGAAAACACCTAACATAAAATAACCTGGCTTTCAGCTATACTAAAGTAAGATTTGTTTTATAACTGCTGATTTGCTTGAATTATAGAATATTTTTGTTGATTTTTGCTTTGCTTCCAAAGATTAATTTTTCCCATAAAAAGGACTCATGGAACTATATACATGCTATGTTGAGTGCCATTTTGTAAGATCAAATAAAATTAAATGTTCTCATATACAATTCTCCCTGTGAACCCTTTCCATTAATTATTATTAGACGTATTGTTCTAAAGGTTTAAATATATATTTAAATCTGATGAGCTGTTTGTATTTAAATCTATTACAATTTTAATAAGGGCTCAAAAATATAAACAAAATAACTTTTTAATTATACCACATAGGCCAGCCATGGTGGCTCATGTCTGTAATCTCAGCACTTAGGAGGCCAAGGTGGATAGATTAATTGAGGCGAGGAGTTCAAGACCAGCCTGGTCATACACACACACACACACACACGCACACACACACACACACCACATAGATGTGCAAAAATACATTAAAGTATAGTCAGCAAGATATTAATAGTGTTCGTAGTTAATGCAATTTTAGATAATTACTACTTTCTTTCTAAAGGTTTACACATTCTTTTTAAAAATTCAAATATGTTTTATTTACAAAATAAAAATGTTTTCATTGTGAACAAAAAAATTACTTTTTTGACAACA
This sequence comes from Trachypithecus francoisi, assembly GCF_009764315.1. Taxonomy (NCBI): domain Eukaryota; kingdom Metazoa; phylum Chordata; class Mammalia; order Primates; family Cercopithecidae; genus Trachypithecus; species Trachypithecus francoisi. The sequence goes on along the minus strand of NW_022681457.1, from coordinate 35,840,896 downwards.
TAAATATAGAAATATTGCCTTCAGGTACCTCTGTTTTATGTTTTATGCCACATCATCAGTTCTCTTCTTTTTAATTCATAAACTTCATTTATTAAAGCAGTATTAGTTTCATAACAAAGTTGAGAGGGAAGTACAGAGAGTTACCCTATACCCCACAACTGACATCCTACACCACAGTGGTAAATTTATTCAATAGATGGACCCATACTGACCCATCATTATCACAGGAAGTCCGTAGTTTCCATTGCAGTTCACTGTTGGTGTTGTACACTTTATAGGTTTTGACAAATGTATAATTGTATGTGTTCACTATTCTAGTATACAGAATTGTTTCACTGTCCTAAAAGTTCTTTGTACTCTGCCTATCTTCTTATCTTACCCCTGGCAACCACTGATCCTTTCACTGTCTCCACAGTTTTGCCTTTTCTGAAATGTCATATAGTTGAAATCATACAGTATGTAACCTTTTCAGATTGGCTTCTTTCACTTGATAATACGTGTTTAAGTCTCCTTTATGCCTTTGCATGTGGCTTTGAGCACACATTTTATTTTTAGCACTGAATATTCCATTGTATGAAAGATCATCCATTCACCTGTTGAAGGACATCTTATTTGCTTGCAAGTTTTGGCAATTATGAATAAAGCTGCTACAAATATTGTACGCAGGTTTTTTTGTGTGGGCATGTTTTTAATTCATTTTGGTAAATATCAAGGAATACAATTGCTGGACTGTCTGACAAGAATGTCATACAAGCAGCTGTACCATTTTGCATTCCCATCAGCAATGAATAAGAGTTCCTATTGCTCCACAAGGCCTCATCAGCTTTTGGTATTGTCAGTGTTTTGGATTTTGGTCATATTAATAGGTAGGTAGTGGTACCTCGTTTTTGCTTTAATTTATATTTCCCTTAATTTCATATGATGTCGAACATTTCATATGCTTACTTGCCATCTAAGTATATTCTTTGGTGAGGTGTAATTTTACTATTAGAAAAATGAGATACTTTGTCACCTGTCCTATATAAGAGAGAAAAGAGAAGAATTCACCTTACTCATGACTACTGCACTGCAAAGCATAGAAGTGCATTTATATCACAGTCTATGTAGCTGGCTTTCACTAGAGTGATGCAGAACACAGCTGGCAAGTCAGGGTGAGGTTGCTGTAATTTTATACATCAAGAACTAGTCTTATTTGATTGCTTTTAATATTTTACGTCTACTTTAAATTCAGGTAAATATGGAGGGGGAAGGACAGAGGGAGAATAATTAGTTCCATAATATTATAAGCCAAAATATTGAATCTACTGCTCATCTTCTTTTTTATCTTGTTCAACAGAAAATGATGCTAAGAAAACAGTGAAGGAGTTGATTCTCTATGAGATTTAGGAAATGTGGAACTGGTCATTATCTTTTATAATATGGAATGTGAAAAATAGTATGTTTAAGTATTTGTATTTTTGGGGTCAATTTATGTCATTGTTTTGTGGAAGAGTGTGTTTCCTTATGCTGGAAAGTAAAATTTTATTATTATTCAGCTTCTGGGATTTGTTCTAGCTTAACTAATGCTAAGAAATGAGCTTTGTAATGACATTCGTACATCTACTCTAAAAATTATCCTTTGTTATTGTGTAACTCTCATTTTAGGGTTCCACCAGTAATGCAATTTATTTTAAATGGGTATTTACTGAATATTTACAATGGTCCAAGCACTGTAGTAAAGCATATGGCCTAAAAACTTGCAATCAAGCAAGTTCTATGCTGGAACTTGTAGGGGATGGGAAAGAGCTAGAGAAATCTCACTGGGCAGAGGTTGATTTTGTAAAGAATGAAAATGAGAGAAATACACACATTGAAGTACAGTTTAGTCAGTCACCTGCAGAAGTTGGAGTTGTCCTGAGTATTAGGAATTCTGACAAGTAATGGTTTTCAGTGTCTGCTTAGGTAGATTTATAAGATATTTATCAGAAGAATCTATGGGGAAGATACTAGAGCTACCAGAGGCTAAAAATAATTTTAGTCCATCCTTTAAAAGTCCAAGGAAGCAATATTGATGGCTTAGAAGGGAGGTTATAGCCCTTTCTGGAGAAACCCAACTTTGACACCATTTGTTATACCTAGCTCCATATATGTGGATAAGAAAGGTTTGAAACCAAGTAATTGCAGAATTGGTTTTGAAAAGCAGCAAGTGGATGCTAGATTAATACATAATCTGAGGTAGAAAGATGTGCGAATTGCCAAGGTCAATAGAGAAATCACTGGGGAAATGAGAGAGTTGAACAGAAGGTTTATCTGATGCCACAATACGTCCTAGGAAAGAGAAAGAGTAAGAGAAAGGAACTAGGAAGTGTTCATGTCTTTGAGATCTCAATCTCAATTCTTTTGGATAAGTAACCAGAAGTGGAATTGCTGAATCATATAGTTCTAATTTTAATTCTTTGAAGAACCTCCATCCTGCTTTTTATAGCTACTACATCATTTTGCTTTTTCAAAAACAGTGCAAAGGAGTTTCAACTTTTTCATATTCTTACCAACACTTGTCTTTTACTATTTTTTTTATAATAGCCATCTTAACAGGTATGAGGTAATATCTTATTGCAGTTTTGATTTGCATTTTCCTGATGATTGGTTTAATTGGACATTTTTTATATACTTTTGAGGCATTTCTGTGCCTTCTTTGAAGGAATGTTTATTCAAGTTCTTAGGTGATTTTTAAATCAGTTCTTAATGAAAATATTCAACGTTATATCTTTATTTACCTCTCGGTGCAGACAATACTGTATCAAATAATTTTGAGAGTAGTAGTTTCATTTTATTATTTTCTAAATATTATTTTCCCTCTTGATCTGAGATCAAACTATGGAGATTTTTTTTTTTCTCATCTACTTTGTCCTCTTGATAGTCATCATATGCATTCTCTTACAACCTTGAGAATTTTCATGCCTTTTGACTGGCTTTCCTATAATTGGTCCAATTTCGTAAGATTTGTCTTTGTAGTTATTCTGTATAATAGTGGTTCTCAAAGTGTAGTTCAGGGACCACCTTAGGTTCCTGAAATCTTTTTAAAGGATCCATCATACCAATATAGCTTTTATGATAATACTAAAACAGTGTTTTCCTTTTTGACTCATTCTCTCATTACTGTATCATGGAGTTTTTCCAGAGCCTACATGACATGATACAATAAGAGATTTAATATATTAAAAAAATGAAAATCTGGGTTATCTATTAAGCCAGATACTACATCTATTCTTAAAAATATAGACCAATCCCACTCTTAACAGTGATATTTTATAATATAGTTTGATTTTATAATGTGTAATTTCATGAAAATAAAATGGATTTCTTATTGTTATTTTACATAAATTAATACATACTTTAAACATTTTACACTTTTAATTTCTAGTATGGTAAATATTGAAAGAATATAATACACATAACAAAATATTTTAGGGATTTCATAATTTTGCAGCAAATAAAGGAGTCCTGTAACCAAAAAGTTTGAGAACCTCTGCTAAACATCTCCATCAGATATAATTTTTATCATTTCCTTTTAAATATAACTATATTATGATAAAGTAACACTTAGATTAGGAATGTTTTGGATAAACTTAAAACTTGGCAATAATGACCTAAATGTATTTTTACATTTTTTATTTACTGTGCTCCCATGTGACCATGGTGTAGTTATATATGACTATGAATTTGGAGTACAAAAGTGCCCAATATTGAATATGTTGTCTACATAAAAAAAAATTCTTACTCATTAGCTAGAATTCCTGTGCATAATGTAAGTTGCTTCTGAGATTTATTTAGGCATAATATATTTAACAAGTTTCCTTCCCAATATCTTAGTTATAATAGTTCACAACACATATGCCTTTAAATAACTTCACTAATGTTACATTTTTAAAGACAAAATTTTGTCATACATGTCATGAATATGTATGTAGAGACATGAGTAAAAATTTACATGAACAGTTCTATGAGAGAAATAATAAAGAAGGAAGAAAATGCAGTAGTTAGAATTGGGAGTAATCATCCCTAATAGTGACTTAAACAAAACAACTTTTCTCTCACGTAAAAATCAAGATATAGACGATGCACTGTCTATATCTTAATTTTTATGTGAGAGAAATAACAACTCTGCATCATAATGTTCTCAGAGTTCTTCACTCCTTTTATCCTGTTGCTCCACCGTACAAGGCCTCTATTTTGCAGGTCATCTCGTGGTCCACAATAGTTTCACCAGATCCACTCATTATGCTTTCATTCTAACCAGCCAGAAAGAAGAGGAAATGAAGAAGAGGGCATAACGATTGTGTTTACTTTTGGGAAGTTCCTCGGAGCTTCCATGCAATACTGCTTGTATCTGGTAGGCCACAAATTGGGCATATGGCTACAAGAGGCTAAGAAATATAGTCTCATTCAAACCATCCAAATGCCCAGCTAAAACATGGGTTTCTTTTATTGTAGAATAAGACTGGAATGACTATTGAAGCACAATTTTAAACATTTTCATGTACCCTTTCCAAAACAGAACACAAAGCCTCTACCAAAGGGAGCAAACCTAAAAGCTTATGTCACTATAATAGCAAAAATTCCATCATTTCTCGTGGCAGTAAGTGATGTTTGCTCTCTAATGTCTATCATATCTCTCTTCCTCTGTAATAGCATCCCCAAATTTTAGCTGTCTGGATTAATTTGCATTTTGTAGCTTCTCTAGCAATTAAGTATTGCCATGTATATTAGTTTTCTATTACTACAAATTTGGTGGCTTAAAACAAGATACATTTATTCCTTTATAGTTCTAGAAGACTAAAATTGGCTTTACTTGGCTAAATCAAAGTGTTTACATGGCTAATGTTTTTCGAAGTCTCCAGGGCGGAATCTGTTTCCTTGCCTAGTCTAGTTTCTGGGAGCTGCCTATATTCTGTGGCTTATATTCCCTACCTCACATCATCCTAACCTCTTGCTTCTGTCATTTCATCTCTTACATCCTCTCTAATATCCTGCCTCCCTCTTATAAAGACGCTTATTATTTTATCAGGCACACCACAATAATCAACTCATCTCAACATCCTTAATCACACCTGCAAAGATCTTTTTGCCTACAAAATGTTATGAGGTGAATGTGTCCCTTCAAAATTCATATGTTGAAATTCTAATCTTGTTTGGCTGTATTTGGAGATGGGGACTCTAAAGAAGTAATTAAGGTTAAATGAGATCATAAGGATGGGGCCCTAATCTGATAGGATTAAGAATCTCCTCCTACCCCCACCCTATGTGCACACACTGAGGAAAGACCATATCGAGACATAGGGAGAAGGCTGTCATCTGCAAGCCAGTAACAGCCCTCATCAGAAGCTGAATCAGCTGGAACCTTTACCTTGGACTTCCAACTCTCAGACCTGTGAGAAAAAAAAAAAGACTATGTTTTAAACCATTGAGTCTATGGTATTTTATGGAAGCCCTACCCAACTAATACATAAGGTGACATTCACAGGGTTCAGGGGATTAGGACATAGATGATTTGGCAGCCCTATTCAGCTCACCATACCATGTCATGAATGGAAGTATTTGGCAGATTCTGAAAAATGTTCCCAAAAGACAGTTGGCAATGGATTTTGTCTCTTCTTTCTGCTTTCCTTCATCCTGTGGCTTGGAACTTCATTTTAGACCATGAGAGTGAAAGCCACATATGAGTAGAAACCTGGAAGTATCCTAGATTACAGAAAATTGCAGAGTTTTCATACCAGTCGTGGTCTTCTTACATTCAGATACTCATGTGAGATGGAAGTACTCCTATATTGAATAAGTCACTACTTGCAGCTAAACTTAATTCCAATTGTTATACTGGTAGATGTCCAGTCTGCTTCACTAAGACAAGATATAATAACTCATAGTCTAGCAACCTATAGCTAAAATATAAAATATTCACCTTCTACATACCTAGCATATAAAGTGGCATAGAAACAGCATACTTATAATAAAACTCTAATTTGGAAAAGGGAATCACAGTTGTTTCTGCCCCCATAGCAGTTACCAAATCAGTCTGATAGGAATAGTAAACACTTTCTTCTCTTGAAATAAACACATCTGGAAAATCTCCCATATTTCCCCTGTGAAAACATCTTACCTGTTTATTCATATTTATGGCAACATCAGAAGTAGGTATTAGAGAATTTGTTCCTCCTGAGTGTTGGAGTTTCATAGTCTTAATAGATTTAGGGGCCTGTGGGTTGCTATAGAGATTGAAAAACCACAGATATTTTTAAGACAGATTTTATTTTTTTTGGTAATGCATTTCCTTCAAAAACTTAGTATGCTTCTGATTTATTTGATGTCAGTAGTTTCTATGGTAAGTAGAAAGTAAGCAGAAAGATCTTATTTAGACATTGTTTATAATCCTGAAGCTTCTGGTCTTTCACTTACTGATTTTTTTCTCTACTCATTTTCCTGCCTTCCAAATTAATGATAGCGACCATAGGTGAACTTTCTGAAACAATGGGTGTTGGAGGGAAGGCAAAATTCTTAATCTCATCTTTCCTGCAGACATTTACACCTTTGTGTGTAAGTCTTAGTTCTACTTTGAAGTCCCCTATTGTAACCGCTTCAATTTGAGGAACAAAGATGTTGGTTTTTTCATCTACACAAGGCCCAAAATCACTAGAATCTCAGTAAACTTAACCTGCAGACTTCAAAGAGTACCTGCCTTATCAAAATTTTTATTCTGTTTCCATCTCTTATTTCAGGCTGGCTGGATATAACCCAGATTTTTTTTCTCTCAAAAGACTTAAATAAAAGGTACTAGTAACATCTAACACACAGTCAAATATGGTATTTGTTTGACAATTTCTGTAACAGAACACACTCAGTTAGCATGTAGCCTGCTTTCCAAAGTGAAAATATTTTGAAGCCATAAAAAAAATGGCCACCAGCTCTTCAGCCTGTGATATCTTGAGTCCTTACCCAATCTCTCTTAATAAGGTAGTGTTAGATGTTTTACATTTCTTTTATCTGTACCATCCCACTTCCAACTACATATTGCTATCAGTTTAAATTAGATTCAGCTATGTGTAATAAAGATCTAAAATGATACTAATATGTTTGTTCACCGTGTCTCATGTAAAACTCCAAAGGTATACAGTCTAGGACTGATATTATGGAACTATCTCACTCAGTACTTAGTGACTGACTGTTTTTGTCTCCTGCTTTTCTGCACATGACCTCCAGTCAAATGGTACCTCATGACCCAAAATGACTGCGCTTACTCCACCCATCACATGCACACTCCAGCCATCAAGAAAGAGGAAGAGATAGAAAATAAAGGTGTGAAGGAACTTGTAGCTGTGTTTTAAGTAAGGTTTCTAAATGATGCCACACAATATATCTTTAGTCAGATTTTGGTTATATCATTACATTCAGCTGCAAGGAAGGCTGAAATACGTAGGCATTATCTTAAGCAGAAATGTGCCCAGACAAAAGTCAGAGATTCTGTTATGAAAATGAAGGAAAACCAGTATTGAAGAAAAAATATAAGTCTTTGCTGCAGAGTAGCTATGGAAAGCAATTGTCAAAGCAAATAGAAAATAATCAAGAAGTAAAGAAAGTATTTAATGGAGATACAATGTTATAATAAAATATTATAAAATAAAATAGATATTTTCAACTTGAATTATTAAGACATTTATTTACTTGAGACAGTTAAAGCAAAGTTAGGTTGCACTGATGTCAAAGATCTTGCAATAGGATGTTTGTTACTTTTTACTAATAAACTTGTATTCTCTATGGTTCTTCTTTTCTATTTTATGAATTTCACTTTTTTTTCCTCCTTGATGCTTTCTGAAATTTTTTTCACTACTCTTCCAGTTCACTAATTTTCTTGTTAGCTATGTTTAATCAGTGAATTTTAATTTTTTGTTCTTTTCCTGCAGGTATATCAAAATTGCTCATTCTTTATTGAAAAATAGTAATCAGAGTAACTCTCTAGTCTTTTGTCTGTTCATGTTCACTTGATACCTCAGTGTATCTTGTGTACTGTGTCTTGTGTACTGCTCATTGTATTTGAAATATCAGTTGTGAAAATTTTGGGCCTTAGAATGAAGGTACTTTCCTCCAGATATTGTTTCCATTTTCTACCACTAGAAACTGTGAATCACCACCAATGTTTGACCGTGTTACAATTTAAACCTTGAGATTTTATGGATTATTCAGATATCATTTTATTTTGGAGTCTGTTTTATTACATGTTTACTTGTATTATGCTGTAGCTGTGTGAGTTTCCAGCTCACTATGAACAGGATCTTCTACTTTGGTGAACATAGGATTGGATTTTTGATTCCTAATCTCCTTGAGCCACCAAAGTTATAGTTTAGTTTC